>NC_060127.1:167622591-168235284 GCF_021461395.2 Schistocerca americana | reverse complement strand
GGAACTAACCAGGCACGTAATATTAGTTGGAGGTTATTTTAGACCACGTAGCTGCAAACAGACCTGATCTTTGGACGTTGTCGGTATATAGACAGTCCGTAGTAATCAATCTGTCACCATAGCAACGATGGTTACTAAAATTAATTAATCAGTCAAGGCTTCGACAGTGAATGGACATCATTTAGTTGCAGTATGACGGACGTAGAGGAATTATGGGCAAAGTTTAAACGGGTTGTGAATTGCGCATTGTACTTTGCTTTTGTCAAGTAAGTGGATTAAGAACGGAAAAGACCCACCGTGAGTGAATAACAAAATTCTGAAAATTCTGATGGAGCAAAGTCTGTTGCACTCTCGTTCCAAAGAGAGGACAAGCAAATTAATAGATATTCGTGCGTGTGTGAAAATATTTATGAGCGAAGCTTGCAATTACTACCTCCGTAACAAATGATCTTGCTGAAAACCCGAGAAAATTCTGGTCCTGTTTGACTCAAACAAGAGACGCAAGTCCCCTTCGTGAAAAACACCACCACACCATAACACCACAGCCTCCGAATGTTAATGTTGCCACTACACACGCTGGCAGATGAAGTTCACCGGGCATTTGCCATACGCACACCCTGCCATCGGATCGCAACATTGTGTACCGTGATGCGTCACTCCACACAACGGTTTTCCATTGTTCATTCATCCAATGTTTACGCTCCTTACACCAAGCGAGGCGTCGTTTGACGTGATGTGTGGCTTATGATTAGCCACTCTGTCGTGAAATCCAAGTTTTCTCACCTCCCACCTAACTGTCATAGTACTTGCAGTCGATCCTGATGCAGCTTGCAATTCCTGTGTGATGGTCTGGATAGATGTCTGCCCATTACACATTACGACCCTCTTCAACTGTCGCGGTTTCTGTCAGTCAACAGACGAAGTCGGCTTGTACGCTTTTGTGCTGTACGCGTCCCTTCACGTTTCCACTTCATTATCACATCGGAAACAGTGGACCTAGGGATGTTTAGGAGTGTGGAAATCCCGCGTACAGACGTATGACACAAGTGACCCCCAATCACCTGACCACGTTCGAAGTCCGTGAGTTCCGCGGAGCGCCCCATTTTGCTCTCTCACAATGCCTAATGACTACTGAGGTCGCTGATATGGAGTACCTGGCAGTAGGTGGCAGCACAATGCACCTAATATGAAAAACGTATGCTTTTGGTTGGTGTCCGGATACTTTTGATCACATAGTATGTGTAAAATCGCTGAGCTGGTCGAAGGTTTCTGCTGAGTCACTCGTTAGCCAGTGCGGTATACAGTAGAAGATTGCGAAAGGAAAGCTTAAGTTTTAAATTTTACGTTGGAGAAATCGTTCCCACAGGAGAATCGCACAAAGTTAACATCGATTGACCATCGTACAGACTCCCGTATGGAGGACATAATAATAGGCATCCCTGGCTTAAAGAAGAATTGAAAACAAAAGGGGGTGTTGAGTGCACAAGGGAATCATGTCGTAACAAGACACTTTTGAGATAAATACATAAAGTTTTTACTGGATAAATTAATTAGATGAAAAAATTTCAATTTAAAAATGTCTGAATAATAAAAAATACTTTGTATAATGTGTTCTTGCATTGAATAAGAGTAGCTTTAAGTGCTGTTACAGGGTTCCTCAAGTAGAAAAGTAAGATTTTGGACTTGATTCACTTGTGCCTGGGACGTATTGTACTTGTATCTTCGTCTTAGTTCTTGTCTACAGGTTTCTTTAAGGAAACAGTAATGCATATATATTTCATGACTGTACAAGGCAAGTCACCTAAACCTTGGAACTTCTTGGCAGATTAAAACTGTGTGCCGGACCGAGACTCGAACTCGGGACCTTTGCCTTTCGCGGGCAAGTGCTCTACCAACTGAGCTACCCAAGCACGACTTACGCCCCGTCCCTACAGCCTCACAGTTCTGCAAGGTTCACAGGAGAGCTTCTGTAAAGTTTGGAAGGTAGGAGACGAGGTACTGGCAGAAGTAAAGCTGTGAGGACGGGGCGTAAGTCGTGCTTGGCCAGCTCAGTTGGTAGAGCACTTGCTCGCGAAAGGCAAAGGTCCCGAGTTCGAGTCTCGGTCCGGCACACAGTTTTAATCAGCGCACACTCCGCTGCAGACTGAAAATCTCATTCTGGAATCACCTAAACCTTGCACATTAGATATGCGAAAATGGAAAGTGCTATTGATGTGCGGTTTTCACAGAACGGACTGTTAGACAGGGGCTCGTATTGTTAGCAAATAAACAGATTGTAATAATAATTAGAAAGCATATTTTCCTTGAAAACATACACTTTTTAAAATGGAACAATGCCTATTGTCATTAACAAACTAAAGGTAAGGTAAATTAGAATGTCAGTGGTGTTTGTTGCACGTTTCTAGTGCGGGTCGTTTACAGTATATCATATTTTGAAAAGTTTCCACATCGACACTTTGTCATTCAACCTACGTAGTTGCTAGGTACAATGTTATGTTTGCTTACAGTGTGCTTGTGTGTTCTGTGAGTACAGTGCGATCTGCTAGTCAGTTATAGTTCAATTCTTATATCTTGGCGGCTCGCGCATGCCCGCCCAGACGCGGCAGACTGCTGCGTTGCCAGTTGCAAACGACGCACGCGCCAAGACAAGCAGCGCCATAGTATAGTATAGACCCCAAACTTACGTTCAGGGTGGAGTGCGCGGTTTATGAAGTAAAGCCACCACGGCCGCATTAACCCTTCCGCTGCTACAGAGACGTGCTCCCCGCATTCCGCGCTGTGCGCGATTTTGTCATCACTGCACTGCCCGCCTGTGCAGACACATGGTGTTCCGACTGCTTTGACACACTTATCATTCCATTTCACAAAAACTATTTGGCCCAAAAATTTGATTTTTACACATATTCTTGACTGATACCTGCCCCCCCCCCCCCCCCTCCCCCATAAATGGCTTAATTTTGTTTCGATGTTGATCGCAGTTATTGTGCAGCATTAAATGTAGTAAACCATTGCACGAAATTTTGAAGAGTTTGCAGAGGTAAAAGTCCATAACGTATACTTTCCGTATGGTCGATTTTAGTTGCCACAATGTTGAGAATGAAATGTGGACAAGATACCTAAATTTCATATAAAATTCACTGTATAACAATATCTCATTTAATTTTAAGTACCAGATAGCTGTATTATGTAATATTGAGAAATATTCCGTCTTTGGCGACTATAATAAAACTTTTATTTATACGAGAGTCATTTCGCTTTTTTCTAAAACGTTCTGATTAAAACAAAGTTGGCGAAGTATACAAAACTGAATTGTGGACGTAATAAAACATAGAAACTAAAATATATTGTCAGTGAGGCGCAGTGCGCAAACAATTTGTGTTTGTCACAACGGACAGCAAATACTAGCCGAAACATAGATCAGTCGACGAAAACATTGAATATGATGTTGCCAAAGCAGCGAACCAAAGAATTGCGTCAGACAATCAAGTAGCTCGCAACGTACGAGCCGAAATTCTGCTCTAAATAATACTTTTAATACTGTCACAAAAGAATATATCTCAATATGGATAGTAAAACAGCGACTTTTCATGGTTTTTAATTGCTGTGAAAAGAAATATTGGAGGACAAAATCAGAAAAACCGAAAACTTATTATGATTATAATGAAGAGAGAAAGCATTAGGAATTTCAAAAAATTAAATTCAAACGAATATAATTCATGAAGTAAGACACTTCGATATTGTTTTTAAATAAAGAAAATATTAAGTATCGAACAAGGTTTGAACCCAGAACCTTTCGCTTAGCAGCCACCCAAACACCTTAACTATTACGCTAACACAGTTCATCATGCAAGAGAAGTCCAGGAGGAGTCTAAGATGTCACGCAAAATACCGACAAACACTGTTGGTATGACTATGAATCACTCACGTTTCGTCGAAGTACAATAGGAAATAAACAATTACCACTGTTCTTTATTGCGAAAAAGTGGCTCGTGAGAATGATACAAACACCTTTCCTTGCTATCACCTGAATTAGGGGGCTTACTGCTTGTTTGGTTTAATTAATTAATAGAATATGAAACAATTGGTATAAAGAATGCTTTTTCCAAACTTTCTATGAAAGAAAGTCTGCTATCAAGACATTGATTTTGTTCAGTTACTTTATTTATGACTGAACATTTCTAAAACTGAAGACACTCGTCCGTGCTCTGACTGCAGTCGAGCTCTGGCAACATCGTTCTCTGTTCATTGGCTGACCGTGTTTTGTGACGTCAGATGTGCAGAACGAATCTAAACTCGGCCGCCGTCGTAAATGACGCACACTATAGTGTGTGACAGTCCAAGCAGTAGGTCGCGAGTGGACGATGTGATTTACCAGTGCAGAAAAAGTCTATATGCTCGTGGTGCATGGAGAGTGTAGGAAGAATGCAGCTCTTTCTTGTTCGGTATATGCGGCAAGATATCCCTATAGAAGTCAACCATCTCGGCAGCTATTTATCTACCTCTTCAACTAGTTACGTGAACGTGGTAGTGTAACACCTAGACAATGTAAAAGAAGGAAACAAGTGACGACAGCAATTCATCCGCATTTTAGCTCCTGCGCAGTCGCGCAAGGAATTGGCATGAGTCAGGCAAGTGCTGTGCATTTCGCATCGACGTAGGCCCCATCCCTATCACATCTCTCTCCAACAAGAGCTGCATGGAAACGATTATGAGAATCATGTTTACTTCTGTACATGGGCATTAACCCTTTCGTGAGCCGTGGGAAACGTGCGTCCCACTACAATGAACTCGCTCCTAGTGCCGTGGGATTCACAGTTTCCACCTGTGTACGGTGCTGCCACCTAGTGAACAGTATAGGGTACTACTTCCAATCGGAAGTTCCCGCCGTTTTTGCTGTACCTTCGCGCAGAGACATTGTATAGCTGAGTGTTGCTCTGTATAGAAGCCTTTCAGTGCTGTTTGCGTGACATTTTGTGATTTTTTCCTCAAAGCTATAGTATAAGGTAAATAATTTTGATTTACCCAAATTTATGAAGGAAAGCGTAAAATTGGAACGAGGAGAACTCCAGTCTGAAACAAAAGGAGCCATTTCTGCAGTAAAATGGATGGAAAACCGTCCAGTCACTTTCCTGTCCTCAATTCATGGCCCATGAGAAACAGCCACAGTGAAAAGGAAAAACAAGGATGGTACTAGTACAGAGTGTTCTTGTCCTGAAGTTGTGGCAGAATACAACAAAATAATGTGTGGTGTCGATAAGTTTGATCAATTACGAGAAAGGTATGCTATTGGCAGACGTTCTGTAAAATGGTGGCACAGAATATTTTATTTCCTGGTGGACGTTGCTGCAGTAAACAGTTTTATCCCGTGGAAAATAAGTAAAAGAGAACGTGGACAGCATGATCAGCTCACATACAGGATCCATCTAGCCAGACAATTGATCGCTGGCTTCTCATCCCAAAAAAGGCGTGGACAAAAACCTGTCTTTCTGGCAAAAAGGGGTAAAGTACCTGAAGATTTTCGTCGTGTGGCTGTAGGGCAGCATCAATCCATTTTAGGAGATATCTACTGGACGTGCCGTCATTGTAGTACGAAAGCTGCGGAAAAGAGCACTCGCTGTGTTTGTACATATTGTCAAATACCACTTCGCATAGACCCATGTTTCAGAAAATTTCATGGCAAGTAATTGTGAGCAATCATTGTAACAAGAGAAGTAAATTTATCAAATAAATATGACATATATTGAAAAAGTTGTTTTTGTCATTTAACCCCAAGGAAGGGCGGTAGGAAGAATACTTCCCACCTTGTTGTGTGACCTCACTTTCACAGTTGGAGCAAATTTGATATTCTGTATGATAAATAGCTATCTGTTAACTATTATCTGCTCTCCATTCATAAAAAAAAGTGCTCAATAATTGTGCCCACGAAAGGGTTAAGACAGCATGCTCCAGATGTATCATGTATCTTGTTTAGTGATCAAGCCACATATACCAATCGTGGCCAGGTAAACTGCCGAAACATGCGCGTTATTGTTTTGAGAATCTCGTTGGCTTCGTCAGGTGGAACGACAGCGTCCTGGAGTGTAAACATTTTGGCGCGGGATAGTGAACCATCAGCTCACAGGCCCGTGTTTCACAGAGGGAACACTGAACGCGCACAAGTATCGCAGCCTCCAAAACAGACCATCTTCCACGGATACTAGAAGACATTCCTCTGGTACCTACATGGTGGTTGTTCGGCTGATAGTGCTCGTGGCTGTCCAGCTCATAGTGCTCCAAGTACTACAGGATGACTTCACAGATTGTCACCAAATCGTTGGATTGTATGCAGAGAATCTGTACATTGGCCGGCCTGTTCCCCAGATTTGATGCCTTTAGGCTTTCTTCTGTGCAGAAAGCTGAAAGATGCTGTTTACAAGGACGTACCAACTAACCAACTATACCCAACGATATGCAACGACGGGTTACTGCAGTCTCCTTGGACATTTCCCTGAAACGCTAGCACGTGTGCAGCAGTCGTTCCATACCAGACCGGAAACGTCTATTGCTGCCGGTGCTCGGTTCCAACACAACCATTGATGGTCAGTTGTCTCGTTACTGGTCATAATCCACATAATTAGTGTATGCACTTGTGTTTTGCTATCATAGGTGTTGTACAAGTGTCCGTGTGGGTCGTTTTCAAAATACGATACCCCATAAACGACCCGCACTAGAATCAGAATCTTGCAGAAAACACCACTGACATTCTAATTTACCCTACTTGAAAGACCTGCACCAGGCGAACGGTCTACCCGATGGGAGGTCCTAGCCACACGACATTACATTACATTACCCTACTTTTAATTCGTTAGTGTCAATAGGTATTGTTCCATTTAAGGAAGTGTATGGTTTCAAGGAAAATACACTTTCTAAGTGTTATTACAATCTGTTTATTGGCTAACAATACAAGCCCATGACTAACAATCCATTCTGTGAAAACCTCACATCAATAGCACTTTCCACTTCCACAATATTTACGGTACAAGTTTTAGGTGATTCACCCTGCGTAAGTATACTTTTATTCTCTGCGTCTGCTTATAATTTGATGTGTTGGCAAATGTGCCAACACCTTGTTGATAGAGTAGGCCTAAATGCACGCTATCTAACACAGACGGGCGTGAATTCTGGAACAGGATAAGTAGTGAATTTTGATAAGAAAAGTATGCAGCTCCTCGAATACTTATCTTTTAATTCCTCATTGGTTTACAACGTTCTTGATGAGACATTTCATACGATAACTATCAAACTATGTAAGGCTAATGGCGCCTTGCTAGGTCGTAGCCATGGACTTAGCTGAAGGCTATTCTGTCTCTCGGCAAATGAGAGAAAGGCTTCGTCAGTGTAGTCGCTAGCAAAGTCGTCGTACAACTGGGGCGAGTCCTATTCCGTATCTCGAGACCTGCCTTGTGGTGGCGCTCGGTCTGCGATCACACAGTGGCGACACGCGGGTCCGACATGTACTAAATGGACCGCGGCCGATTTAAGCTACCACCTAGCAAGTGTGGTGTCTGGCGGTGACACCACATAATTAATATTTCGAAACTGGAAATTATGAATTTCAGATGTAAAGAAAAGTATTCACTTTCGTCTGCTTCCTCTTGCAAAACTAAGGAAGCTGTAGTGGCAGTGTCACAACCGTAGGTTCTTGGCAAAATTACTATGCACAGTTGGAATATATAGCAGGAAATCATCAGTGCCCACTGGCCGATGTTTCATATCAAGAGGGCCCTCCTGGATGTCTGAAAAGTATATTATGGGATGGCTCTACTTCTATCTTACTTCAGATTCGTCAAATTACACATCGGGGTTCAGTGTCTCCTTAAACATGAGGGTAAAAGAAAATCCTATTTTATAATGTAACCATCTCACAGTCCGCCAGTTGATGCCGTAACCAGCAATCTTTTTTTATGTCCATTACTGAATTCTCCAAGTTTCCGTTGGATAAGAGATATGAGAATTTGATTTTAGTGGCCTCAGACTCGGGAGACATTTTCTTTGCATCTCGAACGCTATCCGTTCAATCATTTGGTGCGCAAATGTGCGAAATTTTCCAACTGGCATTCTCCACTAAACCAAAATAACTATCATTAGGTAAATAAGTATGTCCTGATAACAAGAATTTGTCATCAATAGCTGAGACTTCAAACTGGGATCTTGAAATAACTTCGAGAGAGACAATGACATTTTAATGTCCCTGTTTTCGCTGGTACGACAGTCTGAGCATAAGATTTTTTTATTATCTGTAGAGGTTACACAACCTTCGAAATCTCACTCCAGTCCTTTAGAAATGTTTGAAGCTACGCTGTGCTCATCTTAAGAATGAGCCTGATGTAAACATCACGCCCTGTGTTGTTCTGCGTTTGCTGGAATCACTGGATTTCGTGCCACATGGAGCCGAAGCCAAGCTGTCTCGAATACAGTCAAGTACAATAATGAGGGTACGCTTTATACTGTGCGTGACGCGCACGTCGACTGGGCGATAATGCCGGCGCGTTTAAGTTAGACACCACTGGCCATGCTGCTTGTCCCACTAATATGCAGTGTTGTGAAGGCTGCAGTGAAGACGTAAAAAGAGACGAGCAAAGAAAGAATAAAGCTGAGAATGTCATTTAATGTTTAAAGATAATGAAATAATATTCGGCAAATCTCTTGCAATACCTCACGCGTCTTACAAGGGAAACTTCCTATTACACTCCCCCCTCTGATCTAGTGGTAAAATGGCCGAGCAGGTAGCCCGCAAAAACTGAACATAGATCAAGCATGAAAAGAGGAAGAAGGTGTACTGAACTGTGAAAAAAGAAGCAAAATGGAAACAATGAACGGTGCAACCTCAAGATGTGCAACATCGAACGAATTGCAAAAATCATGGCGTCATGGTTGTGTGGTCACGGTGTTGGACTGCAAAGCGGGAGATCCACGTTCAAATCTCATTCGTGCCCCTATTCTTTCACAAAATTATGACCTTTTTGTCCGGTCATTGACGTATCTGTTCTCCTTCTGTGTTCTTGGCAATCTTCATACTATACAGGGTGTTACAAAAAGGTACGGCCAAACTTTCAGGGCCGGCCGCGGTGGCCGTGCGGTTCTAGGCGCTCAGTCCGGAACCGCGCGACTGCTACGGTCGCAGGTTCGAATCCTGCCTCGGGCATGGATGTGTGTGATGTCCTTAGGTTAGTTAGGTTTAAGTAGTTCTAAGTTCTAGGGGACTGATGACCACCGATGTTAAGTCCCATAGTGCTCAGAGCCATTTGAACCATCATTTGAGCCAAACTTTCAGGAAACATTCCTCACACACAAATAAAGAAAAGATGTTATGTGGACACGTGTCCGGAAACGCTTAATTTCCATGTTAGAGTTCATTTTAGTTTCGTCAGTATGTACTGTACTTCCTCGATTCACCGCCAGTTGGCCCAATTGAAGGAAGGTAATGTTGACTTCGGTGCTTGTCTTGACGTGCGACTCATTGCTCTACAGTACTAGCATCAAGCACATCAGTACGTAGCATCAACAGGTTAGTGTTCATCACGAGCGTGGTTTTGCAGTCAGTGCAATGTTTACAAATGCGGAGTTGGCAGATGCCCATTTGATGTATGGATTAGCACGGGGCAATAGCCGTGACGCGGTACGTTTGTATCGAGACAGATTTCCAGAACGAAGGTGTCCCGACAGGAAGACGTTCGAAGCAATTGATCGGCGTGTTAGGGAGCACGGAACATTCCAGCCTATGACTCGCGACTGGGGAAGACCTGGAACGACGAGGACACCTGCAATGGACGAGGCAATTCTTCGTGCAGTTGACGATAATCCTAATGTCAGTGTCAGAGAAGTTGCTGCTGTACAAGGTAACGTTGACCACGTCACTGTATGGAGAGTGCTACGGGACAACCAGTTGTTTCCGTACCATGTACAGCGTGTGCAGGCACTATCAGCAGCTGATTGGCCTCCACGGGTACACTTCTGCGAATGGTTCATCCAACAATTTGTCAATCCTCATTTCAGTGCAAATGTTCTCTTTACGGATGAGGCTTCATTCCAACGTGATCAAATTGTAAATTTTCATAATTAACATGTGTGGGCTGACGAGAATCCGCACGCAATTGTGCAATCACGTCATCAACACAGATTTCCTGTGAACGTTTTGGCAGGCATTGTTGGTGATGTCTTGATTGGGCCCCATGCTCAATGGATCACGTTATCATGATTTCATACTGGATACTCTACCTGTGCTGCTAGAACATGTGCCTTTACAAGTACGTCACAACATGTGGTTCATGCACGATGGATCTCCTGCACATTTCAGTCGAAGTGTTCGTACGCCTCTCAACAACAGATTCGGTGACCGATGGATTGGTAGAGGCGGACCAATTGAAAGCTCTTGTGTACGCAACCCCGGTACCAAATGTAGAGACTCTTCGTGCTCGTATTGTGGACGGCTGTGATACAATACGCCATTCTCCAGGGCTGCATCAGCGCATCAGGGGTTCCATGCGACGGAGGGTGGATGCATGTATCCTCGCTAACGGAGGACATTTTGAACATTTCCTGTAACAAAGTGTTTGAAGTCACGCGGGTACGTTCTGTTGCTGTGTGTTTCGATTCCATGATTAATGTGATTTGAAGAGAAGTAATAAAATGAGCTCTAACATGGAAAGTAAGCGTTTCCGGACACATGTCCACATAACATATTTTCTTTCTCTGTGTGTGAGGAATGTTTCCTGAAAGTTTGGCCGTACCTTTTTGTAACACCCTGTATATTGGTTATAGAATATGAGTCATGCGGTAAGAATATATTACCGTCGCAGGAAAATGTGGTGAACAGTAAGAGCAGGCGAATAGCTGCATATACCTCCTTAGAAATGAAAACAACAATTAAAAGGGGTATGAACTGTGTTGCAGCAAAGCAATTCAAGAGTCAGAACTTCCAAAACGGAACGCAAGCGTCATAACATGAGGAGGTACTTGTGTAGAACAAATAGAAACTACGTACGCCTGGAGGTCCTTTTCTTAAACCTCGTTGTTGCAAACGGACATTACACCGCGACACGGACCCACATTTGAATACACCGAACAGGCGTGTCAGTGACCGGACGGATACTTCATAATTTTTTGAAGAAATTATGGGGCACGAGGGAGATTTGAACATGGATACCCACCTTCGTAGTCCAACATCGTGACCACATAACCACTACATAATGCCTCTTCAAATTAGCTCAATTTTGCACATCTTGAGTTTCTATTTCGCTTTTGTTTCACAGTTCAGTACACCTTCTTCCAGTTTTCATGCTTGATCTGTGTTCAGTTTTTGACGGGATATCCACTGGGCCCCCTTATCAGTAAATCTGAGGGGGATGCAACGAGGAATTTTCCTTGTTAGGGGACCAGACTGAAAGAGTAGCATGCTTTTGTTCGTAACGAAGTTAGTATTGTAGTTAAAAAGAAGAGTGATGAGACTTGCTAACTTGAAAGAAGCGTAATTTCTTGATTGTGGGAATTTTACGATATATTTAAATATTGAAGCCATTGAAGGTATTAGTCACTCGTCTGGTAACCTCTGAACTCTTTCCATGTCCACCGAGCGACGTGGCGCAGTCGTTGACACACTGGATTCGCATTCGGGAGGACGACGGTCCAATCCTGCGTCCGGCCATCCTGATTTAGGTTTTCCGTGATTACCCAAAATCCCTCCAGGCAAATGCCGGGATGGTTCCTTTGAAAGGGCACGGTCGACTTCCTTCCCCGTCCTTCCCTAATCCAAGAGACCGATGACCTCGCTGTCTGCTCACATCCACCAAAACAACCCAACCCTCTTTCCATGTCCGAAACCGAGAAACATACATCTGTACTGGAACTGTCATCTGAGACGTTGATGGTGAGTCGATCAAGAACAGAATCCACGAAGCCAGCCAAGTGGCAGATTTTCACCTCTTCTTTTGACGTAGCCTACCGTCAGTGTTCGACCGCGACGTGAGGCAAAGCTTCGTGTATTAGTTCTAATACATCTGCCAGCTAAAGTGCCTTGTTATTTCTCGCGACAATTCTCTAACTTGAGTCCAGTTCAGTTGTGCCGGGTTCATATTGCATTGATACGTTGGCAGCTGCAAAAATGCTGCATTTGTGTGACGCGCTGGACATTGTGCCAATTAATGTTTTTCACGTTTGTACGATGCTTATCACTCTGGCTTGTCTGGAACCTCATATGTGGTATATACCAATGGATGTAGTACAAATAAAGAGTATTTGATTTTTAATTTTTCTCGTAAAAATTCAATTTAAATTTCCTTCATTTTAAAGGCACTTTATTGACAGTCTTTTGTAAAATATCGATAGTTAAGAATTTATATTTGCAGTGAAAACTGGAATTTGGCGTGCAATGTGTAACTAGAAGCAAGAGTATCTTTTATAAAAAAAAATTATGATTAGATGTATGCTAATTAGCGAAAATTTGATGAATTTTAAATTTAAAAGGTGTAGGTATTCAAAACTGAACGAAAAGAAGGGTCACGGGGATATTTGAACCATCGATCCATGAATTAGCACCAGAATACCAGTCTTATATGTATATTTTAATTCTCCCTGGACTTGGACTAAACTAAGAATCTAAAAGAGGAGGATTTCAGTAGTGAAAGGAAGAGAGAGAACAATAACTATAACAGAACTGAAAACTTCTTTAAAGATAACTCTGTCCAGAAGAAACTGTTTGAAAATGTCAATGAGAGAGTGGATACCCTTTACAGGATTTTCATCTGGTTCCAATGTCTGCATATCGTTATTCTTTCTCTTTAGTCTCTTTGTATTCCCGTTTGTTATAACAAATCTGGCTATGAAGCTTAGCCACCTGGGAAAGATTATGTACATGCTAAATACAGCAAACGGTTAGGTAGTGAGTCGGCTGGTCTCAGCAAAGGTAGGCTTAGAGGTGGGTTCCTAGTTGGTACTTTTTCAATTTAGAAAAATCTTTGTATAAGTGCTGGTGTCTTTCTGTACCCATCGTCAAAAGTATCCGACAGAAAATTTTAGGATACGTCTGGCTAGCTATTTACTGATCGTATTTTATGGTGTTGATTCAGCGTTGTGTCTCACTATAAGAAAACAGCATAACTCTATTAAATGTAGTTTCTTGAAAAACTACAAAGCTGGTTATTTGTGTAAACTTGTGAAAACATCTTTCTCGCCACTTTTTAACGGTGTTCAACGTGCGTGTTTCACTACGGAGGAGGCAGCAACGTAAGCCAGTTTCACAAGGCGTATTAACGGCGCGATAATCAGAGCACAACAGCACAGATACTGCCACTGCGCACGATTTTTGAAATAAAAACTACATATTTAAAGCTGTTAGCACATTAGAATATTTTAAAGTTTCATTTACCGGAACTTGGTGATAAGGTACCTAATACATACGTATAACCTACTTCCCAGATCGTACCAACACCAGTGTGTGTGTGTGTGTGTGTGTGTGTGTGTGTGTGTGTGTGTGTGTGTGCGTGTGTGTGTTTGCGTGTTTGCGCGCGCTACGCCTGCTGACCAATCGACACGGTTGTGTTTACATCAGGCTTATATTTTTAATGAACAAAGTATAATACCTTGATTTTCGGATCCATTTATCTTCTGAGACCTAACGGACCTGGCTGAGCTACACATTTTGCCGAGTATAATCACTACCTTCCAGGAAGGAATAAAGCAGCCGACAGAAATTTTTGGAATACACCTGGATAGTCTCCTCTTCTTCGGATTGATTGTGGCAATGCAACTCGAATCGGCGGGGGGGGAGGGGGGGGGGAGGGGACTGGAGGTGAGGGACCAGGCGTTAGCGAGAAGGCTTTTAGCCGGAACTCATAGCGCCATTCCTTATAGTATGCTACTGCCCCCAGATTAGCAGCCGTTGGCTAATACTCCTCTTCCACTTATTGCGATATCAAGAAAGTCGTCTTCCTCTACACCAACTTGATTACAGAGATTAGTCATCAGCTCTCTCAGGAGGGGGTACCCAAAAAATCCGGAATTATTTTTTTAAAGCTATATATTTTCAAATTGTTTACGAAACATCTTCAAAATACTCTCCATTACAACTAATACATTTGTCCCACCGGTGCTTCCACTGTTCGAAACATTTTTAGTGTCATCTTTACGCACGGAGCCCGGTCAGGTGAGTAAGGTCGTGGGCAACGGAACCATGCCATTTTCAGTCAGAAACTGTGTAACAGAGATGGCTGTGCGTGCAGGTGCGTTGTGGTGGTGGAAAAACCAGTCTCCTGTCTGCCACAAATCGGGTCGTTTTTGACGAACACTGTTGCGGAATCTTCTTAAAACTTCCAAATAAAAGGTTTGATTGGCGGTCTGACCTGGGGAAACAAACTCTGAATGAACTATGCTTGGCACCAATACACCAAATCAGCATTGTTTCGATGTTTGATTTGACTTGACGACAATTTTTTGGACGGTATGACGATGAAGTATTTCACTGGCTTGACTGTTGCTTTATTTCTGGGTCGTAACCATAACACCATGAATCACCACCAGTAACGACCTGGATCAGTTTCAAGCTGCTGTTCCAAAGCATGGCATGTTTCAACTCAGTGTACCTTTTGGTTGTGAGTCAGAACCGAGGAACAAGCTGGACAGCAATCCTTTTCATTCCCAAATCTTCCGTTAAAATTCGCTGAACCGAGCTCCAATATAACCCACTAATCTGCGACAGGTGATCAATTGTCTGTTGACGGTCTGTGAGGACAAGCTCTCGAATTTTTTCATGATTCTCGTCGATTGGGGCCCTTTCTGGAGGCCCACTGTCATTTTTAAACCGAACAAACCAATCGTACACTTGACTTTTTCGCATAGCGTCATCTTGGTAAGCCGTTTTCGACATTAGAACAGTTTCAGCAGCATTTTTATCGAGTAAAAAAACAAAATTTCACAGCTGCACGCTCTTCACTTAAACTTGCCACAGTAAAAAAAACGAATCAAGAAAAAAACATTCATGACAGATGAACAGAACAAGCCAGGTCTTTTTCTTGTGTATATCAATGAACTTTCAGCAGTTCAGATGCCAAGTTTGTTTTCTTTGCCGATAATACAAACATTGCAATAAATAGCATATCAAATGTAATCTTAGATCGGCTAATGAAATATTTGTGGACGTTTATCATTCGTTCCTAGCCAGTTCTTTGTCACTAAACTTTGAAAAAACACACATCATGCAGTTCAGAACTTGAAAGGGGTGTTCCACGAGTATGTGCTTAACATACGGTGACAAGCAGATAGAAGAAGTC
This sequence comes from Schistocerca americana, assembly GCF_021461395.2. Taxonomy (NCBI): domain Eukaryota; kingdom Metazoa; phylum Arthropoda; class Insecta; order Orthoptera; family Acrididae; genus Schistocerca; species Schistocerca americana. The sequence continues at coordinate 168,219,982 of NC_060127.1, read as the reverse complement.
CACAGTGTTAAATTCTTGGGATTACAGTTTGATAATAAATTCAACTGGGAGGAGCACACCGCAGAACTGCTGAAACGTCTTCACAAATCTCTATTTGCAATGCGAATTGTGTCACACATAGGGGATATAAAAATGAGAAAGGTGGCGTACTATGCTTACTTTCATTCCATAATGTCATATGGGATTATTTTATGGGGTAATTCATTAAGCCAGGCTAAAGTTTTCCGGCCACAAAAACGAGCAATAAGCGTTACATGTAGTGTGAATTCAAGAACATCCTGCAGAAGCCTGTTTAGGGAACTAGGGATTCTAACTACCGCGTCTCAATATATTTATTTTTTAATGAAATTTGTCATTAAAAATACCTTACTTTTCAAACCAACAACTCAATTCATGGAATCAACACTATAAATAAAAATAATCTTCACAAGAATTTAAAGTCACTTACTCTTGTACTAAAAGGTGAGCATTACTCAGGAACAAACATTTTCAATAACTTGCCAGCAGCCATAAAAAGCTTAACAACCAATGGAATTCGGTTTAAGAGGAGCCTAAAGGATTTATTGGTGACCAACTCCTTCTACTCCATTGATGAATTTCTCAGTAGAATCAAGTGATACATAAAACTTCTGCACCATTTCAGTGCAGTAATGTGTTCATTGTAAATAAGCATCGTAGTAGTTCTATTATATTTTTATTATCTTGTAAATAAAAAAAAATTAATTTTAAATTCAGTGCATTAATGCGATCTTAGTAAATGAGTGTTTGTAAAATGATTCTTTCATATAGTGTTCATTAAAAAAATGACCATCATTCCACTTCGGACCTGTGGAAGGTACATTAGCTTATTTGTTGCAGTTGTAAATGTTTGCCATGTATTATTGTTTTTCTGACATGTTCTACATCCTGGAGGACCTCCTCACTAGGGATGAATTGGAATGAAAGTAAATCTAATCTAAATAGGCGGCACTGAAATGACTTGGAGGTGCACTATACACGCCTAGCGGCGGAAATGCGTACTACACAAACTCCGCCCACGGCAATGTTATTCCGTTTTATTTGTATCCTTCGTAGCTGCTGCGTCCTTTCGTGCACTAAAAGAAAAATGTACTAATATAGCAGATTTAAGCTCAACAGCCAAGACTCATTATTAGTTATTTGACGCTGACTTATCAAATTTACAGAGTAATTATTAGCTTACCTGAGCTCGAATTCTGATATTCCGATGCGTTATTTCCTATATCTTCAGACGAATCACTCATCACTTGTCCGCTTCAATTAGAGCCCACACATCGACAAAACAAAGACGAAAACCGTGACATTAGACATGTTCCCGTTGTGCTCCGATCGAAAGATTGGTTCCCTCTTGCTCGACAGAGTTTCCAGTTTTATAGAAGTTACACTCCTGGAAATTGAAATAAGAACACCGTGAATTCATTGTCCCAGGAAGGGGAAACTTTATTGACACATTCCTGGGGTCAGATACATCACATGATCACACTGACAGAACCACAGGCACATAGACACAGGCAACAGAGCATGCACAATGTCGGCACTAGTACAGTGTATATCCACCTTTCGCAGCAATGCAGGCTGCTATTCTCCCATGGAGACGATCGTAGAGATGCTGGATGTAGTCCTGTGGAACGGCTTGCCATGCCATTTCCACCTGGCGCCTCAGTTGGACCAGCGTTCGTGCTGGACGTGCAGACCGCGTGAGACGACGCTTCATCCAGTCCCAAACATGCTCAATGGGGGACAGATCCGGAGATCTTGCTGGCCAGGGTAGTTGACTTACACCTTCTAGAGCACGTTGGGTGGCACGGGATACATGCGGACGTGTATTGTCCTGTTGGAACAGCAAGTTCCCTTGCCGGTCTAGGAATGGTAGAACGATGGGTTCGATGACGGTTTGGATGTACCGTGCACTATTCAGTGTCCCCTCGACGATCACCAGTGGTGTACGGCCAGTGTAGGAGATCGCTCCCCACACCATGATGCCGGGTGTTGGCCCTGTGTGCCTCGGTCGTATGCAGTCCTGATTGTGGCGCTCACCTGCACGGCGCCAAACACGCATACGACCATCATTGGCACCAAGGCAGAAGCGACTCTCATCGCTGAAGACGACACGTCTCCATTCGTCCCTCCATTCACGCCTGTCGCGACACCACTGGAGGCGGGCAGCACGATGTTGGGGCGTGAGCGGAAGACGGCCTAACGGTGTGCGGGACCGTAGCCCAGCTTCATGGAGACGGTTGCGAATGGTCCTCGCCGATACCGCAGGAGCAACAGAGTCCCTAATTTGCTGGGAAGTGGCTGTGCGGTCCCCTACGGCACTGCGTAGGATCCTACGGTCTTGGCGTGCATCCGTGCGTCGCTGCGGTCCGGTCCCAGGTCGACGGGCACGTGCACCTTCCGCCGACCACTGGCGACAACATCGATGTACTGTGGAGACCTCACGCCCCACGTGTTGAGCAATTCGGCGGTACGTCCACCCGGCCTCCCGCATGCCCACTATACGCCCTCGCTCAAAGTCCGTCAACTGCACATACGGTTCACGTCCACGCTGTCGCGGCATGCTACCAGTGTTAAAGACTGCGATGGAGCTCCGTATGCCACGGCAAACTGGCTGACACTGACGGCGGCGGCGCACAAATGCTGCGCAGCTAGCGCCATTCGACGGCCAACACCGCGGTTCCTGGTGTGTCCGCTGTGCTGTGCGTGTGATCATTGCTTGTACAGCCCTCTCGCAGTGTCCGGAGCAAGTATGGTGGGTCTGACACACCGGTGTCAATGTGTTCTTTTTTCCATTTCCAGGAGTGTATTTGCAGCATCTTCCATAAATCTTCTATGCTCTGAAAGGAGCTCTACAAATAGTATTTAAAAATGGAATAAGTGCAAAATGATTAAAAGTGGACTTGATTCCTTGCGCTTTGAATGGCCCAAATAAGTCTTTAGATTCGTATGGAATACTATTTCAGTTTTACGAAGGTTACTTTGCGGCATTGACTCCTCACTTAGCTTACGTTTATCGAAATCTCTCGCACAGCAGAAGGTCCCACGCGGCTGGGAAAAAGCGTAGCTGACTCCAGTGCATAAGAAGGGTAAAAAGACGGGCCGTGAAAATTACAGACCAATATCCTTAACATCGGTTTGCTGAAGAAATCTATAATATTTTCTGAGTTCGAATGTATTATATTTCGTATACATCGAAATCTTATGCCTACGAATCAACACGGTTTTGGAACGCAATGCTCCTGTGAAACCCAGCTTGCCCTTTTCTCACATGATATACTGCGAACTATAGATGAAGGGTAAGAGGCAGATTCGATATTCCTAGATTTCCGGAAGAAGATCGACACGGTGCCCCAGTGCTGACTATTAACAAAGGTTCGAGCATAAGTGGTATGTTCGCAGATATGTGCGCGTCTCGAAGATTCCGAAGTAATAGAACCCAGTATGTTGTCCTCGATGGCAACTGTTCATCACAGTTATAGCGATCGTCAGGAGTTCCCCAGGGAAGTGTGATAGGTCCGCTATTATTATCTATGTAGGAGGGTAAGTTAATTATTATCCGCAATTTAGTTATATTTTTGTTTATTTTGGCAGTACTGCCGTTTTACGTTGATGTCGCATGATTTGTTTATTTGTTGTTATATCTTTGCAATTTCCATGCTGCTAGGTTAGTTTCGTTATCGCTGCCGTGATGTTAATCATGGGAGCTCCGCCATTTGCACCAAAGAAGAACAACGTTCAGTGATCCGTTTTTTGTGGTCGGAAGGCGTATCATGGGCCGAAATTCATAGAAGACTTTCGGTACAGTACGGGAACAGTTTCACTACAACGGAGTGTCTACGAATGGACTAAAAGATTCCGGAATGATCGCACAAGAGTTACGCACGATGAAGGAGCCGGACGACCGTCTACCACCACAAATGAAACCATTGAGCGTTCACGTGAAATGATTCTCTGAGACAGACGATTAAATATCGACGAAGTGGCACATCATCTGCAAATTAGTCACGGTTCTGCCTACGAAATCATCCACAACAGACTTTGCTTTCATAAAGTTTGTGCTAGATGGGTCCCAAAACAACTCACACAGTTGCATAAGCAAACGCACTTGGACATCCGCAAAAAACATTTGGATCGCTATGGTAACGAAGGGGACAACTTGTTAGACAGAATCATTAGTGGTGACGAAACACTGATCCATCTTTAAGAGCCGGAGAGTAAACGGCAGAGCATGGAATGGAAACATCCAAATTCGCCGTGCAAGAAGAAGTTCAAGATCCAGCCGTCAGCAGCAAAACTGATGCTTACGGTTTTTTGGGACGCACAAGGTCCAGTACCGGAACATTATGGGGAAAGGGGCACAACAATAAACAGTGTACGTTACAATGAGATGCTTACTGGCAGGCTGAAGCCTGCAATTCGAAGCAAACGCCTTGCTGTCAAAAGGTGTTGTGTTGATGCACGACAATGCCCGTTCGCATACTGATGCTCACACTGCTGAAACGCTCCAGAAACTCAAATTTGAAGTACTGGATCATCCTCCATACAGTCCCTATCTTGCCCCTTCTATCACTTGTTTGGCCCACTCAAACAGGCATTAAGGGGGCGTCGATTTGCCTCGAAGCAGTAGAAAAAGCGGCGCATTTCTGGCTCGCAGCTCAACCGAGAACCTCCTTTCATGAGGACATCAGGAAGCTTGTACATCGATGGACCAAGTGCGTTGAAACGCAAGGAGACTGTATCGGAAAATGATGCTCTTGTAAGTTTCCTGTTTGATTACAATAAAATTTTATAACTACTTTGCGGATAATAATTGACTTACCCTCGTACATAACTGACCTGACGGACGGGGTGAGCAGAAAGCTGCACCTGGTTGCTTCGTCATGATGTGGTCTATGGGAACGTGTCCTGCTTGAGCGTCTGTAGGAGGATACAAGGTGCCTTAAACAAAATTTCTAGTTGGTGTGACGAATGCCAGCATGCCCTAAATGTAGGAAAATGTAAGTTAATGCGGATGAGTAGCAAAAACAATGTGCAACTTTAGAATACAGCATCAGTGGTACTGCTTGACACAGTCATATCGATTAAATATTTAGGCATAACGTCGTTTTGGGGGGAAGTAGAACGAGCACGTAAGGACGACTTGGGAAGGCAAACAGTCGACATCGATATATTGCGAGAATTTAGGAAGGTGCGGTTCATCTGTGAAGGAAACTGCATATACAGAGTGTTCGAAAATTCCCATTACAAGTGTCTAGGACTTATAGAGGGGAGTGAGAACATATTTTGAGTAGGAACCCATGTACGGAAACGTACTGGTTTCGTTCTACGGCGCTTTCAGTTCAGATATGTAGCACGTCAAAAAAACTGAGGGAAAGAGGAATGTCTCAGAATTGGTTGTCCTGGTATGCAGTGCAGGAAACAGGATGAGGGTCGTGTGCAAAGTTTAATTTACGAGACTCTTGTAGAGACAGAGGAAGATCTGCAGGCACGAGTTCTGGCCGCTGCACTTTGAAATTGAAGAGACACCAGGTGGGATTGAGAGTGTGTACCAGAACATGCTTCGGAGGTACAATGTCTGTAACAACGTTGGTGGTCGTCACATCGAGCCGCTGTTGTAATGCGTCAGTACTGCTCTGTGTGCTGGGTTATTTTTTGTTCTGGAGTAATGTAAACACGTAATGTTTGAATGTTAATACAATAAAAGTGCTTAAGTGTTAAATGGATGTTTCGTTGTTTCCTTTCGAATTGTTACGTAATAAATGTACTGGGTTACGTCTAATCCAATTCCTCAAGCAGAAGTGGATGAGTTAAATATCTGGATTGAAACCGCAGAACGGAAACGGTAAGTTCAGAATATTATGTACTCGATTCCCCTCTACAAGTCCTAGAAGTTCGTAACGAGAATTTCCGAACGCCCTTTAGAACAATATAGTGCGACCCATTCCTGAGTACTGCCCGAGTGTTTGGGATCCCTACCGTGCCAGATCAAAGGTCGAAGGGACTTAGAGCCAGGGTGCTAGATTTGTTAGCGTTAAGTTCGAACTTAACGAATGGAAAAACTGGCAGACGCCGACCTCGGGGAAGATCTGTTTGGATTGCGTAGAAATGTTGGAACACGTGAGGCAATACTGACCCTACGACTTATCTCAGAAAATAGATTAAGGATCGGAAAACCTACGTTTGTAGCGTTTGTAGACTTAGAGAAAAAACTTTTGACAATGTTGCCTGGAATACTCTCTTTAAAATTCTGAAGGTGTCAGGGGCAAACTACAGGGAGCGAAAGGCTATTTACAATTTGTACGGAAAGCAGATGGCAGTTGTAAGAGTCGAGGGACATGAAAGGGAAGCAGTGGTCGGGAAGGGATTGAGACAGGGTCGTAGCCTCTCCCCGATGCTATTCAATCAGTATATTGAGCAAGCAGTAAAGGAAACAAAAGAAAAGTTCGGAAAAGGTATTAAAATCCATGGAGAAGAAATAAAAACTTTGAGGTTCGACGATGACATCGTAATTCTATCAGAGACAGCAAAGGACTTGGAAGAGCAGTTGAACGGAATGGACAGTATCTTGAAAGGAGGGTATAGGATAAACATCAACAAAAGCAAAAGGATAATGGAATGTAGTCGAATTAAGTCGGGTGATGTTGAGGGAATTAGATTAGGAAATGAGACACTTGAAGTAGTGAAGGAATTTTGCTATTTGGGGAGCAAAATAACTGATGATGGTCGAAGTAGAGAGGATATAGAATGTAGACTGGTAATAGCAAGGAAAGCGTTTCTGAAGAAGAGAAATTTGTTAACATCAAGTATAGGTTTAAGTGTCAGGAAGTCGTTTTTGAAAGTATTTGTATGGAGTGTAACCATGTATAGAAGTGAAACGTCGACGATAAATAGGTTAGACAAGAAGAGAATTGAAGCTTTCGAAGTGTGGTGCTACAGAAGAATGATGAAAATTACATGGGTAGATCACATAACTAATGAGGAGGTATTGAATAGAATTGGGGGAACAGAAATTTGTGGCACAATTTGACTAGAAGAAGGGATCGGTTGGTAGGACATATTCTGAGGCATCAAGCGATCACCAATTTAGTCTTGGAGGGCAGCGTGGAGGGTAAAAATCGTAGAGGGAGACCAAGAGATGAATACGCTAAACAGATTCAGAAGGATGTAGGTTGCAGTAGGTACTGGGAGATGAAGAAGCTTGCACAGGATAGATTAGCATGGAGAGCTGCATCAAACCAGTCTCTGGACTGAAGACCACAACAACAAGAAGTTCGAACGACATGCGAGTATTACATAAATGGTTTGGGAACTCAAATGGGAATCCATGGAGGGAAGGCCTCCTCCTTTCGAGGAGCACCATTGAGAAAATTTAGAGAACCGGCATTTGAAGCTGACTGTAGAACAATGCTGCTGTCGCCAACGTACATTTCGGGTAGGGACCACGAAGATAAGAGAAATTAGGACTCCTACGGAGGCATATAGATATTCGTTTTCCCCTCGCTCTGTTTGCGAGTGGAGCAGGTACAGGAAATGGCTGGTCGTGGTACAAGGTACCCTCCGCAAAACAACATACGGTGGCTTGCGGAGTATGTATGTAGATATAAATGCTTCTCTTTCACTCGATGGTTTCTTTAATTTTCGTATGTGTGGAATCTATCGCTCCTGTAGTCATGAATACTTCTACAGGTATGAATTTCAGCTGTAGCCACTTCTGTTTTGCCATTTCGCACTTTCTGCCAGTCTCTGTTTCTTAAGGCTGTAACTTCTCCCTTTTACCCGCTTCATTTGCTGAATCTCTTTTACTGAATTAAAATCCACAGCTCGTACGTTATTCAAGGATTTCTGTGGAACCTTTTTGCATATTTGATCCTCTTCTATATTCAGTAACTGAAATACGAGTATTCATTCGTCTTCTGTTGTTTTCCTTCTACTTGTTTCTGTTAACTGTTGCCTAATGCTCCTTTGAAAATCTGTAAAACTAGAGTTCTTTCCTTTTTCTTCAGTTTATTCTTTCCAGTATTTATAGTTTTAATCAACAGCTGCGGAGTCAGGCGGACACTCTAGAAGCAACAGCAGTTTCTGTTTATGGACAGCATTTAGTTTAGTCTTTGTTTTCGTGTGTTTCTGAATAGAAGTGAATAGGCTCTATGTTTCTGTGTTGGCTGGTATATAGTAACTTATTCAGATTTTCTTCGTAAATTTTAGTGCGCTTGCTTCGTGTGAGCTGGCTTTGGAGTGTAGCAAAAAAACCAGGAGTAGCGTAGTAGTAGTGGACTGCATCCAGGGACTGCACGTGTTATTTACGGATGCAGGGAGAACTGGCCACCGTCCATAAACAGCCCGAAGCCCTGGCCGTGGTCGATAGGTTTTAGTCTCCTGCACTGCACTGCTTGGTGTAGGGCTCCCTAAGATGTAAGCGTTGGCACCTCTGTTGTTATAGCGTAGCCCGATCCATAATCTTGCAGTGCCTTCTGATTCTCTCCTGATCGGTCGACACTCACTGTACGGTAAATGCTGAAGAGCGGTGATGTCGCGAATCTGAGAGGTAGACGAAAGTGGGTACTGATCGCACGGTTTATGACACCCCCCCTGCTTCCCGGGATTTGCGAAATTACTAGTTGACAATGACCGTGAATTATGAATTTTGACCCGCGTCGGGATTAGGCATCCGAACCCGAAGTAAATAATGTTTATTCTGCGGGAACAGGAGACGTTATAACTTAATCGTTATTGAATGAGTAATTTCATTCAATAAGGATCGGTAAATGAAATAATGGAAATAATTTGGAAATAAATTTTGCCAGTGGAAATTTTGCCGAAAGAAATGATTAAGTTGTAAAAGCAATTAAAAATCGGTCGCCAGCTCAACTGATGAGCGACAGTACTGTTAAGTACGTGAATAATTGTGTCAAAAATATAGTTTACCTGTTTGTAGCGCAGCAGGTGGAATGGGAACTTTTACGTAAGTGCTGTGCCAGGCTCAGTAGTCATATAAAACAATGTCATAACAATCTAACTACACTTAAACATTAATGGTTAACTTTCAATAAGTATTTTGATAATTATTTTGTTCATAATTTGTCAGCTAAGTGCAATGCTGACAACACAGATAATTATCTATCGAGATTTTGAATAATGGACTGTCATTCTGTCTTTAAAATTAGGTACTCTGCACAGTTTAATGTACTGATTATGAAATATATTGCCAATAATTGATTAACTATGTTTTGAATGATAATAATTCATTAATTGGGGGATTGTCAAGTGGAATAATCATTATAGTTTCATGAAATATCCTTGAACTAACTTTAGCTGAATATGCATTGAAATAAATCTTGATAATCAAATTTATTACTTCAGTCTATTATTAAGTTACTACGGTTGGCGTAAGCTTATTAAGTGCAACAATTAACTACGTTAACCAGTCTGAAATTTACTCTTCACCGTCTATGCAAATAAATTTTATAATTAACACATTTTCTCTTGATAATGGCGTGACACACTCGATTCAATAAGGTAAGGATCGGAAGGAACCTACTTGGTGTTATTGTCGGGTGGAATGTAACTGCAACACTTCGACTATAAAGTGCTTGTTATTAATTGTTCAACTTCAGAGAAAAGCACAGTCACTGGCAAGCCTTCTACAATTTTATCCTACCAAAATTACGTAGATCTTACTTCCCTCGTTATCGATGGATCGACGGAAGTCCACGGCGGCGACACAATGTGGCAGCGGGCTTTTACTGTTGCGACTTGGGCCCACAGTGCGCTACACATTTAAGTCCTCGTTTCTTCAGCACTATGCCGATTAATCCACAATAACTTGCCCGGCCATGCTTCCAGATATGCCGACCATTACTTTCCCGTCGTACTTAGATCCTTACACTAGCCGTTAGATGTAACACAGCTAGGACTAGCAGCACACGACTGTACGTCTTACGCCGAGCACTGCGTCACTGCTACTACTACCCGCTGGCGCGCTCCCGCGCCCAGCGGCACGACAAAACAATCTCTCTGACTTCAACGTTAACTAAATATGCCCTGACTTGCCAGTGTTAAATATTACATAATTTAAACATAGTATTTACAATACATATTTACACTAGACAATATATCGTATACAAACAGTTTCATGTGTTAAGTAAGCGAAAAAATGCATAGCAAGGTCTGCGTTGTAGCGTCACACGCTTCCCGAGCACGGGGTCCCGGGTTCGATTCATGGCGGGGTCAGGGATTTTCTCTGCCTCGTGATGACTGGGTGTTGTGTGATGTCCTTAGTTTAGTTAGGTTTAAGTAGTTCTAAGTTCTAGGGGACTGATGACCATAGATGTTAAGTCCCATAGTGCTCAGAGCCATTTTTTTTGTAGCGTCACAGGTTGTCCACTCATACCTTAAAAACAGTTTCATGTATTTCTCACTGCTGAAAGTACATATAACGCCTTGTCTGTGGGGACTGTGGCCAATCTTCCTGAAAGGTCCGAACAAGCACAGAAGATAGGATTTCTTCCTATGAGGAGTTTCAACATTAGCCAGATGGTGGAGCGGCAAGTGCCCACTGTGTGTGCTGGGGGTTCACGATCAAGTTGCAGAGACGGCTCTGGTGGCAGCGATACGACGCACCTGGTGCCCAAGTGGCAAATCGTGTCTCGTGTCTGTACGAATGTTACATGCCACCTCGTTTCAGAGTCCGCCTTAAACTGCTTGCACATTACACGATTTCGCCCGTACGGGAAAAAAGCGTACGGGGAAATTTTCTTACAAGGGGAGGCCACGACGTTTGGAACGCAGATTTACTGCAAACTTCGTACACTTGTAGTACTTCACGGTGACAACAAAATGTGTAAGCAGTAGCGCGTACTTCTCAAGCGTTATTGAGAAAATCGCAAGATAATTTCGGTCGTCGATTATATATCTGTGTGTAGCCATTTTAACCGTGAAGCGGCTGCAGCCGAGTGGTGTTGGCACGGTAGCTCAGCGTGTTCGGTCAGAGCGTTAGCTTCCCTTTATAATAAAAAGCCTGAACGAACGGACCACCGAACAAACTGAACGTGTGTCTTCGGACGTCCGCCCTGAGCAAATTCAAAGAACAATATAGTACAATTTTTATTTAAAGTGGTTGGCGTTCAAGCCGCTGGATCGCTGGAATAGAGTTCCCTTCGTCAGTTTTTTTTTTTTTTATTTTCAACACAGTCATTTTCTTTACGTTGATATAATGGGAAAAATACGTATAATCGGATGAACTTTTATTAAATTTACAATGTTATTTGGCAGTCTACTAATTTTTATTATCACAAATAATATAATATTCATAACTATCGATTAGTAAACGACCAAACGAATAAAGTGATACTGAAAATGTATGCTTGTCCGTGTCTTCAAAACTGTTCGTATTTAATCGAAAGAGAACGAGAAATTGCTTCTCGGAAGACGCTATTAAAATACACTCGATACTGCATAACCAATTATCAGCGCCAATTTTTAAGGAAATACTGCGTTATGCATGGTTTGCTTCCAAACTATCGTCTGAAAGAGAGGTTTTTGAAAATGTTAACGAGGTTTGTTTTTCCACGGAAATCGTCAAAAGACCTTGCGTATGCGTACATGTAGCATTTATTCAGTGCAGCTCGTGCCGTTTAACTTTGTTTTCCATGTTTCTACCAAAAATACCATCCTGCAACTTGTAATGTCGAAAGCGACGATTAATTGCACATCTTTCGAAAGCCGTCTGTGCCGGTCAAAACCTGGAGGTAATAAGTCGTTTCGGGCTCCTTCCAGTTATAAGGGATTTTTCAAATCACGGACAAGCATGCATTTTCAGCATCACTTTATGCGTTTGGTCGTATACTAGTCGATAGTTATGAATAATTCATTATTTGTGATAATAAAAATTAGTACACGGCCAAATAACACTGTGAATTTAATAAAAGTTCATCCGATTACACGTACTTTACCCATTATATCAATTGTAATATAAATAATAAAGAAAATGACTGTGTTGAAAATAAAAAAAAAACTGACGAACGGAACTCGATCCAGCGGCTTGAACGCCAAACACTTAAAACACAGTTTCTTCTATATTGTTCGTTGAATTTGTTCAGGGCGGACGTCCGATGACAGCCGTTCAGTTTGTTCGATGGTCCGTTTGCTCAGTTTGTTAATTATAAAGGGTAGGTAACGCTTTGACCGAACACGCTAAGCTACCGTACCAACACCACTCGGCTGCAGCCGCTTCATGGTTAAAATGGCTACACACAGACATATAATCGACGACCGAAATTATCTTGCGATTTTCTGAATAACGCTTGAGAAGTACGCCCTACTGCTTACACATTTTGTTGTCCTCATGGAGCACTACGAGTGTACGAAGTTTGCAGTAAATCTGCGTTCCAAGCGTCGTGGCCTCTCCTTGTTAGTCGACTGTTGAAGAGCATGAGACCTTTCACACAGTACGGTTACAACACGGACACGATTTTTAGTCGTGTTGCAACCGTCCAGTGCCACTGCCGCCACACGGCACCGTGCCGTACTCTCGGTTCAGTGACCCACGTGACCAAGTGCACGCTTTCACACTACACGATTTCAGTCGTACGGGAGATGTCCCCAGTTTTATTTCTACTGCATTTTGGTTTCAGGTTGCGATTTTCCGTGTTTTCAGTTTGTGTGTGTCGCTGGCTTATTTTCACTTTATGGAAGGAATTGACGCTAAAATTTTGATATTGCTAGTTCAATCAAAACCTGTAATATGGGACAAAACTTTAGATATTTATAAGGGTAGAAACGCAACAAGAAAAGCCTGGGAAGAGGTATGATCAGCACTCAACCCAGATTTTGAGAGCATTAGTGATACAGAAAAAATGCATTTGGTAAGTACGACCTATTAAGCAAAGTAAATACTTACTTGTGAATACTTATATGTATTATAGCTGAATAACATTTTACTTTTCCTTATAAGGCATTCCGACGGTGTGAAGTTGGTCTACCCAGAATTTTACCATCTAGTCGTTAGTTCCGTAAATTTTGTTAAGTAAATAATTAAAAACATAGGGTATTTATTCTCTTGATATAAGGTGGTAGAGGTGTAACTAGGCTAACTAAATAACATAGTATTGAAAGCTTAAAAAAGCAGTTTATTTCATGAAGGCTACAGAACACTTCTATCTGCAGAAGAGACACTTCATACTATCTTCTGTGTCACATTTGACAAATTATATTTTAGACATTTTCCAGGGTACACTTCCGACTTCTGACACAAAATATCTGCTAAACACAATTCTGATACTGTTTGCTGCCAAGCCTCCTCTTGTAGTATATTCCCATGACAAATCTTCCACGCCTGTGATTGTCGTTGTGTCCTCAACAATATATCCGCCTCTGTCACGTACATAGTTGTGCAATAGGATGCAAGCATTGACTGTGAGCACTGCAAAATGTGGCTGCACATTGATAGACCGATGGAACACGCGCCTTTTAGTACTATTGTTGTGGTCTTCAGTCCTGAGACTGGTTTGATGCAGCTCTCCATGCTACTCTAACCTGTGCAAGCTACTTCATCTCCCAGTAGTTACTGCAACCTACATCCTTCTGAATCTGCTTAGTGTATTCATCTCTTGGTCTCCCTCTACGATTTTTACCCTCCACGCTGCCCTCCAATGCTAAATTGGTGATCCCTTGATGCCTCAGAACATGTCCTACTAACCGATCCCTTCTTCTGGTCAAGTCACGAACTCCTCCCAATTCTATTCAATACCTCCTCATTAGTTATGTGATCTACCCATCTAATCTTCAGCATTCTTCTGTAGCACCACATTTCAAAAGCTTCTATTCTCTTCTTTTCCAAGCTATTTATCGTCCATGTTTCACTTCCATACATGGCTACACTCCATACAAATACTTTCAGAAACGACTTCCTGACACTTAAATCTATACTCGATGTTAAGAAATTTCTCTTCTTCATAAACGCTTTCCTTCCCATTGCCAGTCTACATTTTATATCCTCTCTACTTCGACCATCATCAGTTATTTTGCTCCCCAAATAGCAAAACTCCTTTACTGCTTTAAGTGTCTCATTTCCTAATCTAATACCCTCAGCAGCACGGACTTAATTCGACTACATTCCATTATCCTCCTTTCAAGACACTATCCATTCCGTTCAACTGCTCTTCCAAGTCCTTTGCTGTCTCTGACAGAATTACAATTTCATCGGCGAACCTCAAAGTTTTTATTTCTTCTCCTTGGACTTTAATATCTACTCCGAATTTTTCTTTTGTTTCCTTTACTGCTTGCTCAATATACAGATTGAATAACATCGGGGAGAGGCTACAACCCTGTCTTACTCCCTTCCCAACCACTGCTTCCCTTTCATGCCTCTCGACTCTTATAACTGCCATCTGGTTTCTGTACAAATTGTAAATAGCCTTTCGCTCCCTGTATTTTACCCCTGCCAGCTTCAGAATTTGAAAGAGCGTATTCCAATCAACATTGTCAAAAGCTTTCTCTAAGTCTACAAATGCTAGAAATGTAGGTTTGCCTTTCCTTAATCTATTTTCTAAGATAAGTCGTGGGGTCAGTATAGCGTCACGTGTTCCAATATTTCTACGGAATCCAAACCGATCTTCTACGAGGTCGGCTTCTACCAGTTTTTCCATTCGTCTGTAAAGAATTCATGTTAGTATTTTGCATCCGGTAATTATTAAACTGATTGTTCGGTAATTTTCACATCTGTCAACACCTGCTTTCTTTGGGATTGTAATTATTATATTCTTCTTGAAGTCTGAAGTATTTCGCCTGTCTCATATATCTTGGCCACCAGATGGTAGAGTTTTGTCACGACTGGCTCTCCCAAGGCCGCCAGTAGTTCCAATGGAATGTTGTTTACTCCCGGGGCCTTGTTTCGACTCAGGTATTTCAGTGCTTTGTCAAACTCTTCACGCAGTATCATATCTCCCATTTCATCTTCATCTACATCCGCCGGCCGAAGTGGCCGTGCGGTTAAAGGCGCTGCAGTCTGGAACCGCAAGACCGCTACGGTCGCAGGTTAGAATCCTGCCTCGGGCATGGATGTTTGTGATGTCCTTAGGTTAGTTAGGTTTAACTAGTTCTAAGTTCTAGGGGACTAATGACCTCAGCAGTTGAGTCCCATAGTGCTCAGAGCCATTTGAACCATCTACATCCTCTTCCATTTCCATAATTTTCTCCTCAAGTACATCGCCCTTGTATGGACCCTCTATATACTCTTTCCACCTTTCTGCTTTCCCTTCTTTGCTTAGAACTGGGTTTCCATCTGAGCTCTTGATATTCATACATGTGGTTCTCTTTTCTCCAAAGGTCTCTTTAATTTTCCTGTAGGCAGTATCTATCTTACCCTGGTGAGACAAGCCTCTACATCGTTACATTTGTCCTTTAGCCATCCCTGCTTAGCCATTTTGCAATTCCTGTCGATCTCATTTTTGAGACGTTTGTATTCCTTTTTGCCCGCTTCATTTACTGCATTTTTATATTTTCTCCTTTGATCAATTAAATTCATTATTTATTCTGTTACCCAAGGATTTCTACTAGCCCTCGTCTTTTTACCTACTTTATCCTCTGCTGCCTTCACTACTTCATCCCTCAGATCTACCCATTCTTCTTCTACTGTATTTCTTTCCCCCATTCCTGTCAATTGTTCCCTTATGCTCTCCTTGAAACTCTGTACAACCTCTGGTTCTTTCAGTTTATCCAGGTCCCATCTCCTTAAATTCCCACCTTTTTGCAGTTTCTCAGTTTTAATCTACAGTTCATAACCAATAGATTGTGGTCAGAGTCTACAGCTGCCCCTGGAAACGTCTTACAATTTTAAACGTGGTTCCTAAATCTCTGTCTTACCATTATATAATCTATCTGAAACCCGTCAGTATCTCCAGGCTTCTTCCATGTATACAACCTTCTTTTATGATTCTTGAACCAAGTGTTAGCTATCATTATGTTGTGCTCTGTGCAAAATTCTACTAGGCGGCTTCCTCTTCATTTCTTAGCCCCAATCCATATTCACCTACTACGTTTCCTTCTCTTCCTTTCTTACTCTCGAATTCCAGTCACCCATGACTATTAAATTTTCGTCTCCCTTCACTATCTGAATGATTTCTTTTATTTCATCATACATTTCTTCAATTTCTTCGTCATCTGCAGAGCTAGTTGGCATATAAACTTGTACTACTGTGGTAGGCGTGGGCTTCGTGTCTATCTTGGCCACAATGTGTTCACTATGCTGTTTGTAGTAGCTTACCCGCACTCCTATTTTTTTTATTCATTATTAAACCTACTCCTGCATTACCCCTATTTGATTTTGTATTTTAACCCTGTATTCACCTGACCAAAAGTCTCGTTCCTCCTGCCACCGAACTTCACTAATTACCACTATATCTAACTTTAACCTATTCATTTCCCTTTTTAAATTTTCTAACCTACCTGCCGATTAAGGGACCTGACATTCCACGCTCCGATCCGTAGAACGCCAGTTGTCTTTCTCCTGATAACGACGTCCTCCTGAGTAGTCCCCGCCCGGAGATCCGAATGGGGGACTATTTTACCTCCGGAATATTTTACCCAAGAGGACGCCATCATCATTTATCCATACAGTAGAGCTGCATGCCCTCGGGAAAAATTACGGCTGTAGTTTCCCCTTGCTTTCAGCCGTTCGCAGTACCAGCCCAGCAAGGCCATTTTGGTTAATGTTACAAGGCCAGATCAGTCAATCTTCCAGACGGTTGCCCCTGCAACTACTGAAAAGTCTGTTGCCCCTCTTCAGGAACCACACGTTTGTCTGGCCTCTCAACAGATATCCCTCCGTTGTGGTTGCACCTACGGTACGGCCATCTGTATCGCTGAGGCACGCAAGCCTCCCCACCAACGGCAAGGTCCATGGTTCAAATGCACTTTCCACATATCTTCGTGCTCTGCACAATCGATAGTTAAATATTCTTTTTTCAACTATTGTTTGCGTCTGCTACAGCCATAAGCACAATAGAAAAGTAATATTTGTATTTGCAATACATTGATCCCGAGTCAAACGGACAAGTCAGTCATCCAGCTTGTGTGGCCGAGCGGTTCTAGGCGCTTCAGTCTGGAGCCGCGGGACCGCTACGGTCGCAGGTTCGAATCCTGCCTCGGGCATGGATGTGTGTGATGTCCTTAGGTTTGTTAGGTTTAAGTAGTTCTGAATTCTAGGGGACTGATGGCCTCAGTTGTTAAGTCCCATAGTGCTCAGAGCC
This sequence comes from Schistocerca americana, assembly GCF_021461395.2. Classification (NCBI taxonomy): domain Eukaryota; kingdom Metazoa; phylum Arthropoda; class Insecta; order Orthoptera; family Acrididae; genus Schistocerca; species Schistocerca americana. The sequence continues at coordinate 168,202,718 of NC_060127.1, read as the reverse complement.
ATTTGAACCACAAGTCAGTCAGTCTTATATGCTTACCGTCGACAGCGCCAACACAGTGTGGTAAATTAACAATACTTTCATAGTCAGAAGCGATTGACATCCACGTATCACAAGTTAGTGTTGGAATACACTCTTCTCGCATTACTGACCAAATTGCTACACACACTTCAACAATTTTTCCAGCCGTTGAAATTCCAACCCTGTAGCTATAGTGCAATTTCGTAAACGTACAGCCACTCGCCAAGTATCTAAAAAAATTGAACATTAATTTTTCCATAACTCAACAATATTAAAAAGTTTTCATGAAAAATACTCAGATAATACATTTGTATTTATGCAGCCAAGGAAGTAATCCGAAGGTGGACCAACCTCCGAGATGTTTCGCAAAATCGAAAAAAAGATGAGAAAGCTGCCAAACAAAGTGGATCTGGGGCCAAAAAACGTAAGAAATACCTGTTTTCAGACCAACTTCAATTTTTAGACAAGATCTACACGGAAAAGGATACGGCAGACAGCCTGGACCCAGCAAGTGAGCCAGGAACACTTGACGAAGACAGGGAGCCTGAAGGTGCCGGTGCTACAACTCCGATTTGTAGTACGTGAACCCGCCATACGGTCTTACAGGAGGGAGAAAACATAAGAAACCAGACGAGTTTGAGATGAAAATACTCGAAGCTCTGAAACCTAAAACGCCCTGCAGTAAGATGTCCTTTGTTCAGAGTTTCATGCCTCAGTTTCATGCCTCTTATTTGACAAACTGTTCTAATAGTGAATTCCTTCAATTTCAAATGGGAGTGTTAAATGTACCTGATAACATAAACAAAATGAAGCAAACTGTTCCTGCTCCTCCTCAACCAAGATCTGCCTCTTCCATGTCATCCTATCCGCCATTCCCTCAGTATACGCTTCAGCCATCTGCAGTTATCCAACCGCAACCATTTTTGAAGATTCGACAACCTTCATTTCCACCTCGACAATATGCAGGGGCTAGGTTTTCCAGTCAGAATACAACTAGCGTAGAAGAACGTTCCTTGTATCAGCATAGGCCTATATGTGGACTGCAAAATCATTCAAAGGAAGCATACCATTCAACGCCTCTCCAAAAAAGTACACGGGCCAAACCAGAAGCACAGACAACATCACATGACCTGCACGAAATTATTCACAGTGACTCTCCACAAAGTGAAAATGTTGCAAGTCCGTCTATTTCTCCTTCAGATAATTCCATATATTCCGATTTCTTCAATTGATATCATCAGTTTGTTTTTGGAACGTCACAAATAATCTACCAAAACAATATACACGATGAAATCCATAATTTGATCAGAAACCTACAATGTTTGTATTTTCCGAATTTCATATTTGTTCATAATTGTATTTTTATTGATGACATAATCTCAAATCCAGCCTAATAAATAAAATCGATTATTTTACATGTATTTTATTGTTTTGCCTACTACTAAAATGCCATCTTACTGCATAACCATCTTTCCTGTTTACATGGTACTTAGGTAAGTAGAAATATAATGAAAGAATTTTATATATGGAATTTGAAAAAACACAGCAATAAGAGTTTATACATGTATTGTTTAGCTTCAATGGCATATTTGTTCAAACCCCAGTAATAACAAAGCTGTATTTAAGTAGTTAAAAAATTTTCGGTCGTCGTTTCTCAGGTCTGCAAATAATGTGCAGAAAACCCCGACTTCCTCACGTCTCAGCTTAATTGGATGAACCCAGTGAAGGCGATCGCGCGTTCTTCCTCTCCTACGTCGATACAGTGTCCATAACGCAATGACTTGTTCACGATCAATAATAATAATTCTACCTGGTGACACGTTGAAGGGAACTGATTATCTTGTTTAACGTTTAAAAATCGTTCAGTGTGAAAATCAACCGACTACGATTTAAACCCGTATGGTTTTTTTTCCCTTGCGGGCGAAATCGTGCAATGTGCAAGCAGCCATTCATGAACACTGATACGAAGAAATATATTATAAACGTAAGGGGAGGGACTTGTCATCTGAAGTGTTGTGGTTTGCAGGAGAGCCAACACCGTGTTACTAGAGGAGGCCGAAAGGCACGCGTTTTAGCTCACGCAGGCTGGCGTGAGGTCTGGAACAGGACAAGGAAGTTATAATTTAGAAAAACGGACGTAACTGGTGGAATACTTAACTTTAATCCATTAATGCTGAACGTCGGTTTTGACGGTACATGATTCACAATATCAATGGTAACTGATAATGGCGCCTTGCTAGGTCGTAGCAAATGACGTAGCTGAAGGCTATGCTAAACTATCGTCTCGGCAAATGAGAACGTAAGTAGGCAGTGAACCATCGCTAGCAAAGCCGGCTGTACAACTGGGGCGAGTGCTACGAAGTCTCTCTAGACCTGCCGTGTGGCGGCGCTCGGTCTGCAATCACTGATAGTGGCGACACGCGGGTCTGACATACGGATCGCGGCCGATTTAAAGGCTACCACCTAGCAAGTGTGGTGTCTGGCGGTGACACCACATTCGTCCCCCGCAAATCGGTGTACGGTTGTGGCATAAGGCTGCCGTCCGCCGTGGGGAGGACCCCATGTTGACGTATGCGACGAGGTGGGGAGCCTAACAACAAGCGAGGCTGTGCCACCCGCACCCTGCCATTCGGACCGCGGGGAGCTAGGAAACGCCTGAAAACCTGCTCCAGGGTGCACGCCAACATGCGGTGTGTGCGCCCGCAGAGAGACAGGAGGGGCCGAAGGGTCGACCTCCATCGGGTCGGCTTCTGGGGATCGAATGGCGTAAGGCAAGTATTGGAAAGCAACGCCGATTTCAACTGGCGAAGGGCGCGTTCGCGTTCCATCGGCCAGACGAACGGAACACCTTTACGGCGTAAGCGATGAAACGGAGCTGAAATGGAAGACGAATGTGGCATATATCTGTTATAATAATTTATTTTTCCCAGCACACTCTGTAGCTGCTTCAAATTCTGCGGCGAAGGCAAGTCTTGTATGGCACGAAGGTGCGTGGGACTGGGATGTATGCCTTGGGCATTGAGTACACGTCCCAGGTATGGCAAATCACGAGCAAAAAACACACATTTGTCCTTCCGCAAGCGAAGACCATTTTGTCGCAAGACCTGAAACAATGTTCTGAGATTGGTCAAATGTTCTTCTTCAGTCTTTCCGGAGATCACAATATCGTCCAGATAATTTGCTGCAGTAGGGACCAACGCACAAACAGTTTGTAGATATTGCTGAAACAATGCAGGTGCGGATGCACACCCGAATGGCAGTCGTTTGAATTGATACAACCCAAGATGCGTGTTAACCACCAAAACGTGCTGGGATTCGTCGTCCACTGGTATTTGCAAGTACACATCTGTGAGGTCCAACTTCGAAAAACATTTACCCGGGCACAGTTTGTCAAAAAGATCTTCCGGGTGGGGTAAAGGAAAAGTTGCAATCACTAGTTGTGGATTCACTGTTGCCTTGAAGTCCACACAAAGTCTCAGTTTTCCGAAGGTTTTGGCAAAATTACTAAGAGTGATGCCCAGAGAGAAGCCTGCACACGTTCAATTACATCTTGTGATTCCAAATCGTGTCATGTTTTTGCGACCTCATCACGCAATGCGTGTGGAACATTGCGCGTTCTGAAAAATTTCGGTTGCGCGTTTACTTTCAGTTCCAAATGTGCTTTATAGTTCTTAGCACAACCAAGGCCCGGTGCAAAAATGTCTGCAAAATCTTCACATAGACGAGAAACACTGTAGGAAGGCACAGTCTGGTTCACTGATAGGACCTGATTTACTATAGACAAGTTAAACAACTGAAATAAATCGAACCCAAACAAGTTCACTGCAGAAGGCTGGACTGTCCTAACACAGGGATATCTTGACCTGAATAACTAGTTAACTTAACATTTGCGGCATGCAACGGAGGTGTACCCAGCTGTTTGTACGTGTCTTGATTGATCAGTGAAACTTCAGCCTCGGTATCGCGCTGGAATGGTATCACTTTGCCGTTAATGTCCAAGTCTACAAAAAGTTTATTGTTCTGCTGACGACAAGAGCGACCGTCTCATGCAACGTGAACTGACACTGGTACAAAATCACTTGCGAATTGACGGGAGTTCCAGCGATGTCGACGCACACTATTTGTGGGACGAACACAGTCACTGTTAGAGAGAGTGGCACTGGGCAGAGTGGAATGAACTACATGAATTTCCATGGGCAACGTTTCGCGAGCCTGAGTATCCTTGGTTCGATTCCGATTCCGGCGTGAAGCAAAGGGCCTGGTATGGTTGTGAGTTTCCGATCTGAACTTTTTCTGGCAAACACTCTGAACATGTCCTTTTTTATTACAGAAAAAGCAAATAGCTTGGCGTGACCGGCAATTCTCATGCGAATGTCTAGTAGCGCACCGCAGGCATGATTTTAGCACTGCATTTGCCTGCCTGCGCGGCACACGTGGCTGAGAGCCTGGCGGCAGCGGCGCGGCCGGGCGCAAGGGCTGTTTACTGCTCCGTGCAGCTCGCCCGGCGGGCCGGTTAACCTGACACACGGCTGGTGAAATTTCAAATGATTCCTGAGCAAAGTCAAGTGTGTCCTGCCGATCCAATATGTCCATCACTTGTCGAACGGAGGGATTGACTAGTTTCAAAATCTGTTCCCTTATACGAACATCAGAAACGTTCTGTGCAATTGCATCACTTACCATAGTATCTGAGTAAGGGAGTCCACATTTACACTCAAAAGCACAATCCCTAGTAAGGCCTTGCAAGGTTGCAGCCCACCCCCGATTAGTCTGACCTGCCATACGTTTTGTATGAAAGAAGGTATACCTTTTTGCAACTACATTGACTGCTTCTTTGAAATATGCATCTAATACAGACAAAATTTCTTCATAGGACAGAGTTGCTATGTCGCGTCGGGGAAATAATTTGACTATCACGCGGTACGTTTCTATGCCGACTGATGATAAGAGATAAAGCTGTCGCTCATTACCTTGAATCCAAATTGGTGTGACCACTCCGTCCAGCTTTCCAGTGCAGCATCAATAGGTTGAAAAGTCGGTGCAACAGCGTGTTGTGGCTGCGTTAGTTCAAAAAAATGGCTCTGAGCACTATGGGACTCAACTGCTGAGGTCATTAGTCCCCTAGAACTTAGAACTAGTTAAACCCAACTAACCTAAGGACATAACAAACATCCATGCCCGAGGTAGGATTGGAACCTGCGACCGTAGCGGTCTTGCGGTTCCAGACTGCAGCGCCTTTAACCGCACGGCCACTTCGGCCGGCGCTGCGTTACTGGTGGAGCGGCGGCTGTCGCATCATTTTGCATTGCATGTTGACCCTGGACAAGCTGTCCAAGGGCATCCAGTAATGCCTGCATCTGCTGATTCTGTAAACGATAAAATTCAGACAGTACATCTGGAGATTGTGGCGAAGCCATTACACAAGTAAATCAGGGCAATATCGATAAGAACGCGGTTTGGCCTCGCAGCCAATGTTGTGGTTGGCAGGAGAGCCAACACTGTGTTACTAGAGGAGGCCGAAAGGCACGCGTTTTGGCTCACGCAGGCTGGCATGAGGTCTGGAACAGGACAAGGAAATAAGAATTTAGAAAAACGGATGTAGCTGGTGGAATACTTAACTTTAATCCATTAATGATGAACATCAGTTTTGACGGTACATGATTCACAATATCAATAGTAACTGATAATGGCGCCTTGCTAGGTTGTAGCAAATGACGTAGCTGAAGGCTATGCTAAACTATCGTCTCGGCAAATGAGAACGTAAGTAGGCAGTGAACCATCGCTAGCAAAGTCGGCTGTACAACTGGGGCGAGTGCTAGGAAGTCTCTCTAGACCTGCTGTGTGGCGGCGCTCGGTCTGCAATCACTGATAGTGGCGACACGCGGGTCCGACGTATACTAACGGCCGATTTAAAGGCTACCACCTAGCAAGTGTGGTGTCTGGCGGTGACACCACATGAAGAATACGCTGACAAAAATGTGAAAAAGAGAATGTGGGAGGAAGTGACCTAATGTTCGAGGGCAGAGAAAGTGCAACACCACAGGAACAAAACGCTGTGTAAGTTATATTGCTTTTATTTATCTTTAACACAACATGTACATGCAATTCAGACTTCAGTGAATATAATCCAACTGACATGGCAGAGCGCCTTCGTACACAAAGCAATCGGCGAACTGGGCTGGATGCCTACGTATCCATTGTGGAAAATCCTCATGAACTGAAGGATGTCCATATAGTGTGTCTAAATACTAAACATCATCACTGTGCCGTACATAGTTGTGCAGAACACAATATGCCTTAACAATGTCTATTGCGAAATAAACGTCCACATGCAGGGGTCTGTGATAGATCCTCCACGTATTTGTCATTACCACAACGTGCGCCCTACGAAACGTTTTGCTCGATAATGACGATAGTTGGATACGAGGCAGGTCAAATATAAATGGGATTTTATTTTTTATTTAAATTCGTTTATTGAAAAACTCAAGGCAATTATAATTTATTTTTACACACAGTCTCCTGCTTTGCAAATGCGTTTGTCCCAGCGTAGGGGTAGCTTTTCGATGCCCTCATCATAAAGAGAACTGGGTCGTGTCCCCAGCCAGTTGCGCACGAAGTCATCTTCAGATCGTCGTCGTCCTAGAGCTTCTTTAAGCGGCCCGAATAAATGGAAATCGCAGGGCGATAAGTCCGGGCTGTAAGGAGGATGATGAAGTGAAGTCCAGTGCATTTCCTATAGCCGCAATGTGGGGTGTGCATTGTCGTTGAGGACCTGTCGAATCGACTGGTCTCGTCTTTTGCGGCGATATGCAACTCTCGCCTTGTTCAACTGTTCGCAGTAGTAAGCAGCACTGAATGTGCGTCGCTCATGCAAAAAATAAATCAGCAAAATGCCTCGCTGATCGAAAAAAAAACTGGTTGAAAGAAGCTTGCCAGCTGACAGTCGAGTCCCGGCTTTCAGTGCTGTTGCCTCCCCTTTCTTCCGCCACTCCTTACTGGCGTGTAGTGATGAACCCATGTTTCGTCGCAGGTGACGATCCGACTCAAAAATGCATCACCTTCTTCCGCAGACCTTGCTGTAAGCCTCCGACATACCTCCAAACGTCTCAACTCCATATTTTCGGTCAAAAGTTTAGGGACCCATCTGGAACACACTTTACGCAACTGTGTGAAGATTGCTTGACAGCTCTCATAACTTATTCCGACTTTTTGTGCAATTTCTGGTACTCTCGCCCGTCGATCGTCATCAATAATGTCTTTCACTGCACGAATGTTTTCGTCTGTAATGCTGGTCCGAGGACGACGATCGTGTTCCTGACTTTTCCACAGGTTCTTTTCCTTCCTTGAATTTTTTATGACAGGCAAACACACACATCCTTTATAATGTTTTATCACCGAACTGTGCAGTCATTCTTTGGCATATTTCCGCCGCTGTAACTCCTTCACGAGCAAGAAATTTGGTAATTATGCGTTGCGAAATGGAGGGGTGCACCCATTGCTCAGACATCGTGAGCGTTACTGACGAAACGTCGGGAAATAACTAACGGCACGCTTTTCTCACTTCTAACGGTCCCGCCTAAGCGTAGCAGAAGCGCGGGGCCAGTCCTACCAACTGTTGTTCAGGAACAAAAATCCCGTTTATGTTTTTATCCCCCCTCGTACTTTTTCTTTTTATCAAGTCGAAGACCCATGTATGGACACACAATTCTGTGCGACTGCGACAATGTGTCGTCCCCAACAAATACATAAGGCTCTGGCGTTTCGTTTATGTCTGAATTGTGTTTATCTTCCGGAATGTCCAAGTTATCAGACAGTATTCGCTTATAGAACACTGATTATTGAAATGTCGTAGAGTCAGCACATTTACCATACGATCCCACATCTACAGCGACAAATTTATAATGGTTTGCACCACAAACAGCCATTAATACAATAGAGAAATATTTCTTACAGTTCAACATTGATGCACTGTTTGCTGGTTTTACCAGTCGCACATGCTTGCCATCAATGGCGCGGAGACGGTTTGGAAAATTGACCATAGTTTCAAAATTTCTTGCTATTTGCAGTCAGTCGTTTTTGGTCGGTTCTGACAAACATTCATCTTTTAAGACAATCCAGACTGATGGATATACTGTTCTTACAATTTTTGTGGTTCTTGTTACCGCAAGTCGGAAAACATGATGCAAATCAACGAACGAATTTCCAGCTGCCAGATACCTGAAAGGGAGAAATTACTAAATTATTTCACACTTTTGCGAGATAGGTTAGTTTTAAGGCAACATTTTTCTCAACAAAATACGTTAAATATTTTTCTAAGATAATCAAATAAACAATTTTTCTAATCATTTTCTTAAAATAAACGTATGTCCCGTCATATCCTGCCACATAGGGTATGTGGAAACTCATCTAACATATCATTACTTGTAGCTTCCGTTTACAAAGAATAGACATTATTAGTAGCTAAGATAATATTTCATTTTTACAGATGTATCGTCACAGAAGAAATGGCGTAACATTAAAGATTCATACAGCCGAGAAGTAGATTAAAACTGAAGAAACTGCAAAAAGGTGGGAATTTAAGGAGATGGGACCTGGATAAACTGACTAAACCAGAGGTTGTACAGAGTTTCTGGCAGAGCATAAGGGAACAATTGACAAGAATGGGGGAAATAAATACAGTAGAAGAAGAATGGGTAGCTTTGAGGGATGAAGTGGTGAAGGCAGCAGAGGATCAAGTAGGTAAAAAGACGAGGGCTAGTAGAAATCCTTGGGTAACAGAAGATATATTGAATTTAATTGATGAAAGGAGAAAATATAAAAATGCAGTAAATGAAGCGGGCAAAAAGGAATACAAACATCTCAAAAATGAGATCGACAGGAAGTGCAAAATGGCTAAGCAGGGATACTAGAGGACAAATGTAAGGATGTAGAGGCTTATCTCATGAGGACGAAGATAGATACTGCCTACAGGAAAATTAGAGAGACCTTTGGAGAAAAGAGAGCCATTTGTATGAATATCAAGAGCTCAGGTGGAAACCCATTTCTAAGCAAAGAAGGGAAAGCTGAAGGGTGGAAGGAGTATATAGAGGGTCTATACAAGGCCGATGTTCTTGAGGACAATATTATGGAAATGGAAGAGGATGTAGATGAAGATGAAATGGGACATATGATACTGCGTAAAGAGTTTGACAAAGCACTGAAAGACCTGAGTCGCAACAAAGCCCCGGGAGTAGACAACATTCCCTTAGAACTGCTGACAGCCTTGGGAGAGCCAGTCCTGACAAAACTCTACCATCTGGTGAGCAAGATGTGTGAGACAGGCGAAATATCCTCAGACTTCAAGAAGAATATAATAATTCCAATCCCAAAGAAAGCAGGTGTTGACAGATGTGAAAATTACCGAACAATCAGATTAAAATTCACGGATGCAAAATACTAACACGAATTCTTTACAGACGAATGGAAAAACTAGTAGAAACCGACCTCGGGGAAGATCAGTTTGGATTCCGTAGAAATATTGGAACACGTGAGGCAATACTGACCCTACGACTTATCTTAGAAGCTAGATTAAGGAAAGGCAAACCTAGCATTTGTAGACTTAGAGAAAGCTTTTGACAATGTTGACTGGAATACTCTCTTTCAAATTCTGAAGGTGGCAGAGGTAAAATACAGGGAGCGAAAAGCTATTTACAATTTGTACAGAAACCAGATGGCAGTTATAAGAGTCGAAGGACATGAAAGGGAAGCAGAGGTTGGGAAGGGAGTGAGACAGAGTTGTAGCCACTCGCCAATGTTCTTCAATCTGTATATTGAGCAAGCAGTAAAGGAAACAAAAGAAAAATTTGGAGTCGGTATTAAAATCCATGGAGAAGAAATAAAAACTTTGAGGTTCACCGATGACATTGTAATTCTGTCAGAGACAGCAAAGGACTTGGAAGAGCAGTTGAACGGAATGGATAGTGTCTTGAAAGGAGGGTATAAGATGAACATCAACAAAAGCAAAACGAGGATAATGGAATGTAGTCGAATTAAGTCGGGTGATGCTGAGGGAATTAGATTAGGAAATGAGACACTTAAAGTAGTAAAGGAGTTCTGCTATTTGGGGAGCAAAATAACTGATGATGGTCGCAGTAGATAGGATATAAAATGTAGACTGGCAATGGCAAGGAAAGCGTTTCTGAAGAAGAGAAATTTGTTAGCATCTAGTGTAGGTTTAAGTGTCAGGAAGTCGTTTCTGAAAGTATTTGTATGGAGTGTAGCCATGTATGGAATTGAAACATGGACGATAAATAGTTTGGACAAGAAGAGAATAGAAGCTTTCGAAATGTGGTGCTACAGAAGAATGCTGAAGATTAGATGGGTAGATCACATAACTAATGAGGAGGTATTGAATAGGATTGGGGAGAAGAGAAGTTTGTGGCACAACTTGACTAGAAGAAGGGATCGGTTGTTAGGACATGTTCTGAGGTATCAAGGGATCACCAGTTTAGTATTGGAGGGCAACGTGGAGGCTAAAAATCGTAGAGGGAGACAAAGAGATGAATACACTAAGCAAATTCAGAAGGATGTAGGTTGCAGTAGGTACTGGGAGATGATGAAGCTTGCACAGGATAGAGTAACATGGAGAGCTGCATCAAACTAGTCTCAGGACTGAAGACCACAACAACAACAAGAGCCGAGAAAATCGGAGATTAACTGGTAGAAGTGGGTCTGTAGCTGCGAGAAAGACGCCATATCTGTACTTCAATCATTTCTAAATATTACCGCTCCATCGTTGCATACACATAGCAGCGTGTCACCTGAGTATGCTGAGAATCAGGCCACAGCAAAAACTGAAGTTCCAATTGGGCCATATCAGGTTAGGGTGCTCGGTAAGAAAAGGAAAGTAGAAGACGAAGTGGAATTTTTAAATACTTTTACAAGTGAAACTTTGCTAATGACATGATGTCAAGTCCTAAAGAGGCATAAAACCTAGCTGTTCTGCAGAAATTTGGGCCTAAAATAGAAAAACATCAACGTAGTGTGTATAGTATGTTTACAGAAATAAATCGAGACTCGTAGATGATCACATGCAGGTATTGAAACATGTTTGAGTGAATAGAATAAAGGAGATATAACTTACTCTGTTTTGCAGAAGATGGAATTTAAAAATCAAAGTTCGCATTACTCGTAAGTACTGCTACAGGGACCTGCATGGCGTCTCTTGTAGTAGCCTAAGCGAAGTCATGTGTTTCGCTTCATAAGCAGTGATTTCTGCATATTAGTAAGGTCACCGGAACAGGGTCCAAACACATTACCAGAGAGTTTCAACAAAAAGAATATCTTAAGATACGTTCATGTAGTATACATTAGAGTTCTGTAGTCCCTATCAGAAAAATTGTTAGGCTTTGGGGGGCAGTGCTTGGTATTCGTCTTTTCCTGATGATTGACTCGGCAGTAACATCACTGTTACTGGATTCCAGTACATGTGACTCCCATGAATAATCTCTCGTGCATTTCCCAACCCATTTGGACCTCAAAATGCCCTTCATTTACAACCTTTTCTGCAGGGCCTTCTCTATGTGGTGTTTTCAGCAGATACTATAAAGATATTTAGAAAATATGTTTCAATAATTTTTCATTTATAGTATAGTACTGTTATGGTAGTTTTCTGACATGGTTTCTTCTACAATTCTGCAGTAATAGCGGTGTTGGCGTGGAGAACAAGGGAACTGATGACAGTGGTGGTGGCAGTTTGACTACCACAGTTCACCTGTCTACGGGAACGTGCAACACCCTAGAACGCACCACCAAGCAGGAAGCCTTCCATGAGCATGAAATCGGTGCCCACCACCTCGTGCGCATCTGCACCGTCTACAGAAAGACCCCCCCCCCCCCCCCCCCACATCTGCAGAGCCTAAAGGAGCATGTACCCGTGAACACTCATCGATATCCGCATTCCTGTTGTGTGTGACACGAATGATTCAGAAGAGCCGAGTTGAAGAAGCACATCCGCATGCACAGTGAGAGAGCCCATATATTTGTGATGTCTGCCGAAAGACTTTCACAAGTAAAGGCGCAATGATGATGCAGTTACGTCAGCACACGCTGGAGCGTCTTTACATCTGTGAAGTTTGTCAAAAAACGTTCAAGTTTTTTGGGAGCTTGAAGACTAACTCATGTGTGCACACTGCCAAACGTGATTACGTCTGTAAGGTGTGTCACAAAACGTTCAAGTGTCTTGGCAGTACGAAGGAGCACTCGTTTGTGTCCAGGCACAAACGGCCTCACACATGTCCAGTGTATAACATAACGTTCAAGGTATTTCGCAGCATGAAGAAACACTCACTACGCCACACGGGCAAATGCCCATTTACAGGGTGGTCCATTGATCGTGACCGGGCCAAATATCTCACGAAATAAGCGCCAAACGAAAAAACTACAAAGAACGAAACTTGTCTAGCATGAAGGGGGGAACCAGATGGCGCTATGGTTGGCTCGCTAGATGGCGCTGCCAAAGGTCAAACGGATATCAACTGCGTTTTTTTAAAAATAGGAACCCCCATTTTTTAATACATATTCGTGTAGTACGTAAAGAAATGCGAATGTTTTAGTTCGACTACTTTTTTCGCTTTGTGATAGATGGCGCAGTAATAGTCACAAACATATGGCTCACAAATTTAGACGAACAGTTGGTAACAGGTAGGTTTTTTAAATTAAAATACGGAACGTAGGTACGTTTGAACATTTTATTTCGGTTCTTCCAATGTGATACACGTATCTTTGTGAACTTATCATTTCTGAGAACACATGCTGTTACAGCGTAATTACCTGTAAATACCACATTAATGCAATAAATGCTCAAAATGATGTCCGTCAACCTCAATGCATTTGGAAATACGTGTAACGACATTCCTCTCAACAGCGAGTAGTTCGCCTTCCGTAATGTTCGCACATGCATTGACAATGCACTGACGCATGTTGTCAGGCGTTGTCGGTGGATCACGATAGCAAATATCTTTCAACTTTCCCCACAGAAAGAAATCCGGGTACGTCAGATCCGATGAACGTGTGGGCCAGTCATGAAATATGCTATTCAATACCGCTTCAACCGCACGCGAGCTATGTGCCGGACATCCATCATGTTGGAAGTACATCCCCATTCTGGCATGCAGTGAAATATCTTGTAGTAACATCGGTTGAACATTACGTAGGAAATCAGCATACATGGCACCATTTAGACGGCCATTGATAAAATGAGGGCCAATTATCGATCCTCCCATAATGCCGCACCATATGTTAACCTGCCAAGGTCGCTGATGTTCCACTTGTCGCAGCCATCGTGGATTTTCCGTTGCCCAATAGTGCATATTTTGCCGGTTTACGTTACCTCTGTTGGTGAATGACGCTTCGTCGCTAAATAGAACGCGTGCAAAAAATCTGTCATCGTCCCGCAGTTTCTCTTGTGCCCAGTAGCAGAACTGTACACGACGTTCAAAGTCGTCGCCATGCAATTCCTGGTGCATAGAAATATGGTACGGATGCAATCGATGTTGATGTAACATTCTCAACATCGACTTTTTTGAGATTCCCGATTCTTGCGCAATTTGTCTACTACTGATGTGCGGATTAGCTGTGACAGCAGCTAAAACACCTACTTGGGCATCATCATTTGTTGCAGGTCATGGTTGACGTCTCACATGAGGCTGAACACTTCCTGTTTCTTTAAATAACGTAACTATCCAGCGAACGGTCCGGACACTTGGATGATGTCTACGATACCGAGCAGCATACATAGCACACGCCCGTTGGGCATTTTGATCACAGTAGCCATACATCAACACGATATCGACCTTTGGTAAACGGTCCATTTTAACACGGGTAATGTATCGCGGGGCAAATACTGTCCGCACTGGTGGAATGTTACGTGATACCACGTACTTATACGTTTGTGAGTATTACAGCGCCATCTATCACAAAGCGAAAAAAGTGGTCCAACTAAAATATTCATATTTCTTTACGTACTATACGAATATGTAATAAAAAATGGGGGTTCCTATTAAAAAAAAACAAAAAACGCAGTTGATATCCGTTTGACGTATGGCAGAGCCATGATGCGGGCCAACCACAGCGCCATCTGGTTTTCCCCTTCATGCTAGACGAGTTTCGTTCTTTGTAGTTTTTTCGTTAGATGCTTATTTCGTAAGATATTTGGCTTGATCACTACCAATGGAGCACCCTGTGTTTGTAATGTCTGTCATAAGCCGTTCAAAAACAGCAGCGCACTGATCGAACACTCCTATGTTCCACATGAGTGAAAGTCGCAACATCTGTCACGTGTGTCAGAAGAGATGCAAGCGCAAATGCGACCTGGGGCGTCACTTGCAAAAGCGCAAAGGCGAGTACCCAAATACGACGGGGAGTGGAAAATAAATTTCCCCTGTCGACTGTGGGCAGTGTTGTGTGATATGGACGAAAGACGACACGGCAGGTGAACGCGCACGTGCAAGACACCGATACACCATTGGGTAGAGGTCGACCGCAATCAAGCAGGTGGCGCTGTCGGAGTGCCTGCGCAAAGCGGAGGCCAGCCGCTCAGTCTTTTCCCAGAGCTATGGAGAGAAGGTGCGTTTTGGAGTCGTGGTCAAAGGCGGAAGTGAGAGCTGTTATCCGCTGTGAATGAGCACGTGGAGTATCAGGCACAGAAATTGATAACCGCCTTGTTGAGATGTATGGCTCAGGTGTGATGTCGAGGCAAATGGTGCGGAGATAGTGCCAGCAATTCAGTGATGGATGTCAGCAAGTGCAGGACATACCGAGACCTGGATGGACCCGCATGGCGACTACAGATGCAAACGTCAGGAAGGTGAATGACATGATTAAAGCGAACCGGCGTATCACCATCAATTGAGTAGCGGCAGAACTTGGAATCGAACATGAATGAGGTCACAAGATCATCCAAGATATTCTTCGATACAGCAAGGTGTCAGCACAATGGGTGCCCCGCCAACTGACCCCGACACACATGGAACAACGCATGGCGTTCAGCCTGGAACAGCGCGTGCGTTACTATGAATCTGGCAATGACCTTCTGCTTCGGATTGTGATGGGGTGTGAAACGTCGGTCCACCATTACACGCCCGAATCGAAGGCCGCATCCATGGAGTGGAAACATCCGTCATCACGTGTCCGAAAGAAGTTCAAAAGCACTCTGTCTGCAGCTAAAGTGCTACTCACCGTTTTCTGCGATGGCAAAGGAGCTTTGCTGCTGGAGTTTCTGGAGGACGCAACCATCAGTGCTCTGGGGTACTGTGCCGCTCTGTCGAAAGAGGCGATTCGGAAAAAGTGGTCTGTCCTTCTCAGATCTGGCGTTCTGCTGTTGGATGATACTGCGTGACCACACACGGCGATGGCAACGCAAAACCATATTGCAACTGTTGGTTGGGAGCGCCTACACCATCTGCCTTACAGTCCGGATCTCGCACCAAGTGACTTCCATCTGTTTCCTGCTTTGAAGAAGACTCTCGGCGGGAGGTGCTTTGGCAGCAATGCTGACGTCAAACAAGCCTTTCAACGCTTCTTCTGTATGCAACGCCCTGATTTTTTCCTGGAAGGCGTTTTGAAGCTTATAAAGCGGTATGACAAATGTCTCAACGTATTTGGAAATTATGTAGAATAATAAAGATGTGTCTTATGTGTAATGTCTCATTCCCTTTTTTTCCTTTCACACACAACTCTGACCACAGTCGACAGGGGAAACTTATTTTCCAACTCCCCCTCGTACTAGTATTACGTGTCGTACGACATTCAAAACCAGCAGTGCTCCGCCGTATACTTGAATACAGGTTGGGTTGTTTGGGGAGGAGACCAGACAGCAAGGTCATACATGTTTAACTCATACGCAGCAATGAATGTAATCGAGATTTTCAAGGTTTTAGTGTATAATTGTTATTGTTAAGCTTAATGTTAGTTGAGCTGTTTTTTTTTCTGTGTATAACCGGGTGATCAAAAAGTCAGTATAAATTTGAAAACTTAATAAACCTCGGAATAATGTAGATAGAGAGGTAAAAATTGACACACATGCTTGGAACGACATGGGGTTTTATTAGAACAAAGAAAAACAAAGTTCACAAAATGTCCGACAGATGGCGCTGGACAGCAAAACGTCAGTGACTGCTACGGTGACGGGTGAGACGTACGCCGATATGTTACAGAATCGCATCATCCCCAACCTGACTGATAAACACCTGCTGGAACGTACGATGTGTATGCAGGATGGCGCTCCACCCCATATTGCTAAACGCGTGGAAGATCTCTTGCGCGCGTCGTTTGGTGATGATCGTGTGCTCAGGCGCCAGTTTCGTCATGCTTGGCCTCCCAGGTCCCCAGACCTCAGTCAGTGAAATTATTGGCTTTGGGGTTAACTGAAGTCGCAAGTGTATCGTGATCGACCGACATCTCTAGGGATGCTGAAACATCCGACGCCAATGCTTCACCATAACTCCGGACATGCTTTACAGTGCTGTTCACAAGATTATTCCTCGACTACAGCTATTGCTGAGGAATGATGGTGGACATATTGAGCATTTCCTGTAAAGAACATCATCTTTGCTTTGTCTTACTTTGTTATGCCAATTATTGCTATCCTGATCAGATGAAGCGCCATCTGTCGGACATTTTTTGAACGTTTGTATATATTTTTTTTGTTCTAATAAAACCCCATATCATTCCAAGCATGTGTGTCAGTTTGTACCTCTCTATCTACATTATTCCGTGATTTATTCAGTTTTCAAATTTAAACTAACTTTTTGATCACGCGGTATATACAGGGTGCATCAAAAAGGATGGCGCAAACTTACACGGCTGAAAGTACACGATAATAGAAGCACAAATGTCCCAGTAAACACGGGTCCACAAACAAGCCGCTTGTGAGATAATCACGACTGCATGGTTCCACGCCGCCACTGACGGCATTGTTTGTACCATCGTCCGGTTTCGCTCTTGCACACTTGAGGGCGTCCTATGTTTGCTCTTTACACAATGGAATATTGCCGAGAGGTGGAGTTGGAATCACACCATACACGAAGACCCTACAGGACAGATACAGTACACAGTCTCAAAGGGTATCAGTCGCCTCTGAGAAGTGCCACGTGTGCTGTGTTGTAGTTACAATGAAACCGTACAGTAATGACGAGAATGCGGATGTGCATTTCATGTACGGTGGGGCTAATGGCAATGCACGGTAGGTTGCTCGCTTGTTCCAAAAATCATATCCTGATCGAAGACACCCAGAAAGTCGTACATTTACAAGGGTCCATCAGCACCTAGGAGAACACGTGGGTTTGGCAGAGCAGGAGGTAGGCCTGCTCTCATTGCGCCTGAGGTTCAGGATATGGTGCTGGAAGCAGTACAGTGCTCTCCAGGAACCTCGACGAGAAGAATTGCCCCACGAGTGCCTGTACTGAGCCACAGTAGTGTATGGAGAATTTTACATCGCAATTTACTGGACCCTTACTACCTCCAACGAGTTCAATGTCTCAATGATGCGGACTTTGTTCCTAGAGTGATGTTTTGTCAGTAGCTGCTACAGCAGACTGTGGTCGACCCTCGTTTCGCATGTAAAATTTTATTTACAGACGAATTCTCACACGATGGTGGTTTAACTGTCACAATACACATTTGTGGTGTGAAATAAACCCGCATGCTGTTCATGAGTCAACACATGAGCAACGTTTCTCACTGAACGTGTGGTTAGGGGCACCAGGCGATCAACTCATTGGGCCACACAGTCTTCCACCACAACCTAATGGAGGGAGGTACCTTAGCTTTCTGCGGCGTCATCTTCCAGAATCGCTTGAGGATGTTCCCCTTCAGTATGTGGTACATGCATGATGGAGCTCTGGCACATTCTGCTGCTGGTGTGAGACTGCATCTAATGTGCAGATACGGCCGAAGATGGATAGGTCGAGGCGGACCTGTACCTTGGCCTCCAAGATCACCTGATATAAATCCTTTAGAGTTTTGTGTCAGGGGGTCAGCTCAAAAGCAAAGTGTACGGCACACCTGTTAACATGGTTGAAGAACTGGAGCAGGGAGTTGTACATGCTTGTCAAGAATTCCCCAATGATCCAGGGGTTCTCGAAAGGATTCGAAATTCATTGCATACGTGAAATGTGGACTAATTACGATGTACAATTCAATAGTAAAATCTAAATTTCA
This sequence comes from Schistocerca americana, assembly GCF_021461395.2. Lineage (NCBI taxonomy): Eukaryota > Metazoa > Arthropoda > Insecta > Orthoptera > Acrididae > Schistocerca > Schistocerca americana. The sequence continues at coordinate 168,184,502 of NC_060127.1, read as the reverse complement.
AATTAATGTCTACTAACTAGTAAGATGTTAACAATGACGTCAGTGTCGGCTTAGAACCATACAGTCGTGATTATCTCGCAACTGGCTCTTTTGCGGAGCCGTGTTTACTGGGACATTCGTGCTTCTATTATCGTGTACTTTCAACCGTGTACGTATAGGTTGTGTAGCTCTTGTCCTGCCATGGAAGCAGCCCTGTCCGAAAACTGGTACATATGGTGGTGTTTTTCTTTGAATTAAGAAATTATCTTTCGAAACGGTGCCGTTGTCCAACTATAAATTGAAAATTGCTGTGGATCTCTGGAACCGGCCCACTTACAATCCTGGGTCGTAATTTTGTCTGTTTCTTTTTTAGTTTATGTAACGAACTTATGACTGTATTTTTCGCACTTATCATTGTTCTATTGTGTAAACTGCCCTAATGTAAACTTAGACACTGTTGTAACTACTACTACTACTGCTGCTGTCTGGTGCTCGTCTTTTATTGTTTTTATTTTAAATTAAGAACTTGGCATATCGACCTTCCTTTTATTGTTCTACAATGGAATTTGAAATTATATTAATATGGAACTTTCGTAACTAGTGCTGGCTATATGGTCTTTGGCGCCCTAAAAAAAAAAAAAACTGTCACCGTACGTTAACGTACCACTTGATACTGAACTCGCACTATAATTATGGCCTATCTCTTCGGATGCTTGCTGGTCTGAAAATAAAATGTATGAGAACATGTTCCGTAGCGCTCGCTCCATAACTAGGTACCAGTGTCAAATGCTGAAATGATGGTCAGCTGCGCTATGATAAAATTAAAGAAGGGACACCGCTAGCTGTTTTCGATTGCGCAAGCCTTGGTGTGACGTCATTCATGTTGCCACTAAGTGTGCTAAGCTGCTCACAGCATCAGGTCAGTATTTTTCTTTGAATGTGCGTCTAAAGTACTGTGCCAGCAACACAGTGAATTCTGTTGATGAGCCACTAAAGAAACCATTTTCCAGTAGATGTTTGGAGGAGAAATATTTAAAAAGTTAGGTAGACATATTCCAAATTTAATGGGAAGATTGGCTCATTCTACTGTTAACAGGGGCAGGTAAATGGACTTTCAAGTTCCTTGAATATATCACCTGAGCATTCCATAGAAAAGGGGAAAATGCTCTCTAAAGATTTACAAGTAGAGTATGAGGGATTTTTGAGCATTGCCTTACGAATCGATTCCTTAGCTCAGTGGTCAAGTGTAGTGGTTGGCAGTTCGCCGGCTTGGGTTCGAAACTTACTGCTACCATCTGGTTTGTTTTTAACTTCCACTTAACTATACTTCTCGCAATGTTGAGCTATCAATTATATGTAAAATTTTAAAAGTTCAATTTACATGCACCAAATAAATAAATTCCATTTAGTTATGATTATTACCTTTGTAAGTTAAAAGGCTATAGGGGGTGCTAAAAAAAGCGATGCAAGGAAATTAAGTATGAATGTGTATGAAAAGAGTTGAATCTGCAGGCGTGATGTTCGGAATGTACTTTTTTGTTTTTTGTGTTTATTATTCTGGAAAAGTGATGCATACAGTACAGGGGGAATGAAAGTGCAGGACATATTAATGCACAAATAAAAACATAGTGGTAATCCTACATGTATAAACAAGAGACTTGTGCTTTGTGTATTAGGAAAAGCTAATATCGGAACAGTATTAAGTGATGAGGAAATAATGACACACAGTCTGTTTATTTTGGAAATATTGTAGAACATTGATAAAATTTTGCATTAGCCAGGACTGAGTTCTGTTTATGAATGTACTCATCCAGTGTAATCCAAAGTTATTACAAGGGTTGAGGTAGGTGAAATTCTGGTGTAGATTGTAATTTTGTTTCATGAGTTGTAATAACGACATTGAACATGTGGGCAGCAGTGTTACTTCCTTGTCCCACAATCTGAAAAATGACATCACACTCTTGAGATCTGCATTATAGGAAATATGTAAACAGTCATCTGTCTCTGCTGTGGGGCAGAGTGTATTGGAAACTGAATGTATTTGAATTTTCACAATAAAATATGTACTTTTTTATTTTATATTGTTGTTGGTAGAAAGGGTTTTATGTAAACCTTCCAGAATGCATTGAATTCCCCTCGTTTGGGTGAAACGTTTGCGAGTAATCGACGAAAAAAGTTCTGGTTTATGTGTGATACACTAGTGCCTTAAAATTAATAGAACTACATAGAGTGGTGGCAGAGAGTAGTAGTTAAAGGGACATTGTACATGAAATTCGTTGAAATTTGACATTTTCTGTTTTCTACTCCATAATTTACTTTTGACTTTTCTGAACATTTTGGTATATAATACATTAAAATCAGACAATGGTGAGACCTTCAAATAATATTTTGAATGTTGACATGTGACTGTCAAATTTCGCGACTAGGCATATACTGCCACAGTTGAGAAGTCATATCTTGGGAACTACACAGTCTAGAAGGCTGTGAATTGCTTTGTTTTGTGTCTACTGCTACGTCTCAGAAGTTGGCACTACGAATAAACACATCTGATACTAGTTTTATTTGAAAGTAGTGTGATTATCGGCTATTTTTGTAATAATCTATCTTTTGTTCCTTTTTATACGTAAATAAAATGACTAAGCATAAAAATAACTTCAAGTAACGCAAATTTGCGGGTAACAGATATGTGAAAACTGCATTTTATTCTGAAGTACTTGAAAACACATGTGGTAGTAGTGAAGGAAACCACGATTATGTTTCTGAAGTGACCACACCCCTTAGTGCATCGAAAAGGAAAGTAACTTTAGAAATGGGTGACAGTGGTAAAAGTAATGATATTATGGACAACGTCATTATTGATCTGCAAATCCTTGCACAAGTTCTTTCTGAAACTGTCTCTTGCTGTCTTCATCGTGGTGAAGTTAAACTTCATGAGGATATTGGAGCTATAATAGGTGTTGTGTCTAAAGTGTTGCGCCCAAATTAATTATTAAATGTCAGAGGTGCAAAAACGAAAAAGAATTTCATACTTTATCAAAGTGTTCAGGTAATGAATTGTATGAAACTAATGTGAGATTGTTCTATGGCCTAAGGTGCATTGGTAAAGGTGCAAGGGCTGGTAATGTTCTCTGCACTGTGTTGCGTTTGCCAAAACCACATTCTAGGTATACGAAATATGTAACAGCTGTGGCTGAAGTGCAATGGTTGCTGCTACATCAGAAGCTGTTGAACAAAATGAGGGTGACACAGACATTAGCATTGCTGTGGATGGATCCTGGCAAAAGAGTGGGTTTAATTCTAAAAACACATAATAAGTGTTGACACTCGAAAAGTTTTCGATTTTGAAGTTCTCAGTAAGTATGGCAAGATTGTACAGTGAACCAGAAGAACAGATTACTTCATAAGCAGCAGTGTATAAAAAATTATGATGGCCAAAGTGGAGGAATGGAGGTAAAAGGAGCAGTTAACACTTTCCAGCGTTTGCAGAAGGAGAGAGGTGTCAGATATGTGAATTAGTTAGGTGATGGAGACAGCAAGGCTTTCATTGCAGTACAAAACAGTAAGCCATATGATGTTCCTATACAAAATCTGTGTGTGTAGGACATGTCAAGAAAAGGATGGGAACACGTCTGCGTAAGCGAAAAACCAAGCTGGGTAACATAAAAATGTCTGATGGCAAGACAGTAAAATGTGCTGGAAGACTGACGGACAAAGTAATTGATGAATTATAGGAACATTATGGGAAGGCCATTAGAGGTAACTGTGACAATTTAGAGAAGTGCAAAGAGCTGTGTGGAGCACTTTCTTTCAACGAATATCAACCGATGAAAAGCCATGTCATGCTTTGTGTCCACCTCCACCAAACACTTGGTGTAAATATAGGCAAGCTAAATTTTCTGGCACCCTGCATGAATTTACACGTAAACATTCTCTTCCTTTGGCAGTAATGGAGGCAATCAAACCTATTTACAGAGATTTGCCAAATCCTGAGCTACTAAAGAAGTGTTTACATTGGAAGATCCAGAATGTGAATGAGTCCTTCAGTAATGTTGTGTGGTGCCATGTGCTTAAAAATGTATTTGTTGGCCTGATGACTCTAAAGTTAGCAGTGTGTGATACTGTAATAACTTTTAATGGTGGGAACTATGAAAGACTTAAGGTTCTGGAGAAGTTAGGGGTAAGATTTGGACAGAACACAGCTAAAGGACTGTGGGAACTGGATGAGCTTCGTGTACATGAAGCAAAGTTAGCTGCTCAGCAAATGACAAAAGAAGCAAGAAAGAAAAGGAGGAGGCAAGCACTGGGCTGTTGTGACACTGAAGAAGACACAGACTATGGGCCATGGCAATTATAGTGCGTAAGAGATGCAGAAATATAAATCTATCTAAGAATTTGTAATAAAATATGTTTTAAACCTCAATATTTCTGAACTACATTTTTTGCAATAAATGACCCATTTTCTAAAAAAGTATTGATTGCGGAGTCATGAAATTTTCACAGCATGCCAAGTGTGAGATTCATCACATATGGAACTAGAATATTTAATAATTGAGTGTTTGAAAAAAATGATAACATGCCCCACATTACAATTATAGTAATAATTGTAGTCCAGTGTGTCTACAAAGCTGCATTCAATAACCATGGAAAATTGTAAGTTGGTGTATTAAAAAGTTTCCAAGCTAATGGGTCACAAAATTCGATAATTTAACATTGGCGGCATAGGACATAAAATGTCCCCTTAAGGGACATTCCTATTTTGCAGAAGATTGTGGGTTCGAGTCATATCAGGTGATTTGAAATTTTATTTGTAATTCGTTATGAAAATGACTTTGATCCTTGTTTGTATAAAATTAATTGCTTTAAATGTAACGTTTCTTTCTTATTTCTACCTCTTTGTAACGTCATGTTGATCGTTTTAGTAACTTTTCATTTGTCTCCATTTTTTCTTCCTGTTTTACCTTTTGATACTGTTGGGTAAATGATATGGATTATTATTATTCGTCTATTGTAATATTGAAACATTTGAAATTATAAATCTATCTGTTAAAAACCAAAACACGAAATAATCTATTTATACTGACTGTGGAATGGGGTCAAAAATGTATTTTCTGTTAGAAGATGTGGCTATTCTGGATGGTAACAATCACACAAACATTTAAAACATGAATTCTTGTTGTACTATGTAAAAAATGACGCAGATTAAGATTTGAACGAGAGAAATAATTAATGGTAAAACTAATGTTGAATCACAATGAGCAATACAAATAATAAATGCAGTGAAATGGACAAAAACACCAGCTATTAAGATGAAATATATGTTAATACATAAAAATAATCAAAATAACATGAACAAAGATCGCAACTGAAAGCATAATGATAACAAGTAACAATGAGAGCAAATGAGAAAGCTCATAAGATGATTATAATGATGTAAGAAAGGAATAGAAATAAAAAAAATTTCTTCACATGACCCCACCGATAACAATCTAAAGGGGTAAGATCAGGGGGACGAGCTGGACAGGGAACTGGACCACCTCAGCCAAGTAACTGAGTAAAAATGATGATCAAAGTAATTTCGATAAAGATTTAAAAATAAAAATGGCAGAGTACCTGACAATATTTGGACTCTAAATTTTATAATGACATAATATGAACAACATGCCCTCACCACAGCACTATACACTCTTATGTTTCGGGCCCTGATGTGTCTCGCGAAATTTCGGTGGTTTCAAAACTGTGATACGACCACTGCGGACCTCTACTTGTTAGTCATCAGCCAGAAATGTCGCAAAAAAAAAAAAAAAAACAAAAAAAAACGGGGAAATACAATGACAATGATGAAGAACACATACGTCTTTTCAAGTCGTTCATGTAATAACAAAATAATTAAGAATGAAAAGTTACAATAATTATTCACGATAGCTGGTCAGAGTGTCCTCTTCCAGTCTGAAGACACGCATTGAAACGCTGTGTCACGAAGTCCGCGCGTTTTTTGAAATCAAAGGTTTCTCTAATTTTATCAAAAGCTAAAATTATTCACGCAAGAAGCTCTTCGATGGTGTGTGCTTGGAGATAATTTTCTTCACATGACCCCACAGATAACAGTCTGAAGGGGTAAGATCAGGGGGACGAGCTGGCCAGGGAACTGGACCATCTCAGCCAATCCACCTCTTGTGGATCAACGAATCTAAATGCCCAGTGCAAAGTGCGGCGGTGCACCGTCAATACCTGATGGACCGCCAGAGGAACGTCTTCCAAACACAACGGAAGGATATTGACAGGGAATGCTAAATACGTCTCCGTTTAGACAGGAAGTAGGGCGGGATCCAACAAACAAGTCACCTACGATACCTGCCCACATGTTCACGGCAAATTTATGCTCATATGACTTACATAGGTGCCATGCGTATTTTCGTCGTTTCAAATGTGGTTGTTTCGAGAAATGAATGGCCCTTCTCCAGTGAATTTGCCTCATCTGTCCACATCCTCCTTCCGAAATTTGGGATTTTGATCCATTGATTTAAGTACCACATGAAAAACTGCGTCCGGGAAGGGTCTTCCTCTTCCACTAAGTCTTGCACTTTCTGTAGGTGGTACGGAAAGTTGTTTTCGTCATGCAGAACGTCCAGTACTAAAGTGTGTGACACCTGCCCGATAAACAGTCGGATACATTTTACCGTGTTTTGTTCTGAGGCATAATATAAGAATGTAGGATTAACTTTACCTGTAGCAGCTATTGTGTAAGCGTACAAGAACACATGAGTACCCTAAATACTGACACCTTTCGGAGTTATTGGTTATTTTTCCATGACTGCTGTTAAGCTTATTCAGATGCAGTAATCTGAAATACGCGGCGCTAAATTTACCACACTGTGCTACATTGGTACTCCTATAGACATCGTTGAAACTTGGCATCAGGTCACAAGCACACCATGAGTTCTGCACGTTTTGAGGGCTTTCGAGCCTGAGCAACTGGCGTAACGTAATTGCCTTTCAGGCGAAATACGTACAGATTTGATAAACAATGTGCGCGGTTCACGGTGTTACCTTTGGACAACAAGTTTACGTCACCGCCACCAGGTGGTAGCACACTGCAGTGTAGTTTTATTCCTGTTCGTTTCACATAAATCCCACTAGATGGTAGCACACTCCTCAGGCACGCCAATTCACTCACTATGGAGTAAAATTAGATCAGACATCAATACTCGTTATAGTTATACTGACAGAAAAACCTATTTTGTGGGATTATGAATGATGTGTAAAATATTAAGTTTTGCTTCAATTGGGAGCAAGTAGCGATGGGCCGACTTAGGTTTGCGCCAGACCGAGTTGAAAGTTTCAAACAGAGTTGAACCGAGTTGGGACAAAAAAAAAAAAAAACTGAGATAACATACAATGCTGTCCAAGGGACTGGATAACACAACAAATAAAGAAAGAATAAAAATGTTGGAATTTGCATATAAATTAACACAAAACTACTACAATAAGAAATCAATATCCATACAAGCAAAGATTAAACATTATAATTCAGTTATTAGGACACAAGCAACATATGGATCAGAGTGCCTAACATTGAATAAGAAAGGCTAATTAAGAGAACTATAAAAAAGAGAGAGAAAAATATTAAGAAAAATTCTAGGACCTGAGAAAAACAAGGAAAACAGGTGGATTAAAAGGAGAAATGAAGACCTATACAAAAATACAGAAAAGATCACAGATACAATGAGGAAGAGACAGCTAAAATTTTATGGACATTTAAAAAGAATGGAAGACAGATTACAAAGAAAATTTTTAATTACGTTAGTAAGCTGAAAAACACTGTAGGATGGATAGAAGCAGTAAAGAAAGACGCCAACAAAATAGGTGTTACAGAAGAAATAATACATGACAGGAATAACTTTAGGCTACTTATAGAAAACGCAAACTATGAAGAAGATGCGCCAAAACCTCGACCCAAGAGAGTGTGGACAGATGAGCAGAGACGAGCAGTTGGCGAGAAAATGAAGTACTGGGAAGAACGGAAGAAAAAGAAACACCATAAGTCTTAAGTTGTATGCGGTCCATAGCTGGCCAAATTCATAATAAAAAAAAAAAAAATGCTGTTCTCTCCGTCAGGTCTGCGCAGATTACAGTGAAGTTCAGTTAACCAACCCGAGCGTCGTGGTTTCCCAATCGGTGATGGATAGTACATAGGGCGCAATTTTTGGTCTTTTGGCTTGGAATTTTGAAGATAGACTTGTGAAAAACCTGAAACATGGTGAATAGATGTTGATGGTTACCAAGCAATTGTACGGTAGTCAAATGGCTGTTCACGATTATGACATACCCTGCTACAGGTGGTTTGCAACTTTGAAAATAAACTTGTGAAACATCCGAAATTCGCGGTATAAATTTTGACAGCCATTGATCGATCGTAAGGCAGCCAAAAGCCAGTTCATGAGCATGACTGCATACCGCGTTACAGGCCGCGATTTTGGATCCTTTCACATGAAGTTTTGGAGATGTTGATACACCCGGAATTTGCAGTAATGGTGTTCTGGCGATCTGACGATTTTAAGGTAGCCAAAAGCCTAGTCATAGGTGCCACACTACAAGCTGAAATTCGAAAATTCTCTCATGAAACACTTTGAATTTGCTGTAAAGTTTGGACGGAGATTGGGAGATCTTAAGGCAGCCAAATGACTCGCAATGTGGTATGAATTGTTGCCGTGCTATAGACCGCAATTCGAAAATACACTCGTGAGACGCCCAGAATTTTCTGTAAGGATTTTGACGACAATCGATGTTAAGGCAGTCAAATTCCATGGCTCGAGCATGAGTGCTAATGCTTTGTATTGGTCCACTTGATAATAAAATTTATCCAACGCTTCCAAATATTTCGATCAAACAAAGTAAATCACAGTAAGCTAGTACACTGTTAAGGACTACAGTGAGTGACATCCCATTCTGTAGTAATAGACACAACTCAGCTCAATACGGGTTCGATTGGCACGACAATAGTAAACTCGTGCGAACTGTCATCGGTAACAGCGGCCACCGCGTACCACATGAACACTACTCGACTTAGTAAGAATCTGACTCTGGTTGACTTGAAATCCCCTAACCCGGCTTGGTAACTCGAGTTGACCCATCTCTAGTAACGACCCGTGGTGTGAACCGGACAGTCGAAGAAGCAACGACTTCCACTGAAAACGTCCTCCGCTCCGGTTTAACAGCCCGGAATCTTTTGTTAACTGCGAATAAATAATTTCTTACAAAATCGGTGCAAAACATTTCTTTACTGTATTGCTCCTAATTACTTTTTGTTTGGTAACTAATAATTTTTTGATACGTTATCAGCCAATAACTAAATAAGCCACTGCGTTACGCTTACCATATTAAAAATATCGTTCCCAAAATTTAAAAAAGAGACATTTGTTCCTTTTCCTGTGTCTACATAGCCCTGTATAACACAGATAGGCCGGCCGCGGTGGTCTAGCGGTTCTAGGCGCGCAGTCCGGAACCGCGCGACTGCTACGGTCGCAGGTTCGAATCCTGCCTCGGGCATGGATGTGTGTGATGTCCTTAGGTTAGTTAGGTTTAAGTAGTTCTAAGTTCTAGGGGGCTGATGACCACAGATGTTAAGTCCCATAGTGCTCAGAGCCATTTCACCAACACAGATAGATTTCCGTCCGAACAGTGACGTGCACATCTTGTGAATGACTTCCTTCAGGATAACGACATCACTCGACAAGAGTGGCCAGCATTTCCTCCAGACATGAATCCTATCTAACATGCCTGGCATAGATTGAAAAGGTCTGTTTATGGACGCCGTGACCCACTAACCACTCTGAGGGATCTACGCCGAATCTACGTTGAGGAGTGGGCAATCTGGACCAACAGTGCCTTGATGCCACGACGAATACAGCCATGCAAGAGGACGTGCTACTGGGTAGTAGAGGTACCTGTGTGTACAGCAGTCTCGACCACCACCTCTGAAGGTCTTGCTGTATGGTGGTAAAACATGCAATGTGTGGTTTTCATGAGCATTAAAAAGGGCGGGAATGATATTTATGTTGATCTCTATTCCAATTTTCTGTACAGCTTCCGGAACTCTCGGAACCGAGGTGATGGAAAACTTTTTTTGATGTGTGTATTTGCTGATCAGTTAATGATTTCTCATAATTTATAATCATACTATTAAGATTTATTACACTAAGAAGGATGTTTCCCACCAGTTCAGCCATCAGACTGACTGCAGGGTCCAGTACATCATAGTGATAGCATCGGTTAGATGAAGAAAAATGGGTTTTTCCTCTCCAATATATTTTATCGGCTTTACACACGTGACTTGTCTTTTTTATATGCAATACAATTAACAGTGTGATTGGATTTCAGGACTAAAGGCATGATTTCATAAATAATGAGTAGAGTGACACTTGTTTTTACGTTTATTCATAATTTGTTTGTACAGTATGTTCTCGGTTACATACACTCCTGGAAATTGAAATAAGAACACCGTGAATTCATTGTCCCAGGAAGGGGAAACTTTATTGACACATTCCTGGGGTCAGATACATCACATGATCACACTGACAGAACCACAGGCACATAGACACAGGCAACAGAGCATGCACAATGTCGGCACTAGTACAGTGTATATCCACCTTTCGCAGCAATGCAGGCTGCTATTCTCCCATGGAGACGATCGTAGAGATGCTGGATGTAGTCCTGTGGAACGGCTTGCCATGCCATTTCCACCTGGCGCCTCAGTTGGACCAGCGTTCGTGCTGCACGTGCAGACCGCGTGAGACGACGCTTCATCCAGTCCCAAACATGCTCAATGGGGGACAGATCCGGAGATCTTGCTGGCCAGGGTAGTTGACTTACACCTTCTAGAGCACGTTGGGTGGCACGGGATACATGCGGACGTGCATTGTCCTGTTGGAACAGCAAGTTCCCTTGCCGGTCTGGGAATGGTAGAACGATGGGTTCGATGACGGTTTGGATGTACCGTGCACTATTCAGTGTCCCCTCGACGATCACCAGTGGTGTACGGCCAGTGTAGGAGATCGCTCCCCACACCATGATGCCGGGTGTTGGCCCTGTGTGCCTCGGTCGTATGCAGTCCTGATTGTGGCGCTCACCTGCACGGCGCCAAACACGCATACGACCATCATTGGCACCAAGGCAGAAGCGACTCTCATCGCTGAAGACGACACGTCTCCATTCGTCCCTCCATTCACGCCTGTTGCGACACCACTGGAGGCGGGCTGCACGATGTTGGGGCGTGAGTGGAAGACGGCCTAACGGTGTGCGGGACCGTAGCCCAGCTTCATGGAAACGGTTGCGAAAGGTCCTCGCCGATACCCCAGGAGCAACAGTGTCCCTAATTTGCTGGGAAGTGGCGGTGCGGTCCCCTACGGCACTGCGTAGGATCCTACGGTCTTGGCGTGCATCCGTGCGTCGCTGTGGTCCGGTCCCAGGTCCACGGGCACGTGCACCTTCCGCCGACCACTGGCGACAACATCGATGTACTGTGGAGACCTCACGCCCCACGTGTTGAGCAATTCGGCGGTACGTCCACCCGGCCTCCCGCATGCCCACTATACGCCCTCGCTCAAAGTCCGTCAACTGCACATAAGGTTCACGTCCACGCTGCCGCGGCATGCTACCAGTGTTAAAGACTGCGATGGAGCTCCGTATGCCACGGCAAACTGGCTGACACTGACGGCGGCGGTGCACAAATGCTGCGCAGCTAGCGCCATTCGACGGCCAACACCGCGGTTCCTGGTGTGTCCGCTGTGCCGTGCGTGTGATCATTGCTTGTACAGCCCTCTCGCAGTGTCCGGAGCAAGTATGGTGGGTCTGACACACCGGTGTCAATGTGTTCTTTTTTCCATTTCCAGGAGTGTATATAATACCCTCTGATAGCATTATTTTTTTTTTTTTTTTTTTTTTTTTTTTTTTTTTTTTTTTTTTTTTTTTTGCAGAGACTTGTAGAGGACAGTGGAACCTCTGTCCCAGGGGGATTCTGACCAAGGATCATATTGTCGTATGACCTTGGACAGCTCTCTCAGGATTATGACCAAGGGGGACATTGACCCATTACCTTGAACGATAACTATCTCAGGGCTTTGACCTAGGAGGACTTTGACTCTTTGACGAAATCTGGCAACACTGTACCCTTGATCCCCGACTTTTGGAGGTCTGGAAACGCTGCAGGCTGTCCTGAAACATACATGGCCCTATGACAGTTGCACCCGTCCAGCTAGTGAACAAGTCTGAGATGTCTTCTGTCATGAAAAGTGAAATACAGTGCGATGCACTTCACGATTTGGGGAACCTGTTGTTGAAGGGGAGCAAGCGCAAAATGGAAGGGATTTGTAAATCACTGCAGTTTCAACCTACTGTGATTAATAATACCCCTCTGGGAAATGACTGCAAGAGTAACGGAGGTTTACCTTATACTCAGTGTGTAAACCTAGAGGCCTCATTCAACATGATACATCTGACATGCAAGGAAGTGAATGTAATCAGTTGTGGAGTATGGATCACATTGGGATGAATGGTATCTTCATTTGGGCTGTGGTGTCAGACATGGATCATTCCAGTGGGTGGCAGAGAAAGCTGGGATGACGGGCATCGCCCATGGTATTTCAATGAATTTCAGAATCTGCAGTGCTGTTCACAGAATTCATCATGGTGTTCTGGTTCTAAGTCGAGTGGAAGCGTTGTACCGGAGACTTTAACCTACTGTGATAAGTCATGCTGCGACTTACTTTATCTGCGCCTTAGGACTGAGAAGTATTGGCTTCTTCCCAACATGCATATCTTCCTCATTTGTCTTCAGAAGACCAATAATGCGAATTAACAAGATCACCTATCATAACAGATGAGCATGCGCTACTTGAAGAAATACAAGAGGATGCAATTGAATTGAAATGTGCCTCAAGTGCTAAAGAATAGTTTCAACAAATGGGGCTCGAAGAATTTTGGACCATTTTCGTTCCTGTTTCTGAAGGAGTGGCAAAGGGAGCCTTGAATTTCCTTATATAGTTCTGCTCTACATCGCTATGTGACACTGTATTCTCGTCACATGCCATCATGAAAACGAAACACTTCAGGCGCCTAAATGTGGAGAGTGAAATAAGAAGATAATTAATAAACAAATAAATAAACATAGAATGCACGAGACATTTTGGGGTTGCAAAGAGGGGCACGAGGTAGAAAAACTTTGGGATCCACTGCTTTGAGCTATACGATAATCCCTGGATGATACATTCTGCGGAAAATGTTAAAGCAAAGCTGGGACAATCACTCATAGGAGAGTGACATTCGCACATGGGTTTGATCGATGCATCCTCCCTCAGTCGTTCGCATCATACACGGCATGGTTTACATCTGAATGCACAGCTAACTGCCAGTTGTATCCAATCTGACCAAAGCAGTATCCATCCTATGCCAGTGAGTTACAAAGTGTCCACTAAGGCTTTTTAGCGTAAATTCAACAGCAAGAGAGAGAGCTGCAGAATAAATATAGTACAGTTTAAACAGCTACTAGTACAACAAAATTTAGTATTTTCCATCAATATATCAGAAGCTGTAGAAGTTGTTAAGTTTATTTACTGACTCGTTACATGACTGCAGAAATTTTCTTCTCAGATTGGTCCTAAGGCACTAGACATATGAAAGCAAGTGACAAATTAAGTGCTTGCAGAGCTAAATAAGAAAAATTATCCTGTTGCTATATTCTGTGACCATGCCAAGGCCTTTGATTGTGTGGATCACAAAATTCAACATAGAAAACTAAAGTGTTATGGCACTGATGGCATGCCTTTTGCACACGTGCAAGTGAATTACATGAAACTGTGATTAAAAAATTGGCCAGATGCGATTTGGACTCGCGCTCTGAAGATTCCGTACAAAATTACTTATGTATATAGACAGCTGATGCATTCTGGGAATAAAGGATCTCGACGAGTTTTGCCTGTTATCGACAATGACACTGGCGAGGTATGAGCCCCAGGGACTCCAAGGCTTTCGAGAATGTTTCAATTTCAAGTTTGAAGGCGTATAACAAATGACAAAAGAATATTTTTTCGTGTGATATAATTATAAATTAACAATTTTTTGATTCAACTCCATTACTTGTACTGTGAAACCATTCTTCTTGGCAAATTTCATGATTCTATATCAAGGGAAAATCCCTGCAAGTTTTGATGAGTGAGTCTGCGGGTATGAAAATGTGTGACATAAAGGGCGGTATCTTTCGGTTGCATTGGCTTGGAAGCTTACATTTATTACACTGCCAAGAGACACGGACCTTGGTATGTGACATAAATTTCAACTTTCCCTGGTCCTGAAAAGAAGGGGTCTTAACAGACAGATGGACAGACAAACAGCCTGATAACAAATGACAAAAAAATTTTGTGATATAATTACAAATTCACAATTTTCGAATTTTGTACTACATTTGTAGTATCAAATCTTGTTTCCTGCCAAATTTCATGATTCTATGTCAACGAGAAGTACCTTGTAAGTTTTGATGAGTGAGTTTACGAGTAGCAAAATATGTGACTTAAAGGGCTGCGTTTTTTGATTGCAGTGACTTAGAAGATTCACTTTCTTCCATCGCCAAGGGAGTGTAGGGTTTAATCTCTGACACATATTTCAACTTGATACTTCTACCCACTCCTTAGGAAAAGGGTTCTGAATAGTCGGACAGACAGATAGACAGAGGGCCAGACAACATTGTGATCCCGTAAGGGTACCGCGTTTTTATAGACTGAGGCACAGAACTCTAGAAACATAAACTTGTCTCTTCTTCATGCTCAGATTATGTTTTTTTTAAAGAAAACAATCCTTATGTCTATTTTCAAATTAATTTCAGTTGCGCTTCTTACGTAATAAAACTCTGATATATCAACACACAAATGTATTTTGTTTTTGGAATAGGCACTCAGAATACATAGAACAGTAAATCATCAAGGGGAAGAAACGTACAGGAAAAACTTTCCAAAATGAAATCGCAGGTTTAGACATTTATCTTTGTTTCCCAAGCTGCAGTTTTTTCGTAAAATGCTTTGGTTTCACTATTGCCAGGAATGTACTTGAGCATTTTGCGTATATGTTTAATTTTGTTTTCTTTGACTTGACACGCACCATTTGGATAAGCGAGTCTTCTTGACAGTTCTGGGATATGTGGATATGTTGGTACGAGGAAGAAAGAATTTTGAATTATACCTGCTATGAATGGTTTTGCCACAATTCCGTTCTGTATTACAGAAAATCAGAGTTCTTTAAAAGTTGAAACAGTAAACGATACTTCTTTATCTCTATGAACATCGAGGAAGAAAGAATTTTGAATTATGCCTGCTATGAATGGTTTTGCCACAATTCCGTTCTGTATTACAGAAAAGCAGAGTTTTTTAAAAGCTGAAACAGCAAACGATACCTCTTATCTCTATGAACACCCTTAAGGCAATTCTCTATGGAATTGATACATCTTTTGTAATAGTACGGTCTCCAGTCGTAATCATAAATATCTTCACTTTCAACGGTTGTAAATGCTAAAAATTTCCTTGACCTAATTATGTTTTCACCCACGTTCATCATCATGCTACATCTGTCCACACACCTCAGTGTTCTTTTCACTACTGCAAAGTCTCTATCTGATGGCGGAAAGGAGTATCCCCTGATACGGAAAATAAGTCTGACTTTCAAAAACGCATCTGATCTCTTACAGCCATTAAAGACTCCATGAGAATCTCGATCTTATCCTGGACTGTACGTCTGACACAAAACAGCTAGACTTCTTTAACACTATATGGAACACAGATAGTGAAATAATGGAGGAGAAAATTAGGTGCACCACCTGACAAGGAAAAAAAAGTCTTGGGCTAAGGCTCTTCTGCCAGTAAATATGAATATTCTGTTACTGGAAATGACATACAGAAAATGCAGACTAAAGTTATTTTGATATTAAACAATGCGTGTTGGGCACCTGAACGCAGCAGTACTCATAACTCAAAACCATGAAAATGTTGCCTTAAGTCGTTTTGCAAATTCACCATTCATATGTACACTGAACCTATCCGATCGTGTTTTGTATCCCAGAAAAAAATCAGTGCTGAAGTAATGGGGCTTATTAAATCAGCAAACTTTATGAATTCAACTTCACTATTTTGAGTTTATTGTCAGAAATAAGCTCAATATTCCTAAAACACTGAAGCCACACTTACGTCTAAGGACAATCAGATATTGGTCAGTTAATGGAGATGTGAACTAGGCTGTTCGATCATTAAGTTCAGCGTCTTAAATAAATAAATAGGTCGTGATCAGCAAGTTCCATTGTAAATTATCAAATTGAACTCGACAATCACTTTCATTACTATTATGTACATATGCCTCAACAAAATCTCCAATAATTCCAATAAATATGCTTCTGCGCCATAACTGCCTACACATCACACTTCTGCAGAGAAGTCCTATTAGGAGAATATTACGTCTTCAGCAAAATACGTTATGCTTTTGTTCTCATTAATAAAATGTCTCGATCCCATCTGTACGACCTATGTGGTTTTTACTGACTCCCTCTTCCAAGACGAACGTGCACCTAAATCAAAACCTGTATTGTCGCTCTATAGCCCAAAAGGGCTACCAACCGAACAAGGAAAGGTTGTCCGCCCCCACTACGTCGAGCGTCCGTGGAATGCTTCTGCAGATCAAAATGGCGCCACTCACAATAGCTGACTGAAGTTATTTATTGATTTCTGTGATCAGTGACGCCTGGTTAATGGGGACATCATCAGAACACAGTTCTTTCACATCCAAACAATACCAGTCAGTTTCAGCAAAACGAATGTTTGAAATGAGTTTGTATAGTACGCATTAGACACAAGAGTGGAACGACCGACCCACGTTGGTGGAGGAGATCTATCAAAATCTCCATCATTTAAGTATCTTATTTCTAAGGTCACTGGTGATGGCCAACTTACAGACGTGGTCAACGCGAGGACGCAGTCAGCCTGGATGAAGTGGAAAAAGACATCAGGCGTCACCTGCGACATCGGATTAAGGATCATATGATGTCAAAGATCGAGCGGAATGTGATCCGTCCTGTTGCTCTCTATGGCACCAAATGTTGGCCAGCTACAAAACAGGCAAAACGACGATTGGGGACCATGGAGACTAAGGTGCTTCGATGGACAGGTGCCATCACTCGACTGGATAATGTTTTGGATGGCACTATAAGTAAACGTTTCAGGTTCGCAACGATCCAGAAGAAAGTGCGAGAAAACCGTCTACATTGGTCTGGACATGTTATCTGCGCAGAGGACAATACCACTGAGAGGCAGAACGCCCAATGGAAGTCATTGTAAAAAGACCCAAGGAACGACCTAGACAGCATGGGCCAATACTCTGTACAATACTCTGAAGACTGAAACTTCCTAGCAGATTAAAACTGTGTGCTGGACCGAGACTTGAACTCGGGATCTTTGCCTTTCGAGGGCAAGTGCTCTACCATCTGAGCTACCCAAGCACAACTCACGCCGCGTCCTCACAGATTTACTTCTGCCAGTGCCTCGTCTCCTACCTTCCAAATTGAAATCTGTAAATCTTCATCCAGACATGGTCCATGGTCGAACAAAACAGAGATAGCGAATCTATTCAGCGGAACCACCAGGCAGGACAAACGCTAGAGAAAAAGAAGTAGATAGTACACATTAGAGTTCTTTGATCCCTGTCAGGAAATCTGTAGGCTTGGTAGGGCAATGTTTGGGGTTCGTGTTTTCTTGATGTTTGACTTTGCGATTACTGTCAGTGGATAGGCACGTTCAACACCTTTGAATAATCTCTGACGTACATTTGGACAAAGAAAAAAAAAATGTGTGGTCGGTGCATCACACTCCGAATTTTTAACCTAGTCCGCAACCGTTGGCCTATGCAGTTCATTCATTGTGATCTCATGAGACTCTAGGCAATGTAGCGTATATTACTCCACTTCTCATCTCCAGTTTAATCCTAACGTATGTGTGTTGCTGCCCAGCTGTACTTAATTGACACACAATACCAAGCGCCCATGCTGCCTAAACAACAGTGATAATCTACAAAACGTGGTGAGCAGAAATAATTATTTTTACTGCTGGTTAAGCCCGTCTCACACGGAGCAAGGTTCGCCACAAGTTTGCAAGATGGCGTGCGTGCCTGCCGGCTTGCAGGGAAAGGAGCCGGCTATCTTCCATGCCGAAGCTCACCCACGGTGCGAGATTGGCAGCTGGTTGTGTTGTGATCGGCTGCATGTTGTATCGAACGAAGATGGCTGCTTCAGGTACACATGTTCGGAGCAAACTGGCGGTATTAGCTGTTTTGGTGCTAAGCGATGCAGAAATGCATGCTAATGAGAGAAGAAGAAAGTAAGAATGGACGACAAACTGGATTAAGAGGAGAAACGCTGGAAAAGGTGTGCTCTCCATGCTTCACAAAGAGTTGAGGTTAGTTCGCATAACGCCTACTTTTGTTTGAAAAGTATCACCATTTCATTACTGTTTGACTTTATAAATATACCAATAATGACTGTTATATACGACTTTATTTTATAGGATAGAAGATCGTATGTCCTTTTAAAATTTCATACGAATGTATAAACACACAAGTGTTTATTATAATATAGTTTGCGCTTTTCACGACGTACAGACACTGTTCTTCCCTATAAGTACATATCAATGCTTCAATCGCTTCCTTGGACCCTGCGGTGCCGTTATTAAATAATTATAAGAACTTCCTACCGCACCTCACAAAAGCGACTATCAACAAAGGCTTCCCGCCCAAGCTTTCCGTGTCTAACGTCACAAACGAAACGTCTCATGATTCGCCAACGCAGGTAGCACGCAGGGAACCTTACAAGAAAAATAGCACTGGACCTATCCTGGAAATCTTACAAGGTTCCCAGCAAGGTAGCCCGCTAGCAGACGACGGAACCCGCAAGGTAGCCGTCGCGCGAGCCAGCAAGGAAACTTACAGCGAATCTTGCTCCGTGTGAGACGGGCTTTAGAGATTAACAAGCCGTAGAGGTAACGCTAGATAACTTGGCCTGAGGGGCAGAACCACATGCTCGTTTTGAGCCCTGGGAGATGCCACCCCTCTGTTCCAAAGTGGCAACCGCCTCAGTTGTTTGACGCCTGCTGAGCCGCGTCCTTTATCTGTTGTGAGCGATACGTTCTCTGTCCACCCCGCCTTCATTGTGGGAATGGAGGCTAGCGCACGGTGGCGGCACTGCAACCGTCCTTAAATGATTTTAAAGAAAGAGTTCAGTGAAAAAATTTAATTCTCCTGCATCTCATAGCCTCATTCTTCAGCTTCATCTTGAACTGCCTATCATTTCGTTAACGGTGATAGATTTTCTGATATTTATATATTAAGTATGGTACTGCTCGAAATTTGAATACTTTGCAATGAAAACCGGTGGTCGCTATGAATTTGCGTTTGGTGCATATTAGATCATTTATGGCTAGATACGAGATGGAGCTAACATATTGAAATTTTCTTCAATCTTGAGACAACATCTATATCTATTGCAAGTCTTGAAAAAAATAGACCGCCTGTAGTACACTTTCTTCCAAACGTGTGTGCAAACGATAGAATGCAAGCGAAATATTCATAACGTATCTCACTTTTCGTAAACGGTTGAGATATTAAACAAATTTTTTAATAAAGTGGGGAGTATTTTATCATATGCAAAACCTTCTTATCTTCTATGATATGTAAGTGACTACATATTTTTGCAATGAAATATTGTAATTATTTTAAATGTCATCGATAGCTGGTGAAATGGGAATTAGCATTGGCTTGTAATAACATAAGTGAAGGAATCATTGTGTATTGTATAATAAACCGGGGACCTAGAAACGACAGAGAGGCTTCGTCCCGCTGTAGCCCTCAGCGAACCCCCACAACAGGCCACAGCAGTCCACCCACCCCACCGCCGCCCCATACCGAACCCAGGGTTCATGTGCGGTTCGGTCTCCATTGGGCACCCCCCCCCCTCCCCCCTCTTCCAGGAACATGTTTGCATGGTAGAGTAATTATGGTGTACACATAGCATTGTTGTCAAAAGTAGCTTGTTAACAAAATATTGTGGGTGTTAAGAAAAATAAGAAGGAACACAGAGACTTCCTTTAAAAGAATGCCACTAGTAGAAAATGTAGTAAATAAACGAAATGTATGCAATTATTCGTCAGTTACATACTTGACTGTCCTAAGTTGTTTTGGTCAAAATAAATTTCATTGTCAGGTACTTAATGCTATCAAAAAATGGAGAACTAAGCATGACATAAATCAGTTAACTATTTACAGATTTAAATGTCATAAAATCCATTCCTTAATTTAATCTTTATTGAGAACTTACAAAAATATTAAAATTTATTTCCAATCAATCTGAACTGTTTCTAAATATAAATAACCTTTAGATAGTAAATTTTACATTTGACACCAATAGAGGAAGTATTCATACTTCGAAATAACAAAAAAGTTAAAGTTCATAATTAAAGCCCAATGCTTGATAAAAATATCAGAACAATAGTGAAATCATTAAATTCATTTAGTGCAGACAAACAAGACATAGAATCTATGTGGTTCATTAACATTATAACATCAGCGAGTTGCAGTATACCCTAGTATATTAATATTCGATAATACTAAGATCAAAACCAAAGCAAGAATGTAGGAATCTGGACAATGATAAAACCGTGGCATACTGTTCACATAAATGGTAAATGTTCACATACAAATACCTGAGAATGAAGAGTACATTTCAGTATCCATACGAATCCACATGGTAAACTCAATTTTATGTCATACAGTAATATTTTATAGAGTGGCTTGACTTTGTGAGCCACTGTTTGTTCAAGAAACTCAGAGTTATAGGCCACATGTAGTGGCATGCACATACCACACCACATGGTAACATATGTGGATGATGGCATAGCATATTCTGTGCAGGACTTTTTGTAGTTTTTTCCTTATAGTGGAGCCTATAGTTGGGCAGCGCAGTGTTCACCAGCACGAGGTAGCACATGTGCTGGCGTATGTTTACTCCCACACGCAACTTCCTCACATTATGAGACATAGTGCTGACGTAGACATTGTCAGATGTCTCCACATTGCGCCGACTTCTCGTGAATATATGGATAGGATACACAGCAGTATCATGTAGAGCAAGCATTGAAGCTATCATTCTAAGGAACATGTAGCCACGCGTCAGACGCAAAAAATAAAGAAAACAAATATTTATAGTAACATTATCAATAATGCAACATAGTTAAATAAACTGCTGAAATCATGTTTCCTCTTCAGCAGTTCAATAAAACTTCACTTGCACACAGCACTAAGACATAGTTTGGTTATGAACCATCAGTGGACGGGCTCACAAACATATGTTTTTCCAGTGTACTTATAACGACACACACAATATGTTGAAATAAACTACAGCACTTAAGACATTCTTACAAGTTTCTGTCATTCACCTGTAAATAACGCTGCTTCAGATATTCTACGTATTGCTTTTTGAAATATTTATTTCTGTTCATACATCCCAGCTCTACTGAATTTAAATGATTGGTTCATACAATCCGAAATGACCCAGATAGCAATGATGGAATTTGTTCATTTCATCTTCTGCCCTCGAATAATTCCTATGAACCTGATCTGCACAGCGTCCCCCCCCCCCCCCCCCCCCCCCCATTGTATGTAACTGGCCAAGCAAATCATTCATATGCCAGTGTCCCAGCCAATGTCTTTTTTTCCATGTGTTGTGATTCGATATTCTGTCGTCCTTCTGTCATATTTATGACGATCTGGGGAAATTAATAATTTGTTCAGAAATTTTATCACCCCAGTTGCCAAAAAACTCAGTGCTTAGTGGAACACCAGTGTTTTTGTGATCCAGGATATTATTATCATTTCCGAAGGATGGTAGTTTTTGTAGCCAGTTTTGATGACTGTTACTACCACGTTAAGCCATGAACAGTCTACTCGGTACTGTCATTGCGCATACATCTGAATCTGAGGCAGGCCACTAGGTTAAAATTTAAATATGTTCAACAGCTTGCTTCTGAATAAAGTCATTACAAAATGTTGATCGAAGTTGTAGGACGTTGCCTGTCAAATGGGATTTTCGACGAATATTTTCACGAAATACTATTCTTCTAATATCTTATCACTAATTTTTCTGTTTGCTTTTCATAACGGAGAGAACTGGACAAACTTGGAGGGACATCTACAACAGCCAGAATCTTTAAGAAATTCCAATTAGGTTTTTAATGTTCCAAACAAACCATAACATTACAGCTACATCTCTTGACTCAGAAACAACACAATATGTTACTTCTTTATGTTATACCGTGGATCCTTTCGTTTGTTGGCAGACATCGCAACCTTTTAAAATTTTTATTACTTGTTGCGACTTATTACCAAAATTAAGCCGTTCTTGCAGCATTTGCAGGCAGTTCTTAGGACTGAAATATGTATAACTGACTACGATATATAGATGAAATTTCCAACCTGCTGTTTAGGCATACATAGTTTCCAGAATATTGCACTGAAATCGGTTCTCAAATGCAAAATTTCATTATAAACAACGTAATTGCCTTAAATCTTCCATTAATCTCGTACCGGTGTTTCAGTGTATCATGCTGAGTATTTCATCGGTTTCCTTTTGCATGTTGATGTTGCGAGGAAATATTGTGATCTGTGACTTTCCATCTATTCCTTTTATAAAGCTAATCTTAATTTTCTTCATTCTCAGACATTCTGTGCAGAAGTTTGCCATGTGAGCATGAAGAAGACATAGTGTACTTGGAATGATATTCGATCTCCCAGAATAAGCTGTATTTCGAAGTCAGACTCTTGTAGCGTCTTGTATGATGATTAAATTATATGGGTGCGGTTGTTTAGTCATTTATGCAAGATTGATATACCTTAAGATACGTCCTGGTACTTATACATCGCTCCAGTAGGAAAGCTTGGAATATCTTGAAGCCCCACTCAGTTAGTAATGCTGCCCTTCACATCTCACTGCATATTCTTTCTCAGGGTGATAATATCCTACTTACAAAAACAGTTGTGTGTTGTTCTTTATACCCCTTTTCAATTATTGCGTCATGCAAATGTGCTCCAACAGCTATTGTAACATTAGTAAGAGGTAACAGCCCTTCCAGTGCTACGACAGAAGATCTGATTTCTGTAGTATAGGGATTTTTCATAGTTGCTCCTTGAGATCTTCAAATATTTTTTGCTAAGGTGATCTCCAAGTTCACACAAATTTTTTCTCAAACAGTTGTAACAGATGATATGATATGCAGTGTCTGTGATGTTAAGAAGAACAAAGCGATATTCTTTTGGACTTGCATGTCTGTCCAAGGGAACAGACAATGGGGCTACAGCCATTATGAAACATATGAAATATATTTGCGATTGCGAGTACAAACAACCATAAGCTGTGCAAGGGAATTACGACAGTAAAATTTGTGCCAGACTGGGACTCGAAACTGGATTTCCCGCTTTACGCGAGCGGTCGCTTTAATCGCTTTGGCTATCCTTGCGAGACTCAGACTCAAACCCAAAATACCATTATGTGGTCGTTCCTGCATCACAACCTGTACTCATACACAAATTAGGTAATTCCGTACAGGGGAGGGCGTTTTAATTGATGGTCACTACCAAGTATCGGCAGATAAGTTCGATATTGCAGCTTCAACACCATACCACAGTTCATCAAGAGTAGTGACTGGCGTATTGTGACGAGCCAGTTGCTCGGCCACCATTGACCAGACGTTTTCAATTGGTGAGAGATCTGGAGAATGCGCTGGCCAGGGCAGCAGTCGAACATTTTCTGTATCCAGAAAGGCCCGTACAGGACCTGCAACATACGGTCGTGCATTATCCTGTTGAAATGTAGGGTTTCGCAGGCATCGAATGAAGGGTAGAGCCACGGGTCGTAACTCATCTGAAATGTAACGTCCACTGTTCAAAGTGCCGTCGGAGGTGACCGAGACGTGTAACCAATGGCACCCCATTCCAACGTGCCGGGTGATACACCAGTATGGCGACGACGAATACACGCTTCCAATGTGCGTTCATCGCGATGTCGCCAAACACGGATGCGACCATCATGGTGCTGTAAACAGAACTTGGATTCGTCCGAAAAAATGACGTTTTTCCATTCGTGCACCCAGGTTCGTCGGTGAGTACACCATCGCAGGCGCTCCTGTCTGTGACGCAGCGTCGAGGGTAACCGCAGCCATGGTCTCCGAACTGATATTCCATGTTGCTGCAAAGGTCGTCGAACTGTTCGTGCAGATGGTTGTTGTCTTGCAAACGTCCCCATCTGTTGACTCAGGGATCGAGACGTGGCTGCACGATCCGTTACAGACATGCGAATAAGATGCCTGTCATCTCGACTGCTAGTGATACGAGGCCGTTGGGATCCAGCACGGCGTTCCGTATTACCCTCCTGAACCCACCGATTCCATATTCTGCTAACAGTCATTGGATCTCGACAGACGCGAGCAGCAATGTCGCGATACGATAAACCGCAATCGCGATAAGCTACAATCCGACCTTTATCAAAGTCAGAAACGTGATGGTATGCTTTTCTCCTCCTTACACGAGGCATCACAACAACGTTCCACCAGGCAACGCCAGTCAACTGCTGTTTGTGTATGAGAAATCGGCTGGAAACTTTCCTCATGTCAGCACGTTGTAGGTGTCGCCACCGGTGCCAACCTTGTGTGAATGCTCTGAAAAGCTAATCATTTGCATATCACAGCATCTTCTTCCAGTCGATAAAATTTCGCGTCTGTAGCACGTCGTCTTCGTGGTGTAGCAATTTTAACGGCCAGTAGTGTATGATATTGCAGTGCATGTGTTGTTAAGCAGAGCGATACTATGTTCCTTCGGACACGCATGCATGCATCCATGCCTAATTCGTTTCGGCTATCCGTGCGCGACTCACGGCAAGAGGCAGACTCCCATACGTCACCGCAGTGTCTGTTCCTTTGGGCATGCATGCTCGTGCGGAAGAACAATGTCTCGTTTTTCTTAACAACACAGGCACCGCAATATCGCTCCAGATCGGGTTGACGGAGGAGATAGAGAAGATCGAAAGAAGAGCGGCGCGTTTCGTCATAGGGTTATTTGGTAGGCGTGATAGTGTTACGGAGATGGTTAGCAAATTCAAGTGGCAAACTCTGCAAGAGAGGCGCTCTGCATCGCGGTGTAGCTTGCTCGCCAGGTTTCGAGAGGGTGCGGTTTTGGATGAGGTATCGAATATATTGCTTCCCCTACTTATACCTCCCGAGGAGATCACGAATGTAAAATTAGAGAGATTGAGCGCGCACGGAGGCTTTCCGGCAGTCGTTCTTCCCGCGAACCATACGCGATTGGAACAGGAAAGTGAGGTAATGACAGTAGCACGTGAAGTGCCCTCCGCCACACATCGTTGGGTGGCTCGCGGAGTATAAATGTAGATGTAGATGTAGATATCAGGCAGCGACTTTCAATTGAATTGTCATCCCCTCTACAGGAATTACATAATGTGTGTACGGGTACAGTCAGTGACACAGAAACGAGGACATAGAGAAGTTTTGGTCTGGCCATGAGTTGTGCGGTTAAGGCGACCGCATGCAATGCGTGGCTCAATAGGAAAGGAAGATTGTACGTCAATAAACTCCTATAATAAAGTGAAACGAAGCTGCCGATGGAGAAAATGACGAAACTAGCGCGTAAGTACACGATCTACAGCTATAGTTGCATCTGCGTCTTCATACATTATCCGCAAGCCACCATATGGTGTATGGCGGAGGGTGCTTTGTACCGCTACTAGTCATTCCTTTTCCTGATCAACCCGCAAATGGAGCGAGGGAAAAACAAGAGTCTTTGTCTCCTTATGAGCCCTAATTTCTCAGATCTTCTGTTCGCGGTCCTTACGCGAAATGTACGACGGCAGTTGTAGACTCGTTCTGCAGTCAGATTCCCTAAATTGTCTGAAGAGTTTGTCACGAAAAGAGCATAGAGTACAAATATATATGGAATGAGTGTTCGGATACGCAGTACAAGAATTCTGTCCGCAACATACCCTGCAGCTAAACATACGTGATTTTTGGAAGGCGCATTTTAACCCTATAGCGCTTACAGTGTTTGAGTGTTATTACTCCGCTGCTACAGATAGATCAGCTTCAGAAATACCGTCAAACTTCGTATACGCGTTTTACAGACATCATAACAGTTTGACACCAGGAACTGAATTTGGCTAGAAGGTGCGTAGAACAATGGTATTGTGCGTTTTCGCCACAGTATCATAGCTCAGATTCCACGCTATTTACGCCCCCCTTTTTTTTTCTAGCAGTATAAAAAGTGACGACCAACAGTATATTTTCACGTTTTGTATTGTACTTATTCATATTGTTAGATCTCTGTTCTAATTAATTACGTTACAATGATACTGT
This sequence comes from Schistocerca americana, assembly GCF_021461395.2. Classification (NCBI taxonomy): domain Eukaryota; kingdom Metazoa; phylum Arthropoda; class Insecta; order Orthoptera; family Acrididae; genus Schistocerca; species Schistocerca americana. The sequence continues at coordinate 168,158,037 of NC_060127.1, read as the reverse complement.
AGACGGCGCCGAAGTGTGCATTCGGAACTATGTAATTGTTACGGAAAATACGGTAAGCACCACCTGCTTGCCCATTATTATTTTCATTTTTTCCCCTCTGCTTTTTATAGAAAAGTAAAATATCTATAATATTTTTTCGCCAGGTCGTAAGGAAATTAAAACCATACATCATGAACAAAAACATAAAAAATACAAGAGCAATGCTCGAATTTTGGAGTAATAAAAGAAGTAACAGCTAACAATATTTTTTTTTTACGTTTTCAGTAGGACTGATTCATACAGTCGAATCTGTTATAATTAACTACGTTGTAATACCACTGCATAGGAAAGTACCCCATGCACAAAATACTTAGATAAACACAAAGATTTGAGAACCCCCATAAATTTGGAGGAAATTAACCGGATTGTCAGATATAAATTTTATCGACATATGAAATAGCACCAATATGTACACTGATGGGCCACAATATTACACTACTGGCCATTAAAATTGCTACACCACGAAAATGACGTGCTGCAGACGCTAAATTTAACCGACAGGAAAAAGATGCTGTGATATGAAAATGATTAGCATTTCAGAGGATTTACACAAGGTTGGCGCCGGTGGCGATATCTACAACGTGCTGACATGAGGAAAATTTCCAACCGATTTCTCATACACAAACAGCAGTTGACCGGCGTTGCCTGGTGAAACGTTGTTGTGATGCCTCGTGTAAGGAGGAGAAATGCATACCACCTCGTTTACGACTTTGATAAAGCTCGGATTGTAGCTTATCGCGATTGCGCTTTATCGTATCGCGACATTGCTGCTCGCGTCTGTCGAGATCCAACGACTGTTAGCAGAATATGGAATCGGTGGGTTCAGGAGGGTAATACGGAACGCCGTGCTGGATCCCAACGGCCTCGTATCAGTAGCAGTCGAGATGACAGGCATCTTATCCGCACGGCTGTAACGGATCGTGCAGCCACGTCTCGATCCCTGAGTCAACAGATGGGGTCGTTTGCAAGACATCAACCATCTGCACGAACAGTTCGACGATGTTTGCAGCAGCATGGACTACAGCGCGGAGAACATGGTGCGGTTACCCTTGACGCTGCACCACAGACAGGAGCGCCTGCGATCGTGTACTCAACGACGAACCTGGGTGCACGAATGGCAAAACGTCATTTTTTTTCTGATGAATCCAGGTTCTGTTTAAAGCATTATGATGGTCGCATCCGTGTTTGGCGACATCGTGGTGAACGCCCATTGGAAGCGTGTATTCGTCATCGCCATAGTGGCGTATCAACCGACGTGATGGTAAGGGGTGTCATTGCTTACACGTCTCGGTCACCTCTTGTTCGTATTGACGGCACTTTGAACAGCGGACGTTACATTTCAGATGTGTTACGACCCGTGGATCTACCCTTCATTCGATCCCTGCGAAACCCTACATTTCAGCAGGATAATGCACGACCGCATGTTGCAGGTCCTGTACGGGCCTTTCTGGATACAGAAAATGTTCGACTGCTGCCCTGGCCAGCACATTATCCAGATCTCTCACCAACTGAAAACGACTGGTCAATGGTGGCCGAGCAACTGGTACGTCAATACGCCAGTCACTACTCTTGATGAACTGTGGTATCGTGTTGAAGCTGCATGGGCAGCTGTAGCTGCACACGCCATCCAAGCTCTGTTTGACTCAATGCGCAGACGTATCAAGGCCGTTATTACGGCCAGAAGTGGTTGTTCTGGGTAGGCTTACTGATTTCTCAGGATCTATGCACCCAAACTGCGTCAAAATGTAATCACATGTCAGTTCTAGTATAATATATTTGTCCAATGAATAGCCGTTTATCATCTGCATTTCTTCTTGGTGTAGCAATTTTAATGACCAGTAGTGTATAAACAAATTTGAGGGGATACAGAGGAAAAATTAGAGAACTACCTCACTGAAGCAGCAGTCACCAGGTGTTGGGTCATTTCAAGTTTAGACTCATTGTTACTCTAGCACAAGAAGTTGCCCGTCAAACTGATATACTCGCCAGTTACGTCATGTGAGTATTCAACCGCTTTTGTGAGGCACAACAGATTGAACATCTGCCTCGTAGTAATCGAGTGAGGTCAACAACGCTACGTTATGTTGGATATCTACAGATTAAAGTTTGTAGGTTAGCTAAGGAAAAACGTCAGATATTGCGCACTGCCTTTTTTGAGGTCATTGGGAGGGTGGCTCGAATGGGTCTGAGCACTATGGGACTTAAATTCTGAGGTCATCAGTCCCCTAGAACTTAGAACTACTTAAACCTAACCAACCTAAGGGCATCACACACATCCATGCCCGGGGCAGGATTCGAACCTGCAACCGTAGCGGTCGCGCGGTTTCAGACTGAAGCGCCTAGAACCGCTCGGTCACTCCGGCCGGCCCACTGGGAGGTTTATGTTCATCCAGACAGCACATAACTTCTCCACACTATCAGTTTGGACGCTAGAAGTCCATTACGAACAACAGCATAACCCTCAGCAGCGTCGTATTCGAAGAAGGTGACCAAGAGAACGGTTGGAATGGAGCTTGACTCAGTAGTGTCGGGTTCTCTTCACAGACTAGGGGAGGTGTTGCCAGGCGCCTGGTGATCGTCTTAGAAAGGGGTGGAGTCGGAGAAGTAGGCTACCAGTGCAAGACTCAGGTATTAAGCCCCACGAATTTCGCAGAAAGCAAGGCCGCTTTCGTTTTGGGTGGCTATCATATGCATATGGTTCAGGGATCGGAGACACTGCTACTATAGTTCAACCCTACAGTCAACATTTCGGCGATACGTCCATCTTTCAGGACGGTATGAGCAAGCGCTCTTTGCCACTGTGCGAAAACTTACTCCAAGAAGGTTCATTCAACCGAATAGGATGTTGTGCACTATCAGCTGACAAGAACACCTCTGAGCAGCTCAAATTTGCGGTACTTCGTCACAGGGAGCCTCCATATACCCTGGGCCACCAGCGAAGAGTGGAATGAGCCAACCTTGAGTAAACACATGGAAAATGTTGTGGGGAAGACTAACCAACGACTGCGTTTTATTTGCAGGACACTTAGAAAATGTAACAGATCTACTAAGGAGACTGCCTACACCACGCTTGTCCGTCCTCTTTTAGAATACTGCTGCGCGGTGTGGGATCCTTACCAGACAGGACTGACGGAGTACATCAAAAAAGTTCAAAGAAAGGCAGCACGTTTTGTATCATCTACATCTACATCTACATCTACATCTATACTCCGCGAGCCACCTTACGGTGTGTGGCGGAGGGTACTTATTGTACCACTATCTGATCCCCCCTTCCCTGTTCCATTCACGAATTGTGCGTGGGAAGAACGACTGCTTGTAAGTCTCCGTATTTGCTCTAATTTCTCGGATCTTTTCGTTGTGATCATTACGCGAGATATATGTGGGCGGTAGTAATATGTTGCCCATCTCTTCCCGGAATGTGCTCTCTCGTAATTTCGATAATAAACCTCTCCGTATTGCGTAACGCCTTTCTTGAAGTGTCCGCCACTGGAGCTTGTTCAGCATCTCCGTAACGCTCTCGCGCTGACTAAATGTCCCCATGACGAATCGCGCTGCTTTTCGCTGGATCATGTCTATCTCTTCTATTAATCCAACCTGGTAAGGGTCCCATACTGATGAGCAATACTCAAGAATCGGACGAACAAGCGTTTTGTAAGCTACTTCTTTCGTCGATGAGTCACATTTTCTTAGAATTCTTCCTATGAATCTCAACCTGGCGCCTGCTTTTCCCACTATTTGTTTTATGTGATCATTCCACTTCAGATCGCTCCGGATAGTAACTCCTAAGTATTTTACGGTCGTTACCGCTTCCAATGATTTACCACCTATGGCATAATCGTACTGGAATGGATTTCTGCCCCTATGTATGCGCATTATATTACATTTATCTACGTTTAGGGAAAGCTGCCAGCTGTCGCACCATGCATTAATCCTCTGCAGGTCCTCCTGGAGTACGTACGAGTCTTCTGATGTTGCTACTTTCTTGTAGACAACCGTGTCATCTGCAAATAGCCTCACGGAGCTACCGATGTTGTCAACTAAGTCATTTATGTATATTGTAAACAATAAAGGTCCTATCACGCTTCCCTGCGGTACTCCCGAAATTACCTCTACATCTGCAGATTTTGAACCGCTAAGAATGACATGTTGTGTTCTTTCTTCTAGGAAATCCTGAATCCAATCACAAACCTGGTCCGATATTCCGTAAGCTCGTATTTTTTTCACTAAACGTAAGTGCGGAACCGTATCAAATGCCTTCCTGAAGTCCAGGAATACGGCATCAATCTGCTCGCCAGTGTCTACGGCACTGTGAATTTCTTGGGCAAATAGGGCGAGCTGAGTTTCACATGATCTCTGTTTGCGGAATCCATGTTCGTTATGATGAAGGAGATTTGTATTATCTAAGAACGTCATAATACGAGAACACAAAACATGTTCCATTATTCTACAACAGATTGACGTAAGCGAAATAGGCCTATAATTATTCGCATCTGATTTATGACCCTTCTTGAAAATGGGAACGACCTGCGCTTTCTTCCAGTCGCTAGGTACTTTACGTTCTTCCAGCGATCTACGATAAATTGCTGATAGAAAGGGGGCAAGTTCTTTAGCATAATCACTGTAGAATCTTAAGGGTATCTCGTCTGGTCCGGATGCTTTTCCGCTACTAAGTGATAGCAGTTGTTTTTCAATTCCGATATCGTTTATTTCAATATTTTCCATTTTGGCGTCCGTGCGACGGCTGAAGTCAGGGACCGTGTTACGATTTTCCGCAGTGAAACAGTTTCGGAACACTGAATTCAGTATTTCTGCCTTTCTTCGGTCGTCCTCTGTTTCGGTGCCATCGTGGTCAACGAGTGACTGAATAGGGGATTTAGATCCGCTTACCGATTTTACATATGACAAAAACTTTTTAGGGTTCTTGTTTAGATTGTTTGCCAATGTTTTATGTTCGAATTCGTTGAATGCTTCTCTCATTGCTCTCTTTACGCTCTTTTTCGCTTCGTTCAGCTTTTCCTTATCAGCTATGATTCGACTACTCTTAAACCTATGATGAAGCTTTCTTTGTTTCCGTAGTACCTTTCTTACATGATTGTTATACCACGGTGGATCTTTCCCCTCGCTTTGGACCTTAGTCGGTACGAACTTATCTAAGGTGTACTGGACGATGTTTCTGAATTTTTTCCATTTTTGCTCCACATCCTCTTCCTCAGAAATGAACGTTTGATGGTGGTCACTCAGATATTCTGCGATTTGTGCCCTATCACTCTTGTTAAGCAAATATATTTTCCTTCCTTTCTTGGCATTTCTTATTACACTTGTAGTCATTGATGCAACCACTGACTTATGATCACTGATACCCTCTTCTACATTCACGGAGTCGAAAAGTTCCGGTCTATTTGTTGCTATGAGGTCTAAAACGTTAGCTTGACGAGTTGGTTCTCTAACTATCTGCTCGAAGTAATTCTCGGACAAGGCAGTCAGGATAATGTCACAAGAGTCTCTGTCCCTGGCTCCAGTTCTGACTGTGTGACTATCCCATTCTATACCTGGTAGATTGAAGTCTCCCCCTATTACAATAGTATGATCACGAAACTTCTTCACGACGTTCTGCAGGTTCTCTCTGAGGCGCTCAACTACTACGGTTGCTGATGCAGGTGGTCTATAGAAGCATCCGACTATCATATCTGACCCACCTTTGATACTTAACTTAACCCAGATTATTTCACATTCGCATTCGCTAATAACTTCACTGGATATTATTGAATTCTTTACTGCTATAAATACTCCTCCACCATTGGCGTTTATCCTATCCTTGCGGTATATATTCCATTCTGTGTCTAGGATTTCGTTACTGTTCACTTCCGGTTTTAACCAACTTTCCGTTCCTAATACTATATGCGCACTATTTCCTTCAATAAGAGATACTAATTCAGGAACCTTGCCCTGGATACTCCTGCAGTTTACCAATATTACGTTAACTTTTCCTGTTTTTGGTCTCTGAGGACGGACGTTCTTTATCAACGACGATAATGTCCTCTCTGGTAAGCCGTCAGGTATTTTATCGTTTCGCCCAAGGGGGGGTCCCTCTAACCTAAAAAACCCCCGTGTGCACGCCATACATACTCTGCTACCCTAGTAGCTGCTTCCGGTGTGTAGTGCACGCCTGACCTGTCTAGGGGGGCCCTACAGTTCTCCACCCAATAACGGAGGTCGATGAATTTGCAACCATTATAGTCGCAGAGTCGTCTGAGCCTCTGGTTTAGACCCTCCACACGGCTCCAAACCAGAGGACCGCGATCGACTCTGGGCACTATGCTGCAGATATTAAGCTCAGCTTGCACTCCGCGTGCGATGCTGGTTGTCTTCACCAAATCAGCCAGCCGCCGGAAGGAACCAAGGATGGCCTCAGAACCCAAGCGGCAGGCGTCATTCGTTCCGACATGTGCTACTATCTGCAGCCGGTCACACCCAGTGCGTTCAATAGCTGCCGGATGGGCCTCCTCCACATTACGGACGAGACCTCCCGGCAAGCACACCGAGTGCACACTGGCATTCTTCCCCGACCTACCCGCTATTTTCCTGAGGGGCTCCATAACCCGCCTAACGTTGGAGCTCCCTATAACTAATAGGCCCGCCCTCTGTGACTGTCGGGACCTTGCCGGAGAATCGGCCACTGGTCCAACAGGCGAGGCATCCTGTGGTGGCTCGGAAACGATGTCATCACCACTAGGAAGCACCCCGTACCTGTTGGAAAGGGGTAAGGCAGCTGCCACGCGGCCAGATCCCACCTTCGCCTTTCGGCCAGGCACGCGCGAGCCCACCACTGTCCGCCATTCACCCTGGAGTGATGGCTGACCGGTAAGATGCTCACTGCCGGAAGACGCAGCGACATCAGGGGTTCCATGTGATTCCAAGGCCACCGAAGTAGGCATAGGTCTCACCACAGTTGCCCCAACGCCACTACGAGCCGACGCCTGCGCCTCGAGCTCGATGAGCCTAACAGACAAAGCCTCCACCTGCCCCCGAAGAGTGGCCAATTCTCCTTGCGTCCGCTCACAACAACCACAGTCCCTACACATGACTATGTTTACCCTACTCTATACGGTGACAAATTCCCAAGATAATCTTCTGATGAGCTACTCTGATAATCAAGAAACACTCACTGAAATACGAGAAGCGAAAACTACGCTAGGTTTTCCCAGAAAAACTATTTAAAAGCTAAGCGCAGCAAATAAGTACAAAAACGCTTTATACAAACAGTACTCGCTGCTGCTGGTGCTCTCGCTCTGGCTGTCACAAGACAACTGCTGATTCAAGTGACTAGTGGCTAACGGCCGCGAAACAAACAAAAGACGGTTTTAGGGCGCTTTCTGTTCTAAACGATCAAGAAAACACTAAGAAATCTAACACGAAAACTACGTAAAGTTTTATCAAGAACTGTTAGTTACTATGCAGAGCAGATAAACACAAATAGAATCCCTTCCTTAGTGGAAGGTCGTAAACAAAATGCAAAATAAACGCTTTATACAAACAGTACTCGCTGCTGCTGGTGCTCTCGCTCTGGCTGTCACAAGACAACTGCGAAATATGGGAGAGTGTGTCACTGAAATGATACGGGATTTGGGCTGGACATCGTTATAAGAAAGGAGTTTCTCGTTGTGACGGAATCTTCTCATGAAATTCCAGTCACCAACTTTCTCCTCCGAATACGAAAATATTTTGTTGACATCGACCTACATAGGGACAAACTATCACCACGATAAAATAAGGGAAATCAGAGCTCGTACGGAAAGTATATAGGTGTTCATTATTTCCGCGCTATTTGAGATTGGAATAATACAGAATTGTGAAGGTGGTTCGATGAACCCTCTGCCAGGCACTTAAATGTGATTTGCAGCGTATCAATGTAGACATAGAAGAGACGAAACAGCGAGGTCATCGGTCTCATCGAATTAGGTGAGGATGGGGAAGGAAGTCGGCCGTGCCCTTTCAAAGGAACCATCCCAGCATAAAATAAGGGAAATAAGATCTCGTGCGGATAGATATAGGTGTTTGTTTCTTACGCGCACTGTTCGGAAGTAGAATAATAGAGAGTTATTGTGAAGGTGGTTCGATGAACCCTCTGCCAGGCACATAAATGTGATTTGCAGAGTAGCCATGTAGATTTAGATGCAGATGTAGATATAGAAACTTGTGGACAAGTGACAACGCTCAGTATGGAGCATCACGGTTTTGATTGGTATCCAGAATCATACTTTCACATCACAGATCTGGAAACACATACATTTGCGAACATATTGACATTGTTTTGAGTATCGTTTTTGTTTCATGTCCAAATGAAGTTATTTTTTTAAATTCCTAAGGCCCCTCCTCCATTCGAATCTTTGTCCACACGTCCTTCCAGATATGTACAGGGTGTTTAAAAAATGACCGGTATATTTGAAACGGCAATAAAAACTAAACGAGCAGCGATAGAAATACACCGTTTGTTGCAATATGCTTGGGACAACAGTACATTTTCAGGCAGACAAACTTTCGAAATTACAGAAGTTACAATTTTCAACAACAGATGGCGATGCGGTCTGGGAAACTCTATAGTACGATATTTTCCACACATCCACCATGCGTAGCAATAATATGGCGTAGTCTCTGAATGAAATTACCCGAAACCTTTGACAACGTGTCTGGCGGAATGGCTTCACATGCAGATGAGATGTACTGCTTCAGCTGTTCAATTGTTTCTGGATTCTGGCGGTACACCTGGTCTTTCAAGTGTCCCCACAGAAAGAAGTCACAGGGGTCCATGTCTGGCGAATAGGGAGGCCAATCCACGCCGCCTCCTGTATGTTTCGGATAGCCCAAAGCAATCACACGATCATCGAAATATTCATTCAGGAAATTAAAGACGTCGGCCGTGCGATGTGGCCGGGCACCATCTTGCATAAGCCACGAGGTGTTCGCAGTGTCGTCTAAGGCAGTTTGTACCGCCACAAATTCACGAAGAATGTCCAGATAGCGTGATGCAGTAATCGTTTCGGATCTGAAAAATGGACCAATGATTCCTTTGGAAGAAATGGCGGCCCAGACCAGTACTTTTTGAGGATGCAGGGACGATGGGACTGCAACATGGGGCTTTTCGGTTCCCCATATGCGCCAGTTCTGTTTATTGACGAAGCCGTCCAGGTAAAAATAAGCTTCGTCAGTAAATCAAATGCTGCCCACATGCATATTGCCGTCATCAATCCTGTGCACTATATCGTTAGCGAATGTCTCTCGTGCAGCAATGGTAGCGGCGCTGAGGGGTTGCCGCGTTTGAATTTTGTATGGATAGAGGTGTAAACTCTGGCGCATGAGACGATACGTGGACGTTGGCGTCATTTGGACCGCAGCTGCAACATGGCGAACGGAAACCCGAGGCCGCTGTTGGATCACCTGCTGCACTAGCTGCGCGTTGCCCTCTGTGGTTGCCGTACGCGGTCGCCCTACCTTTCCAGCACGTTCATCCGTCACGTTCCCAGTCCATTGAAATTTTTCAAACAGATCCTTTATTGTATCGCTTTTCGGTCCTTTGGTTACATTAAACCTCCGTTGAAAACTTCGTCTTGTTGCAACAACACTGTGTTCTAGGCGGTGGAATTCCAACACCAGAAAAATCCTCTGTTCTAAGGAATAAACCATGTTGTCTACAGCACACTTGCACGTTGTGAACAGCACACGCTTACAGCAGAAAGACGGCGTACAGAATGCCGCACCCACAGACTGCGTTGTCTTCTATATCTTTCACATCACTTGCAGCGCCATCTGTTGTTGAAAATTGTAACTACTGTAATTTCGAAAGTTTGTCCGCCTGAAAATGTACTGTTGTCCCAAGCATATTGCAACAAACGGTGAATTTCTATCGCCGCTCGTTTAGTTTTTATTGCCGTTTCAAATATACCGGTCATTTTTGAAACACCCTGTAGGTGGTACAAAGCAACAGTATGTATATTTCCGGGGGTTATACCCTCCAAATATAATTACTGCGAACTGAAATAGCCTGTCTCTCAGAAGTAGTAGCACATAATTGAGAGGGTCGCGGCAGTTGTCCAGGTGATTTACTTACCTTACAGAAAAAGCTGCATCCGCTCGTCAAAAGCTGTCAATATAATAACATGCCACAAACATACGCTGCCGTCGGAGTTGCTGCCGAAAACATTCCGAGCAGATAATCAGCGTAACTACCTTTAACCGTCACTTACGTAAGCGCCACTTCCAACTAACCAAGATGAGCCAAACTCACCATACGGCCGTGGTCGAGCAGACTTGACCGGCGGAGCTGCCACTGCAAGAGCCTGCGGTACAGTCGTCCCTTCCCGTCTGTTGCCGGGGAAACGCCTACGACGTGCAACAACAAACATTTCCCTTCTAACATCTCTTGTTTTCGAAACTATACCGAAGGGGAGGGGAAGTAGGTTACTGTTCCATCTCTGGAAATGTATGCTAAGTGGATGCCGCGTCTGGCGAAGCAAACCCTTTACTAACAGAGCACTACTTTTTAGCTACGTATAACTCTCCCTGTGAGGTCGAAGTTGTGCCATGAGTACATCATAAACCTCATCAGCCAACGTATTCAGCCTACCATCACATCTCTTAATCAAGGATTTTAATGATTCTTAGGTACGTTGTAGAGGGACTGGTCCTTAATACCTAGATGGCGACTTTTCTTGCCAGTTCTAGTTTCCACGAAAACCGATGTGGATATTTTGTCCGTACCTCCTGTATCTTAACGTTAGTTACCTTCCAACCCAGTGAACGCAGCACCACGGTTATGCTTAACAGATGCCATGCTGTTAGTATGGTTTCAAATTTTTCCCGTATACCTTCTTTTCTTCAGTTTCAGCGTACAGGATACAGTAATTAAATGATATATGTCAAGAAAATTTTTTCAGAAATAGTCGTTTTTGCCGCAGTAATTCCATTAATGAATCAGCCATTCCAGTAGACTGTCTTAAAATGTGTATTCCATTTCTTACAGAACAGGTGACTGTCTTAAAATGTGTATTCCATTTGTTACAGGAAAGGTTGCAGAATTGACTTATTTGCTATGTGGTGTCACCGCCAGACACCACACTTGCTAGGTGGTAGCCTTTAAATCGGCCGCGGTCCGTTAGTATACGTCGGACCCGCGTTTCGCCACTATCAGTGATTGCAGACCGAGCGCCGCCACACGGCAGGTCTAGTCTGGAGAGACTCTCTAGCACTCGCCCCAGTTGTACAGCCGACTTTGCTAGCGATGGTTCACTGTCTACATACGCTCTCATTTGCAGAGACGACAGTTTAGCATAGCCTTCAGCTACGTCATTTGCTACGACCCAGCAAGGCGCCATATTCAGTTACTATTGATATTGATATTGTGAATCACGTACCTTCAAGAGCGACGTTCACCATTAATGGATTAAAGTTAAGTATCAAACTAATTACGTCCGCTTTGTGAATTCTAATTCTTTGTCATGTTCCATACCTCACATCAGTATAGTCCTTCCCTCCTCAGCCTGCGTGAGCTAAAACGCGTGCATTTCGGCCTCTGCTAGTAACACGGTGTTGGCTCTTCTGCCAACACAACATGCTATTGCTTGCATCGCTTGCTGTGCTAAAATGGAACTTTTGTCGTTCAAGCAACGGAAACGCAAATTAGTATAACATCAACCACATTTAATGAAAGCTACTGCCTTGCAGGCACACGGATTTTTCAGAACCTACACCGGACAATACAGTTCGTTTGAATTCAAAAACATTGTTCTTTCTTCGACCAACTTCGATGCGAACCACGCGTATATGGTCATTCCCGTGAATGCAGGTTTACAAAATAGTTGCTGAACTATAGAATGTACTATTATGGACTCTTCCCTCGAAACGATTTCTCTGTGTGTCTTTAGCAAGTATAAAACCTGTGCTATGAAAATTTTAACCAGCCTGTAAAAATAAACACCAAGAGTTAGTAAAGCGGAGTACATTTGGGTGGGGTAATTTTTACGGTGCAAGTGCATGTTTCCCTCTCTTCTACAAAGATGTGATCACAAAGTATCTCATCAGTATGCTCTACCCACGAATCAGTAACGTAAAGAAATTTTTCTTGTCCCACATACGGAAGAATGAGAGATTTTAAAAACCCTTCGCACAGTAGTTTCATGCAGGTCATAATTACTTTTATTAACTTGTGAAACAACTCGTCCACTCCAACCAAAATTTCCGGATGGTTCTCACAAACTTAAGAAATCATATGGGAATATTTTTCCTGGCGCAGTTATAGTGAATTGTTTTGTGAAGGAATGACAAATGTAAGTAAAATCTTTTTCGTGGACATAAACGAGTTTCGCTCCTTTTTCTGCAAAGGATCTATTGTACGTCGATTGGAGCTGGACTTGGAATGATTCGGTATTAATTACGTAATGGAGGTTAAAATTAGGGTGAGTACTTCCATCTCTATGTGGGATCTTTCTACAGCCACTAATACTTCGTCCGTTATTGTGAATTCCTTGGAGATATCCTGATGTTTAGAATTTTAGCTACGAACCACAAACGGAATACATTTGCAGAACGTGTGCTATAGTGATTGATTAATTAATGAAGGTACGACTGCGAAAATTACTGTTTATGAACAAATCTTGCTTGTCATATATTATTTAATGATATGCGTATGACTTGAACCCGTACCGCGAACACGACAGCGGCAAACTTTAGGTGCTGCACTACACTCGCTTGGTCGAAACATGACTAACGTTACGGGGGTAGGAGGTACCCATAAAACATCGACATCAGTTATCTAGGGATCGAGGGTCGTCACATGAGAAGCCGCTAACCAGTTCGCCATCGTAGGGTGGCGTTGGAAGGTGCGTAAAGCACGTCGCCGAGCACGAATAGCGTCGCTGCATGCTGTAGTCCACCAGGGGACTGGGACTCGACGTGGAGAAGAGGAAGTACCAGGGATGGAATATTCAGCAGCAGTGAGAATGACGTCCGTGAGGTATGCGACCTGACTACCGCAGCTGGAGATGTTTTGATCATGGAAGGTCACCAGGGAGGTGAAAAGCCCCCAGTCGGCTTTGGAGATGTTCCAGCTAGTGGAACGTGGAGAAGGGGTGTGATGCAGGAGATGGATAACGCAGGGGAAATGGTCGCTCGAGTATGTGTCAGACAGAGCATACCACTCGAACCGACGTGCAAGTTGGATAGTGGATATTGAGAGGTCCAAGTGGGAATAGGTATGCGTTGCGTCCGAAAGGAAGGTAGGTGCACCGGTATTGAAGCAGACTAGATTGAGGTGGTTGAAAAGGTCTTCCAAGAGGGAGCCTCTCGGGCAGGATGCTGGAGAGCCCCAATCAACAAAAATGGAGTAGGAAGCTGCGCAATCAATTGTACCATGTCTGCCCTAGTAAAGGCAGACGATGATGGAGTGTAAACAGTACAAATGGAAAATTTGTAAGTGGGGAGAGTAATTCGGACGGCAACTGCCTGCAGATCTGTGTGCAATGTGATTGGGTCGTAGGAGACATCATCCCAAACCAGCAACATGACCACTCCATGAGCCGGCATACCTGCCACAGGGGGTAGGTCAAAACGCACGGAGATCTAGTGTGCCAAGTCAATACGATCGCACGGGCGTAACTTCGTTTCTTGGAGACCTGCGACAAGCGGGCAGTGCATTCGAAGGAGCAATTTTAGTTCCTCTCGGTTGGACCGAATGCAGCGAATATTCCATTGAAGAAGTGCCATTATGAAAGCGAAACGAAAAAAAAAAAAAGAAACAAGAAAGAGTCACCTCGATGGCCGCTGAGGGCCTGGCTTCGAGGAACGTGGGCAGAAAAGTCAAAGAAGTGAGAAAGACATAATGATGATTTTATTATAAACTGCCGGTTACATATTTTGTTCAGTATGAGCACTGGAGACGTCAACGAGATCCTACATCCGTAAAACGAATTGATCAACAGTTGCCCACAGCATCTCTGGTGCAAACTGAGCAACGTGTTCCTGTATTCGGCCTTCAGATCAGGAAGAGACCGAACGTGTCCCTGGTAAACACGTTATTTCTAGATATCGCCAGAGCCAAAAGGTGCATGGATTCAGCTCAGGTGATGTTGCAGGCCATGCATCTAGAAAAACTCTGGAGATAGCACGTTCGTGGAAGGATGGCTTAAGCAGATGTGAAAGAGTGAATGTGCTGACCAGGGCAGCAGTAGAACATTTTCTGTATCCAGAAAGGCCCGTACAGGAGCTGCAACACGCGGTCGTGCATTATCCTGCTGAAATGCAGGGTTTCTCAGGGATCGAATGAAGGGTAGAGCCACGGGTCGTAACACTGAGCGAGCGACATCAGGTGTTCTCAGGTCTTGCATGAAATCGGTGAACACACACAGTTGCTCTTCTCCAACGCAGGAATCACGTGCTGTACAAGAACTTCTCGATAACATGCAGCCGTCACGGTTCAACTGACAGGCCCTTTGGGTGTATTCGCTTCAAATAAGAGTGGATCGACAATAGAGGTGCTCGTGAATCCACACCGCACACAGTCACACACGGCGAGTGCAGGACCAGTGAGGAGCGAGGTCACGTGCCGCTCTCAGCTGTGAGTAGATTCAGTCTCAGTAGGATTCTGGATGTACCCTCATACCGCGGGAGGTGGAAACAGGTAATGCACCCAGGAAAACTGTCGAGCATGATCGTTTTGGCGGTTCAGATCTTCCTGACTCCAGATGGCTCAGTCGGGCTAACTGCCCTTCTGGCGCGACTGACTGCAGTAACATTGTGTGTCAATGGCGCCATTGGATGCTGTATGGAGGGTCGTGTGGTCATCACACCCGCTCTCCCGATCGTCGTCAAGTTTCTTAATTTTGATACTGCTACTAATCTGTCGCGTAGCCTCAGGAGGCTGAGTACAGCACCACACGAGAATCGAACTGCAGACCCTTACACGGTAGTTAGTCGCGCTGACCATTCAGCTACGGTGGCAATCAGTGCTATGGTGTGGCGAGGCATAATGTTGCACGGGCATACTGATCTCCAACTCTTTGTGATCACGGTACACTCTCCGATCAACGTTATTGTGACTTCGCCCCCATGTGCATCTTTTCAGGTGTTCACTCGACCCTGACTACATTTTTTATGGACGACAATGAGAGATCGCATCAAAAAGAGCAGGTGGAGGAAATCCTCGACCATGGAGATACTCGGCTAATGAGCCGGCCTGCCCGTTCCTCCGACTTGTACACAATGGAGTAGGTGTCAGATGCGACACACAGCGGCGCGTATACTTATACCAAACCAGACGGCACTTGTCAGACGCTCTAGTGGATGACTAGAAAGCCCCACCACGAGTACTCCTTGCCGACCTTGCGGTCAGCAGGCTTCGCCATCCGTGGTGAGCGCACTCCCTATTAACACCCATGTCCCGCCTTTTCTAATTTCCTGGGGACAATCGTAACTCCCGTGTCTTCAGTGTAGTTATTGGCTTCGAATAAAAGTGTCATTTCTGTTCGCATCAGTGGCCATTTGTTTCACTTACCTTCCGTGCTACACGGCAGCAGGTCTTTCTATGTATAGCCCAAGTTTCATCGAATTGTATTCTTTGGCAGAGTCACATCATACGAAAGTAACTTCACTCATTACGTTTTGCACCCCACATTACATGCAGCTGCGGTATTCGCTATGTTATAGCGGGCAGCCTGGAGAATTTCCTAAAGTACGTAATTAATTTTTAACTTTCATAGTTGTCAAAAAAAGATACCGATTGTATTACTTCTCGATGGAATTACCTACGTACTTTTTTCTGTGTCATTGGGAAGAGCCTTCGCAAACGACTTAAACAACATAAAACGTGTAGAATTTGACCAAATACACTACTGGCCATTAAAATTGCTACACCAACAAAATGCAAATGATAAACGGCTATCATTGGACAAATATATTATACTAGAACTGACATGTGATTACATTTTGACGCAATTTGGGTGCATAGATCGTGAGAAATCAGTAAGCCTACCCAGAACAACCACCTCTGGCCGTAATAATGGCCTTGATACATCTGTACATTGAGTCAAACAGAGCTTGGATGGCGTATACAGGTACAGCTGCCCATGTAGCTTCAACACGATACGACAGTTCATCAAGAGTAGTGACTGGCGTATTGTGACGAGCCAGTTGCTCGGCCACCATTGACCAGACGTTTTCAGTTGGTCAGAGATCTGAATAATGTGCTGGCCAGGGCAGCAGTCGAACATTTTCTGTATCCAGAAAGACCCGTACAGGACCTGCAACATGCGGTCGTGCATTATCCTGCTGAAATGTAGGGTTTCGCAGGGATCGAATGAAGGGTAGAGCCAGGGGTCGTAACACATCTGAAATGTAACGTCCACTGTTCAAAGTGCCGTCAAAGCGAACAAGAGATGACCGAGACGTGTAACCAATGGCACTCCATACCATCACGCCGGGTGACATACCAGTATGGCAATGACGAATACACGCTTCCAATGTGCTTTCACCGCGATGTCCCCAAACACGAATGCGACCATCGTGATGCTGTAGACAGAACCTGGATTCATCCGAAAAAATGACGCTTTGCCATTCGTGTACCCAGGTTCGTCGCTGAGTAGACCATCGCAGGCGCTCCTGTCTGTTATGGAGAGTCAAGAGTAACCGCAGTCATGGTCTC
Source organism: Schistocerca americana (assembly GCF_021461395.2). NCBI lineage: Eukaryota > Metazoa > Arthropoda > Insecta > Orthoptera > Acrididae > Schistocerca > Schistocerca americana. Next base: position 168,141,311 of record NC_060127.1, on the reverse strand, counting down.
CGAGCTGATAGTCCATGTTGCTGCAAACGTCATCGAACTATTCGTGCAGATGGTTGTTGTCTTGCAAACGTCCCCATCTGTTGACTCAGAGATCGAGACGTGGCTGCACGATCCGTTACAGCCATGCGGATAAGATGCCTGTCATCTCGACTGCTAGTGATACGAGGCCGTTGGGATCCAGCACGGCGTTCCGTATTACCCTCCTGAACCCACCGGTTCCATATTCTGCTAACAGTCATTGGATCTCGACCAACGCGAGCAACAATGTCGCGATACGATAAACCGCGATGGCGATAGGCTACAATCCGACCTTTATCAAAGTTGGAAACGTGATGGTACGCGTGATTCTTGAGTTTCCCCCGGCGTATTTGATAATCAAAATATCCACGGGTGTGCTGCCGGTCTATAGTGTCCAACGGGCACAATATTTCGGCGATCACACATGTCGCCATCATCAGGTGAACTGACGGACTGAGCTCCTGTGAACGTGCCGGCACGGAGATCCGTACGCTATGGCTGCTCAGAGGGAACTGGGTTCGGTCGCGGCGGCGGCCGATTTAAATACCCTCCGCCCGCGGCGCGCTCCCTCCGCCGTCCGCGCCCCGCGCCACGGTCGCGCGGTGGAACAGATTGCGACGGCGTCTGAGATGACGTCGGTGTGGTGGCTGTATCCGCCGTGGTCGTCACAACTATACGTTTGCTCGATTTTGATTAACCCAATCGCTGGTTCCCAAGCCTTGCTAAGTTTATAGCCACAGTCACGGTTTATGAGGTCGTCATTGGTGCGAATTTCGATGGCCTCTCTAACAACGCTGTCCCAGTATCTCGACGTCTGTACCAGAATCCTTGTGCGGTCATGCTCCGTAGCGTGATTTTCCGACAAACAATGTTCAGCGACCGCCGACTTGCTCGGATACATCAGTCGAGTGTGCGTCTGGTGTTCACGGCATCGATCCTCGACGGTACGCATCGTCTGACCAATACACGACTTGCCACATTGACACGGAATCTGGTACACGCCGGCCTTCCTCAAACCGAGGTCATCTTTGGCGCTCCCCACCAGTGCACGAGTTTTATTCGGAGGACAAAACACAGTTCTGACCCGGTGTTTCTTCAGAATGCTGGCGATTTTCCCCGAGAGTGCGCCTGTGTATGGAATAAATGCAGTGCCTACTGTAAGTAGGCTGTTTAGGTTTTCTTATTGGTAACGCCACGTAGCGCTCTGTATGAAAATCACTGGCCGTGCTGTGTGCAGTCTGTGGCTAGTTTGCATTGTTGTCTGCCATTGTAGTTTTGGGCAGCTGGATCTTAACAGCGCGTAGCGTTGCGCAGTTGGAGGTGAGCCGCCAGCAGTGGTGGATGTGGGGAGAGAAATGGCGGAGTTTTGAAATTTGTAAGACTGGATGTCATGAACTGCTATGTATATTATGATTTTTCAACACTATTAAGGTAAATACATTGTTTGTTCTCTATTAAAATCTTTCATTTGCTAACTATGCCTATCAGTAGTTAGTGCCTTCCGTAGTTTGAATCTTTTATTTAGCTGGCAGTAGTGGCGCTCGCTGTATTGCAGTAGTTCGAGTAACGAAGATTTTTGTGAGATAAGTGATTTGTGAAAGGTATAGGTTAATGTTAGTCAGGGCCATTTTTTTGTAGGGATTTTTGAAAGTCAGATTGCGTTGCGCTAAAAATATTGTGTGTCAGTTTAAGCACAGTCATGTATAATTTTTCATAAGGGGACGTTTCATATGTCGACCCTTAGCCGAGGATACCTCACTGGAATCTTCTGATTTTGTCTTGTAGTTTGTGTAATTAGTGTAGCTTTAGTTTATTGTTAGCGCGTAATTGTAGAGAGAATCTCCTTTGTAGTTGCAGTCTTTCATTGTTGTACAGTAAAACAGTTGTGGCTTGCATGTAAATTTGCACCAAGTATTTCGCAGCTGCGCTTGCAATTAACTAGATATTTTTTTCAGTGCTATGTTAATGTGTTCTCTTATTTTTGCTCTTCAAATTGTGCTTTTCTGTGTTATCGTGTGAAATATTGTCACAATAATGGCGGGCGAAAAACGTAACCATAGGCTCCAAAGTAAACTGAGAAATGACAGTGAAGACGAAAACAGTGTGTTAGCGCCACCGTGTAATGAATTAACTAATGTTCAACATAGTAATTTGGTAATTGTGCATAGGGAAATGGAGCGGGCGGCAAATAATGGTGTAGACAGTGAAACAATTAGTGAACAGGGAAGCATTATATATCGATCGGTCGGCAACAGCTCGCCTCAGGATTCCGAAATGACAGGACACAATATTGCAAATACTGTAGACTCAGGTTTTGGGTTCTCACCGTTTTCTCAAATGAGTCAAAACACATTTTCCGCTTGTCAAAATGTGAATGTTGCCGGTGCAAATTCACTGCCGAAAAGCACTGAAGAACATGTTTCAGACACCAGTGCGTTTTTATTACAGTTAATGCAACAAATGGGACAACGGCTACAAAAGTTAGACACAATGGAACAAAATCTTCAAAAGTTACACACAACACTTGAACAAAATCAGAAACAAATGGGACAAAATCTTCAAAAGTTAGACACAATGGAACAACACCAGAGACAAACACAGCAACAGTTAGACGCAATGGAACAAAATCTTCACACCACGCTTGAACAAACACATGAAGATTTAACTACTGAGTTACATAAAATCGAATCGAAATGTCAAAAAGTCTGTAACGACGTAAAAATACAAATTTGTGAGCATTTCCAACCTATTTTTTCGCGGCATGAAAATGCATTACAGAATCACGAAGCAGCCATAAAAGAACTGCAAACCATTGTTCATGAAAACCATGAGACCTTGTGGGCTAAAATTGACTCAGTTGCATCTACCGATTCGGTTACGCTACTTGCAAAAACTCAGGAAAACTTAAAAGACACAGTAGACACGATTTCAACACAAATGGACACTCTGAAAATTGGTTCAGAAAAACACACAGAGGAAATAGTTTCACTAACGGATAAAGTAGCCGAACTTTCAGATCAGTTCACTAACTTATCTACAAAGGTAGATGATGATCTGAATGACACAAGACCTGTAGCCTTCACGGACACTGAAGAGTATGAACAAATTAAGAAATTCAAACAAAATCAGAATCAAATTAATACGCAACACAAAAGAGAAATCCAGGAAGTACAAGATCAGTTGGCACAAGTAATACAAGAATTACATATTTCAGAGGACACTTGCACTCCAGTACGGGAAGAGGGACATAGAAATACGGAACAACCACAAAATAATAACACAGGACACTTCGGAAATTATGAAAGAAATTGGCAAGGTGCATTGGATTTTGAGATGGAACCGCCGAAACGAAGTAACAATAAGCGATGTGCGACTCGCCGACACGATGATTTTGACTATAAGCTGTTCATTACTACACGTAAATTCAAAACATTTAAGAATTCTGACAACGACATTCATCCACAAGCATGGCTTCATCAATTCTCTCATTGTTTTCCTCCCAACTGGTCATTGGAGCACAGGTTAGAATTTATGTGTGGCTATTTAGAGAATGAACCAGCTGTAAGAATGCGATCGGTCATTCACGATTGCCACAGTGAAGGAGAATTTTATCATGCCTTCCTCTCAGCGTATTGGTCTCAAGCTACACAAGACCGAGTAAAACATAGCATCATAATGATGAAATGTTTCGAACAATCTGAACTTTCCAGTCCTATGAAATATTTTGAAGACATGTTGCATAAGAATCAGTATCTTTCAAACCCATACAGCCCCTCAGAACTCATCCGCATTTGCTTAATCAAATTGCCTGAACATTTACGACATATTATTTTAGCAGGACGTTGCAAAGACGACATTGAAGCTTTTCAGGGACTGTTACAAGAACTGGAAATTGACACTGACAATCGCGGAACGCGAAAACAGGAGCACAACAATTACAGGTCACATCTGTCACAATTCCGCGATGACAGAAATAATACACGACAAGGCTATTCTTACAACGTAAATAGTGACCAAAACAGACACCACCCGTATGACAACCGTTGGCAGAGCAGTAATAATTACAGGGAAAGATCACCTCTCCACAGTAATGACTATCACAGAGACAATCATAGAAACAGACAATATGGCAACCAGAACTATTATTATCACAGGAGACAGAATAACTTCAGACGCAACAGTTCAGCACGCAGTTACAATTCAGGAAGAAATTCCCCACCACGTGACCAGCAAGAAACAAAATATGGAATCTACCGACATGACGACAGACGATATAATCGTATCAACAGACCTGAATTGCATCAGAACTGGCGAGCTTCAAACAGGGCAGGGCCTTCTCGTCAAGGTGAATTTGTAGAAGTTAGGTCTCCTAATCCCAATAAAGACGCACGCCAACAAAGAGATAGACAATGACTCGCACCGCAGGCAGCCACGTGCGCCGGCTGGTTCAGAGAAAAATAACATAGACGCTAACATTGAGAAAAATTCCAGTATTCTTTACCGACGTATACCACATGATAATTGCGTTGACGTTGAAACTCTGCGTACTAGGAAGAGTAAAGGTTTACACCACATTTCACATGTAAAACCGTTTATTGAAAGATTATCTGTTTTTTAACTTAGTCTTTGCCATAAAACTTTTCACTTCACGCTACTCCAAGAGAACTTATTTAAACAGAAATTATGAATGCATTGTTATTGTGAACAGACGACACAGTGTTATTGTGTGTGTACATTCTTGCTTGTTAGTTGCACGATTACATAATGACTATAAGGCTCACATACTTAGAACATTTACCAGTACTGCTAATGAGATTTTAATGCAACATTTTGGTTTACTTGAAAATACATTCTGGATTTAAAGTACTTTCTGTGAGATACCAGATGACACAGTGGTTAGTTTATGTGACAGCTACACGATTTTATCACGACGCTACTAATGAGTGACAATTTACAATGTTGCTTTTGCGGTGTTTTATATCTGCACAGTTTTTCTGAATTCTTCTGGAAAGTAAAACATGTTTTAGTAGTAACTTTTGTGGTATAGCTACAATGAGACAGCCTTTTTCGTAGCACAACAATACGTTACATTATAGTACTTTCTTCATCACGGCAATAAGCATAATAACTACGATATCTATACGCAAAGCATCTCACTTTTGTTTATGATGAGGTGAGTACATTGACTTCTGCAGAACTTTGCTTACAGAGGACGATAACTACGACACTTCAACAGAATTATCTTATAGCAAGACGCACATTTAGCGCTACAGGACACGCATTTCAGTGATTAATTTTGTACTTAAAACATTTATTTTTAAAGATTTTTAAATTACAAAGAAAGTTTTTCGTGGTACATTTCATTCCATTGCTGTAATCTGTAACACCTGAGGGTATAATTACATTAATCCTCAGGGGGGTACACGCTTACTTTGTGTGCCATGTGTGTGGCAAGCACAAGGAGCCCTAGCTAATATGGTATTTGCTTTACACATCGGTACCATATTTCTCCAACACAGAATTACACAGCTATCTAATTATTTAACAGAGAAACAAAATTTTTTTTTATGTCAGTGACACATGTTTACGCAATTACACAGTTGGATAACTTCATACTTATGAAATTGTATTTTGTCTGTACTTTGTGAACTGTTCATATTTTTTTGGAACCATTGTGATACAATGAGAGCTTTGAATGATATATTTGGTATGGGATCATGATTTTTAATGTACGTTTGAGGTGGATGACACTATTGAAATGAGCAGAGAATTTTTTTTAAGTTTTGAAATTATTGCAGAGAGCTACGACGTTTTTGAGATTTGACTGGGGTGTTATGACATTATTACGACGACGATGTGTATTATGCTGTTGAGATATGTTTATGATCAATAAGCTGAGAATCGTACTGTAAGAGTTATGAAATATGTGTAAATGCGTGAATGTATCACAATGCCGGCTAAAATTTTTTGGACACTGTTATATCAATAGGATTTTGTTTCTACGCATTTGTAACCAAATTCTCAACCTGTGAGTTTTTTTATATGAGACTGCCACTGTAGCGGAAACTGCTGTCGTAAATATTTCAGTAAGACAGGTAAGTGACCTTGATGTAGTGTGTTTTGGGCGCCCAGCTGAGAGGTAGTCGTCTGACAAAAGAAAGCCATTAGGTGCAAAAAATAAAAAAGGAGAGGCCATTATCCTCGCTATTGACATTCCTTTGTAGAAAGCATCGCAAATACGACACGCTCAAACTTGAAAACATATGATTACACTGTGGAGCTCTTAATTTATGATATTTACCAAAATGCCTAATGAAATGGTGAGAAACATTTTACATCTATTGTCTTTCTAGTTGACAGATTGCTCATTTTGTTTAATATCTGATTTCCAGCTGTGTTGCAGCATTGGTTTTATAAAATAAAATTAAATGCATTTGCTAATGTGAACACTTTCTGTCAACAGATCTATTAAATAATTACTTTATGATCCACATTCTTCGAAAAAGGAGCTCTTGGAATGGAAAGAACAATAAGAAGGGACTAATAACAGTAACTGCATATATAATTTTCTTTTCAAGTACTTGGTAATTTCTTTAGTAGAATAAATTGTGATGCATCACTCTAGTATTAAGATGTGACATAGGTATTAAACATGGCCATTTGTACTGTAATATTTTTTCTGCTTGAGCTTTGTCATATTTAGGTATAAGTTATTGCATTTGCTGCTGCTGTTTGCCAGGCATAGTGCTACTGTATTTCACTATGTATTACTCTGTTAAGCCAGGTTTACTACGGATTTATTTTTCTTGTTTGCTGCGCATTGCCTTATATTAGTAGTAATATTGCATTTGCTTTGCTAATTTATGCTGCTTGCTTTGCCAATTTGAATTTTTGTCATTGCTGTTTGTGTTAATTTGTTATGTGCTGCTGCATTGGCTTGTCCCTTTGTATATATAACTGAGCTCAGTAGATTTAAGTTAGCTTAAGAGGGGGTAGACTATTTAAGAAACTAACTATGATGAATTGGAAGAAATGCATTGAGAAGCTATAAGAAAATGGTTTGGCCAAAAAAGTAGTGTACAGAGGAGAAAAACTATTTTTTGAAAGAGGATGTGAACAGAATACAGAAAGCAGGCTTAGATAGGACTTTTTGGGAATAATGATGAATGAAGGAAGATCTCCATGCAAAATATTGCAGTAAAACAAACCCTGTCCTTTCCTTTTGTGTTATCCCTCTATGTGTTTGTGTACCCTTGTGTGTTTGTGTTTTTCCTGTCTTTATGTGTTTAGCTGATGAGAGTTATGTTGTAGAATTTTTCTAATACTGTGTTATTTTCTTTTTAAAGATGTTCTGACATTATTTATTCCGTTCTATTTTAATGCTCATGTGTGAAGTTGATATTTCAAAAGTTATTCTGATCTTTTATGTATTTAATTATGTCATAATTCCAGTAACACTGATGGATATGTTTATTTCTATTCTTTTGTAAAGCCTGTGTAACTACAAATGTTATCTGTACTATTATGTTCTTTAATGATGTATTTTGTACCTTTGTCATTGTATTCTCATGTTATAAAATTGTAATTGACACCAGTTCATCAAATTAAGTAACTTGTAAGCATTCATTTCACTGCACACGTTTCTGTTGGTCATAGTATATGGACAATATGTGAGAAGTAGGGACTGTTAGTGTTTGCATGTGTGTTAAAAATTCAGCAAGGGACTGGATAACAGCATTGCTGGTTCTAAGGACAGTTCCAAAAACTTTGTGAGTGCACAAGTGGTGGTTATGGACTTGCTATATTGTCTGCAAGACTCTTCGATGGAGATTGTGCACCTGCACAATCGCAGCAGATGGCTGCTGGCCATCTCTGCAAGGACTACAGTGGGTCTGCATCTTAGATGACCCACCAATACCATTATTTCTCCAAGGACTACAGTGGGTCTACACCTTTGCTGACTCACCAGTACCATTATTTCTACAAGGACTGCAGTGGGTCTGCACCTCTGGTGGCCCAACAATACCACAATCTCAACCAGGACTACAGTGGGTCTGCACCTCTGGTGGCCAACCAATACCGTAATCTCTACCAGGACTACAGTGGGTCTACTCTGTGATGATCTACCTACCAATATTCTTCAAAACCTCGAATGACTCTGCTGTGGGTTTCCTCTGTTGTGCCCCATTACCTGTCTGCATGTCGAGAGTCAGCACTGTCTGTCCGTTGGAAAGACAACACTACTTCTTCAAGACGGCATGGAAATCCACTACTTCCGTGTGCATTTTCTTTTACTGCTCAGACTTTGAGAAAAAAAAAGCACTGCAATTTTACTGTGATGGATGATCAGGACTGCCTTTATGGACTGTGAGAAAATTTTAGCTTTTGACCAACATTGTATCAATAAGTGTGTGCATTTGATTTCTTTGTTATTGTAATTGTGAAAAAAATTTTAACAAATATGTATTGGCCAGTGCCCAAAAAAATTTGTAAAATTTTTTGTGGGGAGCATGGAGCTATGTAAGTAGGCTGTTTAGGTTTTCTTATTGGTAACGCCACGTAGCGCTCTGTATGAAAATCACTGGCTGTGCTGTGTGCAGTCTGTGGCTAGTTTGCATTGTTGTCTGCCATTGTAGTAGTGTTGGGCAGCTGGATGTTAACAGCGCGTAGCGTTGCGCAGTTGGAGGTGAGCTGCCAGCAGTGGTGGATGTGGGGAGAGAAATGGCGGAGTTTTGAAATTTGTAAGACTGGATGTCATGAACTGCTGTGTATATTATGATTTTTCAACACTATTAAGGTAAATACATTGTTTGTTCTCTATTAAAATCTTTCATTTGCTAACTATGCCTATCAGTAGTTAGTGCCTTCCGTAGTTTGAATCTTTTATTTAGCTGGCAGTAGTGGCGCTCGCTGTATTGCAGTAGTTCGAGTAACGAAGATTTTTGTGAGGTAAGTGATTTGTGAAAGGTATAGGTTAATGTTAGTCAGGGCCATTTTTTTGTAGGGATTTTTGAAAGTCAGATTGCGTTGCGCTAAAAATACTGTGTGTCAGTTTAAGCACAGTCTTGTATAATTGTTCTAAGGGAACGTTTCACTACCTCCTCCCTCGTGACTTCATCCATCTCAACAGGTTGTGCTGCAGTGGTTGGGCGGAGAGCACGTTGAATCTGCCACTCTGGGTACCCTGCTCTCCGCCCAACCACTGCAGCACAACCTGTTGAGATGGATGAAGTCACGAGGGAGGAGGTAGGCACTGCATTTATTCCATACACAGGCGCACTCTTGGGGAAAATCGCCCTCATTCTGAAGAAACACCGGGTCGGAACTGTGTTTTGTCCTCCGAATAAAACTCGTGCACTGGTGGGGAGCGCCAAAGATGACCTCGGTTTGAGGAAGGCCGGCGTGTACCAGATTCCGTGTCAATGTGGCAAGTCGTGTATTGGTCAGACGATGCGTACCGTCGAGGATCGATGCCGTGAACACCAGAGGCACACTCAACTGATGTATCCGAGAAAGTCGGCGGTCGCTGAACATTGTTTGTCGGAAAATCACGCTACGGAGTATGACAGCACAAGGATTCTGGTACAGACGTCGAGATACTGGGACAGCATTGTTAGAGAGGCCATCGAAATTCGCACCAATGACGACCTCATAAACCGTGACTGTGGCTATAATCTTAGCAAGGCTTGGGAACCAGCGATTGGGTTAATCAAAATCGAGCAAACGTATAGTTGTGACGACCACGGCGGACAGAGCCATCACACCGACGTCATCTCAGACGCCGTCGCAATCTGTTCCACCGCGCGACCGTGGCGCGGGGCGCGGACGGCGGAGGGAGCGCGCCGCGGGCGGAGGGTATTTAAATCGGCCGCCGCCGCGACCGAACCCAGTTCCCTCTGAGCAGCCATAGCGTACGGATCTCCGTGCCGGCACGTTCACAGGAGCTCAGTCCGTCAGTTCACCTGATGATGGCGACATGTGTGATCGCCGAAATATTGTGCCCGTTGGACACTATAGACCGGCAGCACACCCGTGGATATTTTGATTTTGATGGTACGCATTTCTCTTCCTTACACGAGGCATCACAACAACGTTTCACCAAGCACCGCCGGTCAGTTGCTGTCTGTGTTGAGGAATCGGTTGGAAACTTTTCTCATGTCAGCACATTGTAGGTGTCGCCACCAGCGCCAACCTTGTGTTAATACTCTGAAAAGGTATTCATTTGCATATCACAGCATCTTCTTCCTGTCTGTAGCATGTCATCTTCGTGGTGTAGCAATTTAAATGCCCAGTAGTGTAATACCAAGCTTGGAATGTTAGAACCCTTTGTCGGGCATTTAGATTGGAGAATTTATGAAGAGAAGCGGATAAGTTGAAGTTAGATATAGTGTCAACTAGAAGTTCGGTGGCAGGAGGAGCCGGGCTTCAGGTCAGATGAATACAGAGTTATAAATACAGTGTCAATCAGTGGAAACGAAGGAGAGGTTTAATAATTAATAAGAACATGGGGATGCGGGTAAGCTAGTATGGACAGCATACTGAACGCATTACTGCAGCCACGATAGCCCCTATATGCCTATGCCAACTAGCTCCGCAGAGACTGAAGATATGTATGAAGTAAAAAACACTGTTGCTATCGTTAAGGGAGACGAAAATTTAATTCTGATGGGAGACTGGAATTCGTAGTAGGAAAAGGGCAGGAAGTATAAAATTAGGTGGACATGGACTTGAACTGAAGGAATTGAAAAAAAGTAGGAAATTACCTAGATGGCGGCTGGATAGGTTGATAGAACGAAAGATTGTTGAGAGTTTAAGAGGGAGAATTATGCAACGACTGGCTAGAACAGGGAAAAGGAATGCAGTAGAATACGGATGGGTAGCTTTGAGAGATGGAACAGTGAGCTCAGCAGAGATCAAATAGGTGAAAAGACAAGGTCCAGTAGAATTCCTTCGACATCACAAGAGATACTGAATTTAATTGACGAAAGGAGGAAGGGTAATAATACAGCACATGAAGCGGGTAAAAGGTAATACAATCGTCTAAAAAATGAGATTGACAGCAAGTGCAAAATTTGTAAGCAGGAATGTGTAGAGGACAGATGTAAGGGCTTAGAAGTATACTTCGTTAGGGAAATGATAGTTATCGCCTATAGGAAAATTGATGAGGGCAGTGGAGAAATGACAAGCAGTTGTATGAACACCAAGAGCTAAGCAAAGAAGGGAAACTTGAAAGGTGGAAAAAGTATGCAGAGGGTCTACACAAGGAAGATGAAGGCAATATTATAGGAAGGAAAGAGGATGTAGACCGACATGAGAGGGTGGGATATGATACTGCGGGATGTATTTGACAGAGCACTAAAGGCCTAAGTCGAAAAACGTCCCGGGAGTAGACGGCATTCCTTCAGAACTATTGACAGCCTTCTGTCTCGTACGCAAGATGTAGTAGGCAGGGGAAATATCCTCGAATTTGAAAAGGAATGTAATAATGCTAACTCAAAAGAAAGGTGTTGCTGACAGATGTGGATATTACCGAACTATCAGTTTAATAAATAATGGTTTCAAAATATTGACACATATTATTTATGAATTAATGGAAAATCTGGTAGCAACCGACCTCTGGGGAATTTGAGGAACATGCGAGGCAATACTGACCCAGACACTTCTCCTAGAACATAGGTTAAGGAAAGACAAACCTAAGTTTATAGACTCATAGAAAGCCTTTGACCATGCTGACTGGAATACTGTCTTTGAAATTCTGAAGGTAGCACGGTAAAATACGGGGAGCGAAAGGCCATTTACAGCTCCTACAGAATCCAGATGGCACTTACAATAGTCGAGGGACACGAAAGGGAGGCAGTGGCTGAGGACGAAATGAGACAAGGTTGTAGCCTATTCCCCATGTTATTCAGTCTGTATACTGCGCAAGCAGTAAAGGAAACCAAGGAGAAACTTGGAGTATGAATTAAAGTTCAGGGACAAGAAATAAGAACTCTGTATTTTGCCGATGACATCGTAATTCTGTCAGAGACAACAAAAGACTTGGAAGAGTAGTCAAACGGAATGGACAGCGTTTTCAAAGGTGAATATAAGATGAACATCAATAAAAGTAAAATACGAATAATGGAATACAGTTGAATTAAATCGAGTGACGCTGTGGGAATTGGATTAGGAAATGACGTACTAAAAGTAGCAGATGAGTTTAGCCATCGGGACAGGAAAAGAAGTGATGACGGCTGAACTAGTGTGCATATAAATGTACACTGGCGATGACAAGAAAAGCTTTTCTGAAGAAGAGAAATTTGTTAAGACTGAAAATAGATTTAAGTGTTAGCAAATATTTTCCGGATGTATGGGACATAAGGAAAGCCACATGGCGTTCGCCAGATGTTGGTAACTGCAGGGGGGATGACTGCGATTCGTATCATTATATGGTAAGAGTGAGCTGCTGAATGTCACTACAGGAAGAGAAGTCTGGAAGAAAATGAAACATAGAGTGACCAACCGTGGCAGAGTGTTAGTCAGGATGAAAGACCTGTACCTATACCAACAATAGAGAAAGTTAGGAAGGCAATTAAAAGCGTAAGGAATAATAAGGCTCCAGGTAATGACAACATTTCAGCAGAGATGAACATCTAACAAGATTGGTACATCAGCTGGTAGTGGAAATATGGGAAGAGATGCCAGACCAGTGGAACATGGCCATTATATGTCCGATTCATAAGAAGAAGGACAAAGCAAACCGTGAAAATTATCGCGATATTGCATTAGTCAGCGTGGTGTACAAAGTATTAACCAAAGTCATTGCTATGAGACCGGCACCAGTTACGGAAGAAATACTCGGAGACTACCAGTGCGGTTTTCGACGGGGCATATCAACAACTGACCAGATCTTCATTATAAGGCAAATAATGGAAAAGTGTTATGAATATAATGTGGATGTACACCAACTTTCTGTACACTTTACACAGGCCTATGATAGTGTTAAAAGGAAAAAGCTATATGACACCTTAACGGAGATGGAATTCCAAAGTAAACTTATCAGACTGGTACAAATGACCGTCACCAGCACAAAATGCCAGGTAAAAGTAGAAGGAAAACTTTCTAAAGAATTTGAGGTCAACCAAGGGGTAAGACAGGGTGATGTATTATACACACTACTCTTCAACATAGTGTTGGAGAGAGTGACGCAAAGGGTGGAGATTGATAACCGAGATAGCTTATGCCAATGATGTAGGTATGCTGTGGTTCAAAAATGGGTCAAATGGCTCTGAGCACTATGGGACTCAACTGCTGAGGTCATCAGTCCCCTAGAACTTAGAACTACTTAAACCTAACTAACCTAAGGACACCACACACATCCATGCCCGAGGCAGGATTCGAAACTGCGACCGTAGCGGTCTCGCAGTTCCAGACTGTAGCGCCTAGAGCCGCACGGCCACTCCGGCCGGCGTGTATGCTGTCTAGAAGTTTGAAGGAAATGGAAGAAGGATTTGGAAGACTGGAAAAGGAGGCAGAACAGTTGAGACACAACACAAAAACACATTACCTCTTTGCTTCCAGGAAAAATGTTGTTGTTAAAGAGAAATATATGAAGTTGAACAGAGGCAATTATGAGAGATGTTATCACGTAACCAGAGCGAAAATCGAAGGTGACTGTCTATCGAACACTCACAAGACTGGTGGTAATGTATGGCTCAGAAACGTGGACAATGATTGTAGCAGAAGAACTCTTGAGAAGATGGGAGAGGAAAATATTATGAGAGATTTTTGGAGCAGTGTACGTTCAAAAAAATCAAATGGGTCTGAGCAGAATGGGACTTTACACCTGAGGTGATCAGTCACCTAGAACTTAAACCTACTTAAACCTAACTAACCTAAGGACCACACACATCCATTCCCGAGGCAGGATTCAAACCTGCGACAGTAGTGGTAGCGCGGTTCCAGACTGAAGCGCCTAGAACCGCTCGGCCACACCTGCCGGCAGCCGTGTACGAGGCGGGGCAATGGAGGATAAGGAGAAACAAGGAACTGGAAGAACTGTATAGAAATCCTGACTAGGTGACTGGAATTAAGTGTAACAAGATTGAGATGTCTGGGCCGTGTAGAGCGAATGTCAGAGGATCGATCTGTCAAAAAGATTTACACAGGAAATCCATGTGGCAAAAGGAGCAAAAGGAGACCCTGGAAACGATGGGTGGAGGATGTGGAAAATGATTTGAGAAAGATTGGAGTGAGGAGATGGGGGAAACGAGCAGAAAATCGACAGGATTGGGCTGTGATCACTATAGAGGCCAAGGCCATACAGGGGTTTTTAGTGCCAAGGAGTAAATAAGTAAGTAAGTATTTGTATGGAGTGTAGCCATGTATAGAAATGAAACACAGAAGATAAACAGTTTAGACAGGAACAGAATAGAAGCTTTTGAAATGTGATGGTACAGATGAATGATGAAGATCAGATTGGTAGATCACGTAATTAATTAGGAGGTACAGAACAGAATTTGGGAGACAAGAATTTTATGGAACAACCTGATTGGAACGAAATAATCGGTTGATAGTACACATTCTGAAACATCAAGGGATCAACAGTTTAGTACTGGAGGGAAACTTGCAGGATAAAAATTGTAGACGCAATATGGGAAGCAGGTTTAGAAGGATGTAGGTTGCAGTAGTCATTCGGAGGGGAAGAGGTTCGCACAGGATACAGTAGCATGGAGAGCTGTATCAAACCCGTCTTCAGAGTGAAAAGCGTAACACTAACAATAACAAGGTATCAGCGTTGAAGACCACTCTCCAGCTGTTGGGAGAAGCCCTGCCACAAACGCCTGCCGTAGTGTACTAAATGTAAGGAAGCATGTAGGGTTTCTTGTTTTAACCTGTGTGCTTGGAGTCCATGAGCCTGAGCCCTTCAATTATAGCCATCAGAAATCTGCTCTTGAAGGCAGACAGTCTCAGAATGTGCACGACGGTCAAGGGAAGTAGATGTTGTTTTCGTTTATGGAAGATGGTACCAAACTGTTAGAACAGCAGTGCTGTTGAGTACTGACAGGTTAAATGACAGCTCAAGTCCCTACAACCTGTCTTCACAAAACACTGTAAAAAGTTGTCTAAACGCTACAACAGCAAATCAAAGACTGATGGGCTTCAAGCGTTCAGGTGAACACACGAACCGTGTCTGGATTACGCTTTTCCTTTCATTTGGTACACATATTTTTGTGCAACATCTTCTCCAGACGGACGGGCAGAGGATCGTGCCGCAGTCTAACTTCGGCACACATTATGGTGCTGAGCTCCTTATTCAGAGCTCCTTCCTGTTAGCTAGAAAAAGGCTGCAATTTCATTCAAAGAAATGCCGGTATCACAGATTGGCAGCTACAATCGTTAAAAACAACTTGCTCACATCAGAAAATTCGCTACGTTGTCCTTAACTGCGTCACCCTTTACAATCTGAAAGTGTGCTTTAAATACACTACTGGCCATTAAAATTGCTACACCAAAAAAAAAAAAAAAAAAAAAAAATGCAGATGATAAACGGG
Source organism: Schistocerca americana (assembly GCF_021461395.2). Taxonomy (NCBI): domain Eukaryota; kingdom Metazoa; phylum Arthropoda; class Insecta; order Orthoptera; family Acrididae; genus Schistocerca; species Schistocerca americana. The sequence goes on along the minus strand of NC_060127.1, from coordinate 168,125,760 downwards.
TATTCATTGGACAAATATATTAGACTAGAACTGACATGTGATTACATTTTCACGCAATTTGGGTGCACAGACCCTGAGAAATCAGTACCCAGAACAACCACCTCTGGCCGTAATAACGGCCTTAATACGCCTGGACATTGAGTCAAACAGAGTTTGGATGGCGCGTACAGGTACAGCTGCCAATGCAGATTCAACACAATACCACAGTTCATCAAGAGTAATGACTGGCGTATTGTGACGAGCCAGTTGCTCGGCCACCATTGACCAGACGTTTTCAGCTGGTGAGAGATCTGGTTAATGTGCTGGCCAGGGCAGCAGTCGAACATTTTCTGTATCCAGAAAGGCCCGTGCAGGACCTGAAACATGTGGTCGTGCATTATCCTGCTGAAATGTAAGGTTTCGCAGGGATCGAATTAAGGGTAGAGGCACGGGTCATAACACATCTGAAAGGTAACGTCCACTGTTCAAAGTGCCGTCAGTGCGGACAGGAGGTGACCGAGACGTGTAACCAATGGCACCCCATAGCATCATGCCGGGTGATACGCCAGTATGGTGATGACGAATACACGCTTGCAATGTACGTTCACCGCGATGTCGCCAAACACGGATGCGACCATCATGATGCTGTAAACAGAACCTGGATTCATCCGAAAAATGACGTTTTGCCATTCGTGCACCCAGGTTCGTCGTTGAGTACACCATCGCAGCCGCTCCTGACTGTTATGCAGCGTCATGGGTAACCGCAGCCACGGTCTCCGAGCTGATAGTCCATGTTGCTGCAAACGTCGTCGAACTGTTCGTGCAGATGGTTGTTGTCTCGCAAACGTCCCCATCTGTTGACTCAGGCATCGAGACGTGGCTGCACGATCCGTTACAGCCATGCGGATAAGATGCCTGTCATCTCGACTGCTAGTGATACGAGGCCGTTGGGATCCAGCACGGTGTTCCGTATTACCCCCCTGAACCCACCGATCCCATATTCTTCTTACAGTCATTGGATCTCGCCCAACGCAAGCAGCAATGTCACGATACGATAAACCGCAATCGCGATAGGCTACAATCCGACCCTTATCAAAGTCGGAAACGTGATGATACGCATTTCTCCTCCTTACAGAAGGCATCACAACAACGTTTCACCAGGCAACGCCGGTCAACTGCTGTTTGTGTATGAGAAATCGGTTGGAAACTTTCCTCATGTCGCCACCGGTGCCAACCTTGTGTGAATGCCCTGAAAAGTTAATCATTTGCATATCACAGCATCTTCTTCCTGTCTGTTAAGTTTAGCGTCTGTAGCACGTCATCTTCGTGGTGTGGCAATTTTAATGGTCAGTAGTGTATTATCGTCACTACCGCGCCCCCTTCCCCCTATCCCGTTCCAGGATCCACTGTCTTAGTCGTGGGAAGAACAACTTTTAGAAAGCCAAAGTATGAGCTAAAATTTCTTTAATTTTAGCTTCATATTCCTTACCAGCAGGATAATTCTCGTGTCAGAGCAAAACGAAAAAGAAGAAAAGGCGAATATGCTCCTGTTTCACAAGTAGTGCACCAGCTGCATCGTTCTTCCTTCCTCATCACGTTTAAACATCTTGTCAAAAATTGTGCCGTGAGAACGTATTGACGCTCTCTTTAACACGCTACTCATATCTCACTCCCACGAGCTCCCCTAACTGTAATTCGTTCACACCCCATAGTCCATCGCTGTAAGTCGCTCACAGCCATGCGCTCCCACTGCCCTTTCTCACCCATTCACTCAGCCCGACTCGTTGTCATTATCTGTCACTGTCACCGTCTCCTGTTTCACAACCACAGTTTTCTTCGTTCTGTCCTACTGCTACTGTCTCCTCTCAATGGTGCTGTCTCCCTCTTGCTCTCTCTTACTGCTACTATCTCATTCATTCATTCATTCATTCCCACGTCTCTTCTCAGTGTCACATATCTCTCTTCCCCCCTGACACTGTTACAGTCTCTTAAGTATCACTGGCTCTCACACACTTCCATTTTCTCCTTATGTTTATTTCTTTCCCACTGTCTCTGTTGCCTTCACTATTTTCCCAACATCATTCTGCCACTGGCAACTATGTTCCGCTACCAGTGTGTCTCTCTCTTTTCTTACACTGCCTCTTTCTTTTGCTCTTATCATGGTAGGATATGCCTGCAACAGTAGATTCTATGAAGAAGGAAGGACCAAATACTCTGTGGTTGGTTATGACTCAGAAAACATTAAGTTCAGAGAATCACGTTCATGTTCCAGAGAGACATGGTTTTTCTCTACCCTGCATTCTCGTATTATGATTCCTCGCTTTTCCGTTTAAGTGAAATGTGGTTTCTTCAGAGAACACAAGTCTCTCCGCGAAACCACCCACCTCCACCCACACTTGTAAATGAATGCATAATTTTCTCCGTTTTGGGTTATCGGCTTGTTTTAGGGCCAGCAACGTTTTAATCCTGTAAGCCTCGACCCGCAAACGCGTGTAATACGCAGCACCACATTGCTGAGTGCGCCCCATTCAGTTCTCCACTGGAAGATATAGTGGATCTACTGGGTCTTCTTTCGTAGATGTTCAAATGGTTCAAATGGCTCTGAGCACTATGGGACTTAACATCTGAGGTCATCAGTCCCCTCGAAGTTAGAATTACTTAAACCTAACTAACCTAAGGACATCACACACATCCATGCCCGAGGCAGGATTCGAACCTGTGATCGTAGCGGTAGCGCGGTTCAAGACTGAAGCGCCTAGAACCGCTCGACCACACCAGCCGGTCTTTCGTAGATGGTAGGAATGTTTTCCACTACTTCAACTTCGATGGAAGGACTTTCTGTGGTTTTCTTCTTGCATATGCATCCAGTCGCTTCGAACTGCTTTGCTCGTCTAGCAACGTTACGAGGTTGTGGTGCCACTTCATCAAACTTTGGCCGAAAATGTCTTTGAACAACGATTATTGATGATATTTTTTGCATTTTATACGATGCAATACACTGTTTCAATTGCCGATGCCACTATTCTGAATACTAACATAAATAACGAAAAAGAACGGCGATTTTCACTGTTTCATTGCTGTCAATCTGAACTGTGGGGGTTAAACTTTCAGTCAATATACGCATTTAGTTGTCGTAATCACAGGAGTACTTTCTTTTGCCACACTGTATTAATTGTGGCCTCAGGCATATTGCGAATGGTACAGTTATCTATAACGAAGAATTTTCCGGAAAAAAAACCTGCACAAATATCGAGACAAAATTGTATAAGATTTCAAAGTAATACGAAGACTGTCAAATTGCTTAAAATGTCCAGAAACGTAAAACTATGCCTGCCACAATATACAAAACACAGTATCCTATGATTACAATATTAATGAGCCGCAACTGTAGTCAGTCGACGAGCGAGCGTCTGGGTGTAACAGTTTTTGGAGATATGAAATGGAATGTCCACATATGCTGAGCTGCACGTTCATTCATAGACTGCGGTTCATTCGTAAGAGGCTAAGAAAATGCTGTTAGCCTACAAAGGATATTGCTCACAAAATATCTGTGTGACCCATCCAGCAACATTGCTCAGTTGTATTCAATCTGAACCAAATAGGACTATCTAAGTTTATCAAATGTTTACTAAGAAGGGAATCACGAGTAGCCAAACTTTTGTGTGAGTCACGTGAGACGCCCGAGGGTAGACGCCGGCTATTAAGTAAAAGTCCTCTTACAAATTTTCAATAATCATTATTAAGTGAAGACTTAGTAACACACTTCAGACACTTAAATATCGCTCCTGCGTGGACCGAAAAGACAACATTGAACTAATTACAGAGCGCACAGAGAGAGTAAAGCATTATTCCCACGCTACACACGCGAATAGAAAGCGAAGGAACTGTAGAACCCTATTCTGTGCTACACTCAGAGTAGCCTCTGTCTTCACTCTGGTTTTCAGGCTATGAAAGTTCATGTGCACGTAGATGTAAGAATAATTCAGAAGATCAGGCAATTCACTAGTTCTGTCTAAATTCTAGGAGTACGTATAGGAACAGAAGAATACTGAATTCTTTTCTTTTGTTTATTGGTATTTGCTTATCGTCCCACACACAATCTAGACGTAGAAGACACACTGTCGGTAGCCAAGAAAATATTCAGGAGTCTAAAAATCGGGATGAAAGCGTATCAATGATAAGAATCACTGATTACGTTACTCTCCACACTGGAAGTGAAAAAGAATAATACAGGGCGTGTTGAATGGAAGACACACTCTAAAGAGTACAGAATGCCGATCAAAAGCAAAATAAAGAAAAATGGAAGTAATGAGTTGCAGCAGAAACTATATTAGCAAAAAACTTAACAGCAAAATGGGGGATCATGAAGTTGACCATTATAAGGAATTCTGTTACCTTAGGAACAAAATAACACATGATAGATCAAGAAAGGAGGAATAAAAGGAGATCAGCGCAGCCAAAAAGTGCAGTCCTGACCAACTGAAGTCTGTCAGTATAAAAACCGGTCGTAATCTGTGGAATAAATTTCTGAAATTGTACTTTTGGAAAACAGCATTCTTTGATAGGTAATCGTGGACTGTGGGGAACTCGCGAGAGAAGAGAATCAAAGGTTATGATGTTTGGCGTTATGGAAGAGTGTTAAAAATTAGGTGGACTGGTAAGGTAAGGAAAGAGGAGATTCTCAGAAGAAACGTCGAGAAATGGAATATGTGGGAAACACCGACAAGAAGAAACAGGATGGTAGGTCTTGTGTTAAGACATCAGAGAATAACGTCCACAGTACAAAAGGAAATTGAAGTGAGTAGAAACTCTATAGGAAGACAGATATTGGGAAGTATTCAACAAATAGCTGAGGACGTTGGCTGCAGCAGATGAAGAGGCTGGGACAAGAGAGGAATTCGTGGTGGGCCGCATAGAACCAGTCAGAAGAGTAATGACTCACCACTCCACTAGAAAACTGCAATATGACAGGCAGAGGTACGGTGCTGTATGGGCTACTTGTGACTAGGTTCTCGTTATCAGTTTTGAGGCTCACTTTGCCACTAAGTTTCACGTGTAGCGCGTAATCAGAATTAGCACAAATCGCTGGCTTAACTGGCCTCACTCTTCAATGGTTCACGCAAGAAACAGCTGTAGGTCACATGCTAAGACGTCTGAGCTGGCCATTAAAATTGTTACACCACGAAGAAATGCAGATGATAAACGGGTATTCATTGGACAAATATATTATACTAGATCTGACATGTGATTACATTTTGACGCAATTTGGGTGCATGGATCCTGAGGAATCAGTATCCAGAACAACCACCTCTGGCCGTAATAACGGCCTTAACACGCCTGGACATTGAGTCAAACAGAGCTTGCATGGCGTGTACAGGTACAGCTGCCCATGCAGCTTCAACACGACACCATAGTTCATAAAGAGTAGTGACTGGCGTATTGTGACGAGCCTGTTGCTCGGCCACCATTGACCGGACGTTTTCAGTTGGTGAGAGATCTGGAGAATGCGCTGGCCAGGGCAGCAGTCGAACATTTTCTGTATCCAGAAAGGCCCGTACAGGACCTGCAACATGTGGTCCTGCATTATCCTGCTGAAATGTAGGGTATCGCAGGGATCGAATTAAGGGTAGAGCCACGGCTCGTAACACATCTGAAATGTAACGTCGACTGTTGAAAGTGCCGTCAATGCGAACAAGAGGTGACCGAGACGTGTAACCAATGGCACCCCATTCCTTCACGCCGGATGATACGCCAGTATGGCGATGACGAATACACGCTTCCAATGTGCGTTCACCGCGATGTCGCCAAACACGGATGCGACCATCATGATGCTCTAAACAGAACCTGGATTCATCTGAAAAAATGACGTTTGGCCCTTCGTGCACTCAGGTTCGTTATTGAGTATACCATAGCAGGCGCTCCTGTCTGTGATGCAGCGTCAAGGGTAACCGCAGCCGTGGTCTCCGAGCTGATAGTCTCTGCTGCTGCAAACGTCGTCGAACTGTTCGTGCAGATGGTTGTTGTCTTGCAAACGTCCCCATCTGTTGACTCAGGTATCGAGACGTGGCTACACGATCCGTTACATCCATGCGGATAAGATGCCTGTCATCTTGACTGCTAGTGATACGAGGCCGTTGGGATCCAGCACGGCGTTCCGTATTACCCTCCTGAACCCACCGATTCCATATTCTGCTGACAATCACTGGAGCTCGACGAAGCCGGCTGGAGTGGCCGTGCGGTTTTAGGCGCTACAGCCTGGAGCCGAGCGACCGCGACGGTCGCAGGTTCGCATCCTGCCTCGGGCATGGATGTGTGTGATGTCCTTAGGCTGGTTAGGTTTAAGTAGTTCTAAGTTCTAGGCGACTGATGACCTCAGAAGTTAAGTCGCATAGTGCTCAGAGCCATTTCGACCATTTTTGATCTTGACCAACGCGATCAGCAATGTTGCGATACGATAAACCGCAATCGCGATAGGCTACAATCCGACCTTTATTAAACTCGGAGACGTGATGGTACGCATTTCTCCTCCTTATACGAGGCATCACAACAACGTTTCACCAGGCAACGCCGGTCAACTGCTGTTTGTGTATGAGAAATCGGTTGGAAACTTTCCTCATGTCAGCACGTTGTAGGTGTCGCCACCGGCGCCAACCTTGTGTGAATGCTCTGAAAAGCTAATCATTTGCACATCACAGGATCTTCTTCCTGTCGGTTAATTTTCGCGTCAGTAGCACGTCATCTTCGTGGTGTAGCAATTTTAATGGCCAGTAGTGTATTTTAACTTGCTGTTGATTCTGAGATCAACAGAAGTGACACGCAGTGACAGTTGGAGAACGACTGCCACTGTGTCCAACACCTGCAATGGCATTCGCATAAAGTGATTTATGGACGTCAACGTTAGTCAAAATTAGCTGCAAAAACCTTTTTTGCGCCATTCGAATACGTATCCAGTGTGGCACGCAGTACTTCACCTCGTACAAATTGTATTCTGAGGCCAGTTCGTGACAGACAGGCCGTGCCTTCAGTATCACATCTAGGAGCATATTGTTGGTGTAAACACCACATGAAACCCGAATGAGATTTTCACTCTGCAGCGGAGTGTGCGCTGATATGAAACTTCCTGGCAGATTAAAACTGTGTGCCCGACCGAGACTCGAACTCGGGACCTTTGCCTTTCGCGGGCAAGTGCTCTTGCCCGCGAAAGGCAAAGGTCCCGAGTTCGAGTCTCGGTCGGGCACACAGTTTTAATCTGCCAGGAAGTTTCACCACATGAAACGTTTGATCCCCCGTCGCTGAGACAACCTCTAGTTCCATTAGGTCCGAGCGTTGGAGAACCACACTGACGAAAGAGATATCCAGCGGTCTGTGATTCCTCTAACAAACACCGTCCGAACAGGACATGATGGCCCAACAGTACCGATCGGCCGTAGTGGTGTCCTCAGGCCTTAGGCGTCACCGGAGGGGCATGTGGTCAGCACACCGCTCTCCCGACCGTTATCAGTTTTCGTGACTGATGTCGCTACGTCTCAGTCAAGTAACTCCTCAATTGCCCTCACAAGGGCTCAGTTCATCCCACTTGCCAGCAACACTCCGCAGACTCGGACTGCGACCCATCCAGGATCCAGCCAAGTTGACAGCACTTCTGTGATCTGACGGGAACCGGAGTTACCACTGCAGCAAGGCCTTTGGCTGTCCTTATTACAAAATTTATAACTTCCGCAGTGATACAAGTTCCCTGCTGTTACACGTTAAGGTACCGTTTCATGTTATTATACGTTAGCATAGCGAGACTGAATGCTGCTCAGCATGTGATGTGACGAGGAAAGCACGAAAACGGAGCAGAGGTAAATGGGGAATCAGTCCAGCGATTACACGTGCGCCAAACAGCAAAATACCCTGACGTAAGCTGTATTGGAAATGGCTATGTCAAAGCTGAGCTGGGAAGGTAAGGGAATTAGAATTAATGGAAGAAGGCTTAGCAACTTGAGATTTGCTGATGATATTGCCTTACTGGCCTAAGACTTCGCAGAACTCCAAAACTTAGTTACAGATCTTGCATCGGAATGTCAGCTGACTGGCTTGAACATGAACCTTTCCAGAACAAAAGTAATGTCCAACAAATGTGTCCCAGCTGGAGATGTGAAAGTCAAGGACAGTCTACTAGAAGAGGTCAGTGAATATGTCTACCTTGGCCAGATTACAAATATGAAGGGAGACATAAGGCCAGAGATCTATCGACGCATCAAGCTTGGCTGGTAAGCATTTGGGAAGAATTCAACAGTATTCAGATAAAAAATGCCAGTAAATCTGAAGAAAGCAGTCTTTGATCAATGTATTTTTCCTGTGATGACGTATCGCTGCGAGACATGGACACTGAACTCATTTACAAAAGGGAAACTTAGAACAGCACAGAGAACCATGGAGAGATCTATGTTGGGCTATACAAGAAAGGATAGGAAAAGGGCAGACGACATCCGTTCTGTGACGAAGGTTAATGACATTTTAGAGGCAGTAGGTTCCTTGAAATGGCAGTGGGCTGGCCACGTCGCAGGAAGAAAAGACGACAGATGGACGAAGCTAGTACTGGAGTGGAGTCCGAGAGAGCACCGGAGGCCTAGAGGAAGACCACCAGACAGATGGGACAAAGACATCAAGAAGATCGCTGGTAACACCTGGCAGAGAACTGCCCAAGTCCGTCCCACTTGGAGAAGACTGCTGAAAGACTACCTGAATCCATGAGTTGAAGAGGCCACATCATTTAATGATTGAACTAGCTGATGATGATGATGATGATGATGATGATGAAGCGAGTTTGACATAGAGCAGTCTCGTATGACCTACCGCTTGCGAACTAGCGTCTCGGGAACGTCGAGGATGGTCTGCTGTTCGCGTGGTTATGTCAGCTGAAAGTGGTTGAAGGGCGATGGGACTACGAATAGCCGACAAGGTGTTGGTGAGTAACGCGACATGACATGACCCACTCTCAACAGATGCCAACATGAATAAAGTACGTTAGTGAAGCAACTTAAATCACATAATAAAAGCACATCTTACGGCTCAGACTGTACACCAATTCTTTTCAGAGTATGCTGATGCAATAGCCCCATATTTAACAATCATATAAGAGGGTGAGTCAAATGAAAACCTTAAATTTGTAATAAGAAATGGAAATTTCGCGCCGTTATCCTGTAAGTTGGTAAGCGTGCTACAAACAGCGTGCAGAATGGCCTGTAGGTGGCAGCGTAGTGCAGATGCACACATACCGTCGCAGTATCAGAACAAAGATGGACGACCCACTTGCGACTTGCACCAGGGAAGAACAGCGTTCTGTTATTCGGTTTTTGCGCAATGAAGGTGTGAAACCTATTGAAAGTCATCGACGAATGAAGGTTCAGTACGGTGACGCATGTAAGTCACAGCAGCAAGTCTACGAATGGAGTAGGAAGTTCGTAATTGGTGTGACTTCAGCGGAAGATGCTCCTCGTCAGGTCAGGCGCAACGAGTTGTGACTCCACGGAACATTGAAGCAGTTGAAGCCATAATGAAGGAAAACCGCCGAGTGACACACTGAATGACATTGCAGCATGTTTACAGATTAGTCATGGGTCAGCACACCACATTATGCATGATGTGCTCCAGTTTCACAAAGTGTCTGCAAGATGGGTGCCACGGCAGCTGACTCCTGAAATGAGAGAACGACGTGTTGATGCTTGTGAAGAACTTCTTCGGTGCTTTGAACGAGAAGGTGATGGCTTCCTTGCAAGAATCGTTGCTGGGGACGAAACCTGGGTTCACTTCCACCAACCGGAAACGAAGGGAGCGAGCAAGGAATGGCGCCATTCCTCATCACCAAAACCAAAGAAGTTTCTAACAGAACCATCAGAAGGGAAGGTTATGCTGACCCTCTTTTGGGACGAAAAAGACGTCATTTTGGAGCATTACATGCCTAGAGGGACCACTGTGACCAGTGCATCAGATCTCCTAAAAAATCATCTGCGGCCTGCAATCAAATCAAAGTGACGTGGATTGCTGTCAGTAGGTGTCCTTTTGCAAAATGACAGTGCAAGGCCCCACACTGCCCGTAAACAGTTGCAACAATCACAGACCTGCATTTTGAGTGTTTTCCTCATCCACAATACTCACCTGACCTTGCCCCAAATGTTTTCCATATGTCTGGATCACTCAAAGGCGCAATGGGAGGAAAGAAGAAGTACGCCACGCGATGCATGAGTCGTTGCACAGACTACCAAAAGAATTTTTTTCTGAAGGAATTTATACACTTTGTAAGCGCTGGAGGACTTGCATTGAGCGTGGGGGAGATTATATTGAAAAGTGATGCAGCTTTGTGCCACTTCTGCACAATAAATAATATTTAAAAAGATATTTAAGGATTTCATTTGACTCACCCTCGTAGCTAATCCTTCTCACTGTGTTAAAATAGATGGGTAAACTGTAAGTAAATTAGCTGCTAATCTCTTCTCTGAATATAAAGCACAGCCAACTAAAATGCTGCGCACTGTGATTGTACGGCACGAGCATCACGCATTGAAGGCTCCTCTAGCTGGAACAAAAAGTCATGCACAATATGGCTACGTCGGAAGCGACGTGAATGAGAAGATCTCCATCTCGTATGTGTGGCTGGAACCCGTTGCACTGTGGCCGGGTTGTTCTACATCTACATCTACATCTATACTCCGCGAGCCACCTTACGGTGTGTGGCGGAGGGTACTTATTGTACCACTATCTGATCCCCCCTTCCCTGTTCCATTCACGAATTGTGCGTGGAAAGAACGACTGCTTGTAAGTCTCCGTATTTGCTCTAATTTCTCGGATCTTTTCGTTGTGATCATTACGCGAGATATATGTGGGCGGTAGTAATATGTTGCCCATCTCTTCCCGGAATGTGCTCTCTCGTAATTTCGATAATAAACCTCTCCGTATTGCGTAACGCCTTTCTTGAAGTGTCCGCCACTGGAGCTTGTTCAGCATCTCCGTAACGCTCTCGCGCTGACTAAATGTCCCCATGACGAATCGCGCTGCTTTTCGCTGGATCATGTCTATCTCTTCTATTAATCCAACCTGGTAAGGGTCCCATACTGATGAGCAATACTCAAGAATCGGACGAACAAGCGTTTTGTAAGCTACTTCTTTCGTCGATGAGTCACATTTTCTTAGAATTCTTCCTATGAATCTCAACCTGGCGCCTGCTTTTCCCACTATTTGTTTTATGTGATCATTCCACTTCAGATCGCTCCGGATAGTAACTCCTAAGTATTTTACGGTCGTTACCGCTTCCAATGATTTACCACCTATGGCATAATCGTACTGGAATGGATTTCTGCCCCTATGTATGCGCATTATATTACATTTATCTACGTTTAGGGAAAGCTGCCAGCTGTCGCACCATGCATTAATCCTCTGCAGGTCCTCCTGGAGTACGTACGAGTCTTCTGATGTTGCTACTTTCTTGTAGACAACCGTGTCATCTGCAAATAGCCTCACGGAGCTACCGATGTTGTCAACTAAGTCATTTATGTATATTGTAAACAATAAAGGTCCTATCACGCTTCCCTGCGGTACTCCCGAAATTACCTCTACATCTGCAGATTTTGAACCGTTAAGAATGACATGTTGTGTTCTTTCTTCTAGGAAATCCTGAATCCAATCACAAACCTGGTCCGATATTCCGTAAGCTCGTATTTTTTTCACTAAACGTAAGTGCGGAACCGTATCAAATGCCTTCCTGAAGTCCAGGAATACGGCATCAATCTGCTCGCCAGTGTCTACGGCACTGTGAATTTCTTGGGCAAATAGGGCGAGCTGAGTTTCACATGATCTCTGTTTGCGGAATCCATGTTGGTTATGATGAAGGAGATTTGTATTATCTAAGAACGTCATAATACGAGAACACAAAACATGTTCCATTATTCTACAACAGATTGACGTAAGCGAAATAGGCCTATAATTATTCGCATCTGATTTATGACCCTTCTTGAAAATGGGAACGACCTGCGCTTTCTTCCAGTCGCTAGGTACTTTACGTTCTTCCAGCGATCTACGATAAATTGCTGATAGAAAGGGGGCAAGTTCTTTAGCATAATCACTGTAGAATCTTAAGGGTATCTCGTCTGGTCCGGATGCTTTTCCGCTACTAAGTGATAGCAGTTGTTTTTCAATTCCGATATCGTTTATTTCAATATTTTCCATTTTGGCGTCCGTGCGACGGCTGAAGTCAGGGACCGTGTTACGATTTTCCGCAGTGAAACAGTTTCGGAACACTGAATTCAGTATTTCTGCCTTTCTTCGGTCGTCCTCTGTTTCGGTTCCATCGTGGTCAACGAGTGACTGAATAGGGGATTTAGATCCGCTTACCGATTTTACATATGACCAAAACTTTTTAGGGTTCTTGTTTAGATTGTTTGCCAATGTTTTATGTTCGAATTCGTTGAATGCTTCTCTCATTGCTCTCTTTACGCTCTTTTTCGCTTCGTTCAGCTTTTCCTTATCAGCTATGATTCGACTACTCTTAAACCTATGATGAAGCTTTCTTTGTTTCCGTAGTACCTTTCGTACATGATTGTTATACCACGGTGGATCTTTCCCCTCGCTTTGGACCTTAGTCGGTACGAACTTATCTAAGGCGTACTGGACGATGTTTCTGAATTTTTTCCATTTTTGTTCCACATCCTCTTCCTCAGAAATGAACGTTTGATGGTGGTCACTCAGATATTCTGCGATTTGTGCCCTATCACTCTTGTTAAGCAAATATATTTTCCTTCCTTTCTTGGCATTTCTTATTACACTTGTAGTCATTGATGCAACCACTGACTTATGATCACTGATACCCTCTTCTACATTCACGGAGTCGAAAAGTTCCGGTCTATTTGTTGCTATGAGGTCTAAAACGTTAGCTTGACGAGTTGGTTCTCTAACTATCTGCTCGAAGTAATTCTCGGACAAGGCAGTCAGGATAATGTCACAAGAGTCTCTGTCCCTGGCTCCAGTTCTGATTGTGTGACTATCCCATTCTATACCTGGTAGATTGAAGTCTCCCCCTATTACAATAGTATGATCACGAAACTTCTTCACGACGTTCTGCAGGTTCTCTCTGAGGTGCTCAACTACTACGGTTGCTGATGCAGGTGGTCTATAGAAGCATCCGACTATCATATCTGACCCACCTTTGATACTTAACTTAACCCAGATTATTTCACATTCGCATTCGCTAATAACTTCACTGGATATTATTGAATTCTTTACTGCTATAAATACTCCTCCACCATTGGCGTTTATCCTATCCTTGCGGTATATATTCCATTCTGTGTCTAGGATTTCGTTACTGTTCACTTCCGGTTTTAACCAACTTTCCGTTCCTAATACTATATGCGCACTATTTCCTTCAATAAGAGATACTAATTCAGGAACCTTGCCCTGGATACTCCTGCAGTTTACCAATATTACGTTAACTTTTCCTGTTTTTGGTCTCTGAGGACGGACATTCTTTATCAACGATGATAATGTCCTCTCTGGTAAGCCGTCAGGTATTTTATCGTTTCGCCCAAGGGGGGGTCCCTCTAACCTAAAAAACCCCCTGTGCACGCCACACGTACTCTGCTACCCTAGTAGCTGCTTCCGGTGTGTAGTTGACTTTACTATGCGCAGGTTGCTGTCCGTCACTTCCATCCACTGTTCTTCCCACCCGCTCATGACTCTGTACCTCAACAGAGAGATAATAGCATATGAGGGGAAGGCACACACGCACCTCGGCTAGTGCAACTGCTCATCCGTTTCCCTGAATAACCATTTTTCCTGGTGTCCAGCAGACAGACGCGTCCTTTTGCAGCCTCTGTAGCCAAAGAAGGGACTACTGTACCTGCTGGGTACGGCTTGTAGAGAACGAAGTACGCTCAAGGAGTAAGAACAGGTAAGGAACTTAGCAGTCGCAACGCATCTGATCGCAACATCGGCACACAAGTCTGCATCGAACTCAATGAATTCTGTAGGCAACCAGGTGGGGTCACAACTGCGCGGCCAGGGAAAACAACCGAGCAGCAAGGGGTGTCACCCATGTGTGAAGAGAGCTATAAAGGCTGTACCATACGAGGGTGAGTTAAATGAAAACCTTGTATATTTTTTCAAATATTATTTATTGTGCAGAAGTGGTACAAAGCTGTATCACTTTTCAACATAATCTCCACCTCACGCTCAATGCAAGTCCTCCAGCGCTTACAAAGTGCATAAATTCCCTTAGAAAAAAATTCTTTTGGTAGTCCGCGCAACTACTCATGCACCGTGTGGCGTACCTCTTCATCAGAACGGAACTTCTTTCCTCCCATTGCGTCTTTTGAGTGGAAATCACTTGGGGCAAGGTCTAGTGAGTATGGTGGATGAGGAAGACACTCAAAATGCAGGTCTGTGATTGTTGCAACTGTTGTACGGGCAGCGTGGCGACTTGCATTGTCACGTTGCAAAAGGTCACCTGCTGACAGCAATCCACGTAACTCTGATTTGATTACAGGCCGCAGATGATTTTTTAGGAGATCTGATGCACTGGTGACAGTGGTCCCTCTAGGCATGTAATGCTCCAAAATGACGTCTTTTTCGTCCCAAAAGAGGGTCAGCATGACCTTCCCTTCTGATGGTTCTGTTCGATCTTCTTTGGTTTTGGTGATGAGGAATGGCGCCATTCCTTGCTCGCTCTCTTCGTTTCCGGTTGGTGGAAGTGATCCCAGGTTTCGTCCCCAGCAACGATTCTTGCGAGGAAGCCATCAGCTTCTCGTTCAAAGCGCCGAAGAAGTTCTTTACAAGCATCAACACGTCGTTCTCTCATTTCAGGAGTCAGCTGCCGTGGCACTCATCTTGCAGACACTTTGTGAAACTGGAGCACATCATGCATAATGTGATGTGCTGACCCATGACTAATCTGTAAACATGCTGAAATGTCCTTCACTGTGGCTTCAACTGCCGCAATGTTCTGTTGAGTCAAAAGTCGTTGTGCCTGACCTGGGCGAGGAGCATCTTCCATTGAAGTCACACCAATTGCGAACTTCATTCGTCGACTTGTTGCTGTGACAAACATGCATCACCGTACTGAACCTTCATTCGTCGATGAATTTCAATAGGTTTCACACCTTCACTACGCAAAAACCAAACAACAGAACGCTGTTCTTCCCCGGTGCAAGTCGCAAGTGGGGTGGCCATCTGGAAATACGGAAGCGTCCGATCCCACCCGTGTTGTTTGACCCATGACGTCACAAATATGGCGGAAACAAAAACAAACACACACACTTTCCACAAAAAGCCTAATGACACTAACGGGACAAGCGCGGGAAATGGGGTGTTTTGGGTGGGGGGCAAACTAAATATAAACAAATTTAGACGCCTTGCGTAGCTACAACGTGTAAGTGAAGACAGCCATGCATGAATACCCACCCACCTCCCCAGGGGTCGTAACCCCTGCAACCCATAGAAGATAAAGATGCTTCAGTAGCTGATTAGTGTTTTTTGTCTTTTTAAAAAAAATCTCACGGGATAGAACGAACAGATCAGAAAGATAAATATAATAAACTAAAACAGAAATTCGAGGAAACAGATAATTAAAATAAGTAATAAGTCTTTTTAAATTAAAAAAAAAATCTCACGAGATAGAACGAACAGATCAGAAAAGTAAATAAAATAAGATAAAACAGAACTGGAGACAGCCACACTCAAACCAAACTCCGTGCCGTCATGACGTCACACACGACAACACCCTTACGTCACGGGTCAAAGCCGACGCGTGGGATCGGACGCTTCTGTCGACCCGGCCATCTTTATACTGCTATTGCGACGGTATGTGTGCATTTGCACTATGCTGCCACCTACAGGCCATCCTGCACGCTGTTGTAGCACGCTTACCAACTTACAGGATAATGGCGTGAAATTTCGATTTGTATTACAGATTTAAGGTTTTGCATTTGATTCACCCTCATAATTAGTGTCGCAAACGCATATACATGAAAGTACACCACCCTAGAAGCAAACAAATCTCGGCAAACATGGGCTCTAAAAGGCACACCTAAAGACCTCTTCATCTTGTATACTGTGAAACAGATCTCTTTCACTGAACACGTCAAAATAGCTCTTAAAGTATGCACTTTGGAGCCTCGTTACTGGATACCTCTGAAAATATGGAAAGTAGTGAACTTGCAGTAGAAGAGATCTGTTTCACGGTATCGAACATAAAGAAGTGGTCATAGCTAATGCTTTTTCATAGCCCACGTTTATTGAGCCTTTTTGCTTCTAGTATCGTGTGATTTCAACTGTGCACATTTACCCTCTTTATTATGAGACGTCCTTTATAGACGTGGTCCTCATTTAAAATGTAAAGAAAAATATTGACCTGATAAAATATGTTAGCATGTAAACATGGCTAACTGTTCGTGCTGTTACTAGAATGAGCCGGCCATTCTGAAATAAATTAAAGCTCTCCTTCCAGTGAATTTGGAGAGCAGCTCTGACACCGCTCAAAATTGCAAAAGTTTTCTAACTGTCGTCTCTTCATCGCCAAACCCCGAAGGCATCGCTCTTCAGCGTATAGAACACAAGGCGTTATAACACGATCCATTATGACTGTTACTCGACAACCACTGCATTGCGTTCGGTGTTTACGTCAATGCTGGGCGCGACGAGCAGGCAATGCGCTAAGTAGACGTATGGAAGAAGACGAATACTAGTTTCTCAACAGTGAAAAAGCACTTCGCGATCCATAATTCCTCTATCTACAATAATACCACCAGAATCAAAAATGGTTCAAATGGCTCTGAGAAACTATGGGACTTAACATCTGAGGTCATCAGTCCCCTAGAACTTAGAACTACTTAAACCTAACTAATCTAAGGACATCACGCTCATCCATGCCCGAGGCAGGATTCGAACCTGCGACCGTAGCGGTCGCGCGGTTCCAGACTGAAGCGCCTAGAACCGCTCGGCCACACCGGCCGGCCACCACCAGAATCGAATGTAATACTCTAACCTGTAAACAGTTCAGTATTTCGCAGAGAAAAGGATTGCTGAGTCCGACAATTACCACCGAAACACAACTTTTTCCGATACACAGAACAGATTAAATAGTAATCTGCAAAAATGCTGACACAAATGACGCACAATACAAGCACAGTTAGAAACATCCAGCAAGAAATTACCTCACAACAGATACTACCATTGTGTCAAGTCGACGAGTAGTATAGCAAATTTCTCTTGATGCCGAAAATCTATCTTCGTGTTGTGCCCAAGAAAAAACCGAGAAAATCTCGTGACGTTCGAATCGTGAACTTTGAGTGTCTGACGTAACAACATGTGAAAGGTGTGTAATTTATGTCAGTCCAATACAAGATGACTAAAATTTTACTAGCGATACACGTCGTGCCACCGTTAGAAGCTATGAGGGCGGTTTCTTCGTGCATTCTGTCAGTTGCAGTCTTCTTCTCAGGCCTCACCTCGAGGTACTAACAACCCTACCAAAACAAAGGGCAAAAATTAATTAGGATTGTAGTGTTGCTCACGCTGCTAAATATTGCATTTTCGGGCAACAACAAAGTTATATTATGTGGCAGGTGTCATTAGAGCACAGTTAATAAAGTCATTTCTTGAAATAATGGATAAACTAGGCACTCATCTTTTCGTGTTTCCCACGCTGGTCTCGTTGTGAACTCATGGCTCAATCGTCGAAAATCTAGGTAGTGATGACTCCAAGCTCGGATGCAAAGACGTCTAGGTGCTATTCTGCGATATTAAAAAGTTTTATAGATGTGTTTCATAAACCATTCTTGAAGATTAAGCTTTTGCAAGTTAGGACAATGGTGATGTAAAAAAGTAATCAGCACTCCGAATTTAAGTTACACTTCTTTTTTATTACTTTTGTTGCAATATCACGTAACTCGTTCCAAAACATCACTTCACAATATAAAACATACTTGAAAATATCTTCCTCACTGTTAAAGTTCACATTTCATAATCTAACTACAATTTGCGTCTTTTTAACATGACCACCAAAGCTTGACTCTCTAATAACCGCTTACGCGCCCCAAAAATCAGAGTTACAAGTACGTCAATGATCATAGTGACAAAAGAAAGAATACACATAAGAATAATATCATTGCAGTATATACATATCGATGTATCGAAGTACCTTTACATTAATGAAATCAAATCTGAATGTTGTCACAGAAATATGTTAACTATTATACAGAAAAACAGTAGAACATTGCTGGTATCGAGAAGTTGAGGTGAGGTGCCGTAATGGTTACGTAATTCAAGTACCATTACAAGGTCCATTTTAACCATTCACACGCAAGAGCGTGGGACTTCGGAAATGGGAGAACAGAATACATCACTCCTATCGTTGATACAACGTTTTCCTAAAATTCGCCCATAAAAGAAGCATATCTAACATATCCTCACTGGTACACATGTCTGCGAGCAAGAAGTGAGTTTTCGCATGACAGAAGTCAAACGACGCACAATACATTCCCTGTTAGACGTCAGTGTATACAAGTAAACAGGGGCCAACGTGATCATGTAGATGATGTATGTCATGTTATGTGAATGCACTCATGCAGTGTGAAACGTATTTAAACCGACAAACTCTGGCAGGTTGTAGGGGACATCAAAAGAAATATTTTTCCCTAATGTCATTTTTTCCTATGAGGAGTATTTAAACCGGTGCAGGCCGTATCATGCTCGTCAGTTGTTAGAGGTCGTATTACGATCTTCAGTTGTTAGGGGGAGTATTACGCTCTTCAGTTGGGCTGGTTCAAATGCCTCTGAGCACTATGGGACTTAACATCTGAGGTCATCAGTCCCCTAGCACTTAGAACTACTTAAACCTAACTAACCTAAGGACATCACACACATCCATGCCCGAGGAAGGATTCGAACCTGCGATCGTAGCGGTCGCGCGGTTCCAGACTGAAGCGCCTAGAACCGCTCGGCCGGCCTCTTCAGTTGTAGGCAACTGCTGTCCACCAGTGTAGTAGTGCATTGTCTCTGTTTACTAATGGAGCGATACACCTGGAGTGAGTACACTGATATGGTTGGTGCGTACTACGTAGCGCACCACAACGGACGAGCTGCACAGCGGGTTTATCAACAACAATATCCTAGTCGCCGTATCCAGCATAATACGACCTTTGCTGCTGTGTACCAACGTCTGCGTGAGACCGGGTCATTTAGCAGATTACCTGGACAGGGACGCCGTCGCACGGTAAGAACGCTGCAATTTGAGGAAGCTGTTTTGCAGCATGTGGAGCGGGATCCTACAATCAGTGCAGTTCTCCGTTAATGTGTGGGTCGGTGTTGTTGGGGACTGTTTAATTGGGCCTTATCTGCTTCCTAGGCCATTAAATGGAAGCCACTATTACAATTTTCTCACCAGAGCATTGCCAGAATTGCTGGAAGACGTCCCGCTCCCTACAAGACAACGCATGTGGTTCCTACATGACGGGGCGCCGCCACATTTCAGTCGTCGTGTGCGTCGATTCCTGGACCGACGGTTCCCAGTAACGTGGATCGGCAGAGATGGTCCTGTACCATGGCCTGCTCGATCCCCAGATATGTCCCCTCTGGACTTCTTTGTGTGTGGAGAGATGCGCAACCTTGTTTACGCAACTCCTGTTGCATCAGAACAGGATCTGGTTGCCCGGATAGTAGCAGCAGCATGAACAATTCAGGACACTCCTGGGGTTTTTGCCTGTGTCAGACAGAACATGATCCGATGGTGTAACCTTTGTTTACGTGTCAATGGAGGCATTTTTGAAAATCTACTGTAATTCAAATTGGGTTGTGTTAATGTGTTGTCTCTTGGTCATAAAAAATGGAAAAGTGTTTGTTGGTTTAATTAATTTGCCGCCAGAGAAATCTTCCTCCGCCGGTTTAAATACTCCTTATGGAAAAAAATTGAAATTTGGGAAAAATATTTGTTTTGATGTCCCCTACAACCTCCCAGAATTTGTCGGTTTAAATACTTTTCACCCTGTATAACTGATTCGCTTCGATGGGCCATGAATCAACAGCCTTCAGTGCGAAGCATAATACTGTCCGATGTCCAGCGGGAATCTAAAGTTAGCGAGCGTGGAGGACGTGGATGGACACTGCGGACGGGTGGCACTGGGTGGGAATGTGAGTTGACGAGGGAGCCTGCCGAGATGGTCCGTGCCGTGCATTTGCGAAATCCCGGGTTCGGGTCCCAGCGCAGCAGATATTTTCACTCGTTACCGTTGATTCCGCATAAAGTCGCGATGCAGCTGATATCTCCAGTTCCTTCCCATCCCTTTCCCTTCTCACTCCTCCACTTTCAGTTTACGGAATATCAGACCAGCTGTGTGGCTGGACTGAAGAATTTTTAGCAAACGGCACAGCATGTTGTTCTCAATGGAGAGACGTCTACAGACGTTAAAGTAACCTTTGGCGTGCCACAGGGGAGTGTTATGGGACCATTGCTTTTCACAATATATATAAATATATAAATGACCTAGTAAAAATGGTTCAAATGGCTCTGAGCACTATTGGACTTAACATCTGTGGTCATCAGTCCCCTAGAACTTAGAACTACTTAAACCCAACTAACCTAAGGACATCACACACATCCATGCCCGAGGCAGGATTCGAACCTGCGACCGTAGCAGTCGCGCGGTTCCGGACTGAGCGCCTAGAACCGCGAGACCACCGCGGCCGGCAATGACCTAGTAGATAGTGTCGGAAGTTCCATGCGGCTTTTCGCGGATGATGCTGCAGTATACAGAGAAGTTGCAGCATTAGAAAATTGTAGCGAAGTGCAGGAAGATCTGCAGCGGATAGGCACTTGATGCAGGGAGTGGCAACTGACCCTTTACATAGACAAATGTAATGTATTGCGAATACATAGAAAGAAGGATCCTTTATTGTATGATTATATGATAGCGGAACAAACACTGGTAGCAGTTACTTCTGTAAAATATCTGGGAGTGTGCGTTCGTAACGATTTGAAGTGGAATGATCATATAAAATTAATTGTTGGTAAGGCGAGTGCCAGGTTGAGATTCATTAGGAGAGTCCTTAGAAAATGTAGTCCATCAACAAAGGAGGTGGCTTACAAAACACTCTTTCGCCCTATACTTGAGTATTGCTCATCAGTGTGGGATCCGTACCAGATCGGGCTGACGAAGGAGATAGAGAAGATCCAAAGAAGAACGGCGCGTTTCGTCACAGGGTTATTTGGTAAGCGTGATAGCGTTACGGAGATGTTTAGCAAACTCAAGTGGCAGACTCTGCAAGAGAGGCGCTGTGCATCGCGGTGTAGCTTGCTGTCCAGGTTACGAGAGGGTGCGTTTCTGGATGAGGTATCGAATATATTGCTTCCCCCTACTTATACCTCCCGAGGAGATCACGAATGTAAAATCAGAGAGATTCGAGCGCGTACGGAGGCTTTCCGGCAGTCGTTTCTTCCCGCGAACCATACGCGACTGGAACAAGAAAGGGAGGTAATGACAGTGGCACGTTAAGTGCCCTCAGCCACACACCGTTGGGTGGCTTGCGGAGTATAAATGTAGATGTACATGTAGATGTAGTATATATGTCTTGACTTCCGAAAAGCATTTGACTAAGTATCACAACGACGCTCGTTCAGAAAACTGACACCGTACTGGGTATCAAACGAAATTCGAACTGGTCTGAGGACGTAGCGTTTTATCTTGGACTGAAAGACGTCGACAGATGCAGGAGCAGCGTACCACAGGGAAGTGCACTGGGGCCCTTACTGTTTGTATTGTATATTAATAACCTACTGGACAACATTGGTAGTAACATTAGTCTTTTTGTAGATGGTGCAGTTACCCAAGATCAAACACTGTATCAAAATTGGTAGAAATATCCAGTCGGGTCTTTATAGTAAGTTCTTCCAAAATTTCTTCCAAAAGTTCAGAAATTTAAAACTGTGTCTTGGTCAAAACGTATAAATTAATTTCCTATGACTACAATATCAATGAGTCACAATTGGAATCAGTCAACTCATACACACACACCTGGATGTAAAAGTTTGTGAGGGTATTGTATGCAATGATTGTACAAGACCCTTCGTTGGTAAAGTTGGTGGCAGAGCACTGGGGAAATTCACTGTCTCGAATGGAGTTGCATAAAAAAGACCCATGCGATCTATCTTGGAAGTGGAGGCCACGACGTTCGGATCGCTTAGGAGTATCAAGAGACGGTTTGACTCCCGATGAAACGTAGCCATTTTTTTTTCATCACTGGTCGTATTATTTGAATTATATCACATATGAGAGGCAATATAATGAAAAAAAATACCATGTGTATTTGCATGAAGTTTCAATTTACGTTCCCCGTGTCTGTGTGACAAATGCCATCCTGCAACGTTTTATGTCGAGAACACATTCAACGAGTAATTGTACATCACCGTTGTGGTTTGGCACTTTGTGACTTGCTATATTTCTTACTGTGAATAACGTCGTTCGCATTATTATTTATCGAGGTTTGACTTGGGCTTCCCAAGCCTGTCTCTCGTCCTACAAAATTTAATTACAAATAGTAAAGAGTTACATAACACTTCATAGAAGTGTTCGCGGTGTTTCTTTTCATTGTATTGTCTCTCAAATATCGTATAAATTAAATAATGTGACTAGTAATGAAAAAAATATATAAAATAAATAATAAGTATTGGCGGGATTCGAACCATCGACTCGTTCACGATCTTCTAGCAAAACGTTAACTGTAGTCGCTTGACCACAAAGACTTCTTACGACAGACGTCTACGCACAGATACATCAGTTACATAATAGACACGTGTAACTTCTCTTGCGATTTTCTCGGAATTGGCACATAGTGCACCTACTTGCACGTTATTTTGTTTTAACGGCCCACTAAATGTGTACAAAGTTTGATGCAAATTGAGACCCCAACGTCGTGGCGTCACCTTGTTACAAAATTGCAGAAGTGTGTGTGACCAATATCAGATAGCACTATCAGGAAATACTGAACTTCCGCAGCGGGGAGCGGCACGAATGGTTATAGGTTCTATCACTCGATGGAGATCATCTTCGATATGCTCTAAAACCTGAACTGGCAGAACGGCTTGAAGGGATATCCCACGAAACCCTACGTACTAAGTTTCGAGAACCAGTATGAAGTGACAAATCCCCAAATGTACTGCCGTCTCCAAAGCATCGGAACTGTGTAGACAAGACTGACTAAATACAGAACGCACAGAAGCATTTAAGTAATCTTTCTTCCCGAGTTCCGTAAGTGAATGGAGCTGGATGGAACTCTGTTATACAATTGAATTGGGTGTGCTCTCTGCCATGCGCTTCACAGTAATTTGCGGAGAACCAGTTTAAATATAGAACACTCTTTTTTAATTACTAGACGCTTCACTTTATAAAATTTAAAATAACGTTAAAAAACGTTTACAACCCCATTAAAAATGCTTGCTCTCTGTTCATACAACAGGTGACATTATTAATTATATAACAAAATTACGTGGCCGTCTGCGTACTATTATTAGCAAGAAACCGCCTTTCCATATCTTTAAACTGGGGATGCGTTTGAATTATTCGCTGCTTTGACATTTAGACTCACTAACCGTCCATACAGACACGTGTGTGATGTCAGCGCAGTGAAATCAGTAAACAGAGAATCGCCATTTATCTCTGGAGCTGACCAGAGGGAGCACTTACCTTAAAGGATAAGGTGGCTCCACGCAGTACACATTCAGTCCCTCCGCGAAAGTCATCAAGATAAGCACCACGCACGACGACATCATCTCTCCTTCGCAGCAGCTGCGAAACGAATTCCGAATAAATAATCAGTATTCTTCCTTTTCAGTGTCACTTTCAGTTTCAGAAGAAGAGTTGAACTCACCGTAATATAGAACTCAAGCAGACAGATCGGTGAGGCGAGTACACCAGGAAGCTGTGGCTGCATTTGTTTCTTCCCCCCGGTTACCACGGAAACATCCACGACTTGTGTAAACAAAATGCTTCTCTCGATCTTCGGTTGTTTCCCAAACGGCCGTCATTTCTTTCGAGTATACAGCCTTATTTACATTCATTTTTAGTTGGAGTACGGATCATCTTCCAATGTAAAACACTTGAATTTTACTTTTTAAGTCGGCATTTACAAATGTGTGTGCATCCGAGCGTGCTTGTATATGTGTGTGTGTGTGTGTGTGTGTGTGTGTGTGTGTGTGTGTGTGTGCCCGCAAGTGTGCGTGTATAAAATAAGTAACACAAGTGGGTTGATAGCTATAAATTTAAATCAGAATATCCACCCATACTCTGAAAACCACTGTGAAGTGCATGACAGAGAATACTTATCAATATTGCCCTACATATTAGCGTTTGTGCCTTTGATAAATTCTGGTGTCTGATTGCACTTGAAGCTGACGGGTGAATAGGACACCAGCATTCGTGCTCATTCCGTTCAAGTAATGCAGCCGGAGAAAAATAACTGCTTAATGAGTTTGTGAGTGTTATGATTAGTCTCTGTGTGGTTGCTGTGGGAGTCGTGCGTTCGGAGCCGTAGCATATTACTGTGCACTTAGGTGACCGCGCTCACGGGATAGCGATTTGCGCGTATACACATGACGGTAGTATCGCGTACAGAAGGTATAAAGGGGCAGTATATTGGCTGAGACGTCATTTGTACTCAGGTGATTCATGCGAAAAGATTTCCGACATGACTGTTTTCACACGGCGGGAGTTAACATACTCTGAAAATAGAATGCTATTACAGTGAAATGAACACCCTTAGCTGCTTACAGGCGTTGACATACGTCAACGGGGACAGATGAGAATGTGTGGCCCCGACCAGGACTCGAACCCGGGATCTCCTGCTTACATGGCAGACGCTCTACCCATCTTTTTTTTCCCTCTATTTTATTGATCATAACAGTCCACAGTAGTACATAATTTTCAACTGACATTTAAAAGTAATAAAACAAACTATAATTAATTACAGGTTCCTTGACATTTTAGAAAAAAATCCAAGTCTAAACCAGATAGTGATGTTCGTCACTTGATCTTATTTGTTTTTCAAAAATCAAATTGTCTATCGTTTCTCCATGTTCTGAATCCATCTGAGCCACCGAGGACACAGAGGATAGCGTGACTGCAGGGATTTACTCTGGCACGCCTCCCGCGAAACCCACATTCTCCACGTATTGTCCCGCACTACATTCGTAGTGCCCCCGCCCATTATACTCATTACTCGCGGCGCGTCGCCGATTCCCGTAAGAGTTCGGGCACTATTTGTGCATTCGCACAGAAGAAGATGGTCAAGTCGCCGGTGAGCCTTATATATATAGGGTTTCCCAGCTATCTTGTCCACCCAAAATATCTCTGGATCAATAACAGCTATTGGAAAACCACTTTCACCGGTATCAATGTAGGGCTGGGACCCATGATTGTACATATTTGGAAACATTCTAAAACGAAAGCATATGTGTTTTTTAACACGAACTTATGTTTTTTTAATTGGACCTCCTATATTTTTTCTTCAGCAATCCATAGAATGACAAAGCACATACACAATGGCGTTGATTGCATCGCAATATTCCCAGATATTGAGACGCGAAGTTGACGCTTGAAACACCCGACTTGCGCTGCTAGCGCACGTCCTGAGGCTCAGGCGTGAACCCCATGCTGCCCGTAATCGCGATGTGATTGACATGTGTAATCACACCTCCATACTTATCAAGAGGTCCGAAACGAATAATACGGTCTGCTGCCATCAACTCTCATAAGCACTTAATGGTTTCCCTCTTGCACGTTTTACGTATCTACGTACACAATATGAACCAGTACCGATCGGTGTACACCCGTCAGGTTGTCTTATTTATCCTGCACACCCAAAATAAGGTTTATCTAATGCGTTATATGAGCCACTGAGCTTGTCGCGCAGGGCCTGGCTCTACCTAGTCAAGTGTCCAACGTAGTTCCCGCTAGTGCCACAGTTCCCACTTCGCCTTGTTTATGATTTGCGACCCATGCAAACTCCTGTACTCCACCACCCTCCGAGCATCCCATTTGCTGTTGCTTTGGCGTGCAGTACACCGCTTGCCAGTGTAGTCGTGCATCAGAGTAATCAAGTGACGGCAGGGAGGTAGTACACATTGTGAATAAACGTTGTGTTGTGGATCTTATACTGTACAGTATAATGTACACACATGAAGATATGGTAGAAATGCTGCTGATCTATGGAGAATGTACGTTGACGGGAAATACGTTATGAGATTGCTTGTTTGTTGATAGTACTGTTAGCGAACATTATGATTATTAAGTTAATAAGTCTGTTTTCTACCCTACTCTAAAAAAAAATGGCTCTGAGCACTATGGGACTCAACTGCTGAGGTCATTAGTCCCCTAGAACTTAGAACTAGTTAAACCTAACTAACCTAAGGACATCACAAACATCCATGCCCGAGGCAGGATTCGAACCTGCGACCGTAGCGGTCTTGCGGTTCCAGACTGCAGCGCCTTTAACCGCACGGCCACTTCGGCCGGCTACCCTACTCTACATACCAGTACTGTACCCTGTTGTAGGTGGACGAAATGCTGTTCAGGCAGAACGACTGTACAGTTCAGAACATGGAGAACGACCTGACAAGCCATCGCCTTCGCACCGGATGTTTGGTCGTCTCACATCTCGTATACGTGAAACGGGAAGCTTAAATCCAAGACCTCGACATCGTCCTAGAACACGCACAGATGAACGTGCTGAAGTTGCTGTGCTCGCTACCAGCTGTGAATCCTCAAATCAGCACACGTCAAGTTGAACGTGAAGTTGGTGTGTCGAAATCAAGTGCACAGCGTATTCTTAAACGTCATAAATTTCATCCTTACCATGTTCATTTACACCAGGATCTTCATGGAAATGACTTCCGCAATAGGGTAACATTTTGTCGGTGGGCTCAGCAAAAACTTCTGACTAATCAAAAATTTTTTGCAGATGTTCTCTTTACCGACGAGGCATCATTCTCCAACAAAGGAATTGTCAATATGAGAAATATGCATTATTGGTCCGCAGACAATCCAAAATGGCTCCGTCAGGTAGAGCATCAACGTCCGTGGAAAGTTAATGTTTGGTGTGGGATTATTGGAGATACCATTATCGGACCTTTTTTATAAATGGCATCCAAAATGGCAGACAATACTCCAGATTTATACGACACAATCTTCCTGTTCTCTTGGACACAGTACCTCTGAACCGGAGAATGGTCATGTGGTATCAGCATGACGGATGCCCTGCACATAACGCCTTACGAGCACGACGACTTCTGAACCGTAAGTTCCCTGGTAGGTGGATTGGACGAGGTGGCCCAGTTAGGTGGCCTGCCCGATCTCCGGACCTTACACCGCTGGATTATTTTCTTTCGGGTGCAGTGAAGGATGCTGTTTACCAACATGAACCAACAACACCAGAGGACATGAAGCAACGCATTATTGATGCTTGTACAGCCATCAAAGAGGAAACAGTAGCACTAAGTAGGGCATCCTTCATCTGCAGAGTGACCCTAGGTATGCAAGTCAATGGGCATCACTTTCAGCATGAGATGTGAACGCTATGTTCAGTATGTAGTGCTGGTATCACAGTGGAAGTTTCTACAAAGGGCCATTTTACCCAGTGATGTTAAGAAACATTTGTTTGCAACAATTTGTCATTTAACGCATTAGATAAACATAACATTGATAATTATGAGATAATAAAACTAATTGATTAAACATGTTTACATTCCTCTTCTATGTCCGACCTGAACTTCCCAAATCAAAACATTTTTACCTAAACAACGGTAAAACTTTTAGCCCACTTGCTCTTTTCACTAAACCATCAACATGAATTTTACTATTACGAGTGAATGATTAACTGTCACTTGCGCTAGATCTACAGTAAAGTAAAGTTTTAACGTTGAGCGGCATTACCTTTTTAGTAACGGATTAACGATAAGCGAAGTTAACTTTGTGACTAACGTTGCGATACACAGATATGTTACAGAACCGCATCGCCCCTAGACTATGGGATAAATACCTGCTGGAATGTACGAAGTTAATGCAGGATGGCAGCAGACCGTATTATTCGTTTCGGACCTCTTGATAAGTATGGAAGTGTGATTACGCATGTCAATCACATCGCGATTACGGGCAGCATGGGGTTCACGCCTGAGCCTCAGGAAGTGCGCTAGCAGCGCAAGTCTGGTGTTTCAAGCGTCAACTTCGCGTCTTAATATCTCGGGATGTAATGGGAATATTGCGATGCAATCAACGCCATTGTGTATGTGCTTTGTCATGTTATGGATTGCTGAAGAAAAAATATAGGAGGTCCATTTAAAAAAAACATAAGTTTGTGTTAAAAACACATATGCTTTCGTTTTAGAATGTTTCCAAATATGTACATTCATGGGCCCCAGCCCTACATTGATACCGGTGAAAGTGGTTTTCCAATAGCTGTTATTATTACAGAGATATTTTGGGTGGACAAGATAG
The DNA here is from genome assembly GCF_021461395.2 of Schistocerca americana. Taxonomy (NCBI): domain Eukaryota; kingdom Metazoa; phylum Arthropoda; class Insecta; order Orthoptera; family Acrididae; genus Schistocerca; species Schistocerca americana. The sequence continues at coordinate 168,097,273 of NC_060127.1, read as the reverse complement.
CTGGGACACCCTATATATATATATAATATATACCATCTTAGTATATAAACAGAATGCTAGTTGAAGGTAGAGGCATGGGACATTCCATTTCGGAAATCGTTAGGGAATTGGGTATCCCGAGATTTACAGTATCAAATGTGTGCCAACAATACCAAATTACAGGGACTGCTTCGCACTACGGGCAACGCAGCGGCCGACAGCTTACACTTAACGGTCGAGAGAGGCGGCGTTTCCGTAGAGTTGTCTGTGCTAACAGATAAGCAACACTGCGTGAAACAACCGCAGAAATCAATTTGGATTGTACGACTAATGTATCCGTTAGAAGAGTGCTGTGAAATTTACCGTTAATGGGGCTATGGCAGCACACGACCGACGCTAGTGCCCTCGATAGCAGCACATCACCTGCAGCAGGCCGGCCGCTGTGACCGAGCGGTTCTAGTAGCTTCGTTCCGGAACCGCGGTGCTGCTACGGTCGCAGGTTCGAATCCTGCCTCGGGCATCGACGTGTGTGATATCCTTACGTTAGTTAGGATTAAGTATTTCTAACAAGGCAACCTCCCCATCGCACCCCCCTCAGATTTAGTTATAAGCTGGCACAGTGGACAGGCCTTGAAAAACTGAACACAGATCAATCGACAAAACAGGAAGAAGTTGTGTGTAACTATGAAAAAAATTAGCGAAGTATACAAAGTGAGTAGTCCATGTGCAAGGATAAAGTAAGCTCAGCAGCGCCGTGGTCCCGTGGTCAGCGTTAGCAGCTGCCGAAAGGGCGGTCCTTGGTTCAAGTCTTCCCTCGAGTGAAAAATTTCATTCTTTATATATCAACTTCGCTCTCCAAAATTCCAGGACATGGTCAGATTTACTTGGACATATGCAGCATTTGACGGTCTACAAACGGTAAAATTTGAAAACGTTAAAAACATATGTTTTGACAGAGCACAGGGAAAACTGTGCGACTGTGAAACTGTTGCATTCTTGTGTTGCAGTTTATGCGACAAACACTTATTTTTTCATCACTTTTTTGGGAGTGATAATGACATCCACAAGAAAACCTAAATTGGGCAAGGTAGAAGAATCTTCTTACACATTCGCCAAGTGTACAAGTTAGGTGGGTCGACAACATATTTTTGTCATGTGACGCACATGCCGTCACCAGTGTCGTATAGAATATGTCAGACGTGTTTTCCTGTGGAGGAATCGGTTGACCTATGACCTTGCGATCAAATGTTTTCGGTTCCCATTGGAGAGGAACGTACTTTCGTCAACTAATCGCACGGCTTTGCGGTGCGGTCGCAAAACACAGACACTAAACTTATTACAGTGAACAGAGACGTCAGTGAACGAACGGACAGATTATAAATTTTCGAAAATAAAGAAAATAAACTTTTCACTCGAGGGAGGACTTAAACCAAGGACCTCTCGTACCACAGCTGCTCACGCTACCACGGGACCACGGCGCTCCTGAGATCACACTCTCCTTGATGTTGCCTATCTTGCGCATGGACTACTCAGTTTGTATATTTTGCTTTTTTTTTTTAGTTCCACACAACTTCTTCCTGTTTTCTCGATTGGTCTGTGTTCAGTTCTTCAAGGCCTATCCACTGTGCCAACTTATAACTAAATCTGAGGGGGGTGCGATGGGGAGGTTCCCTTGTAAATTCTAGGGGACTGATGACCTCAGATGTTAAGTCCCATAGTGCTCAGAGCCATTTGAACCATTTGAACCTGCAGCGCCGCTCCTGGGCTCGTAACGGTATCGGTCGGACCCTAGACGACCCTAAAATGGTGGTCTAGTCGGATGAGTCCTTATTAAGTCCTTACTGCAGTTTGTAAGAGCTGGTGATAGCATTCGAGTGTCGCGCAGGCCCCACTAGCCGTGGACCCAAGTTGACAACAAGACACTGTGGAGGCTGGTGGTGGCTCGGTAACGTTTTGGGTTGTGTTCACGTGGAATTGACTGAGTCCTCTGGTCCAACTGAACCGATAATATACTGGAAAAGGTTACATTCGGCAACGTGGAGACCATTTTCAGCCATTCATGGACTTCATGTTCCAAGACAACCATGGAATTTTTGTGGATGGCAATGGGCCATATCAGAACATCTACATCTACATCTACATCTACATCTACATCTACATCTACGTAATTACTCTGCTATTCACAATAAAGTGCCTGGCAGAGGGTTCAATGAACCACCTTCATGCTGCCTCTCTAACGTTCCACTCTCGAAAGGCACGCGGGAAACACCAGCACTTAAATTTTTCCGTGCGAGCCCTGATTTCTCTTATTTTATCACCATGATCATTTCTCCATATGTAGGTGGGTGCCAACAGAATGTTTTCGCAATCGGAGGAGAAAACTGGCGATTGAAACTTCATGAGAAGATCCCGTCGCAACGAAAAACACCTTTGTTTTAATGATTGCCACTCCACGTATCATGCCTGTGACACTATCTCCCCTATTTCACGATAATACAAAACGAGCTGCCCTTCTTTGTACTTTTTGGGTGTCATCCGTCGGCCCCACCTAATGCTGATCCCACACCGCACAGCAGTACTCCAGAATAGGGCGTACAAGCGTAGTGTAAGCAGTGTCTTTGGTAGACCTGAACAATTCGACCGAATGAGTTGGACACCCACAACACCTGACACGAATCCCATCGAATATTTATGGAATATAATCGAGAGGTAATGCAGTAAATGCATTAAATGAAGCACGCAGAAAAGAATACAAACGTCTCAAAAATAAGATCGACAGGAAGTGCAAAATGGCTAAGCAGGGATGGCTAGAGGGCAAAGGTAAGGCTGTAGAGGCTTGTCTCACTAGGCGTAAGATAGATAGTGCCTACAGGAAAATTAAAGAGACCTACGGAGAAAAGAGAACCACTTTTATGAATATCAGGAGCTCAGATGGAAACCCAGTTCTAAGCAAAGAAGGGAAAGCAGAAGGTGGAAGGAATATATAGAGGTTCTATACAAGGGCGATGTACTTGAGGACAATATTATGGAAATGGAAGAGGAGGTAGATGAAGATGAAATGGGAGATACGATACAGCGTGAAGAGTCTGACAGAGCGCTGAAAGACCTGAGTCGAAACATGGCCCCGGGAGTAGACAACATTTCATTAGAACTACTGACAGCCTTGGGAGAGCCAGTCTTGACAAAACTCCATCTGGTGAGCAAGATGTATGAGACAGGAGAAATACCCTCATACTTCAAGAAGAATATAATCATTCCAATCCCAAAGAAAGTAGGTGTTGACAGACGCGAAAATTACCGAACTATCAGTTTAATAAGTCACAACTGTAAAATACTAACGCGAATTCTTACAGACGAATGGAAAAATTTGTAGAAGCCGACCTCGGTGAATATGAGTTTGGATCCGTAGGAGTATTGGAACACGTGAGGCAATACCGACCTTACGACTTATCTTAGAAGAAAGATTAAAGAAAGGCAAACCTACGTTTCTAGCATTTGTAGACTTAGAGAAAGCTTTTGACAATGTTGACTGGAATACTCTCTTTCAGATTCTAAAGATGGCAGGGGTAAAATACAGGGAGCGAAAGGCTATTTACAATTTGTGCAGAAACCAGATGGCAGCTATAAGAGTCGAGGGCACGAAAGGGAAGCAGTGGTTGGGAAGGGAGTGAGACAGGGTTGTAGCCTTTCCCCGATGTTATTCAATCTGTATATTGAGCAAGCAGTAAAGGAAACAAAAGAAAAATTCGGTGTAGGTATTAAAATCCATGGAGAAGAAATAAAAACTTTGAGGTTCGCCAATGACATTGTAATTCTGTCAGAGACAGCAAAGGACTTGGAAGAGCAGTTGAACGGAATGGACAGTGTCTTGAAAGGTGGATATAAGATGAACATCAACAAAATAAAAACGAGGATAATGGAATGTAGTCGAATGAAGTCGGGTGATGCTGAGGGAATTAGATTAGGAAATGAGACATTTAAAGTAGTAATGGAGTTTTGCTATTTATGGGGCAAAATAACTGATGATGATCAAAGTAGAGAGGATATAAAATGTAGACTGGCAATGGGAAGGAAAACGTTTCTGAAGAAGAGAAATTTGTTAACATCGAATATAGATTTAAGTGTCAGGAAGTCGTTTCTGAGAGTATTTGTATGGAGTGCAGCCATTTGTGGAAGTTAAACATGGACGATAAATAGTTTGGACAAGAAGAGAATAGAAGCTTTCGAAATGTGGTGCTACAGAAGAATGCTGAAAATTAGGCTGGTATATCACACAACCAATGAACAGGTATTGAATAGAATTGGGGAGAAGAGTTTGTGGCACAACTTGACAAGAAGAAGGGACCGGTTTATAGGACATGTACTGAGGCATCAAGGAATCACCAATTTAGTGTTGGAGGGCAGCGTGATGGGTAAAAATCGTAGAGGGAGACCAAGAGATGAATACACTAAGCATATTCAGAAGGATGTAGGTTGCCGTAAGTACTGGAAGATGAAGAAGCTCGCACAGGATAGAGTAGCATGGTGAGCTGCATCAAACCAGTCTCAGGACTGAAGACGACGACAACAACAACAATCGAGAGGTCAGTTCGTGCACAAAATGCTGCACCGGCAACAGTTTTAGCAATTGTGGACGGCTATAGAGGCAGAATGGCTCAGTATTTCTGCAGAGGACATCCAACTACTTGTTGAATCCATGTCACGTCTATTTGCTGCACTATGCCGGGCAAAAGCAGGTCTGACATGATACTGGGAGGTATGCCACGACTTTTTTCACCTCGGTGTATTCCCATTCAGTACTGGGTCTCGAAATTTTGAAGTAGACTTTCGATAGGTAACTTAAATCTGTTTTCGAACGGCTGTCATTTCACGTATTTGAGCACATTCGTCATGCTCTCAGGTGATGCAGACAAACCTGGGACTATTCGTCCTGTCATTTTTTGTATTTTTCTAGTATTCACTGTTATTCGTATTTTGTATGGGTTCCAATATTCTGGAATACATCCCACGAGTGTTGCGTAAGTACTACAGTTTGTTGACAGATCGCGTCTTCCCAATATGCTGCCAATGAACCGAAGTCTAACACATGCTTCATCTATGACGGAGTCTATGTGATCTTTCCGATACGTATTCCCACAAACTGATACACTCAGATATTTGTATGAGTTAAGTGTTGAATGATGAGATGCACTGATATTTGCAGCGTACCTGTATTTGTGGCACTTGGGCTAGGGTCTGTAGAGCTGCAGGCGAGATTGTCATAGGGTGGAGCCGTGCACGTCTGCCTTTACACCCAGCAGCTAAACACGTTGCTAAACAGGTGTACTTGTGATTTTTCAGTCTAATTATCTAACCGTTAGCTTTTATGCAGTGAACACATGGTGTGTCGTGGGGCGATCACTCTGTTTTTAAAATAATTGCTTTTAGCTCTAATTGTTAGTCAGACCAGTTGTAATAAAATTGAATAGTAATACTAAGTAATAAAAAGACCTTTATTCTAGCGAATAACTGACGTAGGCGACACCAAAATGTTTAAATTCAACGAACTGAATTATTCAGTTAGTCAGATACAGAAATTGTTAAGAAAGGTGTTCCTACAATAAACCATTAAAAGATGAAAAAGATAGTAATAATAATAATAATAATAATAATAATAATTCACAAATGTAGTTAAGTTTGCGTGAGCATATTATAATGGTATCAGAATCCTCAGAATTAATGAAATTCGTTGCAGGTAATATATCTCTATTTCCAACCCACAGCTCAATACATAGTACAATTACTAGGAATAAGAACAACCTACATACAGATCTAAAATCGCATACCTTGGTCCAAAAAGGGTCCAGTATTGAGGAACACATATTTTCAATAAATTACCAGCAACCACTAAAATCTTGGATTGAGATAAAGCACGGTTTAAACAGAGTTTGAAAGAATTTTTGATATGCAACTCCTTCTACTCTATAGACAGGGACTGTTAGACCAGCTTAAGTAAAAATGTCTGTTAGATTTCAGTTTTGACAGCACTTGGTCACAACAGTCAAGATTAGGTATTTTGAGTATGATAAATTTATTAAAGGTGCTTAACAACGTTTCGTTCTGAAAGTGTTTTTATTCTGTAAGTATTAGCAGTCCAGTTTACTGTAATGTATTCACCTATTTTGACAATCTCCTGACGAATGATCACGGTAGTAAGTATTACATTCAACTGTTTTATGCTTTTTATCTTTATATTTTCTGACGTTGCACACCCGTGAGAATGATCTCATTTTTTGGATCTATGGAACGAAAACTGTACCTTATCTTATCTTATGTCAGATGCTATATAAACATCACCAATATGCGAAAACCGGAGTTCAATTCCATTAACGAAACACATGTTGTCGCACACACTCATAAATACTTAAAGTCCAATTATGGCAGTGAATACCCTGACACACGTAATTCACGAAATGATTCTCGTACTCTAGCCAGTATAAATTCTAAACGTGTAACGGAAATAAATTTGAAGTTCAGCCTTGGACATCATCCAGTCCTCACTAAAATATTAACCTTCTAGTCAGCTCTCAGAGACTAACTTCTACATGACACGAATATTTTTAAATAAGTGCAAACAGATGCTAAAAGTATTGTGGGGCCACTGGCTGCCCAAAAGCCAACATTTTACCGCACTATCAGGTCTGGAATACATCCCACGAGTGTTGCGTAAGTACTACAGTTTGTTGACAGATCGCCTCTTTCCAGTATGCTGCCAATGAACCGAAGTCAAACACCTGCTTCATCTATGACGGAGTCTATGTGATCTATCCGATACCTGAGGAGTGTTCTGCATCAAACATAACTGCCGAACCCTTTGCCGGCACGACACAAAGTGTCTTCAAACTTAACTTCCCCCTGAATTCCTTCTTGTTTCCAAGAGCCACTCTGCGACCCACAATGCAAGAACATCTCACCCCCTAGCGCCAACCAGAACTAACGTTCCCCCACCCAAAACGACCACAGTTTACTTAAATATAAAAAAAATGAATCACCAATTGTATAATAGCAAAGAAACTGATCAGACATATAACAGATCATTTTCTTCCAGTTCTTTAGATGCCAAACATAATTTCCTACCAGCGAAAAAATGCTCCTGTCTGAGCACAAAAAAGGCGAATACGTTCCTCTTTAAAAGACTCTGACATTCCAACTTCCTCATAAAGGATTTCTGCATACGAACGTATTCCCGCTCCTTTAAAACAGAACATTGTAAATACTTTTACCCAATCTCTCTTCGTAGCTAACCCTTCATACTCAGTATCTACCTCTCATTGCCACTGTCTATACAAGATGTTTCCGTAAGAGCGTGCAAAAATTTAACAGGACATAGCGGGTGATCCACTGAACAATTTGAAATAAGGTTCCCGGGATCGGACAAGCCAGCTTGAGGAGATATTAGGAATAAATTCACATTACTACGTACTTATTTACATTAGTTACAGTTACCTGCAAATACCCTCACTGACACAATGAACGCACCACTTGTACTGTATCTTACAAAATGTGCTGAAACAGACGACTGTCAGCCTCAATGCAAAGCATGACATCAGCGGACAAGATTCTGACCAGTCTGACAAATATCTCTGGCGTGTCTCGAATCACATCAAAGGCAACTACATTTTCGGCAACTAATTCCATCTCCGTATCCACTGGCGTCTCATACACAATAGACTTTGGATATCACCGTAGGAAATAATCAAGGGGATTGAGGTCAGGTGACGACGCAGACCACGGAATACGACCTCACCTTCCAATCCAGCGGCCAGGAAATACTGTATCGGTACTGCTGCATCATATTGGACACAGGGTGAACCCAGGCAGCTTAAGGAGATATGGGAGGAAACTTGTCTACCACTTTGTCTAGCATTACTGTTGTCCAGCTTATTTACAACTAACATGCGTACAACTTTACACGCACTGTGCTGTTTATTTACATGTACATTCTCAATTTCCTGCACGGAAGCAAGGAAAACGAGCCTCAAGAAAATGGCTCTGAGTACTATGCGACTTAACTTCTGAGGTCATCAGTCGCCTAGAACTTAGAACTAATTAAACCTAACTAACCTAAGGACATCACACACATCCATGCCCGAGGCAGGATCCGAACCTGCGACCGTAGCGGTCGCGCGGTTCCAGACTGTAGCGCCTAGAACCGCTCGGCCACCCCGGCCGGCAGATGCAGGCTTTGTTTATCACTTGTCCATGAGGTGGCTTTGTTGCATCGTATTTACATTGTCACATGACGGAAAGTGCTATGAATGAACTACAAAACCATTTACTAAACAGTGCTATTCAGACATACAGGGTGATTATAATTAAAGTTAAACTTTAAAAACGCCGGCCGGGGTGGCCGAGCGGTTCTAGGCGCTACAGTCTGGAACTGCGCGACCGCTACGGTCGCAGGTTCGAATCCTGCCTCGGGCATGGATGTGTGTGTTGTCCTTAGGTTAGTTAGGTTTAAGTAGTTCTAAGTTCTAGGGGACTGATGACCTCAGAAGTTGAGTCCCATAGTGCTCAGAGCCATTTGAACCATTTTTTTGAAACTTTCAAAACGCTGTGGAAGTAACACAATTGGTCAGAATGAAGTCAAATTGCAACGGAATTTTCCGAGCGGTTCTAGGCGCTTCAGTCTGGAACCGAACCACCGCTACTGTCGCAGGTTCGAATCCTGCCTCGGGCTGGATGTGTGTGATGTCCTTAGGTTAGTTAGGTTTAAGTAGTTCTAAGTTCTAGGGGACTGCTGACATCAGATGTTAAGTCCCATAGTGTTCAGAGCCATTTGATTTTGCAACGGAATATTATCAGAGAAGGAGGAAAACGTGTAAGAGAAGAAAAAAAAATGTGAAAATTGATCAATAGATGGCGGTGTATGTGTCAGAATACGTAAATGAAAACACCTGTCATGCGCACGACCCATTGAAGTTGGTGTAAACACGCTGCGTACACGGCTTTTCCTCGCGTCACGTGTGCAACTTTCGCCCTGACTGCTTCAATGCAGGATCGCGCTCTGCTTATAAAGCAGAATGCTGACATTGCACACGTCGCTCTGCAGAAGGTCCGGATACTGAAGGGTTTGAAAAGAGCCGTTGGTCAGATGACTGCCGTGGATCTGGAGAAAATGATTCGGAAATTCGAAAAGATGTGTTCTTTTGGTGTGCAAACTGGTAGAGGGAGCAAACGAATTGATTCGACGTCAGTGGAAGCAGTGGCCACAGCAATGCAGGAGGAGACGAGTGGTGGTATGCAAACGTGTAGTGGACGGATAATTGCCCGTGGGCATACCATTGAGCACGGTGTATAAAATCCTGCGAAACATCCTTCTTTGCTACCCATTCAAAATTACCCGTGTGCACGAGTTGTTTCCTGTTGACCTGTCAGCATCAGAGACCTTTACTTTGCTTTAAAATTTCTTGTTCGCATGGAAGTGGGCAATGATTGGCCTTGGAAGACTTTTTGAACACACGAAGCCCATTTCCATCTGACAGTATATGTCAATACAGAGAATTGTCGAGAATGGGCAACGGAAAATCCACACGAAAATCAACCAGTACCACTTCATCCTGAAAAGGTCGCTGTGTGGTTCCGGTTTACGGCATCACTTATCATACGGCCTTATTTTTGCGAAGAGACAGGTGCTTCCGATCCTGTTACCTGTACCGTCAACGGTATGCGCTATGAGTGACTTTTGAGCAACCACGTCATTCCAGCTCTCCAACAGCGTGGATGTGTGGAAGCGATCATTTTTGTGAAAGATGGCGCGCCACCTCACATTGCAAATCCAGTTAAGCAGCTGCTGAAACGCCATTTCGGAAATGGTAGAATTATCAGCCGCCATTTCCCTACAGCCTGGCCGTCCCGATCACCTGATCTTAATCCGTGTGGCTTCTGGCTGTGGGCCTATCTGAAAGATGTTGTGTTTAGAGTTCCGAATGCAAACTTAGCTGCGTTGAAGACACACATTTCGCAACACATTCTGAACGTGATCCAGGAAACACTTCGATCAGTTGTGGAACATGTTGTTCTCGATTTCAGTTTCTTGCAGAAAACGGTGGACAGCATATTGAACATGTTTCGCGACAGTGAAGAGGAAATTAATAATCCAATTTGAATTTTATTGATGCTTTTTATGCTGTTTTTGGCCTCAGGACAATTGAAAACTGGTTTTTCCCATCCGATGCCGTGGTGGATGGCTTACGTAAGGGATTGGCTTAGGGATTGTTGTACTATTCATTTGTCATTTGTAGTCGATCACTATCAAATTATGAAGCTTACAGCGCCATCCATTGCTACATTTTCTAACTATTTATTTTTCTTCTGCCATACGTTTTCCTCCTTCTCCGGTAATATTCCTTCGCAATTTGACGTCATTCCAACCAGTGGTGTTATTTCTACAGCGGTTTGAAAGTTTAATTATAATCACCCCGTATGTCTCTGAACAGCACTGTGTAATAAAAGGTTTTGTCGTTCATTCATAGCACTTTCTGCCATTGAACAATGTAAATACGATACAACAGAGCCACCTCATGGACAAGTAGAGTAAACAAAATCTACATCATGGCTTCTTGGTAATGAGGCTCGTTTTCCTTGCTTCCGTGCAGGAAATAGAGAATGTACATGTAAATAAACAGCACAGTGCATGTTAACTTGTACGCATGTTAGTTGTAAACAAGCTGGAAAACAGTAATGCTATACAAAGATACCTATGTGTTGGAAAGTTCGCTAGCTATCTGGGGGGTGCCACCGCCCCCCCCCCCCCCCCCCCCACGCCACACTTCCACTGCATCCTCTGTCGTTTGCTTCCATTGATTTTATCTCCATCCATCTCCCTTTCTCTTTTACTGCCACTGTCTCTCGCTGAGCACCAATATATCGTCTCTCCTAGGCCCCCACTACTATTGTCTTCACTGCCATTTTCTCGCTTCCAGCATCACTGTCTTCTGTCTCTTCCTTTCCCAGTGTCAATATCTCCTCTCTCCGTCACCCTCGCTATCACTCTGCCGCTCTCTTTCATCACAGAAAAGCGCAAATGTGTTCACATGCCAAAATGTTTGGTGAGGAAGAAGATGGGAATGAGGATTGGGGTAGCAAATGTCCACTTTTCTGGCAGAGACTTTTAATGAGGAACATATTCGCCTTTTCCTCATTCGAGACGAGAATTGTTCAACCGGTTCGCCTCTTTTCCCGACTACAGCAGTACGCCCAGTATCGTTTGGCTTAGCGACAAAGCTCACTTTTATTTGGATGGGTTCGACAAGAAGTAAAACTGGCGAATTTGGCGGGACTGAGAAACCGCATTTCGCGATCGAGAAGTGTCTTCACCCTCGACTGGTGACTGTGTGGTGTGAAATTTCCAGACACGGAATAATCGGTGCGATATTCTTTGATGGCACGGCGACCACCGAACGGTACGTGAGGGGTTTCGAAGATGATTTCATCCACATTATCCAAAGTGACCCTGATTTCGATAACATGTGGTTCATGCACGACGGAGCTCGGCCCAATTGAAGCAAGAGAGTGTTTGGACGTCCGGGAGGAGCACTTTGGGGACCGCATTCAGACTCTGGGGTACCCAAAGGCCACTGCCATGGGCCTCGGTTAACCGCCATATTCTCCGGATATGAACACATGCGGCTCCTTTTTGTGTTGTTATATTAAAAACAAGGTATACAGCAATAACCCGAAAACGTTTCCTGAGCTTAAAACAGCTATCCAGGAGGTCATCGACAGCATCGGTGTTCCAACACTTCAGCGGTTCATGCAGAATTTCGCTATCATCAGCGCCACATCATCGCCAATGATGGCAGGCATATCGAACATGTCGTAACCTAAATCTGAATATCTGTAGTGACGTTTAGATGTTGAATAAAGTGTGTGCACACCGCAGTTTGTACCTAATTAACATTTTTTCATATAGTTCTATAATTTTCATCCAGTATAAATTACAGATACGTAAGCGTAATGTAGCCCTTCCGGTTGGCTGTGCGGTCCAATGCGCAGCTTTCCGGGCGGGAAGGAGCGCCTGGTCCCCGGCACGAATCCGCCCGGCGGACTTGTGTCGAGGTACTGTGAGCCAATCAGTCTGTGGATATGGTTTTCAGGCGGTTTTCCATCTGCCTCGGCGAATGCGGCCTGGTTCCCCTTATTCCGCCTCAGCTACACTATGTCGGCGATTGCTTCCCAAACAAGTTCTCCACGTACGCGTACACCACCATTACTCTACCACGCAAACATAGGGGTTATTACACTCGTCTGGTGTGAGACGTTCCCCGGGGGGGGTTCCACCGTGGACCAAACCGCACAATAACCCTGGGTTCGGTTTGGGGCGGCGGAGGGGTGAAGTGGACTGCGGTAGCCTTCGTGGGGTTGCGGACCACTGCGGCTACAGCTACGGCTACGGAGCCTCTCCGTCGTTTCTAGGCCCCCGGATAAGATATAGTACAATACAATACAAGCGTAATGTAAGGTTGAACTGAAATCGTTTCCTTATATTTTTTCTGTATACTTTACTCGTCGATGGCACTTAATCGAAAATGCTTGGCTTATGATTTGTAACTTAAAAGAGCAAAAATTTTATTAGGAGTAATTTATTGAATTTATAGCCTTTACAAATTTACATAATATTTGGCAGTCATTTTAAGATCTTTTTAGGCATGTTAAGACCCTGATTAATGCGCTCAGTGTAGGGTTGATTTTAAGAAGGCCTATGATTGCAAACATCGCAAGAGCCTGCTCAACTGTTTAAGGGAGTTTGGCATAGCAGAGAAACTCATCAATGTGATAAAGATCTGTCTGAACGAAACACGTGCAAAGGTGAAGATGGGAAACCGCGTAACTGAGGAGTTTGAAATTGTGACAGGACTCAGGCAAGGAGATGGGTTGTCCCCTATCCTGTTCAACTTTGCCCTCGAGAAGATCGCACGCGAGACCTATCAAGAGAACGAAGGGATTGAAATCGAAGGAAAGAGACTGGCACACTTAGCGTATGCAGACGACATTTTTTTACTCTCTAGGTCGGAAGAGGAGTTGGAGCAAGTGACCAAAGCACTAAAGGAGGCTGCCAGCAAATTTGGGCTAAACATAAACGAAGCCAAGACAGAGTACCTCGTTATGACGCGTGGTCATTGTCAGACTGCTGATCATCTACAATCACTGCAGTTTGGGGACCATTCCTACAAGAGAGTGCAAGAATTCAAATACCTAGGGGCACTTTTCACTTAGAACTCGTCATGTGAAGCAGAGATCAATACCAGAATACAAGCAGGAAACCGATCTTACCACACCCTAACACAACTGCTTCACTACAAATATCTCTCCAGCCTGTTGTTCTATATGGCTGTGAAACATGGAGTATCCGGAAACAGGACTTCGGTCCGGTTCTGGATGCAGATACAGGGGAATGGAGGATCAGATACAACCAAGAGCTTGAGGAACTATACCAGCAGCCCAACATAGCAGGAACTGTCAAAGCCAAACGAATGCAGTGGGCCGGTCATGTGGCCCGGATGGAGGATCACAGATGGCCTCGGAAGCTCCTGGATTTCACACCTACAGGAAAGAGACCGCCAGGGAGACCCAAGAAGCGTTGGAGGGATGGACTCCATGAAGATTTAAACGATGTGTCAATAGATGTGAACGAATGGCAGATAGCAGCAATGGACAGAATACAGTGGAGGTGGAAACTTGTAGATGCGTGCAGTCCACTGGGCCTGATCACGTAGTAGTAGTTGTAGGGTGTGGCCACCTCTGGCAGCAGTACAAGCCCGACTGCCTGACAACGACGGCGCATGCTGTGAATGACGTCACCAATATCATGTTGAGGCAATAACGCTCATTCTTCCCGCAGGGCTGCTCGCAGCCTTGGAGAGTGGTTGGTGGACGCTGACGTGATGCAACCCATCTCCCGAATGCCTCCCCGACATGTTCTATGGGATTCAAATCGGAGGGCGAGCAGGTCATGCCATGCGTGCAGTGTCTTCCGTTTTCAAGAAAGCGTCACCCACCCGCACTCTACGAGGCCGACCATTAATCGTCCATCAATACCGAGTCTGGGCTCACAACACTTCGCAATACCTGCAAATCAGGTCTCAAAATCTCGTCACATAGCTGACAGCAGTTACACTTTTGCCGATTCATCCGTACAATTTGACGAGTAGGGTTTCGAGTGGTAAACATAATCCATGCCCACGCCATTAGGTATCCTCCTCGATATCGGTCTCTTTCCACAAGTGTTCGGTCCCAAAATAGTGTTCCACGTTCCCTGCAGATGCGAATCCATCGACATCACTCTCCAGACTCAATCGGGACTCATCTGCGAAAACGACATTGCCCCATTGTTTGACCGCCCAGGGGGTATGTGGACGACTCCATTCTAGACGCTCTCTGATGTGAAGACGCATCAGAGATAGACAAACAGCAGGTGTCCGACAGTAAAGGCCACTCTGCCGAAGCCTTGTGTACACCGTTTGCCTCGGTACAATATGTCTGGGCGGGGGATGCTGAGAGATAATATACCAGTTGCCGTGCAGTTCTAAGGCGGCATTGTCGTGCTCTTACAACCAAATAACAGTCTTCTCTTCAGAAGTCACACGTGATCGGCCCTGCCCTGGTTTTCGGGATACAGCTGCGGTCTCTGTAAACCCTCGTCACATCCGAGAAACAACAGAACGATTCGCACTAAGCCATCGCGCCACATCATTTTGTGTCTTGTCCTGCCTCCTTTCTTCCTGTGGCCCTCCAACACAGAGAGCCTGGTAGGCATCTTCTTTGTAGCACACTGCACCGTCTGTGTTTGTGTGCCCAGGGATTGTGGATGTGGGACTACCCGGCAAACTACCGGGTGATCAAAAAGTCAGTATAAATTTGAAAACTGAATAAATCACGGGATAATGTATATAGAGAGGTACAAATTGACACACATGCTTGGAATGACATGGGGTTTTATTAAAACCAAAAAAAAAAAAAAAAGAAAAGTTCAAAAAATGTCCGACAGATGGCCCTTCATCTGATCAGAGTAGCAGTAATTAGCATAACAAAGTAAGGCAAAGCAAAGATGATGTTCTTTACAGGAAATGCTCAATATTTCAACCATCATTCCTCAACAATAGCTGTAGTCGAGGAATAATGTTGTGAACAGCACTGTAAAGCATGTCCGGAGTTATGGTGAGGCATTCGCGTCGGGTGTTGTCTTTCAGCATCCCCAGAAATGTCGGTCGATCACGATACAGTTGCGACTTCAGGGAACCCCAAAGCCAATAATAGCACGGACTGAGGTCTGGGGACCTGGGAGGCCAAGCATGACGAAAGTGGCGGCTGAGCACACGATCATCACCAAACGACGCGAGCAAGAGATCTTTCACGCGTCTAGCAATATGGGGTGGAGCGCCATCCTGCATAAACATCGTACGTTCCAGCAGGTGTTTATCAGCCAGGCTGGGGATGATGCGATTCTGTAGCATGTCGGCGTACCTCTCACCCGTCACGGTAGCAGTTACAAAACAGAATCACGCATTTACTCGAAGAAAAAAGGCCCAATAACGGTAGATGTGGTAAATCCAACCCATACCGTGACTTTCTCGTCGTGCAATGGAGTTTCCACGACAGTTCTAGGATTTTCGGTAGCACAAATTCTGCAGTTGTGGGCGTTGACAGACACTCCGAGCGTGAAATGAACTTCGTCGGTCCACAACACGTTACTCAACCAATCGTCATCTTCCGCCATGTTTTGAAACGCCCACACCGCAAATGCCCTCCACTTCACTAAATCGCCAGGTAACAGTTCATGATGCCGATGGATTTTGTACGGATAGCATCGGAGGGTACGCCTCTGTGCCAACCAAACAGTAATGTATGAAATGCCGGTGCGACGTGCGACTGCACGAGCACTGACTTCCCCGTGCATAGACGAACCCGCTACAGTCTCCATTTCTTCCTGGACTGTCGCAGCTGCATTACGCCTTGTGCTCCGTCGGCCACTACGGGGTCTATCGTCTAAACAACCCGTGGCTTCGAACTTCGGAATCATTCTCACCACAGCTGCAATTCTCGACGGACCTTTACCCGTTCGAATCCCCTTCCTATGGCGATAGGATCGTAACGCTGAACTAGCACATTCCCCATTCTGATAATACAGCTTCACTAAAAGCGCCTTTTCAGCTAACGTCAACATGCTGCTACTGCTGGCGCATCTGATTCTCTCTCTCTCATTACAGCTCCTTTTATACACGATTGTCATGCGCATTCACTGACGTTTTGCTGTCCAGCGCCCTCTGTCGGACATTTTGTGAACTTTGTTTTTTTTTATCTAATAAAACTCCATGTCATTCCAAGTATATGTGTCAATTTTTACCTCTCTATCTACATTATTCCATGGTTTATTAAGTTTTCAAATTTATACTGACTTTTTGATCATCCGGTATATTGTGAAAAGCAATGGTCCCATAACACTCACCTGTGGCACTCCAGAGGTTACTTGAACGTCTGTAGACGTCTCTCCATTGAGAACAACATGCTGTGTTCTGTTTGCTAAAAACTCTTCAATCCAGCCACACAGCTGGTCTGATATTCCGTAGGCTCTTACTTTGTTTATAAGGCGACAGTGCGGAACTGTGTCGAACGCCTTCCGGAAGTCAAGGAAAATAGCATCTATCTGGGAGCCAGTATCTAATATTTTCTGGGCCTCATGAACAAATAAAGTGAGTTGGCTCTCACACGATCGCTGTTTGCGGAATCCATGTTGAGTCCTACAGAGTAGATTCTGGGTTTCCAGAAATGACACGATAGGCGAGCAAAAAACGTTCTGAAATTCTACAATAGATCGACGTCACAGATATAGGCCTATAGTTTTGCGCATCTGCTCGACGACCCTTCTTGAAAACTGGGACTACCTGTGCTCTTTTCCTATCATTTGGAACCTTCCGTTCCTCTAGAGACTTGCGGTACACGGCTGTTAGAAGGGGAGCAAGTTCTTTCGCGTAATCTGTGTAGAATCGAATTGGTATCCCGTCAGGTCCAGTGGACTTTCCTCTGTTGAGTGATTCCAGTTGCTTTTCTATTCCTTGGACACTTATTTCGATGTCAGCCATTTTTTTCGTTCGTGCGAGGATTTAGAGAAGGAACTGGAGTGCTGTCTTCCTCTGTGAAACAGCTTTGGAAAAATGTTTTTAGTATTTCAGCTTTTCACGTGTCATCCTCTGTTTCTATGTCATCATCATCCTAGAGTGTCTGGATATGCTGTTTCGATCCAATTACTGATTTAACGTAAGACCAGAACTTCCTAGGATTTTCAGTCAAGTCGGTACATAGAACTTTACTTTCAAATTCACTGAACGCTTCACGCATAGCCCTCCTTACCCTAACTTTGACATCGTTTAGCTTCTGTTTGTCTGAGAGGTTTTGGCTGCGTTTAAATTTGCAGTGAAGTTCTCTTTGCTTTCGCAGTATTTTCCTAACTTTGTTGTTGAACCACGGTGGGTTTTTCCCGTCCCTCACAGTTTTAGTCGGCACGTACCTGTCTAAAACGCATTTTACGATTGCCTTGAACTTTTTCAATAAACACTCAACATTGTCAGTGTCGGAACAGAAATTTTAGTTTTGATCTGTTAGATAGTCTGAAATCTGCGTCCTATTTCTCTTGCTAAACAGATAAATCAGAATAATTCATCGAATATAAAGAGATATTACAAGATTTTATGGATTACAATGTGCCATGTCACCAGGCTACAGTTGTTCTACATCTACATCTGTATAGACTAGGGTGTCCATTTCATTTTCATTGAAAAAGGGAACATTTAAAATAAATTAGAGAAAAACGTGGGACATAAATATTGTATTGACTGAATTTAATACACATACAAGTTACCTTTACAACGTGCACTCAGATGATTCCAAATCACTTTCTACAATTATTCTGCCACACTATCACCATACTTTTCACTTTAATGTACTTTATCAAGAAGTGCATTTTCGTTTGAAATTGTATCATAAAAGTCAGTACACGATACACCATTAAAGTGTGTTTTGACAGTGAGCAAGTCCTGCACTGTTTCAACTTTCATTCTGTTTTTTTCATCTGACCACAAAGAGTTCACACAGGAGCATTTGACCCAGGAATTGCCAGACAAAACTCCACCAAATGAATCATGTTTTTCATGTTAATGCTTTTACTTTTGAAATAAGCAAATATTTTACACCACGTTGCACTAACACTTTCATTGTCTCCTTCTTCACTTTTTATGAAGTTCTGTGTACATGAAAATTCATTGAACAGTTTGTCTTCATCAGCAGGAAAATTTGGTGCAATACTTTTAACAAAAACACAACAGTCCTGAATATCCTTCCACTGTAGCTGCAACTGTTCAGTATTAACCCAGTCAAATGCTTTAAAAGGTGTGAGAAATGGTAAACACCACTCTTTAATATACTCAATGCAAGAGTCATAGAAGGTGTCAGCATAAATATGAAATTGTTCTACAGTAATTTCACTCTCTTTTTCCAGATTTCTTAGACTCTCACGTACAAAGGATATGAGATATCTTCCAGATTTTCTACATTGTAATTTGCCCAATAATTTGTTTATTTCTTGATAAACTTCCGCTATTGTGATTTCTTGTTTCTCAATACATTTAATTGTTGTGGGGAAAGGTTTTAGCTGGCTAACAAGAAAATGTAGAAGAACAATAGACACAGTGTTATCAAAGAATTGTTTAAGTATAACAGGACACTTATCAAGGGAAATGAAATATGATTTCAAAGCAGGAAATATCCCTACAATTCTTTCCAATGCTGGCAGCAGAGATAGCCACCTTGTCTTGCTGTGCCCAAGTACAGTTTTGTATACAGTTTCAGTAAACTTACAGAATGACTTCAGAGATTCACCCCTTACTGTATATATGTGGAAATGCTGGTAGATTTTGTTTATAATTAATTGGCAGTCGATGGGTAGGCAATCTGAACCAGTTTGTAAGGAATTGTGCACCACATGTGCTGGACACCAACACCTACTATATTATTCACTGTGTTCTGTTGCAGTTTATAGAACAAATTGTTTTTTTTTTTTTCCTTTCCTCTGCTTACCACCAAAATTGGTGTTAGTGTTGTGTACAGAAACTGGAATCACCTGTTCCTCAAGATCATATTTCTTTAAAACCTCGAGCACATAATTCTGAAGTAAACCTGAAGTTTCTCCAGCTAAATTAACCAATTCGAGCACTTTCACCGTGATGCAATTTTCTGGGTGAAAATACCTGATAAGGAGAGGAACCAACTTCAAATCCATGAGATTCGATGTATCAATCATTACAGAAATGGATCGATCACTTTTCAGTTCATTTAAAACCTGCTGAGCTGCATACGGTGGAATAACATTTGAAATGATTTCATTACATTTTGTGTGTCCACATGTGAATTTAGGACTGAAATGTTTTTTAACAACTGCTGTAGTACAGTCCGTTGACTTAAAGCTACGATTATGCATTGCACTGTGGTATGCAAACGTAGCCTCTTGTACTGCCAACTGCCTGTCCATTTCTGTTACTGATTTTAAGTTTACGTAGTAGTCACTCACGCATTTATTTGCTCTTTTCGTGCAATGTTTCTTCGTCTTAGTGTGATTCACAATGTCAGACCTTCCATCATGACCAATAGCAAATTTTGATCTGCACAACGTACATTCTGCAGTTTCTCCACTACCAGTGATAAAAGGAAACTCACTTTTCATATTGCTGTTGAAATTACGCTTTCGTTTTGGCATAATGAAACAGTGATTGCCCAGTGCAAAACATTAATAGTGTGGCGACGAAAGCCAGAGAGCAAGTATCAGTGGTGTAGAGTATCTCTGGACCGAAAGGACGGATTCAGTGGATCGATTTAGAAGAGAAGAATCTTCGTAGTTATTTGTAACCTGTAGTGCGTTTAAAATTACTTGCGATTTTTGACAGTTCGGTACATGTTTGGGGTATGCTGAAAGTCATCACACGCTTCCTAGCATAAATAATTGCACAGTTAATAGCAAGTCAAACAACCAGGAGCGTAAAATACTCTAGCCAAGCGGAATCATAAAAAACGGGACATTTGAGCGTCCCGAAAGAAACTTCTGGGACGGCGGGACATTTTGGTAAAAAACGGGACTGTCCCGGGAAAAACGGGACTAATGGACACCCTAGTATAGACACTCCGCAAGCCACCTACGCTGCATGGCGGTGGGTACCCTGCACCACTAATAGTCATTTCCTTACCTGATCCACTAGCAAAGAGAGCAAGGGAAAACCGACTGTCTATATGCCTCCATAAAAAAACACAAAAAAAACAAAAAAAGTTGTTATATTAACTTAAGTATGTTGTTTAATTAACTTAATTATGTCATGTATCGGAAAATTTGACTCGTTCCACATCATTACGAAATATCGTATTCATGATCCATGGAACTAGTATTAATCTAATCTAATATGAGCCCTAATTCCTCGTATCTTATCTTCGTTCGCGATTGGTTTGAAGAACACACTGGGCAGTTCGAACGAATGGTTTGGCCACCCAGATCGCCCCTCGCGAATTCAATCGAACATTTGTGGGACTGAATTGATAGGTTAGTACGCGCGCAAAACCCAGCACCGGCAAGACTTTCGCAATTATGGACGGCTGTAGAGGTAGCATGGCTCAGTATTTCTGCAGGGAATTTACAACGACTTGTTGGGACAACGCCACGTCGAGTTGCAGCACTAAGTGGGGCAAAAGGAGATCTAACACGATATTAGGCGATATCTCATGACTTTTGTCACCTTAGCGTGGTGGAAGAGAAGGGTGAGTCAAACTCAAATACCTGTATTAAAATTCCAGGAAATGTATACCTAGCCAGTACCTCTGCTGGCCGGAAATGCTTTGATGGAAAAAAATTCCGATGTTCGAAATTGCCTTGAAAAAGTGGAGACTGATGATTCGGTGAATTATAAGACTGTATTCGATCTTTGGCAATCTGACAAAAATCATAGTTTTGAGGACGACATAGATAGTATAAAGAGAACATTTCGATTGGGCTGGCTATCGTTGTATTCACGGTCTGTTTATTGTACAGCAGCCAAAAGCGCGCTCTCTAAGTTACGTATCCACAAGCTATCCATTCACCAAATTCAAAGAGTTTCGTGATTCTGCAAAACTGCTTGTAAATTCTTAATTGTAGAAAGATAAAGTTGTAAAGGCGAGCAACTTTTTTAACATAACACTCCAAACGAAGATAGTAGAAGAACTCCCCAGCGAAAATCTTGAGAAATTAACACAAAACTGATCGCACTAAATTGAAATCAGTTGGTTCTTACGTATTGTTTTACGAGGGGCGTTTGAAAAGTCCGTGCAGAAATAAAAACTACTTACGTGTTTGAGGTAAAACTTATTTTTATTTTTCGACATAGTCTCCTTTTGGACTTATACACTTCGTCCAACGCTGTTCTAATCTGTTGATCCCTTCCGAATAATAGGAATTGTCCAAGTCTGCAAAATAGCTATTAGTTACTGCAATCAGCTCCTCGTTTGAATGAAATCTTTGTCCCGCCAGCTATTTCCTCAAATTGGGGAACAAATAGCAGTCCGAGGGAGCCAAGTCTGGAGAATAAGGGGGGGGGGGAGATGTGAAACGAGTTGGAATCCTATTTCCATTAATCTAGCGACCAAAACTGCTGAGGTGTGTGCTGGAGCATTGTCGTGATGGAAAAGGACTTTTTTGCGGTCCAATCGCCGGCGTTTTTCTTGCAGCTCGGTTTTCAAACGGTCCAATAACTATGAATAATATGCACCCGTAATAGTTTTACCCTTTTCCAGATGGTTGATGAGGATTACCCCTTGCGAAACCCGAAAGACAGTCGTCATAACCTTTCCGGGCGAAGGAATGGTCTTCACCTTTTTTGGTGTAGATTCTCCCTTTGTAACCCATTGTTTAGATTGTTCTTTGGTCTCAGGAGTATAGTAATGTGTCCATGTTTCATCCACAGTGACGAAACGACGCTTAAAGTCCTGAGGATTGTTCCTGAACAGCTGCAAACCATCGTTGCAACACTTCACACGATTCCGTTTTTGGTCAAGCGTGAACAATCGCGGAACCCATCTTGCGGATAGCTTTCTCATGTCCAAATGTTTATGCAAAATATTACGTACCCATTTCATTCGAGATGCCCACAACACTAGCAATCTCACGCGCCTTAACTCTTGTGTCATCCATCGCCATATCATGGATTTTATCAATGATTTCTGGAGTCATGACCTTCAGAGGGGGTCCAGAACGCCCCTATGGCCACTTATAAACTGTTCTAATCGAAGGTGCAGAGTCAATGTAATGTTTATCAAGCTTCTCTTTAGTGTCCTGAGCCTTTTGCCTTTCATAAAGGAATGTTTAATCACCATACAAAATTCTTTTTCGTCCATTTTTTTGACAGTCACTCCACTTCCTTGATTCACACGAATGCCAAACAAAAAGAAATAGTTCAATATGTCTGAAACTTGGTATACGTTCTTTTCAATGATGCTACTAACTAAACATGACCTCGATACGGTGCCATCTCTCGGACTTTGCAGGGACTTTTCAAACGCCCCTCGTATCCTTTACTGGACGTGCTTTTATGAAGAAGAACGTGCCAGGTGCGAGTAGCCCTCGTACCCGAAGGGCTCAGTATAAACTTAATTATGTATGTAGACATTTCATCCGTTCCGGTAATCGTAAACGTCGTCGATTTTTGCCTGTTATCGACACTAATACGGCAAGACATCGATCCCTGCGTGTCGAGAAAGTTTTAATTTCAACTCTGAAATCGGATAACAAATGACAAAATATTTTTTTCATGTAAAATAAATATAAATTTACAATTTTCTGATTTTTTCTCCTTTACTTGTATTGTAAAACCTTCCTTTTGGCTAAAGTTCAGGATTCTATGTTTTAATGAGTAAGTTTGCGAGTATCAAAATATGTGACATAAATGGCCGCATCTTTTGTCTGCATTGACACCACAGACCTTATCATATAACGTAAATTTCAACTCATTAATATACTCCTTCCAGAGAAAAATGGGTCCTAACAGACGGACTGACAGGCAGTCTGATGACAAATGCCAAAAACTTTTCCTCGTATGATGTAATTACACAAGCACAATTTTCGGATTTTTTCGTTTACTTGTACTGTAGAAGCTTGCTTCTTGCCAAATTTCATGACTATAGGTCAACGCTAAGTACTCTGTACCTTTTGATTAGTGAGTCTTTGAACAGCAAAATACGTGACATAAATGGCCGTATCTGTTGATTTCCATAACGTAGAAGTTTCAATTTTTTACACCGCCAAGGAACCGTAGTTTTTAGTATGTGAGGTAAATTTCAAGGTGATAAGTCGACCCGTTCCTGAGAAAAATGGTTTTAACAGCGGACAGACAGAAAGACAGATAGACTGGCAATAAAGTGATCCTTTAATAGTTCCTTTTTTACCGATTGAGATACAAAACCCTAAAATCCAATGAAAATACTATTTTTGATAATTTGTTACAATTTAGGGAAGCATGTTAAAAATGCCCTAAAATGCGACGAATATTTCTTGTCGATGTTGAAGCTTGTGGTTGAGGTTCAAAAGCGCGAAGTTTGAGAAACGTTATCAGCAGGATGTTCCCAGTGGCAGAAAAACAAATTAATTGACAGAATAGCGCTTACGACTGTAACAGCTCAAAATAACGTCAATAACTGGAAAACTTGCGTGCTGCGAATGTAAAAACAGGTTGTACTACTATTATACTGTGAGCTTGTTTATGTTTATAACACTGACCAGCCACTAAAATTACACTGTCGAAAGCAGCAGGTGAAAATGATGAGCAGATGCCAATATATTCGAAAATTCTGACTCACATGAATGGAGAACATGTTAGACTGTGGGTCTCCTACACTACATACGACACTAATTTGCGAAAAAAAGAAAAAAGCTCACGTGTTAGAATGGTTATTTATGGTAACAAAATTCTCGTTTATTACTTCACTGCCGGCCGTTGTGGTCAAGCGGTTCTAGGCGCTTCAGTCCGGAACCGCACGACTGCTACGGTCGCAGGTTCGAATCCTGCCGCGGGCATGGGTGTATGTGATGTCCTTAGGTTAGCTTGGTTTAATTAATTCTAAGTTCTAGGGGACTGATGACCTCAATGTTAAGTCCCATAGTGCTCAGAGCCATTTGAACAATTTTTTTATTACTTCATTACTTTCGCAAACGCCAATACTTTGCACATGTATACCGTCTGAAAAAATGCCCGTGTGCTACGAACTTTCCTTACAGTCTTTCACGCTCAAACTTCAAATCAGTGGAAAAACTGATGCGAATCTATAGTCTGATCTGTACCATTCCATAGGAAACAACAAAGATTTCGATACTTTACTATGACACACAACAAAATCTATGCTCTTCATCTGCACTGCCAACCAAATGTACCCTAATTCATACAGTTCTCCCAGTGCACGTAGAATGCTGTTCAACGATTATGATCCAGAGCTGTTGACAGGAAAACATTATTTTTACTGTAGGCTACAGTTTAAAAATTGTTGCTGTTTGACTGTTTACACATAATAACATATAAAGTGTTAGCATACAGAATTCTTAAAGTAACCCTTAACTCACGGAGTGTAGTCTTAGAGACTGCGCGAAAGTTTTCGAAATCACCCTCTAAGGTCTTGAACTCACTCTCTAAGGTCATTTCTGGCGGAAATCTCCTATACACCCAACTATCCTCCTTATAAAGCCAAGCCTACGATGCTTTGTTGTCGATTGCGTTATCGTCTTCCTTGTTTGTTGTTGACACGTGTTATTGACCGGTGTTCGGATCTCCTAGACTACGCCATGTTAGCAATTTAGCGGTGGTCTAGCGGTTCTAGGCGCGCAGTCCGGAGCCGCGCGACTGCTACGGTCGCAGGTTCGAATCCTGCCTCGGGCATGGATGTGTGTGATGTCCTTAGGTTAGTTAGGTTTAAGTAGTTCTAAGTTCTAGGGGACTGATGACCACAGTAGTTAAGTCCCATAGTACTCAGAGCCATTTGAACCATTTTGTTAGCAATTTACCTGTTTTCTTCAGTACAGTATAAATTGTGTTTGCAACTACGCGTCAGTTTTAGCGATCCCTAGTTTCATAAAATTAATAGGCAGTGGACGGAGGAAGACTTCGGTGACATACATTACGAAATAGATGAATAAGATGATGATTTTAGAATAACCAGTTATCGCAACGTCGTGTACAGTTCTGCCACTGGGCACAAGAGAAATTACGTGACGATAACAGTTTTTTTTCACGCGTTCTATTTAGCGACGAAGCGTCATTCACCAACAGCGGTAACGTAAACCGGCATAATATGCACTATTGGGCTACGGAAAATCCACGGTGGAACAAGGGAGTCATTCAGAGGAAGAATGTCAGGAAAGTTGTGATGAGAACATTTCGGTTCCTCCGATAAAATACTCAGGGTGTTTGATAAAATCAAATTTCTGCCGAGTGGTGATGCAGTCTTGCAGACTTCCTTTTTGTATCTATCGAGTGGAATTTTTATGTTCAAGTTTACACCATGGAAATTAGTTCTTTTTGAAAATTTGCAAGTTACAGAGAATCTAGAGTTTAGTTGTCTAACAGTTTTTTTTTTATTTGTATGCTGTTTCAAAAACTGGACAAAGTATGTACTCTTGTCTGATGAAAAGTAAAATACTACGTGTTCTATTTTGTGCAAGAAGGTCGCGGAGGAGTATTCAAACAACACTTAAATAACTGTAAAAATAACAGTTATAGGGTGGTCCATTGATAGTGACCGGGCCAAATATCTCAAGAAATAAGCATCAAACGAAAAAACTACAAAGAACGAAACTCGTCTAGCTTGAAGGGAGAAACCAGATGGCGCTATGGTTGGCCCGCTAGATGGCGCTGCCATAGGTCAAAGGGATACCAACTGCGTTTTTTTAAATAGGAACCCCAATTTTTATTATATATTCGTGTAGTACGTAAAGATTTATGAATGTTTTTGTTGGGCCACTTTTTTCGCTTTGTGATAGATGGCGCTGTAATAGTCACAAACGTATAAGTACGTGGTATCACCTAACATTCCGCCAGTGGGGACGGTATTTGCTTCGTAATACATTACCCGTGTTAAAATGGACCTTTTACCAATTGCGGAAAAGGTCGATATCGAGGTGATGTATGGCTATTGTGATCAAAATACCCAACGGGTATCCTGCTCGGTATCCTGGACGACATCATCCAAGTGTCCGGACCGTTCGCCGGATAGTTACGTTATTTAAGGAAACAGGAAGTGTTCACCCACATGTGAAACGTCAACCACGACCTGCAACAAATGATGATGCCCAAGTAGGTGTTTTAGCTGCTGTCGCGGCTAATCCGCACATCAGTACCAGACAAATTGCGTGAGACTCGGGAATCTCAAAAACGTCGGTGGTGAGAATGCTACAACAACATAGATTGCACCCGTACCATATTTCTATGCACCAGGAATTGCATGGCGACGAATTTGAACGTCGTGTACAGTTCTGCCACTGGGCACAAGAGAAATTACGTGACGATAACAGTTTTTTTTCACGCGTTCTATTTAGCGACGAAGCGTCATTCACCAACAGCGGTAACGTAAACCGGCATAATATGCACTATTGGGCTACGGAAAATCCACGGTGGATGCAACAAGTGGAGCATCAGCGACCTTGGCGGGTTAATGTATGGTGCGGTGTTATGGGAGGAAGGATAATTGGCCCCCATTTCATCGATGGCAATCTAAATGGTGCAATGTATGCTGATTTCCAACGTAATGTTCTACCGATGTTACTACAAGATGTTTCCCTGCTTGACAGAATGGCGATGTACTTCCAACATGATGGATGTCCGGCACATAGGTCGCGTGCGGTTGAAGCGGTATTGAATAGCATATTTCATGACAGGTGGATTGATCGTCGAAGCGCCATACCATGGCCCGCACGTTCACCGGATCTGACGTACCCGGATTTCTTTGTGTGGGGAAAGTTGAAGGACATTTGATATCGTGATCCACCAACAAAGCCTGACAACATTCGTCAGTGCATTGTCAATGCATGTGGGAACATTACAGAAGGCGAACTACTCGCTGTTGAAAGGAATGTCGTTACACGTATTGCCAAACGCATAGAGGTTGACGGACATCATTTTGAGCATTTATTGCATTAATGTGGTATTTACGGTAACTGCATGCGTTTTCAGAAATGATAAGTTCACAAAGGTACATGTATCACATTGGAACAACCGAAATGAAATGTTCAAACGTACCTACGTCCTGTATTTTAATTTAAAAAAACCTACCTGTTACCAATTGTTCGTCTAAAATTGTGAGCCATATGTTTGTGACTATTACAGCGGCATCTATCACAGTGTCTTGAAAGGAGGATATAAGATGAACATCAACAAAAGCAGAACGAGGATAATGGAATGTAGTCGAATTAAGTCGGGTGATGCTGAGGGAATTAGATTAGGAAATGAGACACTTAAAGTAGTAAAGGAGTTTTGCTATTTGGGGAGCAAAATAACTGATGATGGTCGAAGTAGAGAGGATATAAAATGTAGACTGGCAGTGGCAAGGAAGGCGTTTCTGAAGAAGAAAAATTTGTTAACGTCGAGTATAGATTTGAATGTCAAGAAGTCGTTTCTGAAAGTATTTGTATGGAGTGTAGCCATGTATGGAAGTGAAACGTGGACAATAAATAGTTTAGACAAGAAGAGAATAGAAGCTTTCGAAATGTGGTGCTACAGAAGAATGCTGAAGATTGGCATTACATAACTAATGAGGAGGTATTGAATAGAATTGGGGAGAAGAGGAGCTTGTGGTACAACTTGACTAGAAGAAGGGATCGGTTGGTAGGACATGTTCTGAGACATCGAGGAATCACCAATTTAGTATGGGAGGGCAGCGCGGAGGGTAAAAATCGTAGAGGGAGACCAAGAGATGAATACACTAAGCAGATTCAGAAGTATGTAGGCTGCAGTAGGTACTGGAAAATGAAGATGCTTGCACAGGATAGAGTAGCATGGAGAGCTGCATCAAACTAGTCTCAGGACTGAATACAACAACAACATCTATCACTAAGCGAAAAAAGTGGTCCAACTAAAATATTCATATTTCTTTACGTACTAAACGAATATGTACTAAAAAATTGGGGTTTATATTTAAAAAAAACGCAGTTGATATCCGTTTGACCTATGGCAACGCTTTCTAGCGGGCCAACCATAGCGCCATCTGGTTTTACCCTTCATACTCGACAAGTTTCGTTCTTTGTAGTTTTTACGTTTGACGTTTATTTCGTGAGATATTTGACCCGGTCACAATCAATGGACCACCGTGTATAACATGAATTCAAAATTTCAAATGATTTGCGCTTTAAATCTTAGTTTAAGCATGGGGCTCCCAGAAACGCTATGTTGTAGTAAACTTTACATGAATGTTACCTCGTGAGTTAAGGGTTAATATAAGCTTTCATTTCTAATATTACAATGTTGTTACAAACTTTTCTGACACGATTTTTTCCGCATTTCTGCAGTATTATCGCCGTTGGCTTGGTGGATGACAACAGAAATGGTGGCAATGGCAGTTTCGTTAGCAGAGCTGAGCAGCCTCCAGCAAGTGACAGCGCCATGCAGTGCTCCACCAACCAGGAAGTATCCTATCACTATAAAAGTGATGCACGACCACACGTGCATAGCTGCATCATCTGCAAAAAGACGTTTGCACATTTTCAGGACCTGATGGAGCACAGTCACGTGGATACCCGAGAAATTCGTCATTCCTGCGTTGTGTGCCACAAAACATTCACAACTACTACCAGTCTGAAGATCCACTTCCGACTGCACACTGGTGAACGGCCGTACAGTTGTGACATGTGCCATAAGACATTCCGAAGAAGCGACTGTTTGCGGTACCACGTACTTCGACACGTGAACCAGTGTCCCTACATCTGTGAAGTGTGTCACAAGACGTTCATGTGTCGAAGGGAACTGCAGATTCACTCGCGAGTGCACACAGGCGAACGCCCCTACGCTTGTGATGTGTGTCGTAAGACATTCGTAAGCACAAGCGCCCTGAATGCGCATTCGGTTGTGCACGCGGGAGAAGGTCCCTACAGCTGTGAGGTGTGTCAGAAGAGATTCACGCGCCGAAGCAACCTGATCAGTCACGCCCGACTGCACACTGGCGAACGCCCATTCAGCTGTGGCGTCTGTCACAAGAAATTTTCACATAGATCAAACCTCAATCGACACTTGAAAGTGCATTTAGTTTAGTGCCCTTGTTGCTGTAACGTGTGCCACAAGAGGCTAAAGACCAGAAACATGGGATCTCATGTGTAGTCCTTTGACTGTTTGTGCTTATATGGCTGAATCGGTCTCAATGTCGATCAGAGGGTATTCTTTGGTGGTTAGCTTGTGTTAGGCTAATAGGGTAAACCTAAATAACTTCACGATATTAAGAATTGTAAATGAATAAGCTAAACAAATATCCAATCTAGAACCTGTCTATTTTACATGTGATAATGGTATATTGCTCTACTAATCCATGATAAAATGTAGTAAACAAAGTCGGCATGCTACCTAACCTCTCTATGGCATAGCTAATTCTATGACACTATACAGGGTGTCCCATTTACATCTACATCTACATTTATACTCCGCAAGCCACCCAACGGTGTGTGGCGGAGGGCACTTTACGTGCCACTGTCATTACCTCCCTTTCCTGTTCCAGTCGCGTATGGTTCGCGGGAAGAACCACTGTCTGAAAGCCTCCGTGCGCGCTCTAATCTCTCTAATTTTACATTCGTGATCTCCTCGGGAGGTATAAGTAGGGGGAAGCAATATATTCGATACCTCATCCAGAAACGCACCCTCTCGAAACCTGGACAGGAAGCTACACCGCGATGCACAGCGCCTCTCTTGTAGAGTCTGCCACTTGAGTTTGTTAAACATCTCCGTAACGCTATCACGGTTACCAAATAACCCTGTGACGAAACGCGCCGCTCTTCTTTGGATCTTCTCTATCTCCTCTGTCAACCCGATCTGGTACGGATCCCACACTGATGAGCAATACTCAACTATAGGTCGAATGAGTGTTTTGTAAGCCACCTCCTTTGTTGATGGACTACATTTTCTAAGGACTCTCCCAATGAATCTCAACCTGGTACCCGTCTTACCAACAATTAATTTTATATGATCATTCCACTTAAAATCATTCCGCACGCATACTCCCAGATATTTTACAGAAGTAACTGCTACCACTGTTTGTTCCGCTATCATATAATCATACAATAAAGGGTCCTTGTTTCTATGTATTCGCAATACGCTACATTTGTCTATGTTAAGGGTCAGTTGCCACTCCCTGGACCAAGTGCCTATCCGCTGCAGATCTTCCTGCATTTCGCTACAATTTTCTAATGCTGCAACTTCTCTGTATATTACAGCATCATCCGCGAAAAGCTGCATGGAACTTCCGACACTATCTACTAGGTCATTTATATACACTCCTGGAAATTGAAATAAGAATACCGTGAATTCATTGTCCCAGGAAGGGGAAACTTTATTGACACATTCCTGGGGTCAGATACATCACATGATCACACTGACAGAACCACAGGCACATAGACACAGGCAACAGAGCATGCACAATGTCGGCACTAGTACAGTGTATATCCACCTTTCGCAGCAATGCAGGCTGCTATTCTCCCATGGAGACGATCGTAGAGATGCTGGATGTAGTCCTGTGGAACGGCTTGCCATGCCATTTCCACCTGGCGCCTCAGTTGGACCAGCGTTTGTGCTGGACGTGCAGACCGCGTGAGACGACGCTTCATCCAGTCCCAAACATGCTCAATGGGGGACAGATCCGGAGATCTTGCTGGCCAGGGTAGTTGACTTACACCTTCTAGAGCACGTTGGGTGGCACGGGAGACATGCGGACGTGCATTGTCCTGTTGGAACAGCAAGTTCCCTTGCCGGTCTAGGAATGGTAGAACGATGGGTTCGATGACGGTTTGGATGTACCGTGCACTATTCAGTGTCCCCTCGACGATCACCAGTGGTGTACGGCCAGTGTAGGAGATCGCTCCCCACACCATGATGCCGGGTGTTGGCCCTGTGTGCCTCGGTCGTATGCAGTCCTGATTGTGGCGCTCACCTGCACGGCGCCAAACACGCATACGACCATCATTGGCACCAAGGCAGAAGCGACTCTCATCGCTGAAGACGACACGTCTCCATTCGTCCCTCCATTCACGCCTGTCGCGACACCACTGGAGGCGGGCTGCACGATGTTGGGGCGTGAGCGGAAGACGGCCTAACGGTGTGCGGGACCGTAGCCCAGCTTCATGGAGACGGTTGCGAATGGTCCTCGCCGATACCCCAGGAGCAACAGTGTCCCTAATTTGCTGGGAAGTGGCGGTGCGGTCCCCTACGGCACTGCGTAGGATCCTACGGTCTTGGCGTGCATCCGTGCGTCGCTGCGGTCCGGTCCCAGGTCGACGGGCACGTGCACCTTCCGCCGACTACTGGCGACAACATCGATGTACTGTGGAGACCTCACGCCCCACGTGTTGAGCAATTCGGCGGTACGTCCACCCGGCCTCCCGCATGCCCACTATACGCCATCGCTCAAAGTCCGTCAACTGCACATACGGTTCACGTCCACGCTGTCGCGGCATGCTACCAGTGTTAAAGACTGCGATGGAGCTCCGTATGCCACGGCAAACTGGCTGACACTGACGGCGGCGGTGCACAAATGCTGCGCAGCTAGCGCCATTCGGCGGCCAACACCGCGGTTCCTGGTGTGTCCGCTGTGCCGTGCGTGTGATCATTGCTTGTACAGCCCTCTCGCAGTGTCCGGAGCAAGTATGGTGGGTCTGACACACCGGTGTCAATGTGTTCTTTTTTCCATTTCCAGGAGTGTATATTGTGAAATGTTCCTTCTCAAACAAAGGACAGGTAAATACAAGGAATATGCGTTATTGGTCCAGAGACAACCCACGATGGCTTAGACAGCTGGAAAATCAGCGTCAATGGAGAGTTAACGTCTGGTGTGGGATGCTTGGTACTACAATTATTGGCCCTTATTTCATCAATGGTAGTGTAAACGGCACAGCGTATGACAACTTCCTCAGACGAATTCTTCCTTCTCCTCTGGATGAAGTGCCGCTAAGAACCAGAATGCTTATGTGGTATCAACACGTTGGATGCCCAGCACATAATGCCTTGCGTGCACGTCGTGTTCTCAACCGATGGTACCCTGCCATATGGATTGGTCTGCTAGGTCTCCTGATTTAAATCCTCTGGACTTTTTTCTTTGGGGATGAATTAGAGCCGTTGTCTATCACGATATTCCAAAACTCCAGAGGACATGCAGGAACGTATCATCCTAGCTTGTAATTCTCTTCAGCAGGCAACACTGGAAGCGGTAAATAATTCTTTCATTCAGCGAGTGCACTAGTGTATCGGTGTTCAGGGTCACCACTTTGAACACCTTTGAATGTTCTACTCCTGGACAATGGTACAAGAGAGTCAAAGTCAATTTTGTGTTATGTTTTTAGTTGATTTCCATTTGTAGACGAGTTTGTGATCCCGTGCTCAACGTCAGTGTTGTGTTATGTAATTATTAACGTTGTGTTTTAGTGAATGGCACACTGTGATACATTTTTGAATAGGTCTTTAGGAGAGGAATTGAATTTCCAAATAAGAAGTATAGGGTGCCTTTTAAAAAAGCCACACCGCTGTTCATATCTTTGTGAAAAACAACCTACAACAAAGGGAATCATGCTAATTGATGTCCCCGTGACGGCTAAAGAACATTTGATTGAAACATTTTGTTTTTTGCATCTGGAAAAACACTCACTTATGGTGGTCAAGATAAATGGGACACCCTGTATAGTTAACTTCGTGATAATGTAGTTAGTTGTGTGGTAATTTTCTTTTGCATATTTAAAGTTTATAACGCACATTTCATTCATTATCAGCATCGGTGTCGCTGTCTCTAACCTCTGTACGAATATTACACATAAATACCGTGCATCATGTGAATTGATGGACTGACAACTTTCATGGACCCATCGCAGACAGAAACAACACTTAGTCCAAATGCTTTTATGCTTTCCACAGCTGTAGCTCTTCCTTTTTATTCTTTGACTTCTGTGCAACAATGGTTCGTGGATAATTTTAATGTTTCCTGCGTTTGTATTATGAAATATGAGGATTGTCCAGAAAGTAAGTTCCGATTGATTGCGAAATGGATACCACACTGAAAACCCGATGAAGCTTTGCACAGACGTGTTGGGTACTGTCCCTAGTATGACCGTCGATCGCATCAAGACGCTCTTTTCAGTTGTGGGCGCACTGTGAGCGAGTAAAGGTGCCTAGAACAACGATATCTCCAGCCAAGTAGGAGGGCCCGCCGAGAGGCTTCGACTTAATGATTGCAGCCCACCTAACACAACTGCCACGCACTTCCTTCCTCATGGCAATTCTCAGCTGCACTCTGCAGGGGCAGTGAAGACACTTCTGCAGCGGTTTCGATGGGAAGTGTTCGATCACCCACAACACAGCCCTAATTGGCTCATGCTGAGTATCACCTCTGTTCACATGAAATGCTGGATACGAAGAGAACACTTGAGTGCAGGCTACGCGCTGTACACCAGCCTAGAGAATGATCGAAAAGCACAGGCGGCTGCCTTCTATGACGATGGTGTTGGAGATTTGTTATAGCGTTCTGACACATGTCTAAGTCGGAGCGGCGACTATGTAGAGAAGTATCTGAAAAGTGTAGCTAACTGTTAAAATGTTTCTGATTTTCACTGTGGTTTCCATTTAGAGACCGATCGGAACTTACTTTCTGGACAACCTCGTATGAAATTAACATCCAGTTCACTCGCAAGGCCAAAAGGTGCATGCATTCTGCCAATGGTCACATTGTCTTTGTGACCATTACTGCAATCTACATAGGCTTTTAAAGAACTCGATGTAATAGGAAAACGTTAAGCAGCTTTGTATGATCACTTTTCTTCCAAGACCTGCTAAAGTGCTCCACGAAAGTCATCGGTTGAACAGGATTGTCTTCTCTTGATCACATAACCCATTTTTGGCTTGTCCTTTCTCGCACATTTGCTTACAGATGAAGCCGTTGTTTCTGAAATGGACACAAAACTCATGAGGTGTTGTCGTTTTGCTAAGTGTATCATTTATTAATAAGGCATTTAAAGCCAACTATGATGACTAATAGGCCCGCCCGGTTGGCCGAGCAGTCTAACGCACGGCTTTCCGGGCGGGAAGGAGCGCCTGGTCCCCGGCACGAATCCGCCCGGCGGACTTGTGTCGAGGTCCGGTGACCCGGCCAGTCTATGGATGGTTATTCGGCGGTTTTCCATCTGCCTTGGCGAATGCGGGCTGGTGCTCCTTATTCCGCCTCAGTTACACTATGTCGGCGATTACCGCACAAACAAGTTCTCCACGCACGCGTAAACCATCATTACTCTACCACGCAAACATAGGGGTTACACTCGTCTGGTGTGAGACGTTCCCAGTGAGGGGGGGGGGGGGGGGGGGGGGGGGGAGGTTCCACCGGGGGCCGAACCGCACGATAACCGTGGGTTCGGTGTGGGGCGGCGGAGGGGTGAAGTGGACTGCAGTAGTCGTCGTCGGGCTGTGGACCACTGCGGCTGCGGTGGAGATGGAGCTTCTCCATCGTTTCTAGGTCCCCGGTTAACATACAATACAATACAATGATGACTAATAAATATATTCAATTCATATTATACAACTGCATATAAGTGTCTGACTAGCTGACTACTTACTTGAACAACTTACCTTAATGAGTATGTATTACAGGATCAGCGCAGCAAACGACGTATTTCCCCCCACACAACAATGAAATACCTGTTACAGACAAAGATTGTCGTTCCAGTGTAAAGACATTCCTGCCATTTGTTGGGGACGATAGGAACTGTGTGTAGGAGGCCCACCTTTCCTGAGGGCAAAGAGTGTGGCTGCTATCAAGAAATTAAGTATGTCGTGGAGTTAGATAGGTTTACCATGTGTCAGCTATTTCATCCACGTTGCCGTTGTTTTAATAATGCTCATTTTATGAGCATGGTTAATGTTGGTGTGGTGTCAGAAAATATAGATGCATGTAACAGATCCTCGGTAAGTTCTTGCTATAGTCATACTCGTCTAGTATAAATCACAGTTACTGCAAAGATCAGCAAGTGTGGGAAAAATGGTGAAGACTATTTTGTTTCTCGAGATGAGATAGCTATGTTGGCTGTAGAATGTGGTAGCAATGACATCTTCTTGTTCCATGCTCTTAGAGACGACGTTGCATAAATGAGAACTACATAATGGGAAATGCAAAATATTTGACCCCTGAACTACGAAGCAGATACACAGTACTGGAAACTAAATGTACTGGGTACTTCTCATTAAAAAATTATGAATTTCTATTCGTGGAAAGTGTTTTATGTAAACCTGCAAGGATGAATTCACTGGAAAAGAATCCATCTTCGAAATCCTATGTTTTATCATTGTTACTAAATGGATCTGTGACAGCTGAGTATGCTCTGACTGGAAAGTCTTGCAGTGTGATCCACAGAGTGGAAGGTATCAACAAAAAACTCTTTGGCAGTGTGCTCCATATCAGCCGCAAGCAGACGAGTGGAAGCTGTTGATGTTATTTGTATAGTGTGTTTCCTAGCTTCTAGAGCCATTCCTTGTGACTAAGACGTTTCATATCAGTGGTACTTTGTCAAACGATTGTAGAGTGTTTTTTAATCAACTTAACTTATTCATGTGTTAGTCGCGCATTCCAGTTGATATGTTTAATGCTTGGGGTCCCTAATATACCAGAATGGAAAGTGGGTTTGTGTGGAGAGATACCAAGGTAGCCCAAGCTGTTGAGTACTTGTCAGCTATTGGAGTTTTGGTCTAGAAATAGTTACGTTAACAAATTGACAAAATTTTGATACTTAAGAAAGAGGATGCGTTCTGGTAGACGATAAGAAGTACAGATAATCTTATCGCAATAAATCTTGGCCAGCGATATTCTACTTGAAAATCTGCCGCGGACTCGTATCATATTGCTGTTCATTAGACGTCAGATGGATGTATACCACCATCAGGTGCAATTCTCTAATTCCACTCTGCTTTCGAAAGAATGTCTTGACACCCCGACTCTAATGCTGTGGGCACACGAGGCTACTAACAAACGTAACAGCGAGGCAGACATTCACGATTCTCCCTTCTTCATAGCAGACAGCTCTCAATAATTATTAGAGTCTAGCGAAACCGAATAAGCGATCACAGATTGTGAGATGGGGTGAGCAGATCCGATAGGGACAGGTGGCCCACACTACTTCCTGTGGCCGGGCATAGAAGCGATGACGGAATCGTATGCTGGGTCTGTCTGCAACCATGTGGCGTGAAGATGCAAGTGCAGTAACAATTTGAATGAGTGATGACAATGTATGCACATCGAAGAAACGTCTTGCGAAGACCTGTTCAAGGAAATGGGGACACTACTGCTTTCCAGTATATTTTTCCTTAATGTTATTTGTCATAGGTAATACATCTCTATCTCAAACCAACAGCTCAATTCATTTAATCAGGACTAGACGTAAGAACATAAAGATCTATGGTCCACAAAGGCGTCCATTAATCATGAACACATACTTTCAATAACTTACCAGCAACCATAAAAAGTGTAACTACTCATAAAATTTAGTTTAAGAGGAACCAAAGAGAATTTATTGGTATCCAGCTGTATTACTCCATTTCTTAGTAGACGTAATTGATGTATGTATTACTAATCTTATCAAGTAACGTGAGTGTTACTTGAAATGTGGCTTCTGCATATCTCTGGTGTAGTAAGAGAACAGTATATGGTACATGTATATTTGAATGACTTTCCACTTAACATTCAGCAAGCAAAATGGTACGTTTCCAGATGATACTAGTGTAATAATAAATCCTATTAGAGAGAAAACAATAGAAGAATTCGTAAATAACATTTTCCAAAGAATTACTAAGTGATTTTCTCAAAATGGAATCTCCCTAAATTTTGAAAAAAAAACCAATACATTCAGTTCTGAACAAGAAATAAGTGTCATACGAACAGTTGTTGTAATACGTGAGCAGGAACCTGTAAGTAGTACAGAATGCTTCAAATTTTTAGGTGAAAACTTGAAATTGAAGAAAACTTTAACTGAAAGAAGCACATTACTTGAAATTGATGAAAACTTTAACTGAAAGAAGCACATTACTGAGCTTCTCAAACAATTAAGTTCAGTTATTTTTGCTCTGTGTGTAATTGCCAATCTTGAGAACAAGCGTATCTGCCTCCAGACACATTTTACATATTTCCACTCAATATTGTCGTACGAAATAATTTTCTGCGGTAACTCATGACTTGGAGAAAAAGTATTGATTACATTAAAGCGTACAGTAAGAATAATATGTGGTGCTCAGCAACGGTCGTCATGTAGGTACCTTTTCAAGGGGCTAAGTATTTTAACTGCTTCGTCACAATACATATTTTCGCTAGTGAAATTCGTCAGGAACAATCTATCTCAATTTGAGAACACCAGTGATGTATATCCCTACAACACTAGAGGGAAAATAATCTATAACATAGAATGTTTGACAGGTAGCGGATCAAGATTTAAATCCAACTCAGAATCATTTCTCCTGGACAACTCACTCTATTCCACTGACGAAATTCTACTTCAAAACCAAAAGCCATTTAAAAAAATCTTGTTTTTATGTGTAGTTGCGTCAGTAGGAATAAAATGATAATGTGAACATTAATGTCCGCACTAATCATGTGTACATATCCAGTAAACTTACTCTTTCCACGTCATTTCGATAAAAGAATCATTCAAAGGATCTATGGAAATGTAACTAACTAACTAAGTGATGTACACTGATTTTCTGTTTGATGATGCATGGCTGCAATAGCATAAAAGTTATCATATGCATCTCACTGTACTATACATTTACATATTTTGTGACCAGTTTGTAATTTATTCTTAGATTAAAATATGTTTCAATTTTTTAAATTTATTTTTTATAAATAAATATTATCTGCTCTTATTTTATGACATGTTCTACTTCGTTTTGGATCTCCCCTCTTTGGATCAATGGAACAATAAAGTGTATGTAATCTAATATAAATGGGAGGGATTAAAAAGCCATTTGTAATAAATTTTTGCCATTTTGGATGAAAACAGCAAGTTTACTGCCTATGCATCGCCCAGAAATTGCTCAACGGACATGTATGTGTTCTTTAAATGGAGGTACGAAGTACTGAAAGTTGAACCCTAACTATTCTGTATGAGAAGTTCCTAATTAATTCTGAATATGAAACAGTTATGTTCCTACAGCTGACCTTTTGTGATCTCAGTATGCTTCACAAGAATTAAAAGCAGTAAATTCTTAGATATATGCAACACATTTTTGATGTTATCCTGATACAAACTTCAAACATTAATGAAATGGTTTCTGCATAGTTAATGCAGAGTGTCAGGTAACCGAATGGAAATATTATAATTTCCACAATTTTGCATCACTGTAAAACAGCTGTTTTGGGGGCTATGATTTCCAAATTAGTCAATAAACTTGCTGTTTTATTCATTAACATATTAACAATGAAAATGTCTCTGCTCAATTACGTGATCATTCGCTGTCTGATGCACAGATTCAGGACATATGAATAATCAAACTTGACCAATCTTATTGAGATCTGTTTCTGTCTATCTCTTTCTCCCTTTCTCTTATCTCTTTTTGAAAAGTTTGTAAAGTGCAGTCAGCTGTAATAGAGGCTTTCATGACTGCCCCATCATTTTAAGATTTCGTCCTCAGCTCCACGATACTCTAGAATACAGACATGTACTGTACTTCATATGCTGTGGGTACTTTTGTGACTCTTCCTGTCAGTGGAACGATATTTCTTTCTAGGTGGACATGACACTGTACTTGAGTGCTTTATGTTAATGTATCCTGCCGGGATGCGCTGGATGGTCTTATGGCTGCTGGCGTTGCTGAGGCTACCCGCCACAACCCTGTCTTGCGGCTAGTTCTCAACGGCATGGGGGCCATCCTCACGCATTTGGATGCTGATGGCTCTGAACAGCCCAACACTTATGCCGCTAAGATGTTGACCCTGGCGCAAAGGAACTACTCCCAAATTGAGAAGGAGGCCCTGGCGATCGTGTTCGCCATCCAAAAATTTCATTCCTATCTCTTGGGGGCCAGGTTCAGCCTCCTGACGGACCATAAACCATTGGTTACACTTTTTGGACCCCACACTCACCTTCCCGAGCGGACGGCTCAATGTCTCCAGCGCTGGGCATTGTTTTTATGTAATAACGCTTACACCATCCGGTATAAGCCCACTGCCCACCACGCTAATGCGGATGCTTTGTCACATCTCCCAGCGGGCCCCGATCCTGCCTTTGACCAACAGGAGGTCCTCTGCTTTCACATTGATTCCGCCCTCCTGGATGCGCTGGACGGTCTTCCTCTTATGGCTGCTGACGTTGCTGAGGCTACCCGCCAC
Source organism: Schistocerca americana (assembly GCF_021461395.2). Taxonomy (NCBI): domain Eukaryota; kingdom Metazoa; phylum Arthropoda; class Insecta; order Orthoptera; family Acrididae; genus Schistocerca; species Schistocerca americana. The sequence goes on along the minus strand of NC_060127.1, from coordinate 168,057,670 downwards.
AACCCTGTCTTCGGCTAGTTCTCAACTATGTGGTCCATGGGTGGCCATCCTATGTCACTCGTCAGATGCAGTCCGATTTCAGCCCATGGCGCCACCTGTCCCACAGGCTCTCTGTGGTCGATGATGTCCTGTTGGCCACAGAGTCAGATGCCCACCGTGTGGTCATCTCTCCGGAATTGTGGCTTCGGGTGCTCAGTTTGTTACACTGGGGTATGGCCCGTATGAAAGTTTTGGCTCGCCGGCATGTGTATTGACTTGGCATTGATGGCGATATTGAGCGCCTGGTCCGTGGCTGTACTGTCTGTGCATGTCACCAGACAAGCCCCCTCAGTCATTTGCATCCTGGCCTGTGCCTTGCCGGCCCTGAGATCGCATCCATGTCGATTTTGCGGGCTCGTTTTTGGGGTCCATGTGGTTACTCATCGTTGATGCCTACTCCAAATACCCATATGTTGTCCGAATGGCATCCACTACCACGAAGGCTATACTCATGGCCCTGGCCCAGGTTCTCGCCATTGAGTGCCTGCCCCCACACGTTGGTCTCCGATAATGGTCCCCAATTCACAGCATCCCCCTTCCATAACTTCTGTCAGGCCAACGGTATCAAGCATATCCATAGCCCCCCTTTCCACCCTTCGTCCAGTGGCGTGGCGGAGAGGCTTGTCCACGCTTTTAAACACCAGTTGACTAAGGCGGTCGACACATCTCCAACCACGTCAGCCGTCACCCTGTTTTTGAGCACCTATCACACTACGCCAATTGACAGTCGCAGTCCGGCAGGGCTCCTTCATGGATGACAGCCACAGACCCTGCTCCATTTACTGCTGCCGTCCTCCTCCCGCCCCCACTCCTGGCCCTCGTAATGGTATGCCTCTGGGAGGGCCGTGTGGGCCCGCGAGTACAGGTGCAAGGTGGGTTGGACACCCACCACAGTCGTCGCGGCCCATGAGTGGCATGTTACGTCAGTGCAGATGTCGAAAGTGTTGGAGCGTCGCCATCGTAATCAGCTCCACCCTCGTGCTGCCACGGGGCTGGCACTGCCGCCTCTTTCCCTACCTCCTTCAGGCTCGGACGTGGTTTTCGAGTCACCGTCCCCTCCCCCGGTTGCTGTCTCTCCGTGTGGGCCTGCTGCCGGCCCTCTCCGCCTCCGGGTGGATCGGCGGCTCCCTCCCCCGCCCTGGACTCTGGATCGGCTCATGGATACCTCGGGCGTCCCTTCCTCCCCGCCACTAGTGGTTGATACGCCCAGTTCCTCTTCCCACTGCCGCCCACCTCGGCACCGTCTGGGGCGTTTCTGTCCCTACGCGCAAGTTTCAGGGGGGAGGGATCTGGCACCGCGCACCGCGTAATTTGAATCCACGCCAGACGTCATGGACGTCGAAGACCCATAGAGGTCTCTGCACCATTGCGCCTTAAGCTGTGGTGGCGCACACCTCCTGCCCGCTTTTAGTGTGGGGCGCCACACTGGAACACGTGGTCCCAGTGGCCAATAGCGGCGCCCCTAATAGCGTACTGAAACGCCGGCCACTCGCTCAGCCAGTCAGTCTAATCCCGCTTACGTTGGTTTACACCTCGCTTTCCGCTAGACTGCTTACTTCCTGGTTCGTGTACGAGTTTGTTTCCTTGTGACTCTGTTGTTCGGACTTGTTGTCTTCGTTCCGTCCTACGTTGGTCATGTCCATCCTCTTCCGTTGTGTTGTTGTTTGCGGGCCTCTCCACGGGTCCTGCCGTCCCTTTCATCATTGCTACCCTGCGACCGTCCTGGTCGCTGTTACAACAGAAGGTGCAATTAATTGTTCGATTTAATTAATTAATCAATGATACTGAAAGAGTGGGAAGTAGCTATTCGAATAACTCAGGCCTGGAAATGTGTTGTATCGGTGAGGGGAATTCCCAGGTGGATGGGGAGGAGGACAGGGAGGGAAGGGGTAGGGTGGTTTCTCAGAAGGACTGATTATCGCCAGGGGCTATAATCCACTTAGCGGAACAATAGGTTAAGGAGCTCTCAATCAAAAGAGAACTCTAGGCCTTTCTCTGAATTCATGCTTGCCCCTGACATCGGCAACCTGCAATGTGAGGCGATGTTCTTTTTGGCATGCTACTAACCCCTATGTGTTCAGAGGGTGATCCAATGACATCATCAATTCTGCAGTGGGCATGGAGTCATTGGAATTCGACCGTCGATCAATTTTTGCTACACTAGGTCAACAGTCATCTCTACAAACGCCGTCATCGAGGCGAACGTCGGCTCGAAACGTGCAGTGCGCCACGGACACAGGCTGTTGGAAGCAGTTTTATGCTATGGGCTTGCAGAAGACCTGCGGTAGTAACTGAAGACATGTTAACTGTTGCGAACCACTTACATCGTTTCATGCTTGATGTCTTTCCCGATGGCGGTGTCACCTTTCAGCAGCATAACTGCATGTCTCGGAGCCAAAATCATGCTATAGTGGTTTGAGGAGCATTAGTATGAACTCACGTTGATGTCTCGGCAACCAAATTCGCCTGCTGTAAATCCTATGGAACCCATCTGGGTCGTTATTGGGCGCCATCACTGCGCACTCAAATAAGCAGCTATTTGCGTCAATTACATGGCCTGTGCGTAGACATCTAATGCCACATATCCCCACAAACCTACCAACAAACTGTTGGATCCCTCATACACGGAATCAGTGAGGAATTTCGTTCCATAGGCAGACAAACAAGCTATTAATCAGGTGGTCATAACGATTGGCTAATCAGTGTATACAGACTGTGTTTTAATAATAAATGAAAAACACCAGTTTGCTTTTGTTCTACAATATTGTAGAACAAAAGCAAACTGGTGCTTTTCATTTATTATTATAATGTTGTTCTACCAAGAACCGACGGAAGATTCTGTTAATATGATTGTTTTATTTTCTAAAGAGGGTGCAATTAATTTATTGAAATCTGTCCTTCTTCTTGTATTAAAAAAATGAAATAAATGTGAAAAATATTTAAAAATTTGGGTACTAAACACATCATAAATACGATTTCAGTGTCTAAAGCGACTCCAGGAATATACTACAAACCCTTGTATATTGCTTGCATGTGGATCATGAGGACAAGAATAGATCAATTACAGCATGCACAGAGGCATTTAAACATTCCGCATGAGGATGTAGCGCCCTGTTAGTGTTGCTATAATTTTCATTTGTAGTGTGTATTGTTGTGAAACAAATTTATGACGCAATTTTTGCCATAGTTTCCTGTATAATCCCCGTTGGCATGGAAGACAACAGAAATGACGACTTGCTGACAGGGATGGGCAATGTCATACAATGCAGCACTAACAAGGAAGCATCCTATGACCACAATTATGTACACAGCTGCACCATCTGCAGAAGGACATTCGCAAAATTGCAGGACCTGAAGGAGGACAATCACACGGACAGTCTTGAATTTCTACATTCCTGCAGTGTTGTCACAAAACAGTACCACGAAACAGCAACATGAAAGAGCAATTACGTCTGTATGCACGGATCGGACATTATGTGTGTGTGAAGTGTGTCACAAAACATTCACAAGTGCCACTGTACCCAAGAAACACTCATTTCTGCATATGGGCGAAATCCATATATTTGGCATGTACAACGGGTGACATTCTATACCAGGGCTTCCCAACGTGTGGTCCGCGGACCCCTTAGGGGTCTGCCGGCTCTTTCTAGGGGGTCCGCGGCCACCTTTCACCAAATCGTGTAAAATAATGAGTAAAATTATTGAATAAAAATGTGAAAATCAAATTCACCACTATTTTTTTTTTCGTGTGAAAAATATGTGTACTTTTACTTGAGGTCGTATTCCCAAGCAGCCTTTGCGGTTCCTAAGTGAGAACGGATACAAAGTTTAGTGCCGGAGAATGCGGCTTCTCTGATCGACTGTTTCGCAACAATACGGGGGTCATTTGTGCGCCGGCTCACGGCGCTAGATGCGCTGAAACCTTTTACGCATGCGCGGAGCGAGCTTTGTTGACCAATGACAGCACTCGCTGGCACGTATGCGGCCCCAGGCATCATTAAATGTTGAACTTGCTTTGTTAGTGCACTACCTATTTCATAAGTCGATTTTTGAGCTTCAAGTCACAAGACGTTTATAACCACGACCACCCTGAAGGAGCACATAAGACTGCACATAGGTGAACGTCCTCATATCTGTCAAGTGTGTCACAAGACATTCTCAGACAAGTGCAGACTGAGGCAACATTCAGAAGTGTACAGTCCGCGCAGAATGCCATGGCAGGTAGATGTGCAAATGTTCACTTGTGCTTTGATAGTACAAGTGCCTCTAGTAGTTGAGTCCTAACCAGCCAAACAAGGAGTGTTGCAACACTCTAGTAGCACCAGCAAGCCAATCAAAGTATCTGGAGGTTAAATAGCTTGGGTTTACTCATGATTCATCCAGTTATTGGCAGTAATTTATTCAGTAAACAATTAAGTAATAAAGGGTACGCTGAATATCTGCAGCACATCCTTGCAGAGTTACTAGAAGGTTTCGCATTACCCGCATCTTGTTAATATGGCCATACGAGTAAGAAAATGAGTGTTGAGCGCAGCTTCCATGGTGATCAGTAAACCAGAAGTTGGATACAGAGTTATTCGTAAGTATCTCTTGGGTTTCAGAAGACGACTGCTTGAAAACTACCAGAAACACTGCTAACTTTAAATTTCAGAGCGAAACCCATGGGAACTGAAGCTTCTTAATGCAAGTGCCATGTTCCCAATGACTTCCCCCCCCCCCCCCCCCCCCCAACGTATCAATAGTCTTTGGTTTAGAGATGAATGAAAACAACTTGATGGTCAAAAATCGACTTATGAAATAGGTAGTGCACTAACAAAGCAAGTTTAACATTTAATGAAGTTTACACAGTCTCACGTCACCAACATGTTGTGCAGGCTCAATTGTAAGAGAATTCTGTAACAGTGGTTTAATTTAAGTGAGGAGCTGAGGAAAAGTAAGGTCAGTAGCTTATGAAAAAGCACATTCTCGGTACAAACAAACGTATAATGTCTTCAATTATGTTGTTGCAAAGCCCACAGCATTTCTCGTTTCACGAGCCATCGGTGGCCCTTAAAAATTTCATTCTTTCATCGAAAAAATCTGTAGTGTGGAATTACACGGTAGGCTATGAAGTTTTACTTAATAACTGCATAAATACTGTCCTCCTTCCTGGCTATCATTTGCCAAAATCCCATTTCGATACCTCAAACCGTTTCTGAAATATGAGGAATGTTGTGGATACTCGCCGTAACGTGCTCGCCTCCCATGCAAGCGGGCCCGGGTTCGATTCCGGCCGGGTTGGAGATTTTCTCCGTTCGGGGACTGCGTGTTGTGTTGTCCTCGTCATTTCGGATCAGTTTTCTCGAGATTGGCGACAAGTCTAAAGAAATATTCAATATGAAGTTAAAATCTTCTGAGTTATTATGCTGCGTCATGTTTCTTCTAAAATGATGGACGTTTCGATCCCCTATGCTCTGATCTTCCTCAGGATCTTCTGGTATCCACTACTGCTAGAACATGACGCGGCCTAATAACCCAGCAGATTTTAACTTCAGTGATAACGGCCACAAAAGCGCCCAGACTTACATAAATATTCAATATGTTAGCTAAATTTCATACACAACAACTTATTATGTAATATGCACCAAATGCAAAATCATAGCGACCTCTATTTTTCATCGCAAATTTTTCCGGATTTCGCGGTGTGTTTTACTTCCATGCAAATATCACAATAATTATAACCATTAACGGAATGATGGGCACATCATAAAGAGCCTGGCACATGAACCTACAAGCAAAGCAAAAATGATTTTTTTTTTTTTTTTTTTTTACCAAGTGCTTCCTGTAAAATCGTTTGAGAAAGATTGCAGGACATGCGCCTCTATTTTGTCATTACTGAGCAGCCGAAAGGTGGGAAACACTAGTTGGTCGCCTCCCTCAGAACAAACGAATGAACTCGCCCGGTGCTTTGGAGGAAAACTAGCCACTGCACATCATCAACCGTATCCTGATCGGACTCTACCAACACCACCTAGACTACAGGCCTGCGCGCACACTTGTGACGTCACATACTGATTGGCCGGGTCTGTATCGGAACGCTGCTGTTAAGCATTCTGCAGTTTACGAACTTTACAAGTTTTAGAGCTGAAACTGCATAGGGATTCTCGTGCTTTGCACTTCTACATGGCGTTGTAATAAAAGTATGGAAATTTATATCACTGCGTAAAGTAACTGAACAAAACTGCCATATGTTATTTCAAGATGTAAGATTTTTTGACGATTTGCCTTAAATACGCGTTTCTAGGCTTGAATACAAACTGCAATTTTAAATTCTGGCTTTTACCTCAGGAGCCACGTTTTCCTGCAGTAAAAAATCGACAATATGCAACAACAAGCAGACGTTTTCGGTTTTAAATTAAGCAGCTGGAGCTTCTACAGAATTTAAGAATTTGTTTCCCCGGTTATTTTCGTAAATTTTCCTCTCCACTTCAAAATTTGCTGACCTCACACGAAACTCAAATCATTCGACGAAATGGAGCACCTCCTGACATAATGTTTAATAAATCAAAAAATCCGAAAAAATACTTTATTTCCCTGTTTCTCCAGAACTTTAGAACCTTAAACCTGAAAGTATTCTTTCTCCTATATCCTTGACTGAAGGATAGTGCTGTTAATTTAACGAGTGCTGTTAATTTAATCACAGAGTGCTGTTAATTTAATCACAATGCACTTACCTCGAAATTCTGCTTTCTGTACTGCTTAATCTGTCTAACACTGAATTCATTAAAGCAATTTTCTAGGGAAGTTTACTCAAGTTGAAATTATTTCCGAAAAACTGTATATGTAAAACTGAACAAAATCATTCTGTAGCTCTTCCAAATAAAAGTACTGGAAACTCAATAATCTGGTAGGAATGATAAGGAATACTAAATATTTTCGAGCCACACTTATCAATATGACTTTTCTGTGTGACAATAGTTGCAAATATGAGACACATTTCACAGCCAGATTCGTATTAACCTCGCAGCAATGGTCCAGAACTAAGAAACAAATTATACTGGTACATGATACATAACTGTTTTTAAAAACAATTGGCAAATGTGGTGCAATGGATACAAATAATAGGCTAAAAATTTTTTTGTTATTTACTTACCCTTGAATGATGTGTAGACACAAATGCCTGTCTGGGAATAGCTGCAATCCAGCGATTTCACACATTAGGGAAATCGAAACATGTGCACGTTCATACCTTTTTGGGATTTATAATTTCCCTGTCAAAATGGAACGAAACACTTGCATCCCATACTTCGAAGAACTGTAGGCGAATACTGTATGAAATATGTATCAGTTTCACGTGGCACACATTTTCAACACAACATACACGCCAACAGGACTGCCAACTAAAGATAAGATGGCCAACAGTTTGTGATGTCACGTGCCAATATGGCCGCTGTGCGTAGGCCTTGTATCTCGAAGGCTTTGACTCTATGAAGCAACATTCACGAGTACCCAGTGGTGACGCCAGCCATAATCGTCCTTATTTGTGCGAGGTGTGACAGGAAACGTTGACAGTCAGCACTGCGATCAAGAAGCACTCATTTCTGCACACACGCGGTCCACATATTTGAGGCCCGGAGTGATTTTAGATTTATTGCAGTACAAGAGAGATTGCACTCCTGCCACCGTTTTTAATGCAGCATTTTCTGCCATTTTAACTGAGCACCACGACTATGTAGCTGTTTTTACGGATGGGTCGAAACAAGGGGATTTCGTGGGTTGCTCTGTTGTTTTTCCATATCGTGTCCTCAAAGTCCGACTGCCTCAGACTTTTACTGTCTTTGATGCAGAATTGTTTGCGATCTTGCGGGCACTGGAGCACATGAGGCATTCTTCCTGTCCTAAATTTCTTGTCTGTTCCGATTCAGTCAGTGCCCTTCACTCATTGCAACGTTTGTATCCGGCAGACAAAATTGCCCAGACCATCCAGGATGCCCTCCTCCGACTACAGCGACAGGGGAAGGAGGTGGCTTTCTGCTGGGTTCCGGGGCATGTCGGCATTGCTGGGAATGAAAGGGCAGATCTCGCAGCCAAGGAGGCGTGTCTCGCCGCACAAGTATCTCAGTGTGCTATCCCCTTGCACGCACTCACCTTGCTGTTGAGCTCACGGGTCATGCGTCGGTGGGAGGATGAGTGGCTGGAAGTGACTGACAATAAGCTCCGTATAGTCAAGCCCACAACGCGTGTGTGGTGTACTTCCTTTCAGCCCCATCGACGGGACGAGGTTCTCCTCACTCGGCTTCGAATAGGCCACAGCCCTATGACGCACGGCCTCCTGCTCCGGCGAGAGGACCCTCCAATGTGTGGTGCTTGCGGCGTCCAGGTCACTGTGCGCCACGTTTTATTGGATTGCGTTTTATTTTCTGACCAGCGGGTCGCGGCTGACTTGCCAGCGGACCTGCCATCTCTTTTAGGCAACACTCGGACGAATGTGGTTAAAGTTTTAAAGTTCTGTGCCCTGTCAAATGTTTTTACAAAGATTTTAGGGAGAGAATTTTAATTTTCTCACTGTGTGACAAGCTCGCCCATATTTTATGTAAGTGACCAGCCAATAACAATTTCCTGTGACATTCTTGTTGCTATGTTTCCCCTTTCCTTAGGTTTTACTTTCTTATGTAGCATTTTCCTTCTTTTCCTGCTTTCTTTGAGTGTGTGCTTTAGTTTTCTTAGGTCTGTCCACATTCGTACCTTTTAATGTGTGTCAGGGCGCTGATGACCTCGATGTTGAGCGCCCATAAGCCCCAACACACCACCACCACCACCATCATGTACGACAAATGACATTCAAAACCAAGAGCGTCCTGAACGCACATTTACGTGTGCACACTGATTCAAAAAATGGTTCAAATGCCTCTGAGCGCTATGGGACTTCTGATGTCATCAGTCCCCTAGAACTTAGAACTACTTAAACTTAACAAACCTAAAGACATCACACACATCCATGCCCGAGGCAGGATTCGAACCTGCGACCGTAGCGGTCGCGCGGTTCCAGACTGTAGCGCTTAGAACCGCTCGGCCACACCGGCGGGCTCTACACTCTGGGATCCATGCTTATGTGTGTGAAGCGTGTCACAAGACCTTCACAAAAAGATCCAACCCGAAGTAGCACTCATGTCTTCACACGGAGGAACAGAAACATTCGTGATGATCCTGTATTAGGCTAAAATATCAACTACTGCATCTGCATCATGATGATTATAACAGTGCTCACTTTACAAGATGGATTGTGAGGGCGTGTTGTCACAAAATACACCATCAAGGGCCGGTTGTACAATCTCTGGTTAGCTGCCGTTAACTGCTATTCACGGGATAGCGATGAAAAGGCTTTGTACGAAACGGGAACAACGCCTAACCGGAGAATAAACTCGAGCTATCTTAACAGGCGATTTCTGGCTGGTTAGCGAGCTTGAGGCCCGCCTGCTTAGCTGAGAGGCAAGTGCTCGCCGTAACGTGCTCGCCTCCCATGCAAATGGGTCCGGGTTCGATTCCCGGCCGTGTTGGAGATTTTCTCCGCTCGGGGACTGCGTGTTGTGTTGTCCTCGTCATCCTCACCACCGGCGCGCAAGTCCCCCAGTGTGGCGCCGACTGAAATAAGACTTGCACTTGGCGGCCGAACTTCCCCAGATGGGGCCTCCCGGCTAACGACGGCATACGCTCACTTCAATTTAGTGAGCTTAACCGAGGAAGTTTTCACGGTGGCAGGAATAGTGACAGACAGCGATGACGATGTTTTGACTGAATTGTTCATGAGAATGAGGAAGGAGAAGAGAATGAGGTGACGCCGATTCCGAATTTATATCCAGATTTTGCTTTATCAGAGGAAGCCTTACTTCGTCTTTTCAGTGTTGTACGTGGGAAACCGGAGCATATAACGGACAGGTGACACTATTTCTCTGTTTTATTAAATAATACTGTTTATTTATAGTAATATGCGTTTGAATTCAGTACTTCGTGAATTTCGGCATGTTATTTATGTAAATCAGGCGCATTAAAATAACGATTCGTGCAAAAATAATAGTGTCTCTGTCGTATGTTGCAATTGCTACAGTAGAGGGAAGGACTGTTTCATTTTATGTAGCAGACATTACCATAATAGACTAAACCAAATCGAAAAACCACAACTATTGTGTGTACTATTTGTCTTAACAGCTTTTTCTGTTTTAGACAAAACATCGATTTCTTTTTTCTTTTGCTATTGCATAACGTTTTGATAAAACAGTAGTGCCCCAATTTCACTCAGCCACAGTATGTCATTAGCAGAAAATATTGTTCCATTCTGTTTTCTATTGGGAATGCCCCTTTTTGTAAACACCACAACAGTGTCAGAACAACTCCCTGCCTTTCAGTGACAATACTGGGATCACAAGCCCATTAATGCTTCAGAGCAACAAAATTGTCCATCATGCAACATTATTCCCAAAAACATTTAAATTATTTGTGCTAACTCAAGCTTAGTTTAACACAGCAAAATTGACTGGAAAGTCAGTGTTTTAAGAAAGCTATAGCAGATACCTTTTCTATTTCTCAGTTATTAGTAATATCCACATAACCATATCCATATTTATCATAAAGTAATTGTTATCTTTGTTTTATAAGAACATAGCTACTTGCCATTCAGCTAACAGGAATCTTTAGTTATTGAATCTACATAACCATAACAGTCGAAGGAGAGACTGGCAAGTTATGTTTTTAAATTTCTCTTGAACTGTCTGTTGTCATTCTTTTCTTTCTTTCAGGAATGAGTCTGTTCCACCAATGATCCAGCTACAACAGACACTCAGATACTTTGCCTCTGATGATTTCCTTCTGTCCATTGGAGACTTCATTGGTATTGACAAGGGGACAGCCAGCAGGATTATTAAGGGGATGTGTATAACACTGGACAACATCCATGAGAGAGAGTTTTTTTAAATTATTTCTGTTCCCTGATGTACTTAAATAAAAATAAAATAAAATAAATGTATATTAATATTTTTTATTGTAAAATCAATTGTTTTAATTTTTATTTCCTAGTCCTAATTTTGAGTTAATGCTTTTTTTCTTTTTGTAAGCCAGTACAGTTCTTCCTCCATTCTCTGGTTCTTATCAAACTAATTTTGGAGCAGCACTGCATGCAGCTCTGCTGATTCTTTCTCATTTGATAACAGATATTTTTATTCTGAAAATAAAACTGACAGCTCTAAACTGAGATGACTTGTAGAAAAAGAACACAGTGAAGGTGTCTCATCTTCTCTCCCAGATTATACGAGGGCAGTTCAATAAGTAATGCAACACATTTTTTTTCTAAAACAGGGGTTGTTTTATTCAGCATTGAAATACACCAGGTTATTCCCCAATCTTTTAGCTACACAACACTATTTTTCAATGTAATCTCCATTCAATGCTACGGCCTTACGCCACCTTGAAATGAGGGCCTGTATGCCTGCACAGTACCATTCCACTGGTCGATGTCGGAGCCAACGTCGTACTGCATCAATAACTTCTTCATCATCCGCGTAGTGCCTCCTACGGATTGCGTCCTTCATTGGGCCAAACATATGGAAATCCGACGGTGCGAGATCGGGGCTGTAGGGTGCATGAGGAAGAACAGTCCACTGAAGTTTTGTGAGCTCCTCTCAGGTGCGAAGACTTGTGTGAGGTCTTGCATTGTCATGAAGAAGGAGAAGTTCGTTCAGATTTTTGTGCCTACGAACACGCTGAAGTCGTTTCTTCAATTTCTGAAGAGTAGCACAATACACTTCAGAGTTGATCGTTTGACCATGGGGAAGGACATCGAACAGAATAACCCCTTCAGCGTCCCAGAAGACTGTAACCATGACTTTATCGGCTGAGGGTATGGCTTTAAACTTTTTCTTGGTAGGGGAGTGGGTGTGGCGCCACTCCATTGATTGCCGTTTTGTTTCAGGTTCAAAGTGATGAACCCATGTTTCATCGCATGTAACAATCTTTGACAAGAAATTGTCACCCTCAGCCACATGACGAGCAAGCAATTCCCCACAGTGGTTCTCCTTTGCTCTTTATGGTGTTCGGTTAGACAACGAGGGACCCAGCGGGAACAAACCTTTGAATATCCCAACTGGTGAACAATTGTGACAGGACTACCAACAGAGATGTCAAGTTGAGCACTGAGTTGTTTGATGGTGATCCGTCGACCATCTCGAACGAGTGTGTTCGCACGCTCCGCCATTGCAGGAGTCACGGCTGTGCACGGCCGGCCCGCACGTGGGAGATCAGACAGTCATGCTTGACCTTGCGGCGATGATTGCGGCGATGATGACACACGCTTTGCCCAACGACTCACCGTGCTTTTGTCCACTGCCAGATCACCAAAGACATTCTGCAAGCGCCTATGAATATCTGAGGTGCCCTGGTTTTCCGCCGAAAGAAACTCGATCACTGCCCATTGTTTGCAACGCACATCCGTTACAGACGCCATTTTAACAGCTCCGTACAGCGCTGCCACCTGTCGGAAGTCAATGAAACTATACGAGACGAAGCGGGAATGTTTGAAAATGTTCAACAAGAAATTTCCGGTTTTTTCAACCAAAATTGGCCGAGAAAAAAAATGTGTTGCATTACTTATTGAAGTGCCCTCGTATATAGCTGCTAGAGATAATTACACAAGCCAAAATTATGTATGAAATAGTTACAGTTCCTCAAACATTTAGGGTGAGATACAGTAAGTCTCCAGTTTGATATGTGCCACAGGTACATTTCTACTCCAGGATTATAAAAAAGATAACGGTTGCTTATTGTAAATGTTGGCATCTTATTCTCTATAGATACACTCAATATATTTCATAAGCACCACATCATAGAAGCAAGATTTATATATGCCAAAAATGTCCAGAGCGGATGCACAGATAGTAATTCAGCAAGGATATTTTCTGTGGAACACCCATTGTTACTGCAGTGAATTAATCATTCTAAGACGTAAATACAATAGCAGCTAGGTAGCAATATCTCTCAGAATTTTCAGTCAAATCAATGTCTATGACGTCACAGTTTATTGAGATTGAGAAGACCAACTATTTCACAAAGCAGACTGCATCTCATAGTTGTGTCTGTATCATGTGTCTACTTACAGTTCACCATCTACCATACACCTACGTTTTATGGAATATTATTACGTGTTGAAATGTTTCGTCTAAATCGAACTGCCTGTGGCGTTCTCCTGTTGACAACTTTATCAAATGGTTTATTTCGTAGTACACAATTTGGAACTTACATTCCAAGTGTGGGGCAGCACCAATCTGTCACCTCTGCTACCTTTCCTGAGCATAATATTTACGTGTATCTTTCTTAAAAAAGCAAAAATCGTGCATCCGTTACAGCCGTTCTGTCGATGTACACGAAGTTGTTTGTGAGTGTGTTGCATATTTTTCCCATACTTTATTCGGAAATCTAGAAAGATCTCTTACTGGTCGAACAACAAATCCTAATCCTTTAACTAATTTCAACATAGATTGTTATATTGTTATTCATATAAGTATCCCACCAACTTAGTTAAATGTTCAGCACTAATATTTTCACTGAATGAGATTTCAGCAGTTTTCTACTACACTCTTGAACTCACTTGCAGTATCTACCAGCCTCAAAGTACCGGTACACTCAAGCGAATAGTTTTGTGATATGGAAATCTTATCGATCATGTTTGACAGCTGTTTCTGCAAAGGACGACTATAAATATGAAATGTCATACGCGGAAATACCCAGGGTACTCTTCCGTCGTTGTCTACTTAACTGAACATGAACGCTGTTCCGGAAATAATTAACTGGGGAATAAAATGGCCTCATACAGCGCGCACTCCATTTTAACCCGTGGTTAGCCTATTCCTCGATTAGCTATCCCCAGATTTATCCTGAGATAGTACAACTGGCCCCAATGAAAACAAAATTGCAGGTAACAGAATTTCATAAACCTCTAGGTATAAATGTACTCATCCAGCGTAAACCACAGTTATTACAAGGATTCAATTAAGGTGAAACAGCGGTGTAGGGTGTCCATTATGTTTCATGTGATTAATATGTAGGGCACAGAATTATACCGGTCTGCTATATCTTTGTCCCACGCTCTAAAAGATGACGCTGACCTCATGAGAGCCATGTTATAGGGAACATGTACACAGGGAATCATGTACACAGCCATCTTCCTCTGATGGCTGACAGTGAATGTACAGCATACCTCCAACTGAATGTACAGGGCGTTTCTCAATAAAAATACGCAATTTTTTATTTATTTCTTTTATATTTTCTGAAATGTATTTTATATAAATCTTCAATGATGTACTGAATGATTAATTCTCCATTGCGTGATAGTTCCATGAAACTGTAGTAAACTAACTCAAAATTCAAAGTCCGAAATGTAATGGCGCAAAGCTGTCGTTATTAACTTGGTCTGTGAAAGCTAAACATTTCTTTTTCATGAAGGCATATTCCGTGTTTACAACTAAATGAAAGGCTGTTTGTTTTTTGTCATATGAGTTTCGCTCCTTTCATTTGTGAAGCATCTTCAATGGCCTTTAATAAATGCATTATATAGTAGTTAAAACTACATTACTGTAGTACGTTATCTCACTGTATTCTCTTGTTTTTCATTTTAGAAGCAACTTCTGCAAAACAAGTTTCATGAGGTTAAATCGTCGGTTGGTGTTAGTTACGATTTCCAATGTTCTTAATCCATGTGTGTCGTCCTGGAGATGTAGGAGTATTTACTCGGTCGTATCCCCCAGACCGCCAATTTTATGCGTTTTTTAGCACATTTATTTCAATACTTCCACTTTTCACTGCATTTTGAAGTTGTGTGTTTACAATGTGCTGTGTCGCCAGGTGCCACTGTGTGTTTACCCTTTGTGTTGTGGAGTTTATGTGTGGTTTGATATTTGTTTATTTGTTGTGTGTGTGTGTGTGTGTGTGTGTGTGTGTGTGTGTGTGTGTCTGAGAGAGAGAGAGAGAGACAGACAGAGCGAAAGACTGACATTATTATTCTGGCTATATTTTTTTATCTCTGTCTGCTATTATCTAAAAGGCCAACGTGATTAGTGAGTTGTTGCTTATATTGATATGGTCATTAATTACTTTAGTTTTCATTGCAATAGCTTTTTGTGTATGAAAGTTTTCATTTAGCATCAGGAGTTTTTTGTTGAAATTGCTTACACACACATTTAAGAAATGAACAAATATCAAACCACACATAAACGTGCAAAAATCCAACTCACTCATGAGCCATTCCATCTGAAATCAATGCATAAAAAAATAAGTTTGAACCTTGATGGTTTAGAATTTTGTAATATTTTCTCACTTAATTCTGGTTATCAAAATAAGATAAAATTCAAAATTAAAGATTTTTTGGACATTTAATTTTTGATTTATTAATTATGTTTCCGAAATCGCCCGATTTTTGTCACATTTTGCTACCATCAAATACTCATATCTGAAAAAATATTTGACATATAGACCTGAAATATACACCATGTTACCCACATTATTATAGGCATTAGAAATATGTGCCTCTTGGTCAAAATCATGCTAACTCTGCTCAAACCAAAACTTTGTAACCTGTGAAAATTTCAAAATTGCGATATTTTTACATGTATGTTAATCATATACCATTTATTAATCTGTGTGTGTGTGTCAAGCTTCATTATGATATTCCAAAGAGAACACGTTGTTGTTGTGGTCTTCAGTCCTGAGACTGGTTTGATGTGGCTCTCCATGCTACTCTATCCTGTGCAAGCTTCTTCATCTCCCAGTACCTACTGCAACCTACATCCTTCTGAATCTGCTTAGTGTATTCATCTCTTGGTCTCCCTCTACGATTTTTACCCTCCACGCTGCCCTCCAATGCTAAATTTGTGATCCCTTGATGCCTCAAAACATGTCCTACCAACCGATCCCTTCTTCTAGTCAAGTTGTGCCACAAACTTCTCTTCTCCCCAATCCTATTCAATACCTCCTCATTAGTTACGTGATCTACCCACCTTATCTTCAGCATTCTTCTGTAGCACCACATTTCGAAAGCTTCTATTCTCTTCTTGTCCAAACTGGTTATCGTCCATGTTTCACTTCCATACATGGCTACACTCCATACAAATACTTTCAAAAACGACTTCCTGACACTTAAATCTATAGTCGATGTTAACAAATTTCTCTTCTTCAGAAACGATTTCCTTGCCATTGCTAGTCCACATTTTATATCCTCTCTACTTCGACCATCATCAGTTATTTTACTCCCTAAATAGCAAAACTCCTTTACTACTTTAAGTGTCTCATTTCCTAATCTAATCCCCTCAGCATCACCCGATTTAATTTGACTACATTCCATTATCCTCGTTTTGCTTTTGTTGATGTTGATCTTATATCCTCCTTTCAAGACACTGTCCATTCCGTTC
This sequence comes from Schistocerca americana, assembly GCF_021461395.2. Lineage (NCBI taxonomy): Eukaryota > Metazoa > Arthropoda > Insecta > Orthoptera > Acrididae > Schistocerca > Schistocerca americana. Next base: position 168,041,204 of record NC_060127.1, on the reverse strand, counting down.
AACTGCTCTTCCAAGTCCTTTGCTGTCTCTGACAGAATTACAATGTCATCGGCGAACCTCAACGTTTTTACTTCTTCTCCATGAATTTTAATACCTACTCCGAATTTTTCATTTGTTTCCTTTACTGCTTGCTCAATATACAGACTGAATAACATCGGGGAGGGGCTACAACCCTGTCTCACTCCTTTCCCAACCACTGCTTCTCTTTCATGCCCCTCGACTCTTTATAACTGCCATCCGGTTTCTGTACAAATTGTAAATAGCCTTTCGCTCCCTGTATTTTATCCCTGCCACCTTCAGAATTTGAAAGAGAGTATTCCAGTTAACGTTGTCAAAAGCTTTCTCTAAGTCTACAAATGCTAGAAACGTAGGTTTGCCTTTTCTTAATCTTTCTTCTAAGATAAGTCGTAAGGTTAGTATTGCCTCACGTGTTCCAACATTTCTACGGAATCCAAACTGATCTTCCCCGAGGTCCGCTTCTACCAGTTTTTCCATACGTCTGTAAAGAATTCGCGTTAGTATTTTGCAGCTGTGACTTATTAAACTGATAGTTTCTTTGGGATTGGAATTATTATATTCTTCTTGAAGTCTGAGGGTATTTCGCCTGTCTCATACATCTTGCTCACCAGATGATAGAGTTTTGTCATGACTGGCTCTCCCAAGGCCATCAGTAGTTCTAATGGAATGTTGTCTACTCCCTGGGCCTTGTTTCGACTCAGGTCTTTCAGTGCTCTGTCAAACTCTTCACGCAGTATCTTATCTCCCATTTCATCTTCATCTACATCCTCTTCCATTTCCATAATATTGTCCTCAAGTACATCGCCCTTGTATAAACCGTCTATATACTCCTTCCACCTTTCTGCCTTCCCTTCTTTGCTTAGAACTGGGTTGCCATCTGAGCTCTTGATATTCATACAAGTGGTTCTCTTCTCTCCAAAGGTCTCTTTAATTTTCCTGTAGGCAGTATCTATCTTACCCCTAGTGAGACAAGCCTCTACATCCTTACATTTGTCCTCTAGCCATCCCTGCTTAGCCATTTTGCACTTCCTGTCGATCTCATTTTTGAGATGTGTGTATTTCTTTTTGCCTCTTTCATTTACTGCATTTTCATATTTTCTCCTTTCATCAGTTAAATTTAATATTTCCTCTGTTACCCAAGGATTTCTATTAGCCCTCGTCTTTTTACCTACTTGATCCTCTGCTGCCTTCACTACTTCATCCCTCAGAGCTACCCATTCTTCTTCTACTGCACTTCTTTCCCTCATTTCTGTCAATTGTTCCCTTATGCTCTCCCTGAAACTCTCTACAACCTCTGGTTTAGTCAGTTTATCCAGGTCCCATCTCCTCAAATTCCCACCTTTTTGCAGTTTCTTCAGTTTTAATCTACAGTTCATAACCAATAGATTGTGGTCAGAGTCCACATCTGCCCCTGGAAATGTCTTACAATTTAAAACCTGGTTCCTAAATCTCTGTCTTACCATTATATAATCTATCTGATACCTTTTAGTATCTCCAGGATTCTTCCAGGTATACAACCTTCTTTCATGATTCTTGAACCAAGTGTTAGCTATGATTAAGTTATGCTCCGTGCAAAATTCTACAAGGCAGCTTCCTCTTTCATTTCTTCCCCCCAATCCATATTCACCTACTATGTTTCCTTCTCTCCCTTTTCCTACTGACTAATTCCAGTCACCCATGACTATTAAATTTTCGTCTCCCTTCAGTACCTGAATAATTTCTTTTATCTCGTCATACATTTCATCAATTTCTTCATCATCTGCAGAGCTAGTTGGCATATAAACTTGTACTACTGTAGTAGGCATGGGCTTTGTGTCTATCTTGGCCACAATAATGCGTTCACTATGCTGTTTGTAGTAGCTAACCCGCACTCCTATTTTTTTTTATTCATTATTAAAGCTACTCCTGTACTACCCCTATTTGATTTTGTATTTATAACCCTGTAATCACCTGACCAAAAGTCTTGTTCCTCCTGCCACCGAACTTCACTAATTCCCACTGTATCTAACTTTAACCTATCCCTTTCCCTTTTTAAATTTTCTAACCTACCTGCCCGATTAAGGGATCTGACATTCCACGCTCCGATCCGTAGAATGCCAGTTTTCTTTCTCCTGATAACGACGTCCTCTTGATTAGTCCCCGCCCAGAGATCCGAATGGGGGACTATTTTACCTCCGGAATATTTTACCCAAGAGGACGCCATAATCATTTAACCATACAGTAAAGCTGCATGTCCTCGGGAAAAATTACGGCTGTAGTTTCCCCTTGCTTTCAGCCGTTTGCAGTACCAGCACAACAAGGCCGTTTTGGTTAATGTTACAAGGCCAGATCAGTCAATCATCCAGACTGTTGCCCCTGCAACTACTGAAAAGGCTGCTGCTCCTCTTCAGGAACCACATGTTTGTCTGGCCTCTCAACAGATACCCCTCCGTTGTGGTTGCACCTACGGTACGGCCATCTGTATCGCTGAGGCACACAAGCCTCCCCACCAACGGCAAGGTCCATGGTTCATGGGGGGGGGGGGGGGGGGAAAGAGAACATATGGAACTAAATTTTGTTTTCCTGCTATTAATATTGCCAGCTGTGTCTCAACTGCACTTGGTCTACAAGATGGTTCGCAAAACTATTATTATTGCTTTACTATTTTAAAATTGTACTAAGCTATTCCATACAACAATTAGTGTAAAGAATGTACAGGTAGTATGCATGTTTCATTTTAACTAATTTTATTTGCATATGTTTATGCCCAACGCGCCCTTTCCTGTTATGTAGAGTACATGGTAAATGTCGTGAGTCCGTCCTTACACAAACACGCCTATTTACCCGACAATAGTAATATATACCGTGATATTTTGCGCAAAAATTAACAGATGATGTTGCGCAAATATTATTCAGTTATTTGACAACTGTGATACCAAAATAGTAGACAACATACAGTATTAAAATACTACAAGATGTTAATACATTTTAAGTAACAGAAATTCAAATGTAAAAGAGGAGGCCCTTAGTGGTCACAATTATTTTGTATGTATTTGTTTTTTATTTGAAAGTATTTACTGTTGATCACAATATGAAGCAAATACACACAAAGATGCAAAATACATACTGTACATGATACAAACTTTACTGAAGCATGTGCTCAAAATGCTTTCCCTCTGCTGCAATGCACATTTGTAGTCACTGTTCGAACGACTTGTGAACGGGTGTGAGGGTTTCACGTGAGATATCAGCGCACTCTTCGATTATACGTCTGGCGTAGTTGGTATTTGAGCATACACTTTATGTTTGATTCTCCCCACAGAAAAAAACTCAAGAGGAGTCAAATCAGGAGACTGGGCTGGCCACTTCACTCCAGCACAACGTCCTATCCAACAGTCCGGGAACGTTTCGTTTAACAGCTCTGTAGCCACACGTGTAGAGTGAGCAGGACAGATGTCATGTTGGATCCACATGCACTGACGCGTAATTAGTGGTACCTCTTCCAGCAAATGGGCAGTATGTTTCGCAGGAACTGTGCGTAGTTTTTGCCGCTTAGTATACCCACAATGACGTACGGCCCCGCAGTGACATTTCTGACGATGCCGCACCACACGTTACGTTACACAGTTGCTGAAGCTGTGCCTGCCGAAGCCAGTGAGGGTTCTCTGTTGACCAGTAACGCATATTATGCAAATTAACATTACTGTGGTTGGTGAAAATTGCTTCATCAGCAAAAAGCACCGCTGAAAAAACGTTGGATCATCTTGCAGGCGCTGCAGAGCAAAAAGGCAAAATTCCTGGAGCCGTTCAAAATCCGCACCGGAGAGTGCTTCATGTAATGAGAGGTGAAACGGATGAAATCAATGTCAGTGCAATATGCGTAGAACACTTCTCTGACTTATATCTCATTCCGAGGCGATACGTCGCAGTGAAACAGTAGGGTCGTTATGCGTAAGCGCTAGAACGCCCTCTTCCTGTACCTCGCCAGTTGCAGTTTTCTGCCTTGTCCTGTGTATGGCGTTCCCTGATCGCCATTCAAGTAGTTTCTTGCAAATACGTGCAAGAAGCTGGCGCGTAGGACGCTCACGATCAGGGTACAGCTCTCCATATAGCTTTATTGCTCTTGCCTATAACAATAAATGAATGATTCGTTTTTGAAGTAGCACGTGTCCACAGGAATTAAGGGGTAATTGTACATGAAATTCGTTGAAATTTGACATTTTCTGCTTTCTACTCCATAATGTACTTTGGACTTTCCTGAACATTTTGGTAGATAATACATTACAATCAGACAATTGTGAGACCTTCAAATTTTTGAATGTTGACATGTGACTGTCAAATTTCGCGGCTACGCACGTACTGCCAGTTGAGCAGTTATATCTTGGGAACTAAACAGTCTAGAAGGCTGTGAATTGCTTTGTTTTGTGCCTACTGCTACGTCTCAGAAGTTGGCATTACAAATAAGCGAATCAGTCCTTTCTTTCTGATACTAGTTTTCGTTGAAAGTAGTGTGATTATCGGCTATTTTTTTAGTAAGCTTACTTCTATTGCTTTTTATTCGTAAATAAAATGACTAAGCTTAAAAATAACTTCAAGAAACACAAATTTGCGGGTAAAGGATATGTGAGACCTGCATTCATCGAATATCAACCGATAAAAAGCCATGTCATGCTTTGTGTCCACCTCCACCAAACACTTGGTGTAAATATAGGGAAGCTGAATTTCTTGGCACCATGCATGAATTTACACATAAATACTCTTTTCCCTTGGCAGTAATGGAGGCAATCAAACCTATTTACAGAGATTTGGCAAATCCTGAGCTACTAAAGAAGTGTTTACATGGGAAGACCCAGAATGTGAATAAGTCCTTCAGTGATGTTGTGTGGAACCATGTGCCTAAAAGTGCATTTGTTGTCATTATGACTTTAAAGTTAGCAGTGTGTGATGCTTTAATAACTTTTAATGGTGGGAACTATGAAAGACGTAAGGTTCTGGAGAAGTTAGGGGTGAGATTTGGGCAGAACACATCTAAAGGACTGTGGGAACTGGATGAGCTTCGTGTACATGAAGCAGAGTTAGCTGCTCAGCAAATGACAAAAGAAGCAAGAAAGAAAAGGAGGAGGCAAACACTGGGCTGTTGTGACACTGAAGAAGACACAGACTATGGGCCAGGTCAATTCTAGTGCATAAAAGACACAGAAATGTAAGTCTGTATAATAATTTGTAATAAAAAAAGTTTTAAACCTCAATATCTCTTAACTACATTTTTTGCAATATATGACCCATTTTCTAAAATGCACTGATGGTAGAAACATGAAATTTTCACAGCATGCCAGCTATGAGATTCAACACATATAGAACTAGAATAATAAAAATAACCTGAGTTATTTTGTTTTTATGTTTATTTATTTACAAAATTCTGTCAATAAATTGAGTGTTTGAAAAAAAAAAAGATAACATACTTCACAATACAATTTTAGTAATAATTCTAGTTCAGTGTATCTAAAATGGTGCACTCAATAATTATGGAAAATTGTAAGATAATGGGTCACGAAATTGCATAATTTAACATTGGCGACATAGGACATACAATGTCCTCTTAACTTTACATGTGTAGAGGACAAGCGGTTATTTTTAGGAAATATGGTGCAAAATTGTGATTTAGTGTGCGATGCGCCAGCCTCATGGCAGGCGGCGGACGAAGGCTGGCCGGTGCGTTATGCAGGTGACACAGTTTTGCAACGACCGTCGGTATGTGTGTACGTGTGCGGCAGCCATCAACAACCAGAATGTAGCATTGGCAGAATTACACAGGCGCGGACCGGGTGTAACGCGGTTGCGTTAGCCAACTCATGGAGAACATTCTAATAAACACGGCGCCGCGTAACGGGCGGATTCAGCAGCGGTCTGCACTATTTAAAGGCATCAGAGGTGGGCGTCGGCATCGGTTCGACCGATTGGGCGTTCGGTCGCTGTTACGTCGTCGTCATCAGTGATGCTGTGACCCCCGAGGACTGGCCGGCGGAGAGCGTTGCAGGCTGCTGCACCGGCGACTCCCGGCATTGTCACAGCATTGCCACAGCGTCTGCAGGAGGCGCGCTAGGCTGGGCCTCGTGCTGCTAACCTCCTACTGTCTGCGCAGCCGCTGACCGAGCACGGCGTCACATTCCCCGGGCTGCGTGCATCAGCACGTCTCCACCACGACATGAGTGGTGGGGCTGAGCTACCGGGAAATACACTTCTGGAAATGGAAAAAAGAACACATTGACACCGGTGTGTCAGACCCACCATACTTGCTCCGGACACTGCGAGAGGGCTGTACAAGCAATGATCACACGCACGGCACAGCGGACACACCAGGAACCGCGGTGTTGGCCGTCGAATGGCGCTAGCTGCGCAGCATTTGTGCACCGCCGCCGTCAGTGTCAGCCAGTTTGCCGTGGCATACGGAGCTCCATCGCAGTCTTTAACACTGGTAGCATGCCGCGACAGCGTGGACGTGAACCGTATGTGCAGTTGACGGACTTTGAGCGAGGGCGTATAGTGGGCATGCGGGAGGCCGGGTGGACGTACCGCCGAATTGCTCAACACGTGGGGCGTGAGGTCTCCACAGTACATCGATGTTGTCGCCAGTGGTCGGCGGAAGGTGCACGTGCCCGTCGACCTGGGACCGGACCGCAGCGACGCACGGATGCACGCCAAGACCGTAGGATCCTACGCAGTGCCGTAGGGGACCGCACCGCCACTTCCCAGCAAATTAGGGACACTGTTGCTCCTGGGGTATCGGCGAGGACCATCTGCAACCGTCTCCATGAAGCTGGGCTACGGTCCCGCACACCGTTAGGCCGTCTTCCGCTCACGCCCCAACATCGTGCAGCCCGCCTCCAGTGGTGTCGCGACAGGCGTGAATGGAGGGACGAATGGAGACGTGTCGTCTTCAGCGATGAGAGTCGCTTCTGCCTTGGTGTCAATGATGGTCGTATGCGTGTTTGGCGCCGTGCAGGTGAGCGCCACAATCAGGACTGCATACGACCGAGGCACACAGGGCCAACACCCGGCATCATGGTGTGGGGAGCGATCTCCTACACTGGCCGTACACCACTGGTGATCGTCGAGGGGACACTGAATAGTGCACGGTACATCCAAACCGTCATCGAACCCATCGTTCTACCATTCCTAGACCGGCAAGGGAACTTGCTGTTCCAACAGGACAATGCACGTCCGCATGTATCCCGTGCCACCCAACGTGCTCTAGAAGGTGTAAGTCAACTACCCTGGCCAGCAAGATCTCCGGATCTGTCCCCCATTGAGCATGTTTGGGACTGGATGAAGCGTCGTCTCACGCGGTCTGCACGTCCAGCACGAACGCTGGTCCAACTGAGGCGCCAGGTGGAAATGGCATGGCAAGCCGTTCCACAGGACTACATCCAGCATCTCTACGATCGTCTCCATGGGAGAATAGCAGCCTGCATTGCTGCGAAAGGTGGATATACACTGTACTAGTGCCGACATTGTGCATGCTCTGTTGCCTGTGTCTATGTGCCTGTGGTTCTGTCAGTGTGATCATGTGATGTATCTGACCCCAGGAATGTGTCAATAAAGTTTCCCCTTCCTGGGACAATGAATTCACGGTGTTCTTATTTCAATTTCCAGGAGTGTATATTGGAAGAACCAACAATAAAGAGGCAGATTGCTAAAAACAGCCACCTTCTTCTACCCAGCCACGCCCTACGACCCTGACCACGTCACCCGCTCTGGTCATCCTATTACAAGTGGTGTCAGTCAGGCAACCTGCGCATCACACACTCCTGTTACAATTGGTGACGGTAATGGTCTTCTCCCTGGATTTGGGGGAAACTGTGGCTGGTAATCGATTAGGATATGTGGCACCTGAGAAGGGCAACAGTGGATCAGCAACTCCTGCAACATGACAAGCAAGTGCCAGTTTTTCGCTTGGTGGTTTGTCTGAAGCTGTAGCATAGTCCATCTTCCGTTCCTGTTCTTCTTTCTGGGCTTACTGTAGTCTTGATTCGATTGCTGGTAGTATGGAGCAGTCTGTGTCAGCCGAAATGGCTATTCAGCAGCTACTTGAGCAAGTGTCGGAATTAGAGATAGAGCTTGCTCGGTCTAAAGAAGCGAGCGAGGTACCGTTTCCTGTTAATGCAGTAATTCTTGACACTAATGCTGCGTCTTTGGTTACCCCTCTCTCGGGAAAAGCTGGGGAGGATCTTATGATATTTTTTTTTGTTTGAGAACCTTAGCACAGCCGCTGAATTAGGGTGCAGAAACACTTTTACATGTGGCTAAGTTGAAAGTAACTGGGTATGCCAGAGTGTACGTTACATGCCATGAAGAATTAAGGGTTGCTCGGACATTTTAAGTATTCAAAAAAGGGTAGCTGTAAAGTTATCTGGGGAAAAATACATCTAGATATTATTGGGAACAATTGAATAGAATGTATCAGAGGAATGGGAAATCAATAGAAGCTTTTGTAGATCGAATTAAAAAAAATTAATATTAATACCTATAAGCTAACGGTTTCCAATAGGGTTAATGAAGCCATTCAGCAGGAAGCTGAGCAGAGGGCACTAGACGCATTTTTCCGGGGAATACAACCCGAAACCTCCCGCAAGTTTTTGGTGGAATTCCTTAAGACTCTCAATGAGGCAGTCGGAATAGCTGTGGTGTTACAGGAAGCTGAAGCAGTAACAAAATGGTTTAAATGGCTCTGAGCACTATGGGACTCAACTTCTGAGGTCATCAGTCCCCTAGAACTTAGAACAACTTAAACCTAACTAACCTAAGGACAACACACACATCCATGCCCGATGCAGGATTTGAACCTGCGAGCGTAGTGGTCTCGCGGTTCCAGACTGTAGCGCCTAGAACCGCACGGCCACTCCGGCCGTCAAGCAGTAACAAAGACGCGGGACAGGAAAGCAATGTTTAATGCAGAAATAAAATGTTTCAGACGTGGTCGGATGGGACACATTAGACGCGATTGCAAGGAAGTGTAGTGCAGGAAATGCAGACGTTGGGGTCATCGGGAGCGTAATTGCAAATGGGTCCTGGCAAAAACATGATAGGAAACCCCAAGGTGGGCCTCACCCTCCTCAGTTAAATGGGGCAGGGGGTGCTGTGTCCACTGTGCAACACTCCCAGTAAGGATTAATGCTTGCAAATTTTTATTGGATACTGGGTCCCAGGTATCCGTGGCGAGTAGAAACGTACTCGGTAAAGTAGAATTAAAACCACCACTCTTGGCGTTAAGTGGCATGGGTGGGGGACAGGTGAAGTCACTTTGATCAGTGGTGTTCCGAGTGGAAATTAGGAACTTTCAGGTGAAAGTAGAAGTTCTTCCAGTTGTTGGCAGCAGCTATGATGTCATACTCGGATTGGATTTCCTGCTTGCGCATCACCCAAAAGTTAACCTGGAGCGGCGTACAGTAGAACTGGATGGAATACAATTTCGCCTAGGTTCTGCGGCCGAAAAACCGTTACTGTCGCAAGGAATCGCCCAGATGTCAGGTGGGCCTCCTAAACTGCGTACAAGGTCCCTTAGAGTTAACTTGCTGGATACTATACCGAAGGGTACAAGGAAAATAATCTTGGCCGATGTGTGTCGTTGAAACTTTGAGAATGAGCCACTAGATAAAAGAAGTGTTTTACGCGACGTAGCGTGTTCTACGTGCGGGAGATAGAAGGAAAAAAGGTTGTGTCTGTCAGTATCGATAATTTTGGCCTTGAAGAGGTGCAGTTAGCACGGGGTACTGTAATAGCGAATCTGGAGATAATAGGGGAAGATGAATTGGATAAGGGTTTCGCAGCAGATTACACAATGCAGGGAGAGCCTGTCAGCTAGTCCGCACTGAGGGGGAAAACAGCACATTTAGAAGGGCAAGACAGAGAAGTCATGGAGAACCTTTTGACGGAATATAAAGAGTTATTTAATTTTCATGGTCCACTGCTCGCCACACCGTTAGTTCGGCATTACATCCCCACAGGGAATGAAGCACCGGTGTATAAACGTCCATATCGTGTTCCAAAAAAATTACAGCCCGTAGTACGAGAATTTATTAATCAACAGCTTAGAGATCGGATAATAGAAACCAGTAATAGTCCCTGGCCCGCTCCTGACGTAATAGTGGGTAAAAAATCACGTGATGGGGGCAAGACATATCGTTTTTTTGTGATCGTCGTTTCCTGAATCAAAAACCTATATCGGATGCATACCCAAAGCCTAATATCACTGAAAGTCTGGATAATTTGGGTCAGTGTCGGTACCACACGACCTTGGATCTTTGAAGCGGTACCACCAGTTGGAGGTTGCCCCAGAAGACTGACGGAAGACAGCTTTTTCAACACCTACAATTCATTTTCAGTATCGGCGAATGCCTTTCGGACTCAAAAATGCTCCAGCAACCTTCCAACGGTTACTAGATAGCGTGATACGAGGGCTGAAACCTAATCAGTGTATCGTATATTTGGACGACATAATTGCTTTCTCAAAGGACGTGAAAGAACATGTGCGCCGTTTGCGCGAAGTTTTCGATCGTTTGAAAGCAGCGCAGTTAACTCGTCATATGGGAGAACGCCCCCCCCCCCCCCCCCCCAAGAACCATGGACCTTGCCGTTGTGGGGAGGCTTGCGTGCCTCAGCGATACAGATAGCCATACTGTAGGTGCAACCACAACGGAGGGGTATCTGTTGAGAGGCCAGACAAACCTGTGGTTCCTGAAGAGGGGCAGCAGCCTTTTCAGTAGTTGCAGGGGCAACAGTCTGGATGATTGACTGATCTGGCCTTGTAACACTAACCAAAACGGCCTTGCTGTGCTGGTACTGCGAACGGCTGAAAGCAAGGGGAAACGACAGCCGTAATTTTTCCCGAGGGCATGCAGCTTTACTGTATGGTTAAATGATGATGGCGCCCTCTTGGGTAACATATTCTGGAGGTAAAATAGTCCCCCCATTCGGATCTCCGGGCGGGGACTACTCAGGAGGACGTTGTTATAAGGAGAAAGGAAACTGGCGTTCTATGGATTGGAGTGTGGAATGTCAGATCCCTTAATCGAGCAGGTAGGTTAGAAGTTTTAAAAAGGGAAATGGATAGGTTAAAGTTAGATATAGTAGGAATTAGTTAAGTTCGGTGGCAGGAGGAACGAGACTTTTCGTCAGGCGAATACAGGTTTATAAATACAAAATCAAATAGGGGTAATGCAGGAGTCGGTTCAATAATGAATAAAAAATAGAAGTGTGGGTAAGCTACTACAAACAGCATAGTGAGCGCCTTATTGTGGGGCCAAGATAGACATGAAGTCCACGCCTACTACAGTAGTACAAGTTTATATGCCAACTAGCTCTGCAGATGACGAAGAAATTGAAGAAATGTATGAGGAAATAAAAGAAATTATTCAGATAGTGAAGGGAGACGAAAATTTAATAGTCATGGGTGACTGGAATTCGGTAGTAGGAAAAGAGAGAGAAGGAAACGTAGTAGGCGAATATGGATTGGGGCTAAGAAATGAAAGAGGAAGGTGCCTGGTAGAATTTTGCACAGAGCACAACTTAATCATAGCTAACACTTGGTTCAAGAATCATAAAAGAAAGTTGTATACATGGAAGAAGCCTGGATATATTGACAGGTTTCAGATAGGTTATATAATGGTAAGACAGAGATTTAGGAACCAGGTTTTAAAATGTAAGACATTTCCAGGGGCAGATGTGGACTCTGACCACAATCTATTGGTTATGAACTGTAGATTAAAACTGAAGAAACTGGAAAAAGGTGGGAATTTAAGGAGATGGGACCTGGATTAACTGACTAAACCAGGGGTTGTAGAGAGTTTCAGGGAGAGCATAAGGGAACAATTGACAGGAATGGGGGAAATAAATACAGTGGAAGAAGAATGGGTAGCTTTGAGCGACGAAGTAATGGAGGCAGCAGAAGATCATGTAGGTAAAACGACGAGGATTGGTAGAAATCCTTGGGTAACAGAAGAAATATTGAATTTAATTGATGAAAGGAGAAAATATAGAAATGCAGTAAATGAAGCAGGCAAAAAGAAATACAAACGTCTGAAAAATGAGATCGACAGGAAGTGCAAAATGGCTAAGCAGGGATGGCTAGAGGACAAATGTAAGGATGTAAAGGCATATCTCACTAGGGGTAAGATAGATACTGCCTACAGGAAAATTAAAGAGACCTTGGGAGAAAAGAGAACCACTTGTATGAATATCAAGAGCACAGATGGAAACCCAGTTCTAAGCAAAGAAGGGAAAGCAGAAAGATGGAAGGAGTATATAGAGGATCTATACAACGGCGATGTACTTGAGGACAATATTATGGAAATGGAAGAGGATGTAGATGAAGATGAAATGGAAGATACGATACTGCACGAAGAGTTTGACAGAGCACTGAAAGACTTGAGTCGAAACAAGGCCCCGGGAGTAGACAACATTCCATTAGAACTACTGACAGCCTTGGGAGAGCCAATCTTGACAAAACTCTACCATCTGGTGAGCAAGATGTACGAGACAGGCGAAGTACCCTCAGACTTCAAGAAGAATGTAATAATTCCAATCCCAAAGAAAGCAGGTGCTGACAGATGCGAACATTACCGAATTATCAGTTTAATAAGTAACGGATGCAAAATACTAACGCGAATTCTTTACAGACGAATGGAAAAACTGGTAGAAGCCGACCTCGTTAAAGAGCAGTTTGGATTCTGCAGAAATGTTGGAACAGATGATGCAATACTGATCCTACGACTTATCTTAGAAGCTAGATTAAGGAACGGCAAACCTACGTTTCTAGCATTTGTAGCCTTAGACAAAGCTTTTGACAATGTTGACTGGAATACTCTTTTTCAAATTCTGAAGGTGGCAGTGGTAAAATACAGGGAGCGAAGGGCTATCTACAATTTGTACAGAAACCAGATGGCAGTTATAAGAGTCAAGGGACACGAAAGGGAAGCAGTGGTTGGGAAGGGAGTGAGACAGGGTTGTAGCCTCTCCCCAGCGTTATTCAATCTGTATATTTTTTTGAGCAAGCAGTAAAGGAAACAAAAGAAAAATTCGGAGTAGCTATTAAAATCCATGGGGAAGAAATAAAAACATTGAGTTTCGCCGATGACATTGTAATTCTGTCAGACACAGCAAAGGGCTTGGAAGAGCAGTTGAACGGAATGGATAGTGTCTTGAAACGAGGATACAAGATGAACATCAACAAAAGCAAAACAAAGATAATGGGATGTAGTCGAATCAGGTCGGGTGATGCTGAGGGAATTAGATTAGGAAATGAGATGCTTAAAGCAGTAAAGGAGTTTTGCTATTTGGCGAGCAAAATAACTGATGATAGTCGAAGTAGAAAGGATATAAAATGTAGACTGCCAATGGCAAGGAAAGCGTTTCTGAAGAAGAGAAATTTGTTAACATCGAGTATAGATTTAAGTGACAGGAAGTCGTTTCTGAAAGTATTTGTGTGGAGTGCAGCCATGTATGGAAGTGAAACATGGACGATAAATAGTTTGGACAAGAAGAAAATACAAGCTTTCGAAATGTGGTACTACAGAAGAATGCTGAAGATTAGGTGGGTAGATCATATAACTAATGAGGAGGTATTGAATAGGATTTGGGAGAAGAGAAGTTTGTGGCACAACTTGACTAGAAGAAGGGATCGGTTGCTAGGACATGTTCTGAGGCATCAAGGGATCACCAATTTAATACTGGAGGGCAGCGTGGAGGGTAAAAATCGTAGAGGGAGACCAAGAGATGAATACACTAAGCAGATTCAGAAGGATGTAGATTGTAGTAGGTACTGGGAGATGAAGAAGCTTGCACAGGATAGAGTAGCATGGAGTGCTGCATCAAACCAGTCTCAGGACTGAAGACCACAACAACAACATGGGATAATGTCATTTTTTGTTGCAAGAAGTCCGTTATTTGGGTCATATTATAGGACAGGAGGGTGTCCGCATGGATCCAAAACTTGTAGAGGCGGCAATGAATTTTCCGACACCTACAAAAGTAAAAGAGTTGCAGTCTTATTTAGGTCTTGCCAATTTTTACAGGAGGTATATACCAAAATTTGCGGAAATTGCAAGTCCCCTCACGCAGTTGCTGAAGAAGGGAGCAAAATTTCACTGGTCAGCAGAATGCGAAGAGGCTTTTCAAAAGTTAAAAAATTTGCTAACATCTAGTCCAGTTTTGGCTTTTCCAGATTTTAGTAAACAGTTTATATTATCTTGTGACTCCAGCAATTTTGCTTTGGGTATTGTATTATCTCAGGAAATAGATGGGCAGGAAAACCCGATAGCATGTGCTTCCAGAAAGCTAAACAATGCAGAATAAAATTACCCAACAACCAAGGATTTATTGGCATTAATTTTTGGAATAACCTATTTCTGGTGTTATTTGTATGGATGACATTTCAAGGTGATTACTGGCCCTGCAGCACTTAAGTGGTTGTTAGGGCTTAAATGCCCAACGAGTAGCTTAACTAAGTATTTCACCAGGTAAATTCTACGGAAACGCGGATGGTCTGAGTCGTAAAGTATGCACCATGGAATGCACAGGAATAAATGAGAACGAAATGGAGGAGGCACAAACTGCTGACACAGATTGCCAACGATTTACCTTACAGTGACAGTTCGTCGTGGAAGACAGGATATTGTACTGCAAAACTAGGAACGGTCCAAGCATAGTAGTACCAGAAAAATTGCGAAGCGAAATTTTAAGGCAAACACATGATTCAATGTTTTCTGGTCATTCGGGTCAAAGAGCAACAGAAAGGAGAGTAGCACAGAGTTATTGGTGGTCAATGTATAGGAAAGATGTCTATCAGTACGTAAAGAATTGCTTTCCGTGTGCTCAACAGGTGGAATTGAGTCATCAGAAAATTGTGTTGCAACGACTACTGGAAGTGGATAGACCTTTTCAATTACATGGCTTAGACGTCTTGGGACCGTTTGTGCAAACACCAGCGGGTAATCGCTATGTTTTAACAATAATAGATCATTTTTCGCACTATGTGTCTACGACAGCTATTCTGGACCAGTGAGTCGAAACAGTGGCTCATGCCATGGTACATCAATGGATATTGAAATTCGGGACACCTGAAACTATAATTACAAGGGACTAACTTTATGTCCGATTTGATGACACGGTTATGCAAGTTGTTGCATGTAAAGAAATTAAAAACGAGCGCGTTACACCTGCAGGCTAATGGTCGGACCGAGAGGGTTCATCATATAATAGCGAAGATGTTAAGTTATTATGTAAATTCGCAACACAACAATTGGGATACCATATTGGCGTTTGTAACTGCGGCATATAACTCAAAAGTGCATGAAAGTAAAGGATTGTCTCCGTATGAAGTACTGTTCAGTCGGCAGATGCCATCTCCGTTTGAATTGCTCAAGACCCCACCAGGAACCGATATTTCAGCTGTTAAGGATTTATCCACAAAGTTGGAAACAATCTGGCGGCAGGTGAAAGGAATGAACACTAAAGCGTTAGAGAGACAGGACAAAGTTCATAACAGAAAGGCGGCGTTACCCAAATATCAAGTAGGACAATGACTAATCCGTATGTACGGAAAGGAAAAACGAAAAAATTTGTATCCCGTTATCAAGGTCCTTTCCAGGTGATCAAGATGACATCGCCGGTGAATGTAAAATTACAGCTTCCAACTCGCCCTACTATTGTGCATGTGAGCTGAATTAGGTCTTTCAAGGGGAATTTTGAGGAACTTCCATCATTGTCTGCAGTAACTTCTAGTGGAGAGAAAATTGAATCTAAGAAAAAGAATAAGACAGGAGTAGATAAACAAGAGAACCAAGTCAATTGTGGAAGCGATCAGACATGCTGTTATGCTCTTAGGCCACACGTAAAAAGGAAGATCTAATGTGAGTTGTTTTTCTTTTCTTTCTCAGGAGGCGTGACGATCTGGTAAGACCAGTAGTTCCAGCGTCATGGCTTGCGCTGAAGAGGGAAATATAGTTATTCTGTTTTGCTGTTGCAACTTAGCTGAAGCCTTGAAGATACGTCCTATATCAAGCGGTGTTTTGTTCTCGCGATAAGCGGATGTAATTATGTCCAGACATCAATGGACCTTATGAGTGGACTGTAATATTTGGGCGGTTGAAGACGAAATCTGTAAATTAGAGGATACATTTAATGAACTTCATTCCATGGTGGCTAATCAGTCAAGGTTTAATGACACACAGGGGGAATATCAGCTACTACGATCAGCTTTTGCACGCTTAGAAGCTCAGTTGCGGCAAACTGCAGGGTTAATTCCGCATGTCCGTAGGAAAAGAGGATAGTTAGACGCAGGTGGCCGTATCCTAAAAACTGTTTTTGGGACCGCTGACGCGGAAGATATTAAAAGTATTAATGAAACGCTACGGCAAGTACAGGGTAATGCGAATAGCAGCCAGGGAATGCTAAATCTTCACACAACCCAATTAGAGAGTTTGGAGAAAGATGTAGTTAATGATACACGCCAATTGCGAGCTTTGGCAACGACCTTGATGTCCCACATTAAGGCCACAGCCGACACAACAAATCACGACTTGGGTATAATCAAGTACCTGTTGGATAACATCGATTCACAGCTGATAATCGCTAAGCTGCTCCGTTTTCTTGCTGATAGTTCTACGGAAGCACGCATAGAAGCCACGGAACTACAGGAGGCTTTGTTGGTCGCAATGCACAGGCACCTAACTCCAGTACTGTTACCTTTGGAACAACTTTGGGAAGGATTATGGAAAGTTCAATCGGAATTGCCCACATCCCTGGAGATACTGACGACATTAACAGCCGACACTTATCTCTGTACTACAAAATGGCCACTGTTACCAGACGCGGACGGGTACCCTGCTGGGAATTCATATCATAATACCATTAGCATGTAAGGATTGTAAATTTGAATGTTACGCCTTGCATACATATCCAGTGAAGTGGGAAATTTTGCAGAAATTCGTACAATTAACCGTACGGGAAATACTGTTAATGGCACGTAACAGACAAGCTCATGTGTTCCTCACTGCACAAGACTTGCTGCTATGTTGAACAGGCCCAGTTACCATCTGCCCCGCGAAATTGTTACACACTGTTCCCAAATCTTGTGAGGATTCTCTATTCCACTCTCAAGAGCCACTCGCAGAGTGCTCTAAGGAAATTATAGCAGGCACGGTGCAGTTCTTTCAGCGAGTGGTCTACATTGGGTATTTTCAGTAATGGAAAACACAGTCGTTATTTGCGTTTGTTATGAGCAGGGTAATCGAGAGAGTACGCAAGGAATATAATTGCAGGGGCTGGGACTGTTAATTAACGGCACACAGTGTGACATTTCAGGGCCAACTTTCCGTTTACCAGCCGTGATTACTGGAGCTACAATCATGAACATAACACGCACATTGATCTATGTACCAGACCAACCGGTGCAATTCGTCACAAAAGAAAATCTCACTCTTTCGAATAGCACATTAGACCGGACTTTGCTCGCCTCTTTGGACCGGATGCTAGCAGCTCAGGATGTACATATAACTGTGAAACATCTTTTTCAACTAGTGCATGAGTACCGTAATGAGCATAAACAACGCTTACTAGTCATTGGATCATCAACCACCGCCACCTGTATTTTTATCTTTGTTGTAGGATTAGTGTACTATCGGCTCAAGAGGAAGGTAGCCCAAATCCCGCCCCTTGCAAACTTTAACCTAAGGGGCCAGACAAAATCACTGAACAGTTGTGAGGCACTGCAGCAGAACACTGAGTAATGTTTATGAACAAAGATGAGACTGAAGATAGAAGTGAATGGACACAGTGTAAATAGCGAATCAATCGCATTTGGTGGTGTTTGTGAAGTAAACTGCAGTTGTTTTGACTTTATGGTTGAATTTGGGGACGAATTCTTTTCGTACTAGGGAGGAATTGTAGAGGACAAGGGGCTATTTTTAGGAAATAAGGTGCGAAATTGTGATTTAGTGTGTTTCAGTGTGCGATGCGCCAGCCTCATGGCAGATGGCAGACAGCGGATGAAGGCTGGCCGGCGCATTATGCGGGTGACACAGTTTTGCAATGAGCGTTGGTATCTGTGTAAGTGCATGGCAGCCATCAACAGCCAGAACGCAGCATTAGCAGAATTACGCAGGCGCGGGCCGTGTGTGACGCGGTTGCGTTAGCCAACTCATGGAGAACCTCCTAATAAACACACAGCCTCATAACCGGCAGATTCAGCAGCGGTCTGCACTATTTAAGGGCATCAGAGGTGGGCATCGGCATTCGGTTCGACCGATTGGGCGTTCGGTCGCTGTCACGTCGTCGTCATCAGTGACGCTGTCCCCGAGGACCGGCCGGCGGGGGGCATTGCCTGCTGCAGCACTGGCGACTTCCGGCGGCGTCACGAGCCGCCACGTCTGTGAGCTGGGCCGCGCCTCGTGCCGCTAACCTCCTACCGCCTAGCGCCTGTGCAGCTGCTGACCGAGCGCGACGTAGCGTACCCCGGACTGCGCGCATCAGCTCGTCTCCACCACGACACGAGCGGTGGGGCTGAGCTACCAGAAAATGTATTGGAAGAACCAACCATAAAGAGGAAGATTGCCAAAAACAGCCACCTTCTTCTACCCCGCCATGCCCTACAACCCCGACCATGGCACCCGCTCCGGTAATCCTATTACAGTAGACATGTCTACTGTCATGTGCATTCATGATTGTTGTTATTATCATCATTTGCTCTGCCTGTTTGTGGTTGCTGTTATTGCCCTTGTTGTCATCCATATCTGTCTTCATATGGGTTTGGGGGCCTCAGTGTCTGCACCCTTGGCCAGTCAGCCTGTGGCTCCTGATCTGATCTGATTGCCATTCCTAGAGTTGGTAGGAAGCACATGTCAAACGCTATGATGCAGTCCTTAAAATGAATAACACAGTGCTGGACAGCATGCTCAACAATTTTGTGATTCAGCTTTTTTTTTCGGCACAGTTGTTTGGTGACAACTCATGAGACAGACAGTTTGTTGGTTGTCATGCCCAAGTAGAACACAGCACATTTATTGCAGTTTAGCTTGTATATCATAGTACTTGGTTCACAGGTAGCCTTGCCTGTGGTGGGATAGGTGATGCTTCTGACAGGACTGGAGTAGGTGGTGGTGGGAAGATGCATGGCACAGGTCTTGCATCCAGTTACATTACAGGTATATGGGCCATTAGAAATGGGGTTGGGAGCAGGGTTTGCATAGGGATGGATGAAGGTATTTTGTAGGTTTGGTGGGAGGCAGAATACCACTGTTAGAGGGCTGGGAAGGGTAGTGGGTAGGACATAGGACCAAAACAACTGAGTCACATTCTCCAAAATGACCTCTCACCATGGCCTGAAATGAGCTTTGTGGTACTGAGTCACAAGGGGAATGCTCCTGGGACTCACATGGTGGGTGACTGAAGAGATGTCGTACAGAAGAGGTCGCCAGCTGCTCACCATTTCCCAAAGTCCCACTGTACAGCCACAGAGGAGCATTCCTCTCATGTCTCTGTACCACCCAGAACTGGAACGCCCCCCTGCAGGTTCAGGGGTTAGAATAGGCCTGTGGTATTCCTGCCTGTTGTAAGAGGTGACTGAAAGCAGTCTCAAATGTTTTGGCCTATATGTGATAGTCCCCTCTCGGGTTTTGACCTCCATATTTCCAAATTCTTCCGAAGATTGAGCACCTTACATGGTACATTGTGTCCATCGTGCATTGAGACCTTTAGCCACCTTTCTCGTTGTCGCATTGCCGTCCTGCTCGTTCACCATCTCTTGGGCAAGGATGCATTCCTAGATGCGATTTTCACCATACACTGTGCAGTGTTGCTTGTTGCAGAGATGACAACCATGGACTTCCTTGCACCTAATATCCAGCATGGTAGCCAGTCAGTTATGGTGGGACCACAATGTGCCCTGTTGGTTGTAGCCCCCTGACAACACAGGGATTGCTCTGCTGATGCTTGCGCCATTAACTCCCCATGTATGCCAAGGAGTAGATGCCTATCTCCCTGGGGCATCGAGACACTCGGCAATGGCCATTCTGCCAGGTGGCCCTTGCTGAGGCTGCGTGGCGCCCGTGGGGAGGGCTCTTGGTCAGAGTGGGTGGCATCAGGCTGGATGAACTGCAATGAACCGTGGTACTTCATCTCTTGCTGGAGGTCAGCTACCAGCAGTCTCTAAGCGTTCTCAGGCTCATTCAATGCTCAGAAATATGATTCCAAATCATTCCCCTCCCTGGCCGCACCATGGGAGGAGCGTAAGGCTCAGGATGGCAGTGACACTTATTCGCCCAGGCTCCTGGTTTGTACAAGAGCTGATGGGGAGTCTTTCATGTCAATAAAGCCTAAATTCGTCGTAGAGCATTTAGAGGACAAGTTTGGGGAGGTGGAGGGCTTGTCCAAAATGCACTCTGCATCAGTATTGATAGAAACAGCATCCTCTGCCCAGTCATGAAGGTCACTTGCTTGTGACAAGTTGGGGATGTTTCAGTTACCATCGCAACCCAAAAGAGTTTAAATATGGTCCAGGGTATTATTTTCCATAGCGACTATCTTTTGCAGTCCGATGACGAGATGCGAGACAATTTAGAGCATCGAGGTGTTCCTTTCGTCTGACGCATTCATCGCGGTCCGAAGGATAATCAGTTTGCTACCAGTGCCTTCAGCTTGGCATTCGAGGTTGATAAATTACCAGAGAAGACCAAGGTGATGGTCTAACCACTGTGACGTCAAGCCCTATATCCCTCCCCAGATGCAGTGCTTTAAGTGCTGGAACTTCTGCCATATGTCTTCCTGCTGTACTTCCAGCCTAAGATATTGCGATTGCAGATGCCCATCACATCCCAATACTCCATGTGCCCCACCTCCCATCTGTGTCAACTGCAGAGAGCATCATTCACCTTGCTCGCCAGACTTCAGGATCTTACAGAAAGAGCGGAAAATCATGGAATATAAGACACTGGACCGACAAACCTATACTGAGGCTAAGAGGAAATGTGGACAACTCCATCCTTTGTGAATTACTTCCTCATACGCCACCGCTGCGACAACCATGATAGCCCTATCAGTTCAGCAAATTCCAGTCGGCTCAGAGCCTTACAACTCCACATGCCCCCTTGCCCATGGGGGCACTACCCACCCTGTTGTTTCTGCGCCACCTACCTCGGGAACAACACCCCCACCCCCACCCATCGAGGATGTCCATACCAAGCCAGAGAACCGTCCAACTTCTTTGGCTCCTCTCGCTCGCAAGGGGTCCCTCCCTTCCAAAGTTTCCACAAGTGGGTAGGATGACGCCCAGCAGTTGCATAAGAGCCCATAAGCAGCTGGTCGTAGGGCTTCTTGATCCTCCTCCATCCCAGAGACTGAATTGGTGAAGTCCTCCAAGCCAGTGAAACCCAAGGAGCAGCGAGGAATGTTCAAAAAGAAGACCTCAAAGAAAGGAACTTGCGGTGGCACCCACCCCACCGCAACCTACAAGCTCTGCATCTGAGGACGAGGTAGAGATTCTGGCGTCTGCTCTGGACCTAGATCTCGCTGGAATCTCAGACGCATTGGCTGTCACTCGCACAGGTAATCAATCAGTGGCAGCATGTGACCTAGCGGCGTAATCTGCCTCCTCAGTCCTTCATAACTTTCTCGGCCATGTACAGTGTCATCTTCCAGTGGAAATGCAGCGATTTATTCCACAATCTTGCTGAGCTCTGACAACTTCTCAGCCTGCACCATTTCCTCTGCATTGCTTTTCAGGAAACTTGGTTTCTGGTGACGTGAACCCCTGCCCTCCGTGGCTATTGGGGTTATTACAGGAACTGGGCAACTTATGAGAGGGTATCTGGTTGCGTCTGCATCTACTACCTTCACTCCCTTGACAGCGAGTCTGTCCCTCTACAACCATCTTTAGAGGCTGTCGCTGTTCGGGTTTGGACGCCTCAGGCTGTTACTGTCTGCAGTCTCTATCTTCCACCAGAAGGTGATGTTCCACAACGTGTCCTAATTGTGCTGATAGTTCAGTTGCCACCACCTTTTCTGTTACTGGGCAATTTCTATGCCCATAACCCTCTGTGGAGTGGATCAGTGGCAACAGGCCAAGGCAGCATTGTTGAGCAAGTATTGGCACAGCTCGACCTTTCTCTTTTAAATAATGGTGCCTTCACACATTTCAGTGTGGTGCATGGCACATCCTCAGCCATTGAACTTCCGATCTGCAGCGCTAGCCTATCACCGTCTGTCCTATCCAGTGTGCATGAGGACTTTTGCAGTAGTGACCACTTTCCGATCCTTCTGTCACTACCACAGCGTCACTCTTCTGGGTGCACCTGCAAATGCTCTGTGAATAAGGCTGACTGGGACTTGTTCACATCCATTGCCACTACTGAGCCTCTTTCCAATGACACCATTGATGTGGTGGTTCACTCGGTCACCACCAGCATCGTTACTGCCACAGAATGTGCCATACCGTGTGCTTCTGGGTCCCCTCGGCGGAGGACTGTGCCTTGGTGGTCGCCCGAGATCGCTGAGGCGATTAAAGATCGCAGGCGGCCACTCCGACGTCACAAGCGGTATCCCTCATTGGAACACCTCATTGTCTCCAAACGGCTCCGTGCGTGAGCCCACCGTCTCATTCACCAATGCAAGCAGGTGTTCTGGGAAAGCTATGTCTCCGCCATTGGCCTCTGTACCTCACCATTGCAGGTTTGGGCCAAGATTAGGTGACTCTATGGCTATCAAACCCCCATCAGCGTACCTGCGCTTTCACTGAATGGAACAGTTTGTACTGACTGCGACACAATTGCAAACCGCTCAGCAGAGCATTTTGCTCAGAGTTCCGCTTCTGCAAATTACCCACTGGCCTTCTGCTCCCTTAAAGAGCAGTTGGAACCTCGGAGCCTTTCATTTCTCATGTGCCACCCTGAATTGTACAATGCGCCATTCACTGAGAGGGAATTCCAAAGTGCCCTAGCTGCTTGCCCTGATGTGGATACCCGGGTCAGATCGTGTCTACTGTCAGATGTTCAAACACCTCACGGTGGACCGCCACCGACGCCTCCTAGAACTTTTCAACCGTATCGGGGTTGAGGGCGAGTTCCCGTCGCAATGGCGGGAAAGCGTCGTAATCCCCGTGTTGAAACCTGGCAAGAACCCACTGGCGGTGGACAGCTACCGCCCAATTAACCTCACCAACGTTCTTTGCAAGTTGGTCAAATGCATGGTGAGTCAGAGGTTGAGTTGGCTACTTGAGTCTCGGGGCCTTCTGGCCCTGTGTTAGGGTGGGTTCCGTTAGTGCTGCTCTGCCACCAACAATCTGGTGTGCCTGTTGTCTGCCATCCGTATGGCCTTTTCCCATCATCAGCATCTGGTCACCATCTTTTTTGACATGCGGAAGACGTACAATATGGCATGGCGACATCACATCCTTTCTATGCTTCATAGTTGTGGTCTTCGTGGTCCACACCCGATATTCATACAAAACTTTCTGTCACTTCATTCCTTCCATGTGCAAGTTGCAGCCTCTCATAGTGCCCCCCGTAGTTCAAGAGAATGTGGTACCGCATTGCTCAGGCAGATGTTTGCACTGCCTGATACGCTTCCTGCACTTTTATCAGCTGACGTTGCAATGGCAGATCTAGTTTTGAGTTTTATTCATGCAGGGGGTTTTTATCACTTCATGTAAGTGTTTGCCCGTCTGTGTTGAGTCAGGCCTTTGGCCCACGATTTTAGACTGGGGTTTTTAATGCGTTCCTTGGTGCTTGGCTTTTCATTTTTTCGTTTCTATGGTTGGCCAACCACTGTCACACTCAGCGTGATTTTAGTTCCTTTTGTCTGGTCTCTGTCTGAGTCTTTCTTGACCTGTGTCGTCTCTTGTCATCTCTGTTGTTTGTTTTCATTTCTTGTGGGGCTTTCAAGTTCACAGAAAGAGGGACCAATGGACCTAGTAGTCCCTTCGATCACACAAACCAACCAACCAGGACTGGAACAAGTGAATTGCATTCTCATCTAGGATTTCAGCTACATCTCACTGTGGCCTGAAATGAGGAATCTGCTATCCACTATCCTTCACACTCTTCAAACAGTGGTTTTGTGCAGTGGTTTTGTGCCATCCACCAAACCCATGGAATATCTTCGTCCATCCCTCCACAATCATTTCTGCCAATCCCTTCGCAGTTGGCTCATACCCCTGATGCAAGACGTGTCCAATACATCTTACCATAACCATCATCACCTTCTCCAGTGCAGTCAGAAGCATCACCTCTCCCATCAAAAGGCAGGGCTATCTGTGTAACACGTCATGTGATGTACAAACCAAGCTGCAACCACTGTGGTGCATTTTACATGTGAATGACAACAAGCAAGCTATCTTTCCACATAAATGGCCACCGACAAACTGTTGTCAAGAGACAGCTGTACCACCCGTTTGTCACGCACACCACCCAACACAATGTTCTTCACTTAAATGAGTGCTTCACAGCGTGCACCATATCGCATCTTCCAACTGGACTCCAGCTTTTCTCAACTGCACAGGTGTGAACTCTGTCTACAATACACCCTATATTCCTGTAACACTCCTGGCCATGACCTTCGTTCATTATTCATTTTCCTTCTCTTGCCTAATCCCTCCCCAATTCCCACTCCAGCACCACACAGCCTTCTGTTACATAAGTGCATCCACAGTATTTTCATTTTACTCCTTTTACACCCCCCCCCCACCCTGTTCTCCATGTAACCACCAACTGCACCTATCTGCCCTAACCTTCTTCCACCTCATTCCTGTATTCTCCCTCAGAGAGAGGGTGCGTGTGTGTGTGTGGGGGGGGGGGGGGTTTGGCTAATTCAGAAGATGGCTTTCTGGCCTAAAGCTAATTTGTATTTTTGTTCTACCTGTCTGCAACACTTTGCCTCTGCTGTATGGTGAGTAGCAACATATCTTTTTCATAATACAGTCATTACAATTCTTTTATATTATGTAAACGAGAGAAAGTAGTGTTATTTTTAAGAGTGACTTGAAACCTCTGAATCAAAGCATGTAGTGGATCTAGGGCTCAAGCTTAAAGGTATAGATCTCTCCCTCTCTCTCTCTCTCTCTCTCTCGTGACTAAAAGGACTCTCACACATTTCGGCCTTTATTTGATGGTCCCCTATAGGGTTTGACCTCCATTTTTCAAAATTTTCCCGAAGAGTGAGCTAGTCGGGGAAGGGCACCTTACATGGTGCATCATGTCCATCATGCATCGAGATCTTTTGCCCATTTTATTGTCACCACATTGCAGTCCTGTCGATTCTCCATCTCTTGGGCGAGGTCACCTTCCTAGGTGCATTCTCCACCATGTACCATGCACTATGCAGTGTCACTTTCTGCATCGACGATGACCATGTACTCCATTGCGCCTGATCTCCAGCACGGTAGCCAGTCTGTTGTGGTGTGGCTGCCGTATACCCTGTTGGTTGTAGCCCCCTGACAACACAAGGATCGCTCTGCTGATGCCCGCACCATTAACTCCCCACGTGTGGCATGGAGTAAATGCCCATCTCCCTGGGGCATTGGGACTCCCGGCAATGGCCATCCTGCCAGGTGGCCTTTGCTGAGGCTGGGTGGCGCCTGTGAGGAGGGCCACTGGACAGAGTGGTTGGCATCAGGGCGGATGATAAGCCATGAAGCATAGTACATCATCTCTTGCTGTTAGTCTGCCACCAGCAGCCTCTAATCGGGAAAGGTCGAACTTCAGTGCGAAAAAATAGCTAACAAATATAACCCCAAATCATTCCCCTCCCTGACCACACAATGGGAGGACGCCAGGCTAAGGATGACAGTGAAGTTTATTTGTCGCAGTACCTCATATGTATGAGAGTTGATGGGGAATCTCTCATGTCCTTGAAGCCTCAGTTTTTTGTGGAAAATTTGGAGGACAAGTTTGGGGAGGTGGAGGGCTCGTGCAAAATGTGCTCTGGGTCAGTCTAGATAAAAACAATACATTCTGCCCAGTCACGGACGTTACTCGCTCATCACAAGTTAGGCGATACTTCTGTTACCCCGTAAGAGCTTAAATATGGTCCAGGGTATTATATTCCACAGGGACCTTCTTTCTCAGTCAGATGATGAGCTGCATGCCAACTTAGAGCAATGAGGAGTTCATTTCGTCCGGCCATCCATCGGGGTCCATGGGATAATAAGATTGCCACCGGTACCTTCATCTTGGCCTTCGAGAGTGACACATTACCCAAGAAGGTCAAGGTGATGGTCTACCACTGTGATGTGAAGCCATATATCCCTCTCTAGACGGGGTGCTTTAAGTGCTTTAAGTTTGGCCAAATGTCTTCCTGCTGTATGTCCAGCATCATATGACTTCAGTTGCATCCCAGTACTCCATGGGCCCCACCTCCCATCTGTGTCAACTGTGGAGAGCATCATTCACCTTGCTCACCAGACTGCAGGATTTTACAGAAAGAGAGGAAAATCATGGAGTATTAAACCCTGGATTAATTGACCTTCACTGATGCTAAGAGGAAATTTGAGCATCTACATCCTGTGGCTACGACCTGCTCATATACCGCTGCTACAAGAACTGTTGTTGACTCATCAGTTGCTCGAAGACTACACCTGCCCCCTTGATGGTGGCTCCCGCACCACCTACTTTGGGAGCAACACCCCCCCCCCCCCAAACACAACCATTGGGGATATCTGTCCCCATTTCCTTAGCCAGAGAAGCATAAGTATTCTTTAGCCCCTATCACTAGGAAGAGGTCCCTTGGGTCACGATGACATCTGCAAGTGGCTGAATAGCCCAAAAGCAGCTGTTTGAAGGGCTTCATGTTTACCCTCAGTCCCGTGGACTGAATCAGTGAAATACTTCCAGCCAGAGAAACCCAAGGAGCAGCAAGAGAAATCACAAACGAAGGTCCCAAAGACCAAGACAATAGTGGTGGCACCCACACCACCACTACCTACAAGCTCTGAGTCTGCAGTTGAGCTGGAGATCCTGGCATCTGCTGAGGACCTAGATCTCGCTGGACCCTCAGACACAATGGATATTGACTGCTCAGGCAATAAATCGGTGGCAGCAGGTGACTGAGGCATAAACTGCCTCATTGAATGTTCCATGCCTTCCCAGTCTTAAGATGCCGTCATTGTCCGGTGGAATTACAGCAGTTTTTTCCACTGCCTGGCTGAGCTACAGCAACTGTTAAGCTTTACTCCTGCTTTCTGCATTTCCCTCCAGAAACCTGGTTCCCAGCAATGTGGACTCCTGCCTGCCACGGCTATAAGGTATACTGGAACAATAGCGACTATAATTGAGGGTAAGGTGGAGTTTGTGTGTATGTCCTAAACTGAGTCAGTAGTGAAACTGTGCCCCTTCAAGCCCCTCTTGAAGCTGTGGCTGTCAGCATAAGTACAACGCAGGAAATAACTGACCACAACGTAAATCTTCCACCAGATGGTGCAGTACCCCTGAATTTATCAGCTGCAATGATTGATGAACTCCCTAAACCTTTCCTATTTCTGGGAGATTTTAATGCCCATAACCCCTTGAGGGGTGGTACCATGCTTATTGGCAGACGCACAGATGTCGAAACTTTACGGTTGCAATTCGACCTCTGCCTCATAAATACACATTTCACTGTGGCTCGTGGTAGTTACTCGGCCATTGATTTATCAATTTGCAACACAGGACTTCTCCCACCTATCCACTGGAGAGCACATGATGACCTATGTGGTAGTGACCACTTCCCTATCTTCCTGTCACTTCCCCAGCGTCAGGCCCATGTATGGCTGCCCAGATGGGCTTCAAACAAGGTGGACTGGGAAGCTTTCATCTCTGCTGTCACCGCTGAATCTCCCCCACACGGGAACATCAATGTGATGGTTCAGCAGGTGACTACGAAAATCATTTCTGTAGCAGAAAACACGAGATCTCGCTGTTCAGGGTACACCTGGGCAAAGGCGGTCCGCTAGTTGTCACCAGAAGTCGCTGAGGCAATTAAGGAACGTTGGTGAGCTGTAAAGTGGCATAAGTGGTACCCTCCCCTGGGGCACCTCATAGCCTTTAAACAGCTCTGTGCCCATGTTCGCCAACTTATTAAATGACGGAAGCAGGAGTGTTGGGAGAGACACATCTCGATCTTGGGTGCCATATGTCACCTTCCCAAGTCTGGGAAAAGATCAAACATGTTTTCGAGTACCAGACCCCTACAGATGTTTCCAGTGTTAACATAAATTGTATGTTACCTACCAATGCAAACACGATTGCTGAGCACTTTGACATGGAGGCTCGAGCATGGTGCTCAGCAGAGAATAACGCCCCAGTCTTTTGCACTCTCAAACAGCAGCTGGATTGGATAGTCCTCTCGTTCACTACACGCCAGGGTGAATCCTATGACATCCCCGTTTACAGAGTGGGAGCTCCTCAGTGCCCTTGCACATTGCCCTGACACTGCTCCTGGGCCAGATAGGATCCATAGTCAGATGGTTAAACATCTCTCATGTGACTACAAGCGACAGCTCGGTCATCTTCAACCAGATCTGGTTCAATGGCATCTTTTGATTGCAATGACAGGAGAGCACCATCATTACGGTGCTCAAACTCAGTAAAAACGCGCCTTGATTTGGACAACCATCGACACATCAGCCTCAACAACGTTCTTTGTAAGCTGCTAGAATGTACAGTGTGGTGGCGGTTGGGTTGGGTCCTGGAGTCACGTGGCCTACTGACTCCATGTCAGGATGGCTTCTGCCAGGGTAGCTCTACCACTGATAATCTTGTACCCTAGAGTCTGCCATCCGAACAACCATTTCCAGACACCACTTGGCAACATCATATCCTTGTCACATTATACAAGTGGGGTCTCAGAGGCCCGCTCCCTATTTTTATCCAAATTTTCCTGTTGCTTCATAATTTCCTCGTCAAAGTTGGTGTTTCCCATAGTTCCCTCCATACCCTGGAGAATAGGTTCCCACAGGCTCTGTATTGTCTTCCTATTTGTAGTGGCCGTTGATGGTCTGGCAGCTGCTGTAGGGCCATCCGTCTCACCTTCTGTGTATGCAGACGACCTCTGCATCTTGTACTGCTCCACCAGTATTGGTGTTGCTGAGCAGTGCCTATAGGGAGCCATCCACAAGGTGCAGTCATGGGCTCTAGCCCACAGTTTCCAGTTTTCAGCTGCAAAGTCTTGTGTTACACACTTCTCTTGGTGTCGTACTGTTCATCCAGAACCAGAACCTTACGTTAATGACGATCCACTCGCTCTAGTGGAGACATACCTCACCTTCATCAGCTTAAGCGGGAGTGCTGGCAGCACCTCAATGTGTCTCGCTGCCTGAGCAACACCAACTGGGATGCAGATCGCTCTACACTGCTGCAGCTCTACAGAGCCCTTGTTAAATCCTGCCTAGACGATGGGAGTTTGGTTTATGGTTCGGCAGTGCCATCAGTCTTGCGTTTACTCAACCCAATCCACCACTGTGGCGTTCGCCTGGTGACAGGAGCTTTTAGGACGAGTCTGATGACTAGCGTCCTTGTGGAGGCCAGAGTCCGTCCATTGCAGATTAGGCATACACAACTGCTGGCCAGTTACGTTGCACACATTTGTAGTTCTACTGCACATTCGTATCACTGTCGCATTTTCCCACCCACGGCAGTTCATTTCCCGCATCAGTGGCCCAGGTCAGGGCTTCCAACTGCAGTTTGTGTCCTATCCCTTGTTTCTGAACTGGAGTCCTTGCATTTACCATCTATACTTCAGGTCAATTAACATATACCTACATGATGTACACCTAGACTGAGGCTTCGCCTGGACCCTTTCACATGGTCCTAAGGACTCAGTTAATCCCGTAGATCTCTACTGCCAGTTCCTCTCGAGCCTTGACATGTACCGAGGCCACAAAGTGATTTACACTGATGTCTTAATGAGTTTTGATCATGTGGGTTTTGCGTATGTCCATGGAGGTCATATTGAACAGCATTCCTTGCCCAATGTCTGTAGTTTTTTCACTGCTGAGCTGGTGGCTATATCTCGTGCTGTTGAGCGCATACGTTCATTCCCTGGGGAGTCGTTTCTTCTTTGTACCGACTCCTTGAGTAGTCTGCGAGCTATCGACGAGTGCTATCCTCATCATCCTTTGGTAGCGACCATCCAGAAGTTTATCTATGCCCTGTAATGATCCGATCATTCAGTGGTGTTCGTCTGCCCCCCTCCCCCCCCCCCCCCCCGAGTCATGTCGGAATCACACCCAATGAATCTGCCAACAGGCTGGCCAAACAGGCTACGCAGAAACCGCTTATGGAGATCGGCTTCTCTGCAACTGACCTGCGTGCAGTACTACGCTGCAAGGTTTTGTGGCCTTGGGAGATGAAATGGCTTAACCTCAGCATGCGCAACAAACTGTGTGCCATTAAGGAGACAATGAACGCATGGCAGTCCTGCATGCGGGCCTGTTGCAGGGTCTCTGTGGTTGTCTGCACTGGCCAAGCTTGGGTGACACACGGCTACCTCCTGTACCATGATGACCCACCTCAGTGTTGGTGTGGTGCCCAGCTGACAGTCCCTTTATCTTGGTGAACTGCCATTCTTTGGCCTCCCTGCAGCAGACTCTTCAGTTACCAGACTTATTGCCATTAATTTTAGCTGATAATGCCTCATTGGCTAATTTGGTTTTACATCTCATATGTGATGGTGGGTTTTATCATTGTATATAAGTTTTAGCGCATGTCTTTTCTCTCTTTGTGTTCTTCACTCTAATGCCTTTAGGCTGAATGTTTTAGTGTATCACAGAGTGACTAGCTTTTTCTTTTTATTTTCATGGTCAGCCAGCCATGGTCTTCTGCTATCTTGTTTTTATCCCTTCTACCTGTTTCTTGCTTCTCTGTGGTTCTCCTGTTTTGTCCAAAGTAGTGTTGGTTGTCCTTTTGTCATTCTTCTGGTTTTTTCTTTCACCTGTTATTGTGCTGTAAGTCACCATTCTTTTCTTCTTTACCTTGTGCAATTATTTTCCCAGTAACAAGAGACCGATGACCTCACAGTTTGGTCCGTCCCCCCTCTCCCCCTCTTTAAACCAACCAATCTTCCTACCTACCTATTTCTTAATCTGTCAGCAGGGTAGCTTAATGGTCAGCTCCCTCAGCCCTTTCTCCTGCTGAGTGACTTTGGTGCCCACCATCCTATTCTGAGCTCTTTGATAACATGTTAGGTAGGTTACCTCTTGACTGAACTCGGTCATCTCAACCTCATCTGTCTTAACACTTGAGCACACACGTTCCTTTCAGACATTACACACACCTATTCCCATATTGACCTCTTGTTCTGCACTGCCCAGCTTGCCCATCATCTCCAGTGGCCATTTTTCTCTGACATGAGCATCCATTTCCCGTGTGCTATGCATTTGCTGACTCCTGTACCATCTATGTCCAAACACAATTAGCAGCTTTCTAAGGCCAATGGATGTGTTACTCCCCTGACTACTTTCAATGAACATCATCTACCAGATGGGTGATAACCAGGTAGAGTACCTTATCAACAATATCTTAACCACTGCAGAATGTTGTGTACCTCGCATTACTCCTTTTCTGCACCATGTCCTGGTCCCTTTGTGGACTGAGGCATGTTGTGATGTGATTCACTTCTGGAGACGTAGTCTCCCTTTATTAATTGTCATCCTATGATGGCAGACTGTATTCATTACAGACAGTTGCATGTGCAATGTCATCGCATTCTCTGGAGGTAGGAAAAAATTTAGATGGATTTCCTTCACTACCTCTTTTAACAGTTTCACTCCCTCTTCTGTCATGTGTGACAACCTCCATCAGCTTTCTGGAACTGAGGTCCATTCACAGATGACTGGTGTGATTGTAGCAGATGGTGTTATTGTGGACTCAATACCTGTCTCCAATAGCTCTGGTCACTATTTTGAGGAGATTTCGAGCTGCACCCACTATCACTCCACTATCCTCCATTGGAAACGAGTGGAGGCGGCTCACGTGATAGCGTTCTCTTCTCAGAATCATTAATGGTACAATGCCGCTTTTACTATGAGGGAGCCAAAAAGTGCTCTCACTTCATCCTTATCCTCTGTCCCAGAACTGCATAATATTCACGTTCAGATGTTCCCCCAGGGGTCCACAACTATTTTATGGATACAAGCTGGTGCAGCTCTTTCCTTTCTGGGCTACATACATTTCCTTTCCACATCCCCCCCTCCCCGGTACTTCCTCACCCCCCCCCCCCCTTTGCCCCTTCCCTACCCATTCCCCTCTCTTTGTGATTATGTCTGGAGACGGACGATTGTGAATGAATGAAGTGGTTTCCTTTCTTTTATCTCTACAATGTAACATCTCTGTCCTCACTTGGGTGATTACCCAAGCTGGTACCTTCCGAACATGCTGATTTGTCCCTCTGTCCATTTCTTGGGAGGTGTGACCTGAGGTGTGGACAATCACCTAAGGTGGGAGTGTCCTCAGAGAGGCTCCCCATTAGGAAGGAGCACGCCATTGGAGACGCTGGTAATCATGGGGGGATACTTTCACAATGGTTTCTTCTATTTCTACAACTTCTACCCAAGAGAGAAAGCTAGACGAGTCTCAGACACAGAAAATTCTTCCATCAGTGCTGAAGTTCCTAGCTGTTTCTCGGTCTGACGAAGGTAAAGACTTCTTCAGTCAAACCTTTCATTATTCAGAAAGGTGTTGACGCAATTGCAGGTCCTGTAAAGTCATCTTCCCAGTTATGAAATGGCACCTTGTTGTTAGAAACAAGCCGGCCACTGTGGCCGATTGGTCCTAGGCACTTCAGTCCGGAATCACGCTGCTGCTACGGTTGCAGGTTTGAATCCTGCCTCGCGCATCGATGTGTGTGATGCTTTGGGTTAGTTAGGTTTAAGTAGTTCTAAGTCTAGGGGACTGATGACCTCAGATGTTAAGTCCGATAGTGCTTAGAGCCATTTGAGCCATTTGTTAGAAACAGACAATGCCTTTCAGGCATATAAATTGCTTCGAACTACACTGCTACAAACCTTCCCAGCCTGGGTGGAAGCACATCACACTTTACTTATCATGCAGGGTGGTTCATACAAGATCACTCAACAGATTATCAAATGAGGACATTCAAGATTACCTGTCTGATCAGGGAGTAATGGCCGTATGTAGAGTAATGAAAAGGTTTGAAAAGTAATTGGTACCGAGCCACACTCTCTTCTTGATGTTTGACAGAGTTCAACTGCCATCGAACATTAAAGCAGGATATGAGATAATTTCAGGTCACCTTACATTCAGAACCCTATGTGTTGCTATCTGTGTCAGAGGTTTAATCATACTAGCCATTCGTGTTGCAATACAGCCAAATGTGTAACCTGTGGCAGGGATGCCCATGAGGGTGATTGTCCACCTCCATCCTCTCATTACACCAACTGTATGACCGACCATGCTGCTTCCTCGAGAGACTGCCCTAATTTCAAAGATGAATGCATTAGTCAGGAAATCTGAGTGAAGGAAAAGGTGTCTATCTTTGCTGCTCGTAAGTTATTCACCAGTAGAAAGTCCACTGTGCTCCCAGCGGGTGAATATAGCACCATCATCACATCTTCCTGACCTACTAAGGAGGTACCCGCACATACTTGTGACCTCACCTTCGGCGCCACGGTTGTGAGATTGGCCAGCTCAAAGATCACACGCTCAACCTCCCCGCTATCACCTGCTTAATTTAAGGCTCAGCCTTCATCGGCTCCTGCTAAATCATGAGCCCCAAAATCTGATGCGCAGACTTCCAAAAAAGAGTCTGCTTGTGAAGATGTTTTACCTACCCAGAACTTAGAACCATCTCCACCATCTCAACGTCCTGCTTCTAAGAAGGCTCATAAGAAAAACAGTTCCTCTCCTTCCCTGCCACAGCATGTCTACAGCGCCACCCAGTGGTGGCTGCCCTTGGCCGTCTTCTGTGTCGCAGAGACGCACTGCTGGTGGCCGACCAACCAGTCGATCACTGGTGGCAGGAACTGCCCCCAAACAACCTATGGATCAGAATCTTCTGCCTTAGGCTGACTGCCATTCCACTCCGTCAGCCACTGACTCTCAGTGGCCACTGAGTTGACAGCAACTGTGGGGGATTTTTTACATTTTTTGACCCCTATGTCAATTATCCATTGGAATATCCACGGAATTCACTCCAATCAGGGTGAACTGTCTATCCTCTTATGCTCCTACTCACCAATCATCTTCTCTCTTCAGGAAACAAAGCTACATCTTCATGATCGCTTTGTCTTCCCTCATTTCCAGTCAGTCCAGTTTGCTCTCCTGTCTTTTGATGGTATTCCAGCACACGGGGTGGGGGCTTATGATTCTTCTTCATGATAATATCCAGTATCACCCAGTTCCCTTGCACAGTTCCTTCCAAGCTGTCACTCCAGTCTTTCCCTTTCTGGATTCATCTTCTCTCTTTGTACCATATACATTCCATCATCCACACCAGTGGCAAGAGCCAATCTCCTTCTTCTTGGTCAGCTCCCGACCCCCCCCCCCCCCTCCTTGCTTGCGGACTTATGTGTCCACAACCCACTTTGGGGATCTCTGCATCCATGTCATAGAGGCTCCCTATTGATTGACGTCTTCCACCAAGCGGATCTTGTTTGCCTCAACACTGGGAACCTTCATTTTTGTCTGCTTCCACATCAACCTACTCTCATTTGGACCTATCAGTCGGTACTGTTCGGATAGCCCGGCAATTTGAATGGTTCGCTCTTGCTGGCACACACTCAAGTGACCATTTTCCATGTGCCCTTCGATTACAGCCACAACTGCCACCTATGGGCCCAAGATGCTGGAAGTTTTCCCAAGCTAATTGGACACTTTTCTCCTCTCTAGCAACATCTAATGCCCATCAGTTTCCTAACATCAATGATCAGGTCATTCATGTTATGGAAGTTATTCTTACAGCTGCGGAACATTCGAAACCTCATACCTCCCATTTGCTCTGGTGCCTCCCACTACCTTTGTGGAATGAGGTGTGCCATGATGCAATACATGAGCGAAGACATGCTCTTCACGTTTTCAGCCATCATCCTTTGCTGGCCAACTGTATCCATTATAAGCAGTTGCGTGCGTGATGCCGTCACATCATATGCGATAGCAAGAAGGCAAGCTGGGATCTTTACCAGCTAACTTCACTCCCTAATCAGTTGTTTGGAGTCGAATCCAACGGATATTCAGCATGTCCAGTTTTTACCCAACCTGTGGGCTAATTGTCATGCAAATACCTTAGTGCAGTGTTTTTCAATCTGTGGGTTGTGATTTCCTGGGGGGTCACAAAGCCTTGCTCAGGGGATCGCAGTCACAGAAGAAAGCAGTTGCAGTATGGGTGCTAACATATGTTTCATGACAATCATAAAAGTTAAGAAACTTCTCCATTTTGTGCTCACTGAGAGTGAAGGGAGAAAGAAAACAATAACTGGTCCACTCTTGCTGGTGAACTAGAACAACTGATCGTAGTGACCAAAAATGCACAACTAAGCCCCTGCTGACACCTTCTCACCCCCACACCTCTACCATGGCAAAGAATGTAATTATATCTCTGTCCGCATAGTACTGCAACCTCTTCCCACAACTGCACTTGATTTGTCAATCAGTGTAGTGTCAACGGAAAGAAAATTAAATGTGTTGCTTTTGAAATTGTTGACATACTTTTATTATGGTTCTTGGGGTCGCAAGAATATTTTCGCTTGGAAAGGGGTCGCGTATTCAAAAATGTTGAAAAACACTGCCTTAGTGCACCCAGTCGAAATCTCTGACTCACTGCGTCGACACTGTGCTGAGATTTCGACCTCTTCTAATTGCCCACCAGTCTTTCTCCCAACGAAACAGGTAGCAGAAGAGTGATCTCTTGCATTTTCCTCTCAAAATTGCAAAATCTGTAATGCCATTTACGCTGTCTGGGAACTCGGACATGCACACTCCTCCTCTCACGCGTCTGCTTCAGGATCGGATAGTATCCACATCTAAATGTTGCTTCATTTATCATACCCTAGTCTATGTTACCTCCGTTGCCTTTATAATTGACTTTGGGTCGACAGCACCTTCCCAGGAGATGGTGGGAAGCTATTGTCATTCCTATTCCGAAACCTGGGAAGGATTAATGTCTCCCCTCCAGCCATTGCTCAATCTCTCTCATGAGTAATGTACATAAGGTTTTGGAGCATATGGTAAATTGCTATTTAGGCTGGTTGCTGGAGTCCCAAAGCATCGGAATCTAACACTGGGCTCTTAGGAGCGGCCCAACGAACAGACTCTACGTAAAGTTACACCTGTGGACATAAATCGGCATTGGGAATTTTAATTGAATCCCGATTCAATTTCTGTGTTTCATCGTCAATGTGACGTTCCAAGGGTTACAGTAAACCTGCTAATGTGCATCCGAATGTAACACTGGGCTCCCAGGAAAGGCACAAAGAACATACTCTTCGAAACGCTACTCCTGTGGACAGAAATCGACATTGTGATTTTTGTGTTCAATCCCGGTGCAATTACTTTGTTTCATCATCAATGTGAAAATCCAAGGGTAACAGTAAACCTGCTGTGGTGCATCGGAATTTAACACTGATGGTAGTTCTTGGGATGTTTAAGGGGGACTAAACAGCTAAGGTCATCAGTCCCCCAATCTAACACTGTTCTCCCATGAAAGACCCAACGAAAAGACTCTTCGTAACGTTACTCAAGAGTACAGAAATCGGCTTTGTGGATTTTGTGTTGAATCCCGATGCCATTTCTGTATTTCATCGTCATTGTGAAGGTCCAAGGGTTACAGTAAGTCTTTTGGTTGTGCATTGGAATCTAACACTGGGCTCCCAGGAAAGACTCAAAGAACAGACTCTTCGAAACGTTACTCCTGTGGACAGAAATCGGCATTGTGAATTTTGTATTGAATCCCAATCCAATATCTGTGTTTCATCGTCAATGCGATGGTCGAAGGTTTACAGTAAACCTGCTGTGGTGCGTCGGAATCTAACACTTAGGTCCTAGGAAAGGCCCAAAGAACGGACTCTTCGAAACGTTACTCCTGGGAACAGAAATCGGCATTGTGAATTTTGTATTGATTCCCGATGCAATTTCTTTGTTTCATCGTCAATGTGAAGGTCCAAAAATTACAGGGCTATTACAAATGATTGAAGGGATTTCATGAATTAACTGTAGCTCCATTCATTGACATATGGTCACGACACTTGACAGATACGTAAAAAAAACTCATAAAGTTTTGTTCGGCTGAAGCCGCAGTTCAGGTTTCAGCCGCCAGAGCGCTCGAGAGCGCAGTGAGACAAAATGGCGACAGGAGCCGAGAAAGCGTATGTCGTGCTTGAGATGCACTCACATCAGTCAGTCATAACAGTGCAACGACACATCAGGACGAAGTTAAACAAAGATCCACCAACTGCTAACTCCATTCGGCGATGGTATGCCCAGTTTAAAGCTTCTGGAT
The DNA here is from genome assembly GCF_021461395.2 of Schistocerca americana. Taxonomy (NCBI): domain Eukaryota; kingdom Metazoa; phylum Arthropoda; class Insecta; order Orthoptera; family Acrididae; genus Schistocerca; species Schistocerca americana. The sequence goes on along the minus strand of NC_060127.1, from coordinate 168,003,740 downwards.
GCCTCTGTAAGGGGAAATCAACGGGTCGGCCTGCAGTGAGCGAAGAAACGGTTGAACGCGTGCGGGCAAGTTTCACGCGTAGCCCGCGGAAGTCGACGAATAAAGCAGGCAGGGAGCTAAACGTACCACAGCCGACGGTTTGGAAAATCTTACGGAAAAGGCTAAAGCAGAAGCCTTACCGTTTACAATTGCTACGAGGCCTGACACCCGATGACAAAGTCAAACACTTTGAATTTTCGGCGCGGTCGCAACAGCTCATGGAAGAGGATGCGTTCAGTGCGAAACTTGTTTTCAGTGATGAAGCAACATTTTTTCTTAATGCTGAAGTGAACAGACACAATGTGCAAATCTGCGCGGTAGAGAATCCTCACGCATTCGTGCAGCAAATTCGCAATTCACCAAAAGTTAACGTGTTTTGTGCAATCTCCCAGTTAAAAGTTTACGGCCCCTTTTTCTTCTGCAAAAAAAAGTTACAGGACACGTGTATCTGGACATGCTGGAAAATTGGCTCATGCCACAACTGGAGGCCGACAGCGCTGACTTCATCTTTGAACAGGATGGTGGTCTACTGCACTTCCATCATGATGCTCGGCATTTCTTAAACAGGAGATTGGAAAACCGATGGATCGGTCGTGGTGGAGATCATGATCAGCAATTCATGTCATGGCCACACTCTCCCGACTTAACCCCATGCGATTTCTTTCTGTGGGGTTATGTGAAAGATCCAGTGTTTAAACCTCCTCTACCAAGAAACGTGCCAGAACTGCGAGCTCACATCAAAGATGCTTTCGAACTCACTGATGGGGACATGCTGCGCCGAGTGTGGGAGGAACTTGATTATCGGCTTGATATCTGCCGAATCACTTAAGGGGCACATATCGAACATTTGCAAATGCCTAAAAAAACTTTTTGAGTTTTTGTATGTGTGTGCAAAGCACTGTGAAAATATCTCAAATAATAAAGTTATTGTAGAGCTGTGAAATCACTTCAGTCATGTGTAATAACCCTGTACAGTAAACCTGCTGTTGTGCATCTGAATCTATCACTGGGCTCGCAGGGAAGGCCCAAAGAACAGACACTCCGAAACGTTCCTACTGTGGACAATAATCGGCATTGTGAATTTTGTATTGAATCCCGATGCAATTTCTTTCTTTCATCGTCAATGTGAAGGTCAAAGGGTTAGAGAAACCTGATGTTGTTCATCAGAATAAAAAACAGGGCTCCCAGGAAAAAAAATGGTTCAAATGGCTCTGAGCACTATGGGACTCAACTGCTGAGGTCATTAGTCCCCTAGAACTTAGAACTAGTTAAACCTAACTAACCTAAGGACATCACAAACATCCATGCCCGAGGCAGGATTCGAACCTGCGACCGTAGCGGTCTTGCGGTTCCAGACTGCAGCGCCTGTAACCGCACGGCCACTTCGGCCGGCAGGGCTCCCAGGAAAGACCAAAAGAAGAGACTTTTCGAATCGCTACCCCTGTGAACAGAAATCGGCTATGTGGATTTTGTGTTGAATCCCGACCGATGCAATTTCTGCCTTTCATTGTCAATGCGAAGGTTGAAGGGTTACAGTAAACCTGCTGTTGTGCATCTGAATCTATCACTGGGCTCCCAGGAAAGGTCCAAAAAACAGACACTTCGAAACGTTCCTCCTGTGGACAATAATCGGCATTGAGAATTTTGTATTGAATCCCAAAGCAAATTCTGTGTTTCATCGTCAATGTGAAAGTCGAAGGGTTACAGTCAACCTGCTGTGAACCATCGGAATCTAACAGGGGGCTCCCAGGAAAGGCCAAAAGAACAGACTATTCGAAACGTTACTCGTGTGCAGGTCTTTCGACATTGCGAAGTATGTGTTGAATACCGATGCAATTTTTTTGTTTCGTCATCAATGCGATTGTGCAAGGGTTACATTAATCCTGCTCTTGTTCATCTGCATCTAACATAGGGCTCCCAGGAAACGCACAAAGAACAGACTCTTGGAAACGTTACTCCTGTGCACGGAAATCGGCATTGTGAATTTTCTAATGAATCCCGATGCAATTTCTGTAATTCATCGTCAATAATAAGGTGCAAGGGTGACAGTAAACCGGCCATGGTGCATCGGAAAATAACACTGGGCTCCCAGGATAGCCCAAAGAACAGACACTTCGAAACGTTACTCCTGTGGACAGAAATCGGCATTGTGAATTTTGTATTGAATCACGATGCAATTTCTGTGTTTCACCGTCAATGTGAAGGTCCAAAGGATACCGTAAACGTGCTCCGAAGCATCAGAACCTAACACTGGGCTCTCAGGAAAGGTCCATGGAACGGACTCGTCGAAGCGTTACTCGTGTGGACAGAAATCGGCATTGTGAATTTTTTATTGTATCCCGATGCAATTTCTGTGTGTCGCCGTCAATGTGAATGTCGAAGGGTTACAGTAAACGTGCTGTGAAGCATCGGAATCTAACACAGGGCTCTCAGGAAAGACCCAAGTAACGGACTCTTCGAAACATTACTCCTGTGGACAGAAATCGGCATTGTGAATTTTCTTTTGTATCCCGATGCTATTTCAGTGTTTCGTCGTCAATGTGAAGGTCCAAGGGTTACAGTAAACCAGCTGTGAAGCATCGGAATCTAACACTGGGCTCTCAGGAAAGGTCCATGGAACGGACTCGTCGAAGCGTTACTCGTGTGGACAGAAATCGGCATTGTGAATTTTTTATTGTATCCCGATGCAATTTCTGTGTGTCGCCGTCAATGTGAATGTCGAAGGGTTACAGTAAACGTGCTGTGAAGCATCGGAATCTAACACTGGGATCCCCGGAAAGGCCCAAGGAATGGACTCTTCTAAAGGTTACTCGTGTGGACAGAAATCGGCATTGTGAATTTGTACTGAATCGCGATGCAATTTCTGTGTATCATCGTCAATGTGAAGGTCCAAGGGTTACAGTAAACCTGCTGTGAAGCATCGGAATCTAACACTGGGCTCTCAGGAAAGACCCAAGTAACGGACTCTTCGAAACATTACTCCTGTGGACAGAAATCGGCATTGTGAATTTTCTTTTGTATCCCGATGCTATTTCAGTGTTTCGTCGTCAATGTGAAGGTCCAAGGGTTACAGTAAACCAGCTGTGAAGCATCGGAATCTAACACTGGGCTCTCAGGAAAGGTCCATGGAACGGACTCGTCGAAGCGTTACTCGTGTGGACAGAAATCGGCATTGTGAATTTTTTATTGTATCCCGATGCAATTTCTGTGTGTCGCCGTCAATGTGAATGTCGAAGGGTTACAGTAAACGTGCTGTGAAGCATCGGAATCTAACACTGGGATCCCCGGAAAGGCCCAAGGAACGGACTCTTCTAAAGGTTACTCGTGTGGACAGAAATCGGCATTGTGAATTTGTACTGAATCGCGATGCAATTTCTGTGTATCATCGTCAATGTGAAGGTCCAAGGGTTACAGTAAACCTGCTGTGAAGCATCGGAATCTAACACTGGGCTCTCAGGAAAGACCCAAGTAACGGACTCTTCGAAACATTACTCCTGTGGACAGAAATCGGCATTGTGAATTTTCTTTTGTATCCCGATGCTATTTCAGTGTTTCGTCGTCAATGTGAAGGTCCAAGGGTTACAGTAAACCAGCTGTGAAGCATCGGAATCTAACACTGGGCTCTCAGGAAAGGTCCATGGAACGGACTCGTCGAAGCGTTACTCGTGTGGACAGAAATCGGCATTGTGAATTTTTTATTGTATCCCGATGCAATTTCTGTGTGTCGCCGTCAATGTGAATGTCGAAGGGTTACAGTAAACGTGCTGTGAAGCATCGGAATCTAACACTGGGATCCCCGGAAAGGCCCAAGGAACGGACTCTTCTAAAGGTTACTCGTGTGGACAGAAATCGGCATTGTGAATTTGTACTGAATCGCGATGCAATTTCTGTGTATCATCGTCAATGTGAAGGTCCAAGGGTTACAGTAAACCTGCTGTGAAGCATCGGAATCTAACACTGGGCTCTCAGGAAAGACCCAAGTAACGGACTCTTCGAAACATTACTCCTGTGGACAGAAATCGGCATTGTGAATTTTCTTTTGTATCCCGATGCTATTTCAGTGTTTCGTCGTCAATGTGAAGGTCCAAGGGTTACAGTAAACCAGCTGTGAAGCATCGGAATCTAACACTGGGCTCTCAGGAAAGGTCCATGGAACGGACTCGTCGAAGCGTTACTCGTGTGGACAGAAATCGGCATTGTGAATTTTTTATTGTATCCCGATGCAATTTCTGTGTGTCGCCGTCAATGTGAATGTCGAAGGGTTACAGTAAACGTGCTGTGAAGCATCGGAATCTAACACTGGGATCCCCGGAAAGGCCCAAGGAACGGACTCTTCTAAAGGTTACTCGTGTGGACAGAAATCGGCATTGTGAATTTGTACTGAATCGCGATGCAATTTCTGTGTATCATCGTCAATGTGAAGGTCCAAGGGTTACAGTAAACCTGCTGTGAAGCATCGGAATCTAACACTGGGCTCTCAGGAAAGACCCAAGTAACGGACTCTTCGAAACATTACTCCTGTGGACAGAAATCGGCATTGTGAATTTTCTTTTGTATCCCGATGCTATTTCAGTGTTTCGTCGTCAATGTGAAGGTCCAAGGGTTACAGTAAACCAGCTGTGAAGCATCGGAATCTAACACTGGGCTCTCAGGAAAGGCCCAAGGAACGGACTCTTCCAAACATTACTCCTGTGGACAGAAATCGGCATTGTGAATTTTGTTTTGTATCCCGATGCTATTTCAGTGTTTCGTCGTCAATGTGAAGGTCCAAGGGTTACAGTAACCGTGCTCTGAAGCAACGGAATCTAACACTGGGCTCTCAGGAAAGGCGCAAGGAGCGGACTCCTCGAAACGTTACTCGTGTGGACAGAAATCGGCATTGTGAATTTTCTTTTGTATCCCGATGCTATTTCAGTGTTTCGTCGTCAATGTGAATGTCGAAGGGTTACAGTAAACGTGCTGTGAAGCATCGGAATCTAACACTGGGATCCCCGGAAAGGCCCAAGGAACGGACTCTTCTAAAGGTTACTCGTGTGGACAGAAATCGGCATTGTGAATTTGTACTGAATCGCGATGCAATTTCTGTGTATCATCGTCAATGTGAAGGTCCAAGGGTTACAGTAAACCTGCTGTGAAGCATCGGAATCTAACACTGGGCTCTCAGGAAAGACCCAAGTAACGGACTCTTCGAAACATTACTCCTGTGGACAGAAATCGGCATTGTGAATTTTCTTTTGTATCCCGATGCTATTTCAGTGTTTCGTCGTCAATGTGAAGGTCCAAGGGTTACAGTAAACCAGCTGTGAAGCATCGGAATCTAACACTGGGCTCTCAGGAAAGGTCCATGGAACGGACTCGTCGAAGCGTTACTCGTGTGGACAGAAATCGGCATTGTGAATTTTTTATTGTATCCCGATGCAATTTCTGTGTGTCGCCGTCAATGTGAATGTCGAAGGGTTACAGTAAACGTGCTGTGAAGCATCGGAATCTAACACTGGGATCCCCGGAAAGGCCCAAGGAACGGACTCTTCTAAAGGTTACTCGTGTGGACAGAAATCGGCATTGTGAATTTGTACTGAATCGCGATGCAATTTCTGTGTATCATCGTCAATGTGAAGGTCCAAGGGTTACAGTAAACCTGCTGTGAAGCATCGGAATCTAACACTGGGCTCTCAGGAAAGACCCAAGTAACGGACTCTTCGAAACATTACTCCTGTGGACAGAAATCGGCATTGTGAATTTTGTTTTGTATCCCGATGCTATTTCAGTGTTTCGTCGTCAATGTGAAGGTCCAAGGGTTACAGTAAACCAGCTGTGAAGCATCGGAATCTAACACTGGGCTCTCAGGAAAGGCCCAAGGAACGGACTCTTCCAAACATTACTCCTGTGGACAGAAATCGGCATTGTGAATTTTGTTTTGTATCCCGATGCTATTTCAGTGTTTCGTCGTCAATGTGAAGGTCCAAGGGTTACAGTAACCGTGCTCTGAAGCAACGGAATCTAACACTGGGCTCTCAGGAAAGGCGCAAGGAGCGGACTCCTCGAAACGTTACTCGTGTGGACAGAAATCGGTATTGTGAATTTTGTATTGAATTCCGATGCAATTTCTGTGTTTCATCGTCAACGTGAAGGTTCAAGGGTTACCATAAACGTGCTGTGAAGGATCGGAATCAAACACTGCGCTCTCAGGAAAGGCCCAAGGAACGGACTATTCGAAACGTTACTCGTGTGGACATAAATCGGCATTAGGAATTTTGTATTGAATCCCGATGCAATTTCAGTGTTTCATGATCAATGTCACGGTCCGAGGGTTACAGTAAACCTGCTGTGAAGCATCGGAATCTAACACTGAGCTCTCAGGAAAGGCCCAAGGAACGGACTCTTCGAAACGTTACTCCTGTGGACAGAAATCGGACTTGTGAATTTTGTATTGAGTCCCGATACAATTTCTGTGTTTCGTCGTCAATGTGAACGTCCAAGGATTACAGTAAACGTGCTGTGAAGCATCGGAATCTAACACTGGGCTCCCGGAAAGGCCCAAGCAACGGACTCCATGAAACGTTACTCGTGCGGAAAAAAATCGGCACTGTGAATTTTGTAATGAATCCCGATGCAATTTCTGTGTTTCATCGCCAATGTGAAGATCCAAGGGTTACTGTAATCCGGCTGTGAAGCATCGGAATCTAACACTGGGCTCCCAGGAAAGGCTCAAGGTTCGGACTCTTCGAAACGTTACTCGTGAGGACAGAAATCGGCATTGTGAATTTTGTGTTGAATACCGATGCAATATCTGTGTTTCATCGTCATTGTGAAGGTCCAAGGGTTACAGTAAACGTATTGTGAACCTCGGAATTTAACACTTAGCTCGCAGGAAATGCCCAAAGAACAGACTATTTGTAACGTTACTCATGTGGACAGAAATTGGCATTGTGAATTTTGTATTGAATCCCGTTGCAATGTCTGTGTTTCATCATCAATGTGATGGTCCGAGGGTTACAGTAAACCTGCTGTGAAGCATCGGAATCTAACACTGGGCTCTCAGGAAAGGCCCGAGGAACGGACTCTTCCAAAAGTTACTCGTGTGGACAGAAATCGGCATTGTGAATTTTGTATTGAATCCCGACGCAATTTCTGTGTTTCGTCGTCAATGTGAAGGTCCAAGTGTTACTGTAATCCTGCTGTGAAGCATCGAAATCTAAGACTGGGCTCCCAGGAAAGGCCCAAGGAACGGACACTTCTAAACGTTACTCGTGAGGGCAAAAATCGGCATTGTGAATTTTGTATTGAATACCGATGCCATTTCTGTGTCTCATCGTCAATGTGAAGGTCCAAGGGTTACAGTAAACCTGCTGTGAAGCATCGGAATCTAACACTGGGCTCCCAGGAAAGGCCCAAGGAACGTACTCTTCGAAACGTTACTCGTGAGGACAGAAATCGGCATTGTGAATTCTGTACTGAATCCCGATGCAATTTCTGTGTTTTATCGCCAATGTGAAAGTACAAGGGTTACAGTAAACCTGCTGTGAAGCATCGGAACCTAACACTGAGCTTCCAGGAAAGGCCCAAGAAACGGACTCTTCGAAACGTTAGTTGTGTGGACAGAAATCGGCATGGTGAATTTTGTATTGTATCCCGATGCAATTTCTGTGTTTCGCCGTCAATGTGAAGGGCCAATGGTTACAGTAAACGTGCTGTGAAGCATCGGAATCTAACACTAGGCTTCCAGGAAAGTCCTAAGGAACGGATTTTTCGAAACGTTACTTGTGTGGACAGAAATCGGCATGGTGAATTTTGTATTGTATCCCGATGCAATTTCTGTGTTTCATCGTCAACGTGAAGGTTCAAGGGTTACAGTAAACGTGCTCTGAAGCATCGGAATCTAACACTGGGCTCCCAGGAAAGGCCCAAGGAACGTACTCTTCGAAACGTTACTCGTGAGGACAGAAATCGGCATTGTGAATTCTGTACTGAATCCCGATGCAATTTCTGTGTTTTATCGCCAATGTGAAAGTACAAGGGTTACAGTAAACCTGCTGTGAAGCATCGGAACCTAACACTGAGCTTCCAGGAAAGGCCCAAGAAACGGACTCTTCGAAACGTTAGTTGTGTGGACAGAAATCGGCATGGTGAATTTTGTATTGTATCCCGATGCAATTTCTGTGTTTCATCGTCAACGTGAAGGTTCAAGGGTTACAGTAAACGTGCTCTGAAGCATCGGAATCTAACACTGGGCTCTAAGGAAAGGCCCAAGGAACGTACTCTTCGTAACGTTACTCGTGTGGACAGAAATCGGCATTGTGAATTTTGTATTGAATCCCGATGCAATTTCTGTGTTTCATCGTCAACGTGAAGTTTCAAGGGTTACCGTAAACGTGCTGCGAAACATCGGAATCTCACACTGGGCCCTCAGGAAAGGCCCAAGGAAGGACTATTCCAAACGTTACTCGTGTGACAGAAATCGGGATAGTGGATTTTGTATTGAACCCCGATGCAATTCGTGTGTTTCATCGTCAATGTGAAAGTACAAGAATTACAGTAAACGTGCTGTGAAGCATTGGAATCCAACAGTGGGCTCTCAGGAAAGGCCCAAGAAACGGACTCTTCCAAACGTTACTCGTGTGGACAGAAATCGGGATTGTGAATTTTGTATTGAATCCCGATGCAATTTCTGTGATTCTTCGTCAATGTGAAGGTCCAATGGTTACAGTAAACGTGCTGTGAAGCATCGGAATCTAACACTGGGCTCCAAGCAAAGGCCCAAGAAACTGACTCTTCGAAACGTTACTCGTGTGGGCAGAAATCGGGAGTGTGAATTTTGTATTGTATCCCAATGCAATTTCTGTGTGTCGCCGTCAATCTGAATGTCCAAGGGTTACAGTAAACGTGCTGTGAAGCATCGGAATCTAACACTGGGATCCCCGGAAAAGGCCAAGGAACGGACTCTTCTAAACGTTACTCGTGTGGACAGAAATAGGGATTCTGAATTTTGTATTGAATCCAGATGCAATTCGTGTGTTTCATCGCCAATGTGAAAGTACAAGGGTTACAGTAAACCTTCTGTGAAGCATCGAAATCTAACACTGGGGTTCCAGGAAGGGCCCAAGGAGCGGACTCTATGAAACGTTACTTGTGCGGACAGAAATCGGAATGGTCAATTTTGTATTGTATCCCGATGCAATTTCTGTGTTTCATCGTCAACGTGAAGGTTCAAGGGTACAGTAAACGTGCTCTGAAGCATCGGAATCTAACACTGGGCTCCAAGGAAAGGCCCAAGGAACGTACTCTTCGAAACGTTACTCGTGTGGACAGAAATCGGCATTGTGAATTTTGTACTGAATAAACGTGCTGTGAAGCATCGGAATCTAACACTGGGCTCCCAGGAAAGGCCCAAGGAAAGGACTCTTCGAAGCGTTACTCGTGTGGGGAGAAATCGGCATGGTGATTTTTTCTATTGAATCCCAATGCAATTTCTGTGTTTCATCGTCAATGTGAAGGTCCCACAGTTACAGTAACGTGCTGTGAAGCATCGGATTCTAACACTGGGATCCCAGGAGAGGCCAAGGGAACGGACTCTTCGAAACGATACTCGTGTGGACAGAAATCGGGATTGTGAATTTTGTATTGAATCCCGATGCAATTCGTGTGTTTCATCGTCAATGTGAAAGTACACGGATTACAGTAAACGTGCTGTGAAGCATCGGAATCTAACACTGGGATCCCAGGAAAGGCCCAAAAATGGACTCTTCGATACGTTACTCGTGTGGATATAAATCCGCATTGCGAATTTAGAATTGAATCCCGATGGAATTTCTGTGTTTCGTCGTCAATGTGAAGGTCCAAGGGTTAGCGTAAACGTGTTGTGAAGCATCGGAATCTAACACTGGGCTCTCAGGAAAGTCCCAAGGAACGGACTCTTCGAAACGTTACTCCTGTGGACAGAAATCGGCATTGTGAATTTTGTGTTGTATCCCGATGCAATTTCTGTGTTTCATCGTCAATGTGAAGGTCCATGGGTTACATTAAACGTGCTGTGAATCTCAGAATCTAACACTGGGCACCCAGGAAAGGCCCGAAGAACAAACTCTTTGAAACGTTACTCGTGTGGACAGAAATCGGCATTGCGAATTTTGTATTTAATCCCGATGCAATATCTGTGTTTCATCGCCAATGTGAAAGTCCAAGGGTTACAGTAAACCTGCTTGAAGCATCGGAATCTAACATTGGGCTCTCAGGAAGGGCCCAAGGAACGGACTCTTCGAAACGTAACTACTGTGGACAGATATCGGCATTGTGAATTTTGTATTGAATCCCGATACAATTTCTTATTTTCGTCGTCAATGTGAATGTCCAAGGATTACAGTAAATGTGCTGTGAAGCATCGGAATCTAACACTGGGCTCCCAGGAAAGACCCAAGCAACGGACTCCTTGAAACGTTACTCGTGTGGACAGAAATCGGCATTGTGAATTTTGTATTGAATCCCGATACAATTTCTGTGTTTCGTCGTCAATGTGAATGTCCAAGGGTTACAGTGAACCTGCTGAGAAGCATCGGAATCTAGCACTCGGCTCTCAGGAAAAGCCCAAGGAACGGACTCTTCGAAACGTTAGTCGTATAGACAGAAATCAGCATTATGAATTTTTCTATTGAATCTCGATGCAAATTCTGTGTTTTGATCGCCTATGTGAAGGTCCCAGGGTTACAGTAAACGTGCTCTGAAGCATCGGAATCTAACACTGGGGTCCCAGGAAAGGCCCAAGGAACGGACTATTCGAAACGTTACTCGTGTGAACAAAAATCGGGATTGTGAATTTTGTATTGAATCCCGATGCAATTCATGTGTGTTTCATCGCCAATGTGAAAGTACAAGGGTTACAGTAAACCTGCTAAGAAGCATCGGAACCTAACACTGGGCTCTCAGGATAGGCCCAAGGAACGGACTCTTCCAAACGTTACTCGTGTGGACAGAAATCGGCATTGTGAATTTTGTATTGAATAATGATGCAATTCGTGTGTTTCTTCGCCAATGTGAAAGTACAAGGGTTACAGTAAACCTGCTTGAAGCATCGGAATCTAACACTGGGCTCTCAGGAAAGGCCCAAGTAACGGACTCGTCGAAACGTTACACGTGTGGATAGAAATCGGGATTGTGAATTTTGTATTGGATCCCGATGCAATTCGTGTGTTTCATCGCCAATGTGAAAGTACAAGGGTTACAGAAAACCTGCTGTGAAGCATCGGAACCTTACACTGGGCTCTCAGGAAAGGCATAAGGAACGGACCCTTCCAAACGTTACTCCTGTGGACAGAAATCGGCATTGTGAATTTTGTATTGTATCCCGATGCAATTACTGTGTTTCGCCGTCATTTGAAGGGCCAATGGTTACAGCAAACGTGCTGTGAAGCATCGGAATCTACAACTGGGCTTCCAGGAAAGGCCCAAGGAGCGCAATATTCGAAACGTTACTCGTGTGGACAGAAACCGGAATTGTGAATTTAGTATTGAATCCCGATGCAATTCGTGTGTTTCATCGCCAATGTGAAAGTACAAGGGTTACAGTAAACCTGCTGTGAAGCATCGGAATCTAACACTGGGCTTCCAGGAAAGGCCCAAGGAACGGACTCCTCGAAACGTTACTTGTGTGGGCAGAAATTGGCCTGGTGAATTTTGTATTGTATCAAGATGCAATTACTGTGTTTCATCGTAAACGTGAAAGTTCAAGGGTTACAGTAAACGTGCTCTGAAGCATCGGAATCTAACACTAGACTCCAAGGAAAGGCCCAAGGAATGGACTCTTCGAAACATTAGTCGTGTGGACAGAAATCGGCATTGTTAATTTTGTATTGAATCCCGATGCAATTTCTGTGTTTCATCGTTAATGTGAAGGTCCAAGGGTAACAGTAGACTTGCTGTGAAGCATCGGTATCTAACATTGGGCTCTCAGGAAAGGCCCGAGGAACGGACTCTTTGAAACGTTAAACGTGTGGACAGAAATCGGCATTGTGGATTTTGTATTGAATCCCGATGCAATATCTATGTTTCATCGCCAATGTGAAAGTCCAAGGGTTACAGTAAACCTGCTTGAAGCATCGGAATCTAACACTGAGCTCTCAGGAGAGGCCCAAGTAACGGACTCGTCGAATCTTACTCGTGTGGATAGAAATCGGGATTGTGAATTTTCTATTGAATCCCGATGCAATTCGTGTGTTTCATCGTCAGTGTGAGAGTACAAGGATTACACTAAACGTGCTGTGAAGCATCGGAATCCAACAATGAGCTCTTAGGAAAGGCCCAAGGAACGAACTCTTTGAAACGTTACTCGTGTGGACATAAATCGGCATTGTGAATTTTGTATTGAATACCGATGCCATTTCTGTGTTTCATCGTCAATGTGGACGTCCAGGGGTACAGTAAACCTGCTGTGAAACATCGGAACCAAACACTGAGCTCTCAGGAAAGGCCCAAGGAACGGACTCTTCCAAACGTTACTCGTGTGGACAGAAATCGGCATTGTTAATATTGTATTGAATCCCGATGCAATTTCTGTGTTTCAACGTCAATGTGAAGGTCCAAGGGTAACAGTAAACCTGCTGTGAAGCATCGGGAACTAACATTGGGCTCTCAGGAAAGGCCCGAGGAACGGACTCTTCGAAACGTTACTCCTGTGGACAGAAATCGGCATTGTGAATTTTGTATTGTATCCCGATGCAATTTCTGTGTTTCGCCGTCAATGTGAAGGGCCAATGGTTACAGTAAACGTGCTGTGAAGCATCGGAATCTAACACTAGGCTTCCAGGAAAGTCCTAAAGAACGGATTTTTCGAAACGTTACTTGTGTGGACAGAAATCGGCATGGTGAATTTTGTATTGTATCCCGATGCAATTTCTGTGTTTCATCGTCAACGTGAAGGTTCAAGGGTTACAGTAAACGTGCTCTGAAGCATCGGAATCTAACACTGGGCTCCCAGGAAAGGCCCAGGGAACGTACTCTTCGAAACGTTACTCGTGAGGACAGAAATCGGCATTGTGAATTCTGTACTGAATCCCGATGCAATTTCTGTGTTTTATCGCCAATGTGAAAGTACAAGGGTTACAGTAAACCTGCTGTGAAGCATCGGAACCTAACACTGAGCTTCCAGGAAAGGCCCAAGAAACGGACTCTTCGAAACGTTAGTTGTGTGGACAGAAATCGGCATGGTGAATTTTGTATTGTATCCCGATGTAATTTCTGTGTTTCATCGTCAACGTGAAGGTTCAAGGGTTACAGTAAACGTGCTCTGAAGCATCGGAATCTAACACTGGGCTATAAGGAAAGGCCCAAGGAACGTACTCTTCGTAACGTTACTCGTGTGGACAGAAATCGGCATTGTGAATTTTGTATTGAATCCCGATGCAATTTCTGTGTTTCATCGTCAACGTGAAGTTTCAAGGGTTACCGTAAACGTGCTGCGAAACATCGGAATCTCACACTGGGGCCTCAGGAAAGGCCCAAGGAAGGACTATTCGAAACGTTACTCGTGTGACAGAAATCGGGATAGTGAATTTTGTATTGAACCCCGATGCAATTCGTGTGTTTCATCGTCAATGTGAAAGTACAAGAATTACAGTAAACGTGCTGTGAAGCATTGGAATCCAACACTGGGCTCTCAGGAAAGGCCCAAGGAACGTACTCTTCGAAACGTTACTCGTGTGGACAGAAATCGGCATTGTGAATTTTGTACTGAATAAACGTGCTGTGAAGCATCGGAATCTAACACTGGGCTCCCAGGAAAGGCCCAAGGAAAGGACTCTTCGAAGCGTTACTCGTGTGGGGAGAAATCGGCATGGTGATTTTTTCTATTGAATCCCAATGCAATTTCTGTGTTTCATCGTCAATGTGAAGGTCCCACAGTTACAGTAACGTGCTGTGAAGCATCGGATTCTAACACTGGGATCCCAGGAGAGGCCAAGGGAACGGACTCTTCGAAACGTTACTCCTGTGGACAGAAATCGGCATTGTGAATTTTGTGTTGTATCCCGATGCAATTTCTGTGTTTCATCGTCAATGTGAAGGTCCATGGGTTACATTAAACGTGCTTTGAATCTCAGAATCTAACACTGGGCACCCAGGAAAGGCCCGAAGAACAAACTCTTCGAAACGTTACTCGTGTGGACAGAAATCGGCATTGTGAATTTTGTATTTAATCCCGATGCAATATCTGTGTTTCATCGCCAATGTGAAAGTCCAAGGGTTACAGTAAACCTGCTTGAAGCATCGGAATCTAACACTGGGCTCTCAGGAAAGGCCAAGGTACGGACTCGTCGAAACGTTTCTCGTGTGGATAAATATCGAGATTGTGAATTTTGTATTGAATCCCGATGCAATTCGTGTGTTTCATCGTCAATGTGAGAGTACAAGGGTTACAGTAAACGTGCTGTGAAGCATCGGAATCCAACACTTAGCTCTCAGGAAAGGCCTAAGGATCGAACTCTTTGAAACGTTACTCCTGTGGAGATAAATCGGCATTGTGAATTTTGTATCGAATCCCGATGAAATTTCTGTGTTTCATCGTCAATGTGAAGGTCGAAGGGTTACAGTAAACCTGCTGTGAAGCATCGGAATCTAACACTGGGCTCTCAGGAAAGGCCCAAGGAACGGACTCTTCGAAACGTAACTACTGTGGACAGATATCGGCATTGTGAATTTTGTATTGAATCCCGATACAATTTCTTATTTTCGTCGTCAATGTGAATGTCCAAGGATTACAGTAAATGTGCTGTGAAGCATCGGAATCTAACACTGGGCTCCCAGGAAAGACCCAAGCAACGCACTCCTTGAAACGTTAGTCGTGTGGACAGAAATCGGCATTGTGAATTTTGTATTGAATCCCGATACAATTTCTGTGTTTCGTCGTTAATGTGAATGTCCAAGGGTTACAGTGAACCTGCTGAGAAGCATCGGAATCTAGCACTCGGCTCTCAGGAAAAGCCCAAGGAACGGACTCTTCGAAACGTTAGTCGTATAGACAGAAATCGGCATTATGAATTTTTCTATCGAATCTCGATGCAAATTCTGTGTTTTGATCGCCTATGTGAAGGTCCCAGGGTTACAGTAAACGTGCTCTGAAGCATCGGAATCTAACACTGGGGTCCCAGGAAAGGCCCAAGGAACGGACTATTCGAAACGTTACTCGCGTGAACAAAAATCGGGATTGTGAATTTTGTATTGAATCCCGATGCAATTCATGTGTGTTTCATCGCCAATGTGAAAGTACAAGGGTTACAGTAAACCTGCTAAGAAGCATCGGAACCTTACACTGGGCTCTCAGGAAAGGCCCAAGTAACGGACTCGTCGAAACGTTACACATGTGGATAGAAATCGGGATTGTGAATTTTGTATTGAATCCCGATGCAATTCGTGTGTTTCATCGCCAATGTGAAAGTACAAGGGTTACAGAAAACCTGCTGTGAAGCATCGGAACCTTACACTGGGCTCTCAGGAAAGGCATAAGGAACGGACCCTTCCAAACGTTACTCCTGTGGACAGAAATCGGCATTGTGAATTTTGTATTGTATCCCGATGCAATTACTGTGTTTCGCCGTCATTTGAAGGGCCAATGGTTACAGTAAACGTGCTGTGAAGCATCGGAATCTACAACTGGGCTTCCAGGAAAGGCCCAAGGAGCGCAATATTCGAAACGTTACTCGTGTGGACAGAAACCGGAATTGTGAATTTAGTATTGAACCCCGATGCAATTCGTGTGTTTCATCGCCAATGTGAAAGTACAAGGGTTACAGTAAACCTGCTGTGAAGCATCGGAACCTTACACTGGGCTCTCAGGAAAGGCTTAAGGAACGGACTCTTCCAAACGTTACTCGTGTGGACAGAAATCGGGATTGTGAATTTTGTATTGATCCCGATGCAATTCGTGTGTTTCATCGCCAATGTGAAAGTACAAGGGTTACAGTAAACCTGCTGTGAAGCATCGGAATCTTACACTGGGCTCTCAGGAAAGGCCCAAGGAACGGACTCTTCCAAACGTTACTCGTGTGGACAGAAATCGGCATTGTGAATTTTTCTATTGAATCCCGATGCAAATTCTGTGTTTTGATCGCCTATGTGAAGGTCCCAGGGTTACAGTAAACGTGCTGTGAAGCATCGGAATCTAACACTGGGATCCCAGGAAAGGCCCAAGGAACGGACTCTTCAAAACATTAGTCGTGTGGACAGAAATCGGCATTGTTAATTTTGTATTGAATCCCGATGCAATTTCTGTGTTTCATCGTTAATGTGAAGGTCCAAGGGTAACAGTAGACTTGCTGTGAAGCATCGGTATCTAACATTGGGCTCTCAGGAAAGGCCCGAGGAACGGACTCTTTGAAACGTTAAACGTGTGGACAGAAATCGGCATTGTGGATTTTGTATTGAATCCCGATGCAATATCTATGTTTCATCGCCAATGTGAAAGTCCAAGGGTTACAGTAAACCTGCTTGAAGCATCGGAATCTAACACTGAGCTCTCAGGAGAGGCCCAAGTAACGGACTCGTCGAATCTTACTCGTGTGGATAGAAATCGGGATTGTGAATTTTCTATTGAATCCCGATGCAATTCGTCTGTTTCATCGTCAGTGTGAGAGTACAAGGATTACAGTAAACGTGCTGTGATGCATCGGAATCCAACACTGAGCTCTTAGGAAAGGCCCAAGGAACGAACTCTTTGAAACGTTACTCGTGTGGACATAAATCGGCATTGTGAAATTTGTATCGAATCCCGATGCAATTTCTGTGTTTCATCGACAATGTGAAGGTCCAAGGGAAATAGTAAACCTGCTGTGAATCATCGGTATCTAACATTGGGCTCTCAGGAAAGGCCCGAGGAGCGGACTCTTCCAAACGTTACCCCAGTGGACAGAAATCGGCATTGTGAATTTGGTATTGTATCCCTATGCAACTACTGTGTTTTGCCGTCATTTGAAGGGCCAATGGTTACAGTAAACGTGCTGTGAAGCATCGAAATCTACCACTGGGCATCCAGGAAAGGCCCTAGGAACGGACTATTCGAAACGTTACCCATGTGGACAGAAATCGGGATTGTGAATTTTGTATTGAATCCCGATGCAAGTCGTGTGTTTCATCGCCAATGTGAAAGTACAAGGGTTACAGTAAACCTGCTGTGAAGCATCGGAATCTAACACTGTGCTTCCAGGAAAGGCCCAAGGAACGGACTCTTCGACACGTTACTTGTGTGGACAGAAATCGGCATGGTGAATTTTGTATTGTATCCCGATGCAATTTCTGTGTTTCATCGTCAACGTGGAGGTTCAAGGGTTCCAGTAAACGTGCTCTGAAGCATCGGAATCTAACACTGGGCTCCAAGGAAAGGCCCAAGGAACGTACTCTTCGTAACTTTACTCGTGTGGACAGCAATCGGCATTGTGAATTTTGTATTGAATCCCGATGCAATTTCTGTGTTTCATCGTCAACGTGACGTTTCAAGGGTTACCATAAACGTGCTGTGAAACATCCGAATCTAACACTGGGCCCTCAGGAAAGGCCCAAGGAACGGACTATTCGAAACGTTACTCGTGTGCACAGAAATCGGGATTGTGAATTTTAAAATGTACCCCGATGGGATTCGTATGTTTCAGCGTCAACGTGAAAGTACAAGGATTACAGTAAACGAGCTGTGAAGCATCGGAATCTTACGCTGGGATCTCAGGAAAGGCCCAAGGAACGGACTCTTCCAAACCTTACTCGTGTGGACAGAAATCGTGATTGTGAATTTTGTATTGAATCCCGATGCAATTTCTGTGTTTCATCGCCAATGTAGAGATCCCAGGGTTGCAGTAAACCTGCCTTGAAGCATCGGAATCTAACACTGGGCTCTCAGGAAAGGACCAAATACCGGACTCTTCGAACGTTAGTCGTGTAGACAGAAATCGGCATTGTGAATTTTTCTATTGAATCCCGATGCAAATTCTGTGTTTTGATCGCCTATGTGAAGGTCCCAGGGTTACAGCAAACGTGCTGTGAAGCATCGGAATCTAACACTGGGATCCCAGGAAGGGCCCAAGGGACGGACTCTTCGAAATGTTACTCGTGTGGACAGACATCGGCATTGTTCATTTTGTATTGATTCCCGATGCAATTTCTGTGTTTCATCGTTAATGTAAAGGTCCAAGGGTAACAGTAGACCTGCTGTGAAGCATCGGTATCTAACATTGGGCTCTCAGGAAAGGCCCGAGGAACGGACTCTTCCAAACGTTTCTCCTCTGGAGAGACATCGGCATTGTGAATTTTGTATTGTTTCCCGATGCAATTTCTGTGTTTCGCCGTCAATGTGCAGGGCCAATGGTTACAGTAAACGTGCTGTGAACCAGCGGAATCTAACACTGGGCTCCAAGGAAGGGCCCAAGGAACGGACTCTTCGAAACGCTACTCCTGTGGACAGAAATCGGCATTGTTAATGTTGTATTGAATCCCGATGCAAAGTCTGTGTTTCATTGTCAATGTGAAGGTCCAAGGGTTACCGTAAAAGTAGTCTGAAGCATCGGAACCTAACACTGGGCTCTCAGGAAAGGCCCAAGGAATGGACTCGTCGAAACGTTACTCGTGTGGATAGAAATAGGCATTGTGAATTTTGTATTGTATCCCGATGCAATTCGTGTGTTTCATCGTCAATGTGAATGTCCAAGGGATACAGTAAACGTGCTGTGAAGCATCGGAATCTAACACTGGGATCCCCGGAAAGGGCCAAGGAACAGACTCTTCTAAACGTTACTTGTGTGGACAGAAATCGGCATTGTGAATTTTGTATTGAATCCCGATGCAATTTCTGTGTTTCATCGTCAATGTGAAGGTCCAAGGGTTACAGTAAACCTGCTGTGAAGCATCTGAATCTAACACTGGGCTCTCAGGAAAGGCCCAAGGAACGGACTCTTCCAAACATCACTTGTGTGGACAGAAATGGGGATTGTGAATTTTGTATTTGAATCCCGATGCGATTCGTGTTTTTCATCGCCAATGTCAAAGTACAAGGGTTACAGTAAACCTGCTATGAAGCATCGGAACCTAACACTGGGCTTCCAGGAAAGGCCCAAGGAACGGACTCTTCGAAACGTTACTTGTGTGGACAGAAATCGGCATTGTGAATTTTGTATTGAATCCCGATGCAATTTCTGTGTTTCATCGTCAACGTGAATTTCAAGGGTTACCGTAAAAGTGCTGTGAAACATCGAAATCTAACACTGGTCCCTCAGGAAAGGAACAAGGAACGGACTATTCGAAACGTTACTCGTGTGGACAGAAATAGGGATTGTGAAATTTGTATTGAACCCCGATGCAATTCGCGTGTTTCATCGTCAATGTGAAAGTACAAGGAAGACAGTAAACGTGATGTGAAGCATCGGAATCGTACACTGGGCTCTCAGAAAAGGCTAAGAAACGGACTTTTCCAAACGTTACTCGTGTGGACAGAAATCGGGATTGTGAATTTTGTATTGTATCCCGATGCAATTTCTGTGTTTCGCCGTCAATGTGAAGGGCCAATGGTTACAGTAAACGTGCTGTGAAGCATCGGAATATAACACTGGGCTCCAAGGAAAGGCCCAAGGAACGGACTCTTCGAAACGTTACTCGTGTGGACAGAAATCGGCATTGTGAATTTTGTATTGAAGTCCGATGCAATTTCTGTGTTTCATCGCCAATGTGAAGGTCCAAGGGTTACCGTAAACGTGCTCCGAAGCATCGGAAACTAACACTGGGCTCTCAGGAAAGGCCCAAGGAACGGACTCGACGAAACTATACTCGTGTGGGCAGAAATCGACAGAGTGAATTTTGTATTGTATCCCAATGCAATTTCTGTGTGTCGCCGTCAATATGAATGTCCAAGGGATACAGTAAACGTGTTGTGAAGCATCGGAATCTAACACTGGGATCACCGGAAAGGGCCAAGGAACGGACTCTTCTAAACGTTACTCGTGTGGACAGAAATCGGCATTGTGAATTTTGTATTGAATCCCGATGCAATTTCTGTGTTTCATCGCCAATGTGAAGGTCCAAGGGTTGCCGTAAACGTGCTCCGAAGCATCGGAAACTATCACTGGGCTCTCAGGAAAGGCCCAAGGAACGGACTCGACGAAACTTTACTCGTGTGGGCAGAAATCGACAGTGTGAATTTTGTATTGTATCCCAATGCAATTTCTGTGTGTCGCCGTCAACATGAATGTCCAAGGGATACAGTAAACGTGTTGTGAGGCATCGGAATCTAACACTGGGATCACCGGAAAGGGCCAAGGAACGGACTCTTCTAAACGTTACTCGTGTGGACAGAAATCGGCATTGTGAATTTTGTATTGTATCCCGATGCAATTTCTGTGTTTCGTCGTCAATGTTAAAGTCCAAGGGTTACAGTAAACGTGCTGTGAAGCATCAGAATCTAAGACTGGGCTCCCAGGAAAAGCCCAAGGGACAGACTCTTCGAGACGTTACTCGTGTGGACAGAAATCGACATTGTGAATTTTGTATTGAATCCCGACGCAATTTCTGTGTTTCAACGTCAATTTGTTGGTCGAAGTGTTACAGTAAACGTGCTGTGAAGCCTCGGATTCTAACACTGGGCTCCCAGGAATGCCCAAAGGACAGACTCTTTGAAACGTTACTCGTGTGGACAGAAATCGGCATTGTGAATGTTGTATTGAATGCCGATGCTATTTCCGTGTTTCGTCGTCAGTGTTAAGGTCCAAGGGTTACAGTAAACGTGCTACGAAGCATCGGAATCTAACACTGGGCTCCCAGGAAAGGCCCAAATAACAGACTCTTCAAAACGTTACTCGTGAGTACATAAATCGGCATTGTGAATTTTGTATTGAATCGCGATGTAATTTCTGTGTCTTTTCGTCAATGTGAAGGTCCAAGGGTTACAGTATACCTGCTCTGAAGCATCGGAACCTAGCACTGGGCTCCCAGGAAAGGCCCAAAGAACAGATTCTTTGAAACGTTACTCGTGAATACATAAATCGGCATTGTGAATTTTGTATTGAATCTCGATGCAAATTCTCTGTGTCGACGTCAATGTGAAGGTCCAAGGGGTACAGTAAACTTGCTGTGAAGCCTCGGATTCTAACACTGGGCTCTCAGGAATGCCCAAAGGACAGACTCTTTGAAACGTTACTCGTGTGGACAGAAATCGGCATTGCAAATTTTCTATTGAATCCCGATTCATTTTCTGTGTTTCATCGTCCATGTGAAAGTCCCAGGGTTACAGTAAGCGTGCTGTGAAGCATCGGAGTCTAACACTGGGCTCTCAGGAAAAGCCCAAGGAACGGACTCTTAGAAACGTTACTCGTGTGGACAGAAATCGGTATTGTGAATTTTGTATTGAATCCCGATGCAATTTCTATGTATCGTCGTCAATGTGAAGGTACAAGGGTTACAGTTAACGTGCTGAGAACCATCGAAATCCAACACTGGGCTCCCAGGAAAGGCCCCTAGGAACGGACTCCTCGAAACGTTACTCCTGCGGACAGAAATTTGCGTTGTGAATTTTGTACCGAATCCCGATACAATTTCTGTGTTTCATCGTCAATGTGAAGGTCCAAGGGATACTGTAAACGTGGTGTGAAACATCGGAATCTGACACTGGGCTCCCAGGAAGAGCCCAAGCAACGGATTCTTCGAAACGTTACTCATGTGTACATAAATCGGTATTGTGAATTTTGTATTGAATCCCGATGCAATTTCTGTGTTCGTCGTCAATTTCAAGGTCCAAAGGTTACAGTAAACGTGCTGTGAAGCATCAGACACTAACACTGGACTTTCAGGAAAGGCCCAAGCAACAGAATCTTCGAAACGTTACTCGTGTGGATAGAAATCGGCATTGTGAATTTTGTATTGTATCCAGTGCAAATTCTGTGCTTCGTTGTCAATCTGAAGGTTCAAGGGATACAGTAAACGTGCTGTGAAGCATCGGAATCTAACACTGGGGTCTCAGGAAAGGCCCAAGGAACGGACTCTTCGAAACATTACTCGTGTGTACAGAAATCGGCAATGTGAATTATGTATTGAATCCCGATGCAATTTCTGTGTTTCGTCGTCAATGTGGAGGTCCAGAGGTTACAGTAAACCTGCTGTGGAGCATCGGAATCTCACACTGGGCTCCCAGGAAAGGCCCAAATAACAGACTTTTTGAAATGTTATTCCTGTGGACAGAAATTGGCATTGTGAATTTTTTATTGTATCTCAATGCCATTTCTGTGTTTCATCGTCATTGTGAAGGTCCAAGGGTTACAGTAAACGTGCTGGGAAGCATCGGAATCTAACACTGGGCCCTGAGGAAAGGCCCAAGGAGCGGAATCTTAGAAATGTTACTTATGTGGACAGAAATCGGCATTATGAATTTTGTATTGAACCCCGATGCATTTTCTTTGTTTCGTCGTCAATGTGAAGGTCCAAAGGTTACAGTAAACGTGCTGTGAATCATCGGAATCTAACACTGGGCTCTCAGGAAAAGGTCAAGGAGTGGAGTCTTCTAAACAGTACTCGTGTGGACAAAGATCGGCACTGTGAATTCTGTATTGGATCCCCATTCAATTTCTGTGTTTCGTCGTCAATGTAAAGGTCCAAGGGTTACAGTAAACCTGCTGTGGAACATCTGAATATAACACTGGGCTCCCAGGAAAGGCCCCAATACCAGACCTTTTGAAATGTTAATCCTGTGGACAGAAATTGGCACTGTGAAATTTTTATTGAATCTCGATGCGATTTCTGTGTTTCATCGTCAATGTGAAGGTCCAAGGGTTACAGTAAACGTTCTGTGAAGCATCGGAATCTAACACTGCGCTCTCAGGAAAGGCCCAAGGAACGGAATCTTAGAAACGTTACTCGTGAGTACATAAATCGGCATTGTGAATTTTGTTTTGAACCCCGACGCAATTTCTGTGTTTCGTCGTCAATGTGAAGGTCCAAGGGTTACAGTAAACGTTCTGTGAAGCATCGGAATCTAACACTGC
This sequence comes from Schistocerca americana, assembly GCF_021461395.2. NCBI lineage: Eukaryota > Metazoa > Arthropoda > Insecta > Orthoptera > Acrididae > Schistocerca > Schistocerca americana. Next base: position 167,980,713 of record NC_060127.1, on the reverse strand, counting down.
GCTCTCAGGAAAGGCCCAAGGAACGGAATCTTAGAAACGTTACTCGTGAGTACACAAATCGGCATTGTGAATTTTGTATTGAATCCCGATGCAAATTCTGTGTCTCGACGTCAATGTGAAGGTCCAAGGGGTACAGTAAACGTGCTGTGAAGCATCGGAATCTAACACTGGGCTTTCAGGAAATGCCCAAATAACAGACTCTTCAAAACGTTACTCGTGTTGACAGAAATCGGCATTGTTAATTTTGTATTGAATCCCGATGCAATATCTGTGTTTCATCGTCAATGTGAAGGTCCAAGGGTTACAGTAAACGTACTGTGAAGCATAAGAATCTAACACTGGGCTCTCAGGAAGGGCCCAGGGATCGAACTCTTCGAAACGTCACTCGTGTGGACAGAAATCGGCATAGTGAATTTTGCATTGAATCCCGATGCAATTCCTGTGTTTCATCGTCAATGCGAAGGTCCGAGGGTTACAGTAAACGTGCTGTGCAGCATCGGAATCAAACACTGGGCTCTCAGGAAAGGCCCAAAGAACGGAATCTTAGAAACGTCACTCGTGTGGACAGAAATCGGCATAGTGAATTTTGCATTGAATCCCGATGCAATTCCTGTGTTTCATCGTCAATGCGAAGGTCCAAGGATTACAGTAAACGTTCTGTGAAGCATCGGAATCTAACACTGCGCTCTCAGGAAAGGCCCAAGGAACGGAATCTTAGAAACGTTACTCGTGAGTACATAAATCGGCATTGTGAATTTTGTATTGAATCCCGATGCAAATTCTGTGTCTCGACGTCAATGTGAAGGTCCAAGGGGTACAGTAAACGTGCTGTGAAGCATCGGAATCTAACACTGGGCTTTCAGGAAATGCCCAAATAACAGACTCTTCAAAACGTTACTCGTGTTGACAGAAATCGGCATTGTTAATTTTGTATTGAATCCCGATGCAATATCTGTGTTTCATCGTCAATGTGAAGGTCCAAGGGTTACAGTAAACGTACTGTGAAGCATAAGAATCTAACACTGGGCTCTCAGGAAGGGCCCAGGGATCGAACTCTTCGAAACGTCACTCGTGTGGACAGAAATCGGCATAGTGAATTTTGCATTGAATCCCGATGCAATTCCTGTGTTTCATCGTCAATGCGAAGGTCCGAGGGTTACAGTAAACGTGCTGTGCAGCATCGGAATCTAACACTGTTCTAAGGAAAGGCCCAAGGAACGGACTCCTCGAAACGTTACACGTGTGGACAGAAATCGGCAATGTGAATTTTGTATAGAATCCCGATGCAAGTTCTGTGCTTCGTCGTCCATGTTACTCGTGTCGTCAATGTGAAGGTACAAGAGTTACAGTAATTTTGCTGTGAAGCAACGGGATCCTACTCGGGGCTCCCAGCAAAGGCCCAAGGAACGGTCTCTTAGATACGTCACTCGTGTGGACAGAAATCGGCATTGTGAATTTTGTATTGAATCCCGATACAATATCTGAGTTTCGTCGTCAATGTGAAGGTAGAAGGGTTACAGTAAACGTGGTGTGAAGCATCGGAATCTAACAGTGTGCTCCCAGGAATGGCCCAAGAAAAGGAATCTTAGAAACGTTACTCGTGTGGATAGAAATTGGCATTGTGTATATTGTTTTGAATCCCGATGCAATTTCTGTGTTTCGTCGTCAATGTTAAGGTCCAAGGGTTACAGTATACGTGCTGTGAAGCATCGGAATCTAACAATGGGCTCCCAGGAAAAGCCCAAGGGACAGACTCTTCGAGACGTTACGCGTGTGGACAGAAATCAGCATTGTGAATTTTGTATTGAATCCCAATGCGATTTCTGTGTTTCAACGTCAATTTGATGGTGCAAGGGTTACAGTAAACTTGCTGTGAAGCCACGGATTCTAACACTGGGCTCTCAGGAATGCCCAAAGCGCAGACTCTTAGAAACGTTACTCGTGTGGACAGAAATCGGCATTGTGAATTTTGTATTGAATGCCGATGCAATTTCTGTGTATCGTCGTCAATGTGAAGGTCCAAGGGTTACAGTTAACGTGCTGAGAAGCATCGACATCCAACACTGGGCTCCCAGGAAAGGCCCAAGGAACAGAATCTTCGAAACGTTACTCCTGTGGACAGAAACTGGCATTGTGAATTTTGTACCGAATCCCGACGCAATTTCTGTGTTTCATCGTCAATGTGAAGGTCCAAGGGTTACAGTAAACGTGCTGTGAAGCATCGGAATCTGACACTGGGCTCCCGGGAAAGGCCCAAGCAACGGATTCTTCGAAACGTAACTCATGTGTACATAAATCGGTATTGTGAATTTTGTATTGAATCCCAATGCAATTTCTGTGTTCGTCGTCAATTTGAAGGTCCAAGGGTTACAGCAGACGTGCTGTGAAGCATCGGACACTAACACTGGACGTTCAGGAAAGGCCTAAGGAACAGACTCTTCGAAACGTTACTCGTGTGGACAGAAATCGGCATTGTGAATTTTGTATTGAATCCCGATGCAATTTCTGTGTTTCGTCGTCAATGTGAAGGTCCAAGGGTTACATTAAACCTGCTGTGGAACATCGGAATATAACACTGGGCTCCCAGGAAAGGCCCAAATAACAGACCTTTTGAAATGATACTCCTGTGGACAGAAATTGGCATTGTGCAATTTTTATTGAATCTCGATGCAATTTCTGTGTTTCATCGTCAATATGAAGGTCCAAGGGTTACAGTGAACGTGCTATGAAGCATCGGAATCTAACACTGGGCTCTCAGGAAAGGCCCAATAAACGGACTCTTCGAAACGTCACTCGTGTGGACTGAAATCGGCATGGTGAATTTTGTATTGAATCCCGATGCAGTTTCTGAGTTTCGTCGTCAATGTGAAGGTAGAAGGGTTACAGTAATTGTGCTGTGAAGCATCGGAATCTAACACTGGGCTCCCAGGAAAAGCCCAAGGGACAGACTCTTCGAGACGTTAGTCGTGTGGACAGAAATCGGCATTGTGAATTTTGTATTCAATCCCGTTGCATTTTCTGTGTTTCATCGTCGATGTGAAAGTCCCAGGGTTACCGTAAATGTGCTGTGAAGCATCGGAATCTATCACTGGGCTCCCAGGAAAGGCCCAAATAACAGACACTTCAAAACGTTACTCGTGTTGACAGAAATCGGCATTGTGAATTTTGTATTGAATCCAGTGCAAATTCTGCGCTTCGTTGTCAATCTGAAGGTCCAAGGGTTACATTAAACCAGCTGTGAAGCATCCGAATATAACACTGGGGTCTCAGGAAAGGCCCAAAGAACGGACTCTTCGAGACGTTACTCGTATGGACAGAAATCGGCATTGTGAATTTTGTATGGAATCTCGATGCAATTTCTGTGTTTCGTCGTCAATGTTAAGGTCCAAAGGTTACAGTAAACGTGCTGTGAATCATCGTAATCTAACACTGGGCTCTCAGGAAAGGCCCAAGGAACGGAATCTTAGAAACGTTACTCCTGTGGACTGAAATCGGCATTGTGAATTTTGTATTGAATCGCGATGTAATTTCTGTGTCTTTTCGTCAATGTGAAGGTCCAAGGGTTACAGTATACCTGCTCTGAAGCATCGGAACCTAGCACTGGGCTCCCAGGAAAGGCCTAAAGAACAGATTTTTTGAAACGTTACTCGTGAATACATAAATCGGCATTGTGAATTTTGTATTGAATCTCGATGCAAATTCTGTGTTTTGATGTCAATGTGAAGGTCCAGGGGGTACAGTAAACTTGCTGTGAAGCCTCGGATTCTAACACTGGGCTCTCAGGAATGCCCAAAGGACAGACTCTTTGAAACGTTACTCGTGTGGACAGAAATCGGCATTGCAAATTTTCTATTGAATCCCGATTCATTTTCTGTGTTTCATCGTCCATGTGAAAGTCCCAGGGTTACAGTAAGCGTGCTGTGAAGCATCGGAGTCTAACACTGGGCTCTCAGGAAAAGCCCAGGGAACGGACTCTTAGAAACGTTACTCGTGTGGACAGAAATCGGTATTGTGAATTTTGTATTGAATCCCGATGCAATTTCTATGTATCGTCGTCAATGTGAAGGTACAAGGGTTACAGTTAACGTGCTGAGAACCATCGAAATCCAACACTGGGCTCCCAGGAAAGGCCCCCAGGAACGGACTCCTCGAAACGTTACTCCTGCGGACAGAAATTTGCGTTGTGAATTTTGTACCGAATCCCGATACAATTTCTGTGTTTCATCGTCAATGTGAAGGTCCAAGGGATACTGTAAACGTGGTGTGAAACATCGGAATCTGACACTGGGCTCGCAGGAAGAGCCCAAGCAACGGATTCTTCGAAACGTTACTCATGTGTACATAAATCGGTATTGTGAATTTTGTATTGAATCCCGATGCAATTTCTGTGTTCGTCGTCAATTTCAAGGTCCAAAGGTTACAGTAAACGTGCTGTGAAGCATCAGACACTAACACTGGACTTTCAGGAAAGGCCCAAGCAACAGACTCTTCGAAACGTTACTCGTGTGGATAGAAATCGGCATTGTGAATTTTGTATTGTATCCAGTGCAAATTCTGTGCTTCGTTGTCAATCTGAAGGTCCAAGGGATACAGTAAACGTGCGGTGAAGCATCGGAATCTAACACTGGGGTCTCAGGAAAGGCCCAAGGAACGGACTCTTCGAAACATTACTCGTGTGTACAGAAATCGGCAATGTGAATTATGTATTGAATCCCGATGCAATTTTTGTGTTTCGTCGTCAATGTGAAGGTCCAGAGGTTACAGTAAACCTGCTGTGGAGCATCGGAATCTCACACTGGGCTCCCAGGAAAGGCCCAAATAACAGACTTTTTGAAATGTTATTCCTGTGGACAGAAATTGGCATTGTGAATTTTTTATTGTATCTCAATGCAATTTCTGTGTTTCATCGTCATTGTGAGGGTCCAAGGGTTACAGTAAACGTGCTGGGAAGCATCGGAATCTAACACTGGGCCCTGAGGAAAGGCCCAAGGAGCGGAATCTTAGAAACGTTACTTATGTGGACAGAAATCGGCATTATGAATTTTGTATTGAACCCCTGATTCATTTTCTTTGTTTCGTCGTCAATGTGAAGGTCCAAAGGTTACAGTAAACGTGCTGTGAATCATCGGAATCTAACACTGGGCTCTCAGGAAAAGCTCAAGGAGTGGAGTCTTCTAAACAGTACTCGAGTGGACAAAGTTCGGCACTGTGAATTTTGTATTGGATCCCCATTCAATTTCTGTGTTTCGTCGTCAATGTAAAGGTCCAAGGGTTACAGTAAACCTGCTGTGGACCATCTGAATATAACACTGGGCTCCCAGGAAAGGCCCCAATACCAGACCTTTTGAAATGTTAATCCTGTGGACAGAAATTGGCACTGTGAAATTTTTATTGAATCTCGATGCGATTTCTGTGTTTCATCGTCAATGTGAAGGTCCAAGGGTTACAGTAAACGTGCTGTGAAGCATCGGAATCTAACACTGGGCTCTCAGGAAAGGCCCAAGGAACGGAATCTTAGAAACGTTACTCGTGTGGACAGAAATCGGTATTGTGAATTTTGTATTGAATCCCAATGCAATTTCTGTGTTCGTCGTCAATTTTAAGGTCCAAGGGTTACAGCAGACGTGCTGTGAAGCATCGGACACTAACACTGGACGTTCAGGAAAGGCCTACGGAACAGACTCTTCGAAACGTTACTCGTGTGGACAGAAATCGGCATTGTGAATTTTGTATTGAATCCAGTGCAAATTCTGTGCCTCGTTATCAATCTGAAGGTCCAAGGGTTACAGTAAACCTGCTGTGGAGCATCGGAATCTAACACTGGGCTCCCAGGAAAGGCTCAAATAACAGACTTTTTGCAATTCTACTCCTGTGGACAGACATTGGCATTGTGAATTTTTTATTGAATCTCGATGCAATTTCTGTGTTTCATCGTCAATGTAAAGGTCCAAGGGTTACAGTTAACGTGCTGTGAAGCATTGGAATCAAATACTGGGCTCTCAGGAAAGTCCCAATAAACGGACTCTTCGAAACGTTACTCGTGTGGACAGAAATCGACGTTGTGAATTTTGTATTGAATCCCGATGCAATTTCTGTGTTTCGTCGTCAATGTGAAGGTCCAAGGGTTACATTAAACCTGCTGTGGAACATCGGAATATAACACTGGGCTCCCAGGAAAGGCCCAAATAACAGACCTTTTGAAATGTTACTCCCGTGGACAGAAATTGGCACTGTGAAATTTTTATTGAATCGCGACGCAATTTCTGAGTTTCATCGTCAATGTGAAGGTCCAACGGTTACAGTAAACGTGCTGTGAAGCATCGGAATCTGACACTGGGCTCTCAGGAAAAGCCGAAGGAACGCACTCTTCGAAACGGTACTCGTGTGGAGAAAAATCGGCATTGTGAATTTGATATCGAATCTAGGCTCAAATTCTGTGCTTCGTCGTCAATGTGAAGGTCCAACGGTTACAGTAAACCTGCTGTGGTGCATCGGAATCTAAAACTGGGCTCCCAGGAAAGGCCCAAATAACAGACCCTTTGAAATGTTACTCCTGTGGGCATAAATTGGCATTGTGAATTTTTTATTGAATCGCGACGCAATTTCTGAGTTACATCGTCAATGTGAAGGTATAAGGGTTACAGAAAACGTGCTGTGAAGCATCGGAATCTAACACTGGACTTTCAGGAAAGGCCCAAGGAACAGACTCTTCGAAACGTTACTCATGTGCACAGAAACCGGCATTGTGAAATTTGTATTGAATCCCGATGCAATTTCTGTGTTTCGTCGTCAATGTGAAGGTCCAAGGGTTACATTAAACCTGCTGTGGAACATCGGAATAAAACACTGCGCTCCCAGGAAAGGCCCAAATAACAGACCTTTTGAAATGTTACTCCTGTGGACAGAAATTGGCACTGTGAAATTTTTATTGAATCGCGACGCAATTTCTGAGTTTCATCGTCAATGTGAAGGTCCAACGGTTACAGTAAACGTGGTGTGAAGCATCGGAATCTAACACTGTGCTCCCAGGAATGGCCCAAGAAAAGGAATCTTAGAAACGTTACTCGTGTGGATAGAAATTGGCATTGTGTATATTGTTTTGAATCCCGATGCAATTTCTGTGTTTTGTCGTCAATGTTAAGGTCCAAGGGTTACAGTATACGTGCTGTGAAGCATCGGAATCTAACAATGGGCTCCCAGGACAAGCCTAAGGGACAGACTCTTCGAGACGTTACGCGTGTGGACAGAAATCGGCATTGTGAATTTTGTATTGAATCCCAATGCAATTTCTGTGTTTCAACGTCAATTTGATGGTGCAAGGGTTACAGTAAACTTGCTGTGAAGCCACGGATTCTAACACTGGGCTCTCAGGAATGCCCAAAGGGCAGACTCTTAGAAACGTTACTCGTGTGGACAGAAATCGGCATTGTGAATTTTGTATTGAATGCCGATGCAATTTCTGTGTATCGTCGTCAATGTGAAGGTCCAAGGGTTACAGTTAACGTGCTGAGAAGCATCGACATCCAACACTGGGCTCCCAGGAAAGGCCCAAGGAACAGACTCTTCGAAACGTTACTCCTGTGGACAAAAACTGGCATTGTGAATTTTGTACCGAATCCCGACGCAATTTCTGTGTTTCATCGTCAATGTGAAGGTCCAAGGGTTACAGTAAACGTGCTGTGAAGCATCGGAATCTGACACTGGGCTCCCGGGAAAGGCCCAAGCAACGGATTCTTCGAAACGTAACTCATGTGTACATAAATCGGTATTGTGAATTTTGTATTGAATCCCAATGCAATTTCTGTGTTCGTCGTCAATTTGAAGGTCCAAGGGTTACAGCAGACGTGCTGTGAAGCATCGGACACTAACACTGGACGTTCAGGAAAGGCCTAAGGAACAGACTTTTCGAAACATTACTCGTGTGGACAGAAATCGGCATTGTGAATTTTGTATTGAATTCCGATGCAATTTCTGTGTTTCGTCGTCAATGTGAAGGTCCAAGGGTTACATTAAACCTGCTGTGGAACATCGGAATATAACACTGGGCTCCCAGGAAAGACCCAAATAACAGACCTTTTGAAATGATACTCCTGTGGACAGAAATTGGCATTGTGAATTTTTTATTGAATCTCGATGCAATTTCTGTGTTTCATCGTCAATATGAAGGTCCAAGGGTTACAGTGAACGTGCTGTGAAGCATCGGAATCTAACACTGGGCTCTCAGGAAAGGCCCAATAAACGGACTCTTCGAAACGTCACTCGTGTGGACAGAAATCGGCATTGTGAATTTTGTATTGAATCCCGATGCAATTTCTGTGTTTCGTCGTCAATGTTAAGGTCCAAAGGTTACAGTAAACGTGCTGTGAATCATCGTAATCTAACACTGGGCTCTCAGGAAAGGCCCAAGGAACGGAATCTTAGAAACGTTACTTCTGTGGACTGAAATCGGCATTGTGAATTTTGTATTGAACCCCGACGAAATTTCTGTGTTTCGTCGTCAATGTGAAGGTCAAAGGCTTACAGTAAACGTGCTGTGAAGCATCGGAATCTAACACTGCGCTCTCAGGAAAGGCCCAAGGAACGGAATCTTAGAAACGTTACTCGTGAGTACATAAATCGGCATTGTGAATTTTGTAGTGAATCGCGATGTAATTTGTGTGTCTTTTCGTCAATGTGAAGGTCCAAGGGTTACAGTATACCTGCTCTGAAGCATCGGAACCTAGCACTGGGCTCCCAGGAAAGGCCCAAAGAACAGATTCTTTGAAACGTTACTCGTGAATACATAAATCGGCATTGTGAATTTTGTATTGAATCTCGATGCAAATTCTGTGTCTCGATGTCAATGTGAAGGTCCAGTGGGTACAGTAAACTTGCTGTGAAGCCTCGGATTCTAACACTGGGCTCTCAGGAATGCCCAAAGGACAGACTCTTTGAAACGTTACTCGTGTGGACAGAAATCGGCATTGCAAATTTTGTATTGAATCCCGATTCATTTTCTGTGTTTCATCGTCCATGTGAAAGTCCCAGGGTTACAGTAAGCGTGCTGTGAAGCATCGGAGTCTAACACTGGGCTCTCAGGAAAAGCCCAAGGAACGGACTCTTAGAAACGTTACTCGTGTGGACAGAAATCGGTATTGTGAATTTTGTATTGAATCCCGATGCAATCTCTATGTATCGTCGTCAATGTGAAGGTACAAGGGTTACAGTTAACGTGCTGAGAACCATCGAAATCCAACACTGGGCTCCCAGGAAAGGCCCCTAGGAACGGACTCCTCGAAACGTTACTCCTGCGGACAGAAATTTGCGTTGTGAATTTTGTACCGAATCCCGATACAATTTCTGTGTATCATCGTCAATGTGAAGGTCCAAGGGATACTGTAAACGTGGTGTGAAACATCGGAATCTGACACTGGGCTCCCAGGAAGAGCCCAAGCAACGGATTCTTCGAAACGTTACTCATGTGTACATAAATCGGTATTGTGAATTTTGTATTGAATCCCGATGGAATTTCTGTGTTCGTCGTCAATTTCAAGGTCCAAAGGTTACAGTAAACGTGCTGTGAAGCATCAGACACTAACACTGGACTTTCAGGAAAGGCCCAAGCAACAGACTCTTCGAAACGGTACTCGTGTGGATAGAAATCGGCATTGTGAATTTTGTATTGTATCCAGTGCAAATTCTGTGCTTCGTTGTCAATCTGAAGGTCCAAGGGATACAGTAAACGTGCTGTGAAGCATCGGAATCTAACACAGGGGTCTCAGGAAAGGCCCAAGGAACGGACTCTTCGAAACATTACTCGTGTGTACAGAAATCGGCAATGTGAATTATGTATTGAATCCCGATGCAATTTCTGTGTTTCGTCGTCAATGTGAAGGTCCAGAGGTTACAGTAAACCTGCTGTGGAGCATCGGAATCTCACACTGGGCTCCCAGGAAAGGCCCAAATAACAGACTTTTTGAAATGTTATTCCTGTGGACAGAAATTGGCATTGTGAATTTTTTATTGTATCTCAATGCAATTTCTGTGTTTCATCGTCATTGTGAAGGTCCAAGGGTTACAGTAAACGTGCTGGGAAGCATCGGAATCTAACACTGGGCCCTGAGGAAAGGCCCAAGGAGCGGAATCTTAGAAACGTTACTTATGTGGACAGAAATCGGCATTATGAATTTTGTATTGAACCCCGATGCATTTTCTTTGTTTCGTCGTCAATGTGAAGGTCCAAAGGTCACAGTAAACGTGCTGTGAATCATCGGAATCTAACACTGGGCTCTCAGGAAAAGCTCAAGGAGTGGAGTCTTCTAAACAGTACTCTTGTGGACAAAGATCGGCACTGTGAATTTTGTATTGGATCCCCATTCAATTTCTGTGTTTTGTCGTCAATGTAAAGGTCCAAGGGTTACAGTAAACCTGCTGTGGAACATCTGAATATAACACTGGGCTCCCAGGAAAGGCCCCAATACCAGACCTTTTGAAATGTTAATCCTGTGGACAGAAATTGGCACTGTGAAATTTTTATTGAATCTCGATGCGATTTCTGTGTTTCATCGTCAATGTGAAGGTCCAAGGGTTACAGTAAACGTGCTGTGAAGCATCGGAATCTAACACTGGGCTCTCAGGAAAGGCCCAATAAACGGACTCTTCGAAACGTTACTCGTGGACAGAAATCGGCATTGTGAATTATGTATTGAGTCCCGATGCAATTTCTGTTTTTCGTCGTCAATGTTAAGGTCAAAAGGTTACAGTAAACGTGCTGTGAATCATCGGAATCTGACACTGGGCTCTCAGGAAAGGCCCAAGCAACGGATTCTTCGAAACGTTACTCATGTGTACATAAATCGGTATTGTGAATTTTGTATTGAATCCCGATGCAATTTCTGTGTTCGTCGTCAATTTGAAGGTCCAAGGGTTACATTAAACCTGCTGCGAAGCATCCAAATATAACACTTGGCTCTCAGGAAAGGCCCATAGAACGGACTCTTCGAAACGTTACTCGTGTGGACAGAAATCGGCATTGTGAATTTTGTATTGAATCCCGATGCATTTTCTGTGTTTCGTCGTCAAAGTTAAGGTCCAAAGGTTACAGTAAACGTGCTGTGAATCATCGTAATCTAACACTGGGCTCTCAGGAAAAGCTCAAGGATTGGACTCCTCGAAACAGTACTCGTGCGGACAAAGATCGGCATTGTGAATTTTGAATTGGATCCCCATTCAATTTCTGTGATTCATCGTCAATGTGAAGATCCAAGGGTTACAGTAAACCTGCTGTGGAGCATCGGAATCTAACACTGGGCTCCCAGGAAAGGCCCAAATAAAAGACTTTTTGAATTCTACTACTGTGGACAGAAATTGGCATTGTGAATTTTTTATTGAATCTCGATGCAATTTCTGTGTTTCATCGTCAATGTGAAGGTCCAAGGGTAACAGTTAACGTGCTGCGGAGCACTGGAATCAAACACTGGGCTCTCAGGAAAGGCCCAATAAACGGACTCTTCGAAACGTTACTCGTGTGGACAGAAATCGACGCTGTGAATTTTGTATTGAATCCCGATGCAATTTTTGTGTTTCGTCGTCAATATGAAGGTCCAAGGGTTACAGTAAACCTGCTGTGGTGCATCGGAATCTAACACTGGGCTCCCTTGAAAGGCCCAAATAACAGACCCTTTGAAATGTTACTCCTGTGGACAGAAATTGGCATTGTGAATTTTTTATTGAATCGCGACGCAATTTCTTAGATTCATCGTCAATGTGAAGGTCCAAGGGTTACAGTAAACGTGCTGTGAAGCATCGGAATCTAACACTGGGCCCTCAGGAAAAGCTTAATGAACGGACTCTTCGATACGTTACTCCTGTGGACAGAAATTGGCATTGTGAATTTTGTATTGAATCCCGATGCAATATCTGTGTTCGTCGTCAATGTGAAGGGCCAAGGGTTACAGTAAACGTGCTGTGAAGCATCGGAATCTAACACTGGACTTTCAGGAAAAGCCCAAGGAACAGACTCTTCGAAACGTTACTCGTGTGCACAGAAATCAGCATTGTGAATTTTGTATTGAAGCCCGATGCAATTTCTGTGTTTCGTCGTCAATGTTAAGGTCCAAGGGTTACAGTAAACGTGCTATGAAGCATCGGAATCCCACACTGGGCTCTCGGAAAAGGCCCAAGGAACGGCCTTTTCGAAACGTTACTCGTGTGGACAGATATCGGCAATGTGAATTTTTTTTGAATCCGGATGCAATTTCTGTGCTTCATCGTCAATGTGAAGGTCCAAGGGTTACAGTAAACGTGCTGTGAAGCATCGGAACGTTATACTAGGCTCTCAGGAGAGGCCCAAGCAACGGATTCTTCGAAACGTTACTCATGTGTACGTAAATCGGTATTGTGAATTTTGTATTGAATCCCGATGCAATTTCTGTGCTTCGTTGTCAATCTGAAGGTCCAAGGGTTACAGTAAACCTGCTGTGGAGCATCGGATTATAACACTGGGCTCCCTGGAAAGGCCCAAATACCAGACCTTTTGAAATGTTAATCCTGTGGATAGATATTGGCATTGTGAAATTTTTATTGAATCTCGATGCAATTTCTGTGTTTCATCGTCAATGTGAAGGTCCAAGGGTTACAGTAAACGTGCTGTGAAGCATCGGAATCTAACACTGGGCTCTCAGGATAGGCCCAATAAACGGACTCTTCGAAACGTTACTCGTGTGGACAGAAATCGGCATTGTGAATTTTGTATTGAATCCCGATGCAATTTCTGTGTTTCGTCGTCAATGTGAAGGTCCAAGGGTTACAGTAAACCTGCTGTGGAGCATCGGAATCTAACACTGGGCTCCCAGGAAAGGCCCAATTAACAAACTTTTTGAAATGCTACTCCTGTGGACAGAAATTGGCATTGTGAATTTTTTATTGAATTTCGATGCAATTTCTGTGCTTCATCGTCAATGTGAAGGTCCAAGGGTTACAGTTAACGTGCTGTGAAGCATTGGAATCAAACACTGGGCTCTCAGGAAAGGCCCAATAAACGGACTCTTTGAAACGTTACTCGTGTGGACAGAAATCGGCGTTGTGAATTTTGTATTGAATCCCGATGCAATTTCTGTGTTTCGTCGTCAATGTGAAGCTCCAAGGGTTACAGTAAACCTGCTGTGGAGCATCGGAATCCAACACTGTGCTCGCAGGAAAGGCCCAAATAACAGACCTTTTGAAATGTTACTCCCGTGGACAGAAATTGGCATTGTGAATTTTGTATTGAATCCCGATGCAATATCTGTGTTCGTCGTCAATGTGAAGGTCCAAGGGTTACAGTAAACGTGCTGTGAAAAATCGGAATGTTATACCAGGCTCTCAGGAAAGGCTCAAGCAACGGATTCTTCGAAACGCTACTCATGTGTACATAAATCGGTATTGTAAATTTTGTATTGAATCCCGATGCAATTTCTGTGTTCGTCGTCAATTTGACGGTCCAAGGGTTACAGTAAACGTGCTGAGAAGCATCGACATCCAACACTGGGCTCCCAGGAAAGGCCCAAGGAACGGACTCTTCGAAACGTTACTCCTGTGGATAGAAATTGGTATGGTGAATTTTGTATTGAATTCCGATGCAATTTCTGTGTTTCGTCGTCAATGTGAAGGTAGAAGGGTTACAGTAAACGTGCTGTGAAGCATCGGAATCTAACACTGGGCTCCCAGGAAGGACCCAAAAAAAGAAATCTTAGAAACGTTACTCGTGTGGATAGAAATCGGCATTGTGAATTTTGTTTTGAATCCCGATGAAATTTCTGTGTTTCGTCGTCAATGTGAAGGTCCAAGGGTTACAGTAAACCTGCTGTGGGGCATCGGAATCTAACACTGGGCTCCCAGGAAAGGCCCAAATAACAGACATTTTGAAATGTTACTCCCGTGGACAGAAATTGGCATTGTGAATTTTTTATTGAATCTCGATGCAATTTCTGTGTTTCATCGTCAATGTGAACGTCCAAGGGTTACAGGTAAGGTGCTGTGAAACATTGGAATCAAACACTGGGCTCTCAGGAAAGGCCCAATAAACGAACTCTTTGAAACGTTACTCGTGTGAACAGATATCGGCGTTGTGAATTTTGTATTGAATCCCGATGCAATTTCTGTGTATCGTGGTCAATGTGAAGGTCGAAGAGTTACAGTAAACCTGCTGTGGAGCATCGGAATCTAACACTGGGCTCCCAGGAAAGGTCCAAGGAACGGGCTCTTCGAAACGATACTCCTGTGGACAGAAATTGGCATTGTGAATTTTGTATTGAATCCCGATGCAATATCTGTGTTCGTCGTCAATGTGAAGGTCCAAGGGTTACAGTAAACGTGCTGTGAAGCATCGGCCTCTAACACTGGACTTTCAGGAAAGGCCCAAGGAACAGTTTCTTCGAAACGTTACTCGTGTGATCAGAAATCGGCATTGTGAATTTTATATTGAATCCCGATGCAATTTCTGTGTTTCGTCGTCAATGTTAAGGTCAAAGGGTTACAGTAAACGTGCTATGAAGCATCGGAATCTGAGACTGGGCTCTCGGAAAAGGCCCAAGTTACGAACTCTTCGAAACGTTACTCGTGTGGACAGAAATCGGCATTGTGAATTTTTTTTGAATCCGGATGCAATTACTGTGCTTCATCGTCAATGTGAAGGTCCAAGGGTTACAGTAAACGTGCTGTGAAGCATCGAAATGTTATACTAGGCTCTCAGGAAAGGCCCAAGCAACGGATTCTTCGAAACGTTACTCATGTGTACATAAATCGGTATTGTGAATTTTGTATTGAATCCCAATGCAATTTCTATGTTCGTCGTCAATCTGACGGTCCAAGGGTTACAGTAAACGTGCTGTGAAGCATCGGACACTAACACTGGACTTTCAGGAAATTCCCAAGGAACAGACTCTTCGAAACGTTACTCGTGTGGACAGAAATTGGCATTGTGAACTTTGTATTGAATCCCAAAGCAATTTCTGTGTTTCATCGTCAATGTGAAGGTCACAGGGTTACAGTAAACCAGCTGTGAAGCATCGGAACCTAGCACAGGGCTCCCAGGAAAGGCCCAAAGACAGATTCTTTGAAACGTTACTCGTGAGTACATAAATCGGCATTGTGAATTTTGTATTGAATCCCGATGCAAATTCTGTGTTTCATCGTCAATGTGAAGGTCCAAGGGTTACAGTAGACGTGCTGTGAAGTATCGGACACTAACACTGGACTTTCAGGAAAGGCCCAAGGAACAGACTCTTCGAAACGTTACTCGTGTGGACATAAAGCGGCATTGTGAATTTTGTATTGAATCCAGTGCACATTCTGTGCTTCGTTGTCAATCTGAAGGTCCAAGGGTTACATTAAACCTGCTGTGAAGCATCCGAATATAACACTGGGCTCTCAGGAGAGGCCCAAAGAACGGACTCTTCGAAACGTTACTCGTGTGGATAGAAATTGGCATTGTGAATTTTGTATTGAATCCCGATGCAATTTCTGTGTTCGTCGTCAATTTGAAGGTCCAAGGGTTACAGTAGAGGTGCTGTGTAGCATCGGACACTAACACTGGACTTTCAGGAAAGGCCTAAGGAACAGACTCTTCGAAACGTTACTCGTGTGGAAAGAATTCGCCATTGTGAATTTTGTATTGAATAATGATGCAATTCGTGTGTTTCTTCGCCAATGTGAAAGTACAAGGGTTACAGTAAACCTACTTGAAGCATCGGAATCTTACACTGGGCTCCCAGGAAAGGCCCAAATAACAGACCTTTTGAAATGTTACTCCTGTGCACAGAAATTGGCATTGTGAATTTTTTATTGAATCGCGACGCAATTTCTGAGTTTCATCGTCAATGTGAAGGTCCAACGGTTACAGTAAACATGCTGTGAAGCATCGGAATCTGACACTGGGCTCTCAGGAAAAGCGGAAGGAACGCACTCTTCGAAACGGTACTCGTGTAGAGAAAAATCGGCATTGTGAATTCTTTATTGAATCCAGGCTCAAATTCTGTGCTTCGTCGTCAAAGTGAAGGTACAAGGGTTACAGTAAACCTGCTGTGAAGCATCGGAATCTAACACTGGGCTCCCAGGAAAGGTCCAAGGTACGGGCTCTTCGAAACGTTACTCCTGTGGACAGAAATTGGCATTGTTAATTTTGTAATGAATCCCGATGCAATATCTGTGTTCGTCGTCAATGTGAAGGTCCAAGGGTTACAGTAAACGTGCTGTGAAGCATCGGAATCTAAACTGGACTTTCAGGAAAAGCCCAAGGAACAGACTCTTCGAAACGTTACTCGTGTGCACAGAAATCGGCATTGTGAATTTTGTATTGAATCCATTGCAAATTCTGTGCTTCGTTGTCAATCTGAAGGTCCAAGGGTTACATTAAACCTGCTGTGAAGCATCCGAATATAACACTGGGCTCTCAGGAAAGGCCCAAAGAACGGAATCTTCGAAACGTTACTCGTGTGGACAGAAATCGGCATTGTGAACTTTGTATTGAATCCCGATGCAATTTCTGTGTTTCGTCGTCAATGTTAAGGTCCAAAGGTTAGAGTAAACGTGCTGTGAATCATCGTAATCTAAAATTGGGCTCTGAGGAAAAGCTCAAGGAGTGGACTCCTCGAAACAGTACTCGTGTGGAAAAAGACCGGCATTGTGAATTTTGTATTGGATCCCCATTCAATTTCAGCGTTTCGTCGTCAATGTGAAGGTGCAAGGGTTACAGTAAACCTGCTGTGGAACATCGGAATATAACACTGGGCTCCCAGGAAAGATCCAAATAACAGACCTTTTGGAATGTTACTCCTGATGACAGAAATTGGCATTGTGAAACTTTTATTGAATCTCCATGCAGTTTCTGTGTTTCGTCGTCAATGTGAAGGTCCAAGGGTTACAGTAAACGTGCTGTGAAGCATCGGAATCTAACACTGGGCTCTCAGGAAAGGCCCTAGGAACGGACGCTTCGAAACATTACTCGTGTGTACAGAAATCGGCATTGTGAACTTTGTATTGAATCCCGATGCAATTTCTGTGTTTCGTCGTCAATGTGTAGGTCCAAGGGTTACAGTTAACGTGCTGTGAAGCATCGGAATCTAACACTGGGCTCTCAGGAAAGGCCCAAGGAACGGAATCCTAGAAACGTTACTCGTGTAGACAGAAATTGGCATTGTGAACTTTGTATTGAACCCCGAAGCAATTTCTGTGTTTCATCGTCAATGTGAAGGTACAAGGGTTACAGTTAACGTGCTGAGAAGCATCGGAATCCAACACTGGGCTCCCAGGCAAGGCCCAAGGAACGGACTCTTCGAAACTTACTCCTGTGGACAGAAATTGGCATTGTGAATTTTGTACCGAATCCCGATGCAATTTCTGTGTTTCATCGTCAATGTGAAGGTCCAAGGGTTACAGTAAACGTGCTGTGAAGCATCGGACACTAACACTGGACTTTCAGGAAATTCCCAAGGAACAGACTCTTCGAAACGTTACTCGTGTGGACAGAAATTGGCATTGTGAACTTTGTATTGAATCCCAAAGCAATTTCTGTGTTTCATCGTCAATGTGAAGGTCACAGGGTTACAGTAAACCAGCTGTGAAGCATCGGAACCTAGCACAGGGCTCCCAGGAAAGGCCCAAAGACAGATTCTTTGAAACGTTACTCGTGAGTACATAAATCAGCATTGTGAATTTTGTATTGAATCCCGATGCAAATTCTGTGTTTCATCGTCAATGTAAAGGTCCAAGGGTTACAGTAGACGTGCTGTGAAGCATCGGACACTAACACTGGACTTTCAGGAAAGGCCCAATGAACAGACTCTTCGAAACGTTACTCGTGTGGACATAAAGCGGCATTGTGAATTTTGTATTGAATCCAGTGCACATTCTGTGCTTCGTTGTCAATCTGAAGGTCCAAGGGTTACATTAAACCTGCTGTGAAGCATCCGAATATAACACTGGGCTCTCAGGAGAGGCCCAAAGAACGGACTCTTCGAAACGTTACTCGTGTGGATAGAAATTGGCATTGTGAATTTTGTATTGAATCCCGATGCAATTTCTGTGTTCGTCGTCAATTTGAAGGTCCAAGGGTTACAGTAGAGGTGCTGTGTAGCATCGGACACTAACACTGGACTTTCAGGAAAGGCCTAAGGAACAGACTCTTCGAAACGTTACTCGTGTGGAAAGAATTCGGCATTGTGAATTTTGTACTGAATCCAGTGCAAATTCTATGCTTCGTTGTCAATCTAATTGTCCAAGGGTTACAGTAAACCTGCTGTGGAGCATCGGAATCTTACACTGGGCTCCCAGGAAAGGCCCAAATAACAGACCTTTTGAAATGTTACTCCTGTGCACAAAAATTGGCATTGTGAATTTTTTATTGAATCGCGACGCAATTTCTGAGTTTCATCGTCAATGTGAAGGTCCAACGGTTACAGTAAACATGCTGTGAAGCATCGGAATCTGACACTGGGCTCTCAGGAAAAGCGGAAGGAACGCACTCTTCGAAACGGTACTCGTGTGGAGAAAAATCGGCATTGTGAATTCTTTATTGAATCCAGGCTCAAATTCTGTGCTTCGTCGTCAAAGTGAAGGTCCAAGGGTTACAGTAAACCTGCTGTGAAGCATCGGAATCTAACACTGGGCTCTCAGGAAAAGCTCAAGGAGTGGAGTCTTCTAAACAGTACTCTTGTGGACAAAGATCGGCACTGTGAATTTTGTATTGGATCCCCATTCAATTTCTGTGTTTTGTCGTCAATGTAAAGGTCCAAGGGTTACAGTAAACCTGCTGTGGAACATCTGAATATAACACTGGGCTCCCAGGAAAGGCCCCAATACCAGACCTTTTGAAATGTTAATCCTGTGGACAGAAATTGGCACTGTGAAATTTTTATTGAATCTCGATGCGATTTCTGTGTTTCATCGTCAATGTGAAGGTCCAAGGGTTACAGTAAACGTGCTGTGAAGCATCGGAATCTAACACTGGGCTCTCAGGAAAGGCCCAATAAACGGACTCTTCGAAACGTTACTCGTGGACAGAAGTCGGCATTGTGAATTATGTATTGAGTCCCGATGCAATTTCTGTTTTTCGTCGTCAATGTTAAGGTCCAAAGGTTACAGTAAACGTGCTGTGAATCATCGTAATCTAACACTGGGCTCTCAGGAAAAGCTCAAGGATCGGACTCCTCGAAACAGTACTCGTGTGGACAAAGATCGGCATTGTGAATTTTGAATTGGATCCCCATTCAATTTCTGTGTTTCGTCGTCAATTTGAAGGTCCAAGGGTTACAGTAAACGTGCTGTGAAGCATCGGCATCTAACACTGGGCTCTCAGGAAGGGCGCAAGGAACGGACTCTTCGAAACATTACTCGTGTGTTCAGAAATCGGCATTGTGAATTTTGTATTGAATCCCGATGCAATTTCTGTGTTTCGTCGTCAATGTGAAGGTCCAAGGGTTACAGTAAACGTGCTGTGAAGCATCGGTATCTAACACTGCGCTCTCAGGAAAGGCCCAAGGAACGGAATCCTAGAAACAATACTCGTGTGGACAGAAATTGGCACTGTGAACTTAGTATTGAGCCCCGAAGCAATTTTTGTGTTTCATCGTCAATGTGAAGGTACAAGGGTTACAGTTAACGTGCTGAGAAGCATCGGAATCCAACACTGGGCTCCCAGGAAAGACCCAAGGAACGGACTCTTCGAAACGTTACTCCTGTGGACAGATATTCGCATTGTGAATTTTGTACCGAATCCCGATGCAATTTCTGTGTTTCATCGTCAATGTGAAGGTCCAAGGGTTACAGTAAACGTGCTGTGAAGCATCGGAATCTGACACTGGGCTCCCAGGAAAGGCCCAAGCAACGGATTCTTCGAAACGTTACTCATGTGTACATAAATCGGTATTGTGAATTTTGTATTGAATCCCGATGCAATTTCTGTGTTCGTCGTCAATTTGAAGGTCCAAGGGTTACATTAAACCTGCTGCGAAGCATCCAAATATAACACTTGGCTCTCAGGAAAGGCCCAAAGAACGGACTCTTCGAAACGTTACTCGTGTGGACAGAAATCGGCATTGTGAATTTAGTATTGAATCCCGATGCAATTTCTGTGTTTCGTCGTCAATGTTAAGGTCCAAGGGTTACAGTAAACGTGCTCTGAAGCCTCGGATTCTAACACTGGGCTCCCAGAAATGCCCAAAGGACAGACTCTTTGAAACGTTACTCGTGTGGACAGAAATCGGCATTGTGAATACTGAATTGAATCCCGATGCAATTTCTGTGTTTCGTCGACAATGGGAAGGTCCAAGGGTTACAGTAAGCGTGCTGTGAAGCATCGGAATCTAACACTGGATTCTCAGGAAAGGCCCATGGAACGGACTCTTAGAAACGTTACTCGTGTGGACAGAAATCGGCATTGTGAATTTTGTATTGAATGCCGATGAAATTTCTGTGTATCGTCGTCAATGTGAAGGTACAAGGGTTACAGTTAACGTGCTGAGAAGCATCGACATCCAACACTGGGCTCCCAGGAAAGGCCCAAGGAACGGACTCTTCGAAACGTTACTCCTGTGGATAGAAATTGGTATGGTGAATTTTGTACCGGATCCCGATGCAATTTCTGTGTTTCATCGTCAATGTGTAGGTCCAAGGGTTACAGTAAACGTGCTGTGAAGCATCGGAATCTGACACTGGGCTCCCGGGAATGGCCCAAGCAACGGATTCTTCGAAACGTTACTCATGTGTACATAAATCGGTATTTTGAATTTTGTATTGAATCCCGATGCAATTTCTGTGTTCGTCGTCAATTTGAAGGTCCAAGGGTTACAGCAGACGTGCTGTGAAGCATCGGACACTAACACTGGACTTTCAGGAAAGGCCTAAGGAACAGACTCTTCGAAACGTTACTCGTGTGGACAAAAATCGACGTTGTGAAATTTGTATTGAATCCCGATGCAATTTCTGTGTTTCGTCGTCAATGTGAAGGTACAAGGGTTACAGTAAACCTGCTGTGGTGCATCGGAATCTAACACTGGGCTCCCAGGAAAGGCCCAAATAACAGACCTTTTGAAATGTTACTCCTGTGGACAGAACTTTGCATTGTGAATTTTTTATTGAATCGCGACGCAATTTCTGAGTTTCATCGTCAATGTGAAGGTCCAACGGTTACAGTAAACGTGCTGTGAAGCATCGGAATCTGACACTGGGCTCTCAGGATAAGCCGAAGGAACGCACTCTTCGAAATGGTACTCGTGTGGAGAAAAATCGGCATTGTGAATTTTTTATTGAATCCAGGCTCAAATTCTGTGCTTCGTCGTCAATGTGAAGGTCCAAGGGTTACAGTAAACCTGCTGTGGTGCATCGGAATCTAACACTGGGCTCCCAGGAAAGGCCCAAATAACAGACCTTTTGAAATGTTACTCCTGTGGACAGAAATTGGCATTGTGAATTTTGTACCGAATCCCGATGCAATTTCTGTGTTCCATCGTCAATGTGAAGGTCCAAGGGTTACAGTAAACGTGCAGTGAAGCATCGGAATCTGACACTGGGCTCCCAGGGATGGCCCAAGCAACGGATTCTTCGAAACGTTACTCATGTGTACATAAATCGGTATTGTGAATTTTGTATTGAATCCCGATGCAATATCTGTGTTCGTCGTCAATTTGAAGGTCCAAGGGTTACAGTAGACATGCTGTGAAGCATCGGACACTAACACTGGAGTTTCAGGAAAGGCCCAAGGAACAGACTCTTCGAAACGTTACTCGTATGGACAGAAATCGGCATTAGGAATTTTGTATTGAATCCAGTGCAAATTCTGTGCTCCGTTGTCAATCTGAAGGTCCAAGGGTTACATTAAACCTGCTGTGAAGCATCCAAATATAACACTGGGCTCTCAGGAAAGGCCCAAAGATTGGACTCTTCGAAACGTTACTCGTGTGGACAGAAATCGGCATTGTGAATTTTTTATTGAATCTCGATGCTATTTCTGTGTTTCGTCGTCAATGTTAAGGTCCAATGGTTACAGTAAACGTGCTGTGAATCATCGTAATCTAACACTGGGCTCTCAGGAAAAGCTCAAGGAGTGGACTCTTCGAAACAGTACTCGTGTGGACAAGGTACGGCATTGTGAGTTTTGAATTGGATCCCCATTCAATTTCTGTGTTTCGTCGTCAATGTGAAGGTCCAAGGACTACAGTAAACCTGCTGTGGAACATCGGAATCTAACACTGGGCTCTCAGAAAAGGCCCAATAAACGGACTCTTCGAAACATTACTCGTGTGGACAGAAATCGGCATTGTGAATTTTGTATGGAATCCCGATGCAATTTCTGTGTTTCGTCGTCAATGTGAAGGTAGAAGGGTTACAGTAAACGTGTTGTGAGGCTTCGGAATCTAACACTGGGCTCCCAGGAATGGCCCAAGAAAAGGAATCTTAGAAACTTTACTCGTGTGGATAGAAATTGGCATTGTGAATATTGTTTTGAATCCCGATGCAATTTCTGTGTTTCTTCGTCAATGCGAAGGTCCAAGGGTTACAGTAAACTTGCAGTGGAGCATCGGAATCTAACACTGGGCTCCCAGGAAAGGCCCAAATAACAGACTTTTTGAAATTCTACTCCTGTGGACAGAAATCGGCATTGTGAATTTTTTATTGAATCTCGATGCAATTTCTGTGTTTCGTCGTCAATGTGAAGGTCCAAGGGTTACAGTAAACGTGCTGTGAAGCATCGGAATCTAACACTGGGCTCCCAGGAAAGGCCCAAGGAACGGACTCTTCGAAACATTACTCGTGTGTACAGAAATCGGCATTGTGAATTTTGTATTGAATCCCGATGCAATTTCTGTGTTTCGTCGTCAATGTGAAGGTCCAAGGGTTACAGTAAACGTGCTGTGAAGCATCGGAATCTAACACTGGGCTCCCAGGAAAGGCCCAAGGAACGGAATCCTAGAAACGTTACTCGTGTGGACAGAAATTGGCATTGTGAACTTTGTATTGAACCCCAATGCAATTTCTGTGTTTCATCGTCAATGTGAAGGTACAAGGGTTACAGTAAACGTGCTGTGAAGCATCGGAATCTAACACTGGGCTCCCAGGAAAGGCCCAAATAACAGACCTTTTGAAATGTTACTCCTGACGACAGAAATTGGCATTGTGAAATTTTTATTGAAACTCGATGCAATTTCTGTGTTTCGTCGTCAATGTGAAGGCCCAAGGGTTACAGTAAACGTGCTGTGAAGCATCGGAATCTAATACTGGGCTCTCAGGAAAGGCCCAAGGAACGGACTCTTCGAAACGTTACTCCTGTGGACAGAAATTGGCATTGTGAATTTTGTACCGAATCCCGATGCAATTTCTGTGTTCCATCGTCAATGTGAAGGTCCAAGGGTTACAGTCAACGTGCTGTGAAGCATCGGATTCTGACATTGGGCTCCCAGGAATGGCCCAAGCAACGGATTCTTCGAAACGTTACTCATGTGTACATAAATCCGTATTGTGAATTTTGTATTGAATCACGATGCAATATCTGTGTTCGTGGTCAATTTGAAGGTCCAAGGGTTACAGTAGACGTGCTGTGAAGCATCGGACACTAACACTGGACTTTCAGGAAAGGCCCAAGGAACAGACTCTTCGAAACGTTACTCGTGTGGACAGAAATCGGCATTAGGAATTTTGTATTGAATCCAGTGCAAATTCTGTGCTTCGTTGTCAATCTGAAGGTCCAAGGGTTACATTAAACCTGCTGTGAAGCATCCAAATATAACACTGGGCTCTCAGGAAAGGCCCAAAGAACGGACTCTTCGAAACGTTACTCGTGTGGACAGAAATCGGCACTGTGAATTTTTTATTGAATCCCGATGCAATTTCTGTGTTTCGTCGTCAATGTTAAGGTCCAAAGGTTACAGTAAACGTGCTGTGAATCATCGTAATCTAACACTGGGCTCTCAGGAAAAGCTCAAGGAGTGGACTTTTCGAAACAGTACTTGTGTGGACAAAGTACGGCATTGTGAGTTTTAAATTGGATCCCCATTCAATTTCTGTGTTTCGTCGTCAATGTGAAGGTCCAAGGGCTACAGTAAACCTGCTGTGGAACATCGGAATCTAACACTGGGCTCTCAGAAAAGGCCCAATAAACGGACTCTTCGAAACGTTACTCGTGTGGACAGAAACCGGCATTGTGAAATTTGTATTGAATCCCGATGCAATTTCTGTGTTCGTCGTCAATGTGAAGGTAGAAGGGTTACAGTAAACGTGCTGTGAGGCATCGGAATCTAACACTGGGCTCCCAGGAATGGCCCAAGAAAAGGAATCTTAGAAACGTTACTCGTGTGGATAGAAATCGGCATTGTGAATATTGTTTTGAATCCCGATGCAATTTCTGTATTTCTTCGTCAATGCGAAGGTCCAAGGGTTACAGTAAACTTGCTGTGGAGCATCGGAATCTAACACTGGGCTCCCAGGAAAGGCCCAAATAAAAGACTTTATGAAATTCTACTCCTGTGGACAGAAATCGGCATTGTGAATTTTTTATTGAATCTCGATGCAATTTCTGTGTTTCGTCGTCAATGTGAAGGTCCAAGGGTTACAGTAAACGTGCTGTGAAGCATCGGAATCTAACACTGGGCTCTCAGGAAAGGCCCAAGGAACGGACTCTTCGAAACATTACTCGTGTGTACAGAAATCGGCATTGTGAATTTTGTAATGAATACCGATGCAATTTCTGTGTTTCGTCGTCAATGTGAAGGTCCAAGGGTTACAGTAAACGTGCTGTCAAGCATCGGAATCTAACACTGGGCTCTCAGGAAAGGCCCAATAAACGGACTCTTCGAAACGTTACCCGTGTGGACAGAAATCGGCATTGTGAATATTCTATTGAATCCCGATGCAATTTCTGTGTTTCGTCGTCAATGTGAAGGTAGAAGGGTTACGGTAAACGTGCTGTGAAGCATCGGAATCTAACACTGGGCTCCCAGGAATGGCCCAAGGAAAGGAATATTAGAAACGTTACTCGTGTGGATAGAAATTGGCATTGTGAATATTGTTTTGAATCCCGATGCAATTTCTGTGTTTCCTCGTCAATGTGAAGGTCCAAGGGTTACAGTAAACGTGCTGTGAAGCATCGGAATCTAACACTGGGCTCTCAGGAAAGGCCCAAGGAACGGAATCCTAGAAACGTTACTCGTGTGGACAGAAATTGGCATTGTGAACTTTGTATTGAACCCCAATGCAATTTCTGTGTTTCATCGTCAATGTGAAGGTACAAGGGTTACAGTTAACGTGCTGAGAAGCATCGGAATCCAACACTGGGCTCCCAGGAAAGGCCCAAGGAACGGACTCTTCGAAACGTTACTCCTGTGTACAGAAATTGGCATTGTGAATTTTGTACCGAATCCCGATGCAATTTCTGTGTTTCTTCGTCAATGTGAAGGTCCAAGGGATACAGTAAACGTGCATGAAGCATCGGGATCCAACACTGGGCTCCCAGGAAAGGCCCAAGCAACGGATTCTTCGAAACGTTACTCATGTGTACAGAAATTGGTATTGTGAATTTTGTATTGCATCCCGATGCAATTTCTGTGTTCGTCGTCAATTTGAAGGTCCAAGGGTTACAGTAGAGGTGCTGTGAAGCATCGGACACTAACACTGGACTTTCAGGAAAGGCCCAAGGAACAGACTCTTCGAAACGTTACTCGTGTGGACAGAAATCGGCATTGTGAATTTTGTATTGAATCCAGTGCGAATTCTGTGCTTCGTTGTCAATCTGAAGGTCCAAGGGTTACATTAAACCTGCTGTGAAGCATCCAAATATAACACTGGGCTCTCAGGAAAGGCCCAAAGAACGGACTCTTCGAAACGTTACTCGTGTCGACAGAAATCGGCATTGTGAATTTTTTATTGAATCTCGATGCAGTTTCTGTGTATCGTCGTCAATGTTAAGGTCCAAAGGTTACAGTAAACGTGCTGTGAATCATCGTAATCTAACACTGGGCTCTCAGGAAAAGCTCAAGGAGTGGACTCTTCGAAACAGTACTCGTGTGGACAAAGATCGGCATCGTGAATTTTGAATTGGATCCCCATTCAATTTCTGTGTTTCGTCGTCAATCTGAAGGTCCAAGGGCTACAGTAAACCTGCTGTGGAGCATCGGAATATAACACTGGGCTCCCAGGAAAGGCCCAAATAACAGACCTTTTGAAATGTTACTCCTGTGGACAGAAATTGGCATTGTGAAATTTTTATTGAATCTCGATGCAATTTCTGAGTTTCATCGTCAATGTGAAGGTCCAAGAGTTACAGCAAACGTGCTGTGAAGCATCGGAATCTAACACTGGGCTCTCAGGAAAGGCCCAATAAACGGACTCTTCGAAACGTTACTCGTGTGGACAGAAATCGGCATTGTGAATTTTGTATTGAATCCCGATGCAATTTCTGTGTTTCGTCGTCAATGTGAAGGTAGAAGGGTTACGGTAAACGTGCTGTGAAGCATCGGAATCTAACACTGGGCTCCCAGGAATGGCCCAAGAAAAGGAATATTAGAAACGTTACTCGTGTGGATAGAAATTGGCATTGTGAATATTGTTTTGAATCCCGATGCAATTTCTGTGTTTCCTCGTCAATGTGAAGGTCCAAGGGTTACAGTAAACTTGCTGTGGAGCATCGGAATCTAACACTGGTCTCCCAGGAAAAGCCCAAATAAAAGACTTTTTGAAATTCTACTCCTGTGGACAGAAATTGGCATTGGGAATTTTTTATTGAATCTCGATGCAATTTCTGTGTTTCATCGTCAATGTTAAGGTCCAAGGGTTACAGTTAACGTGCTGTGGAGCACTGGAATCAAACACTGGGCTCTCAGGAAAGGCCCAATAAACGGACTCTTCGAAACGTTACTCGTGTGGACAGATATCGACGCTGTGAATTTTGTATTGAATCCCGATGAAATTTCTGTGTTTCGTCGTCAATGTGAAGGTTAAAGGGTTACAGTAAACCTGCTGTGGTGCATCGGAATCTAACACTGGGCTCCCAGGAAAGGCCCAAATAACAGACCCTTTGAAACGTTACTCCTGTGGACACAAATTGGCATTATGAATTTTTTATTGAATCGCGACGCAATTTCTGAGTTTCATCGTAAATGTGAAGGTCCAAGGGTTACAGTAAACGTGCTTTGAAGCATCAGAATCTAACACTAGACTTTCTGGAAAGGCCCAAGGAACAGACTCTTCGAAACGTTACTCGTGCAGACAGAAATCGGCATTGTGAATTTTGTATTGAATCTTGATGCAATTTCTGTGTTTCGTCGTCAATGTTAAGGTCCAAAGGTTACAGTAAACGTGCTGTGAATCATCGTAAGCTAACACTGGGCTCTCAGGAAAAGCTCAAGGAGTGGACTCCTCGAAACAGTACTCGTGTGGACAAAGATCGGCATTGTGAATTTTGAATTGGATCCCCATTCAATTTCTGTGTTTCGTCGTCAATGTGAAGGTCCAAGGGTTACAATAAACCTGCTGTGGTGTATCGGAATCTATCACTGGGCTCTCAGGAAATGCCCAAAGAACAGACCCTTTGAAACGGTACTCGTGTGGACAAAAAATGGCATTGAGAATATTGTATTGAATCCCGATGCAATTTCTGTGCTCGTCGTCAATTTGAAGGTCCAAGGGTTACAGTAGACGTGCTGTGAAGCATCGGACACTAACACTGGACTTTCAGGAGAGGCCCAAGGAACAGACTCTTCGAAACGTTACTCGTGTGGACAGAAATCGGCATTGTGAATTTTGTATTGAATCCAGTGCAAATTCTGTGCTTCGTTGTCAATCTGAAGGTCCAAGGGTTACATTAAACCTGCTGTGAAGTATCCGAATATAACACTGCGCTCTCAGGAAAGGCCCAAAGAACGGAAACTTCGCAACGTTACTCGTGTGGACAGAAATCGGCATTCTGAATTTTGTATTGAATCCCGATGCAATTTCTGTGTTTCGTCGTCAATGGTAAGGTCCAAAGGTTACAGTAAACGTGCTGTGAATCATCGTTATCTAACATTGGGCTCTCAGGAAAAGCTCAAGGAGTGGACTCCTCGAAACAGTACTCGTGTGGAAAAAGACCGGCATTGTGAATTTTGTATTGGATCCCATTCAATTTCAGGGTTTCGTCGTCAATGTGAAGGTGCAAGGGTTACAGTAAACCTGCTGTGGAACATCGGAATATAACACTCGGCTCCCAGGAAAGACCCAAATAACAGACCTTTTGAAATGTTACTCCTGACGACAGAAATTGACATTGTGAAATTTTTATTGAATCTCGATGCAATTTCTGTGTTTCGTCGTCAATGTGAAGGTTCAAGGGTTACAGTAAACGTGCTGTGAAGCATCGCAATCTAACACTGGGCTCTCAGGAAAGGCCCAAGGAATGGACTCTTCGAAACATTACTCGTGTGTACAGAAATCGGCATTGTGAATTTTGTACTGAATCCCGATGCAATTTCTGTGTTTCGTCGTCAATGTGTAGGTCCAAGGGTAACAGTAAACGTGCTGTGAAGCATCAGAATCTAACACTGGGCACTCAGGAAAGGCCCAAGGAACGGAAACCTAAAAACGTTACTCGTGTGGACAGAAATTGGCATTGGGAACTTTGTATTGAACCCCGAAGCAATTTCTGTGTTTCATCGTCAATGTGAAGGTACAAGGGTAACAGTTAACGTGCTGAGAAGCATCGGAATCCAACACTGGGCTCCCAGGAAAGGCGCAAGGAACGGACTCTTCGAAACATTACTCCTGTGGACAGAAATTGGCATTGTGAATTTCTTACCGAATCCCGATGCAATTTCTGTGTTTCATCGTCAATGTTAAGGTCCAAGGGTTACAGTAAACGTGCTGTGAAGCATCGGAATCTGACACTGGGCTCCCAGGAAAGGCCCAAGCAACGGATTCTTCGAAACGTTACTCATGTGTACATAAATCGGTATTGTGAATTTTGTATTGAATCCAGTGCAAATTCTGTGCTTCGTTGTCAATCTGAAGGTCCAAGGGTTACATTAAACCTGCTGTGAAGCATCCGAATATAACACTGGGCTCTCAGGAAAGGCCCAAAGAACGGACTCTTCGAAACGTTACTCGTGTGGATAGAAATCGGCATTGTGAATTTTGTATTGAATCCAGTGCAAATTCAGTGCTTCGTTGCCAATCTGAAGGTCCAAGCGTTACAGTAAACCTGCTGTGGAGCATCGGAATCTTACACTGGGCTCCCAGGAAAGGCCCAAATAACAGACTTTTTGAAATGTTACTCCTGTGGACAGAAATTGGCATTGTGAATTTTTTATTCAATCTCAATGCAATTTCTGTGTTTCATCGTCAATGTGAAGGTCCAAAAGTTACAGTAAACGTCCTGGGAAGCATCGGAATCTAACACTGGGCTCTCAGGAAATGCCCAAAGAACAGACCCTTTGAAACGGTACTCGTGTGGACATAATGCGGCATTGTGAATTTTGTATTGAATTCCGATGCAATTTCTGTGTTTCGTCGACAATGTGAAGGTCCAAGGGTTACAGTAAGCGTGCTGTGAAGCGTCGGAATCTAACACTGGGCTCTCAGGAAAGGCCCAAGGAACGGACTCTTAGAAACGTTACTCGTGTGGACAGAAATTGGCATTGTGAACTTTGTATTGAATCCCGATGCAATTTCTGCGATTCATCGTCTATGTGAAGGTACAAGGGTTACAGTAAACGTGCTGTGAAACATCGGAATCTAACACTGGGTTTCCCAGGAAACCGCAAGGAACGGTTTCTTCGAAAAGTTACTCGTGTGCACAGAAATCGGCATTGTGAATTTAGTATTGAATCCCGATGCAATTTCTGTGTTTCGTCGTCAATGTTAAGGTCCAAGGGTTACAGTAAACGTGCTGTGAAGCCTCGGATTCTAACACTGGGCTCCCAGAAATGCCCAAAGGACAGACTCTTTGAAACGTTACTCGTGTGGACAGAAATCGGCATTGTGAATATTGTATTGAATCCCGATGCAATTTCTGTGTTTCGTCGACAGTGGGAAGGTCCAAGGGTTACAGTAAGCGTGCTGTGAAGCATCGGAATCTAACACTGGGCTCTCAGGAAAGGCCCATGGAACGGACTCTTAGAAACGTTACTCGTGTGGACAGAAATCGGCATTGTGAATTTTGTATTGAATGCCGATGAAATTTCTGTGTATCGTCGTCAATGTGAAGGTACAAGGGTTACAGTTAACGTGCTGAGAAGCATCGACATCCAACACTGGGCTCCCAGGAAAGGCCCAAGGAACGGACTCTTCGAAACGTTACTCCTGTGGATAGAAATTGGTATGGTGAATTTTGTACCGGATCCCGATGCAATTTCTGTGTTTCATCGTCAATGTGAAGGTCCAAGGGTTACAGTAAACGTGCTGTGAAGCATCGGAATCTGACACTGGGCTCTCGGGAATGGCCCAAGCAACGGATTCTTCGAAACGTTACTCATGTGTACATAAATCGGTATTTTGAATTTTGTATTGAATCCCGATGCAATTTCTGTGTTCGTCGTCAATTTGAAGGTCCACGGGTTACAGCAGACGTGCTGTGAAGCATCGGACATTAACACTGGACTTTCAGGAAAGGCCTAAGGAACAGACTCTTCGAAACGTTACTCGTGTGGACAAAAATCGACGTTGTGAAATTTGTATTGAATCCCGATGCAATTTCTGTGTTTCGTCGTCAATGTGAAGGTCCAAGGGTTACAGTAAACCTGCTGTGGTGCATCGGAATCTAACACTGGGCTCCCAGGAAAGGCCCAAATAACAGACCTTTTGAAATGTTACTCCTGTGGACAGAACTTTGCATTGTGAATTTTTTATTGAATCGCGACGCAATTTCTGAGTTTGATCGTCAATGTGAAGGTCCAACGGTTACAGTAAACGTGCTGTGAAGCATCGGAATCTGACACTGGGCGCTCAGGAAAAGCCGAAGGAACGCACTCTTCGAAATGGTACTCGTGTGGAGAAAAATCGGCATTGTGAATTTTTTATTGAATCCAGGCTCAAATT
Source organism: Schistocerca americana (assembly GCF_021461395.2). Classification (NCBI taxonomy): domain Eukaryota; kingdom Metazoa; phylum Arthropoda; class Insecta; order Orthoptera; family Acrididae; genus Schistocerca; species Schistocerca americana. Next base: position 167,949,702 of record NC_060127.1, on the reverse strand, counting down.
CTGTGCTTCGTCGTCAATGTGAAGGTCCAAGGGTTACAGTAAACCTGCTGTGGTGCATCGGAATCTAACACTGGGCTCCCAGGAAAGGCCCAAATAACAGACCTTTTGAAATGTTACTCCAGTGGACAAAAACTGGCATTGTGAATTTTGTACCGAATCCCGATGCAATTTCTGTGTTCCATCGTCAATGTGAAGGTCCAAGGGTTACAGTAAACGTGCAGTGAAGCATCGGAATCTGACACTGGGCTTCCAGGAATGGCCCAAGCAACGGATTCTTCGAAACGTTACTCATGTGTACATAAATCGGTATTGTGAATTTTGTATTGAATCCCGATGCAATATCTGTGTTCGTCGTCAATTTTAAGGTCCAAGGGTTACAGTAGACATGCTGTGAAGCATCGGACACTAACACTGGAGTTTCAGGAAAGGCCCAAGGAACAGACTCTTCGAAACGTTACTCGTACGGACAGAAATCGGCATTAGGAATTTTGTATTGAATCCAGTGCAAATTCTGTGCTCCGTTGTCAATCTGAAGGTCGAAGGGTTACATTGAACCTGCTGTGAAGCATCCAAATATAACACTGGGCTCTCAGGAAAGGCCCAAAGATTGGACTCTTCGAAACGTTACTCGTGTGGACAGAAATCGGCATAGTGAATTTTTTATTGAATCCCGATGCAATTTCTGTGTTTCGTCGTCAATGTTAAGGTCCAATGGTTACAGTAAACGTGCTGTGAATCATCGTAATCTAACACTGGGCTCTCAGGAAAAGCTCAAGGAGTGGACTCTTCGAAACAGTACTCGTGTGGACAAAGTACGGCATTGTGAGTTTTGAATTGGATCCCCATTTAATTTCTGTGTTTCGTCGTCAATGTGAAGGTCCAAGGGCTACAGTAAACCTGCTGTGGAACATCGGAATCTAACACTGGGCTCTCAGAAAAGGCCCAATAAACGGACTCTTCGAAACATTACTCGTGTGGACAGAAATCGGCATTGTGAATTTTGTATGGAATCCCGATGCAATTTCTGTGTTTCGTCGTCAATGTGAAGGTAGAAGGGTTACAGTAAACGTGCTGTGAGGCATCAGAATCTAACACTGGGCTCCCAGGAATGGCCCAAGAAAAGGAATCTTAGAAACTTTACTCGTGTGGATAGAAATTGGCATTGTGAACTTTGTATTGAACCCCAATGCAATTTCTGTGTTTCATCGTCAATGTGAAGGTACAAGGGTTACAGTAATCGTGCTGTGAAGCATCGGAATCTAACACTGGGCTCCCAGGAAAGGCCCAAATAACAGACCTTTTGAAATGTTACTCCTGACGACAGAAATTGGCATTGTGAAATTTTTATTGATACTCGATGCAATTTCTGTGTTTCGTCGTCAATGTGAAGGCCCAAGGGTTACAGTAAACGTGCTGTGAAGCATCGGAATCTAACACTGGGCTCTCAGGAAAGGCCCAAGGAACGGACTCTTCGAAACGTTACTCCTGTGGACAGAAATTGGCATTGTGAATTTTGTACCGAATCCCGATGCAATTTCTGTGTTCCATCGTCAATGTGAAGGTCCAAGGGTTACAGTAAACGTGCTGTGAAGCATCGGATTCTGACACTGGGCTCCCAGGAATGGCCCAAGTAACGGATTCTTCGAAACGTTACTCATGTGTACATAAATCCGTATTCTGAATTTTGTATTGAATCCCGATGCAATATCTGTGTTCGTCGTCAATTTGAAGGTCCAAGGGTTACAGTAGACGTGCTGTGAAGCATCGGACACTAACACTGGACTTTCAGGAAAGGCCCAAGGAACAGACTCTTCGAAACGTTACTCGTGTGGACAGAAATCGGCATTAGGAATTTTGTATTGAATCCAGTGCAAATTCTGTGCTTCGTTGTCAATCTGAAGGTCCAAGGGTTACATTAAACCTGCTGTGAAGCATCCAAATATAACACTGGGCTCTCAGGAAAGGCCCAAAGAACGGACTCTTCGAAACGTTACTCGTGTGGACAGAAATCGGCATTGTGAATTTTTTATTGAATCCCGATGCAATTTCTGTGTTTCGTCGTCAATGTTAAGGTCCAAAGGTTACAGTAAACGTGCTGTGAATCATCGTAATCTAACACTGGGCTCTCAGGAAAAGCTCAAGGAGTGGACTCTTCGAAACGGTACTCGTGTGGACAAAGTACGGCATTGTGAGTTTTAGATTGGATCCCCATTCAATTTCTGTGTTTCGTCGTCAATGTGAAGGTCCAAGGGCTACAGTAAACCTGCTGTGGAACATCGGAATCTAACACTGGGCTCTCAGAAAAGGCCCAATAAACGGACTCTTCGAAACGTTACTCGTGTGGACAGAAATCGGCATTGTGAAATTTGTATTGAATCCCGATGCAATTTCTGTGTTCGTCGTCAATGTGAAGGTAGAAGGGTTACATTAAACGTGCTGTGAGGCATCGGAATCTAACACTGGGCTCCCAGGAATGGCCCAAGAAAAGGAATCTTAGAAACGTTACTCGTGTGGATAGAAATTGGCATTGTGAATATTGTTTTGAATCCCGATGCAATTTCTGTGTTTCTTCGTCAATGCGAAGGTCCAAGGGTTACAGTAAACTTGCTGTGGAGCATCGGAATCTAACACTGGGCTCCCAGGAAAGGCCCAAATAAAAGACTTTTTGAAATTCTACTCCTGTGGACAGAAATCGGCATTGTGAATTTTTTATTGAATCTCGATGCAATTTCTGTGTTTCGTCGTCAATGTGAAGGTCCAAGGGTTACAGTAAACGTGCTGTGAAGCATCGGAATCTAACACTGGGCTCTCAGGAAAGGCCCATGGAACGGACTCTTCGAAACATTACTCGTGTGTACAGAAATCGGCATTGTGAATTTTGTATTGAATCCCGATGCAATTTCTGTGTTTCGTCGTCAATGTGAAGGTCCAAGGGTTACAGTAAACGTGCTGTGAAGAATCGGAATCTAATACTGGGCTCTCAGGAAAGGCCCAAAGAACGGAATCCTAGAAACGTTACTCGTGTGGACAGAAATTGGCATTGTGAACTTTGTATTGAACCCCAATGCAATTTCTGTGTTTCATCGTCAATGTGAAGGTACAAGGGTTACAGTTAACGTGCTGAGAAGCATCGGAATCCAACACTGGGCTCCCAGGAAAGGCCCAAGGAACGGACTCTTCAAAACGTTACTCCTGTGTACAGAAATTGGCATTGTGAATATTGTACCGAATCCCGATGTAATTTCTGTGTTTCATTGTCAATGTGAAGGTCCAAGGGTTACAGTAAACGTGCATGAAGCATCGGAATCTGACACTGGGCTCCCAGGAAAGGCCCAAGCAACGCATTCTTCGAAACGTTACTCATGTGTAGAGAAATTGGTATGTGAATTTTGTATTGAATCCCGATGCAATATCTGTGTTCGTCGTCAATTTGAAGGTCCAAGGGTTACAGTAGACGTGCTGTGAAGCATCGGACACTAACACTGGACTTTCAGGAAAGGCCCAAGGAACAGACTCTTCGAAACGTTACTCGTGTGGACAGAAATCGGCATTAGGAATTTTGTATTGAATCCAGTGCAAATTCTGTGCTTCGTTGTCAATCTGAAGGTCCAAGGGTTACATTAAACCTGCTGTGAAGCATCCAAATATAACACTGGGCTCTCAGGAAAGGCCCAAAGAACGGACTCTTCGAAACGTTACTCGTGTGGACAGAAATCGGCATTGTGAATTTTTTATTGAATCCCGATGCAATTTCTGTGTTTCGTCGTCAATGTTAAGGTCCAAAGGTTACAGTAAACGTGCTGTGAATCATCGTAATCTAACACTGGGCTCTCAGGAAAAGCTCAAGGAGTGGACTCTTCGAAACAGTACTCGTGTGGACAAAGTACGGCATTGTGAGTTTTAGATTGGATCCCCATTCAATTTCTGTGTTTCGTCGTCAATGTGAAGGTCCAAGGGCTACAGTAAACCTGCTGTGGAACATCGGAATCTAACACTGGGCTCTCAGAAAAGGCCCAATAAACGGACTCTTCGAAACGTTACTCGTGTGGACAGAAATCGGCATTGTGAAATTTGTATTGAATCCCGATGCAATTTCTGTGTTCGTCGTCAATGTGAAGGTAGAAGGGTTACATTAAACGTGCTGTGAGGCATCGGAATCTAACACTGGGCTCCCAGGAATGGCCCAAGAAAAGGAATCTTAGAAACGTTACTCGTGTGGATAGAAATTGGCATTGTGAATATTGTTTTGAATCCCGATGCAATTTCTGTGTTTCTTCGTCAATGCGAAGGTCCAAGGGTTACAGTAAACTTGCTGTGGAGCATCGGAATCTAACACTGGGCTCCCAGGAAAGGCCCAAATAAAAGACTTTTTGAAATTCTACTCCTGTGGACAGAAATCGGCATTGTGAATTTTTTATTGAATCTCGATGCAATTTCTGTGTTTCGTCGTCAATGTGAAGGTCCAAGGGTTACAGTAAACGTGCTGTGAAGCATCGGAATCTAACACTGGGCTCTCAGGAAAGGCCCATGGAACGGACTCTTCGAAACATTACTCGTGTGTACAGAAATCGGCATTGTGAATTTTGTATTGAATCCCGATGCAATTTCTGTGTTTCGTCGTCAATGTGAAGGTCCAAGGGTTACAGTAAACGTGCTGTGAAGAATCGGAATCTAATACTGGGCTCTCAGGAAAGGCCCAAAGAACGGAATCCTAGAAACGTTACTCGTGTGGACAGAAATTGGCATTGTGAACTTTGTATTGAACCCCAATGCAATTTCTGTGTTTCATCGTCAATGTGAAGGTACAAGGGTTACAGTTAACGTGCTGAGAAGCATCGGAATCCAACACTGGGCTCCCAGGAAAGGCCCAAGGAACGGACTCTTCAAAACGTTACTCCTGTGTACAGAAATTGGCATTGTGAATATTGTACCGAATCCCGATGTAATTTCTGTGTTTCATTGTCAATGTGAAGGTCCAAGGGTTACAGTAAACGTGCATGAAGCATCGGAATCTGACACTGGGCTCCCAGGAAAGGCCCAAGCAACGCATTCTTCGAAACGTTACTCATGTGTACAGAAATTGGTATGTGAATTTTGTATTGAATCCCGATGCAATATCTGTGTTCGTCGTCAATTTGAAGGTCCAAGGGTTACAGTAGACGTGCTGTGAAGCATCGGACACTAACACTGGACTTTCAGGAAAGGCCCAAGGAACTGACTCTTCGAAACGTTACTCGTGTGGACAGAAATCGGCATTAGGAATTTTGTATTGAATCCAGTGCAAATTCTGTGCTTCGTTGTCAATCTGAAGGTCCAAGGGTTACATTAAACCTGCTGTGAAGCATCCAAATATAACACTGGGCTCTCAGGAAAGGCCCAAAGAACGGACTCTTCGAAACGTTACTCGTGTGGACAGAAATCGGCATTGTGAATTTTTTATTGAATCCCGATGCAATTTCTGTGTTTCGTCGTCAATGTTAAGATCCAAAGGTTACAGTAAACGTGCTGTGAATCATCGTAATCTAACACTGGGCTCTCAGGAAAAGCTCAAGGAGTGGACTCTTCGAAACAGTACTCGTGTGGACAAAGTACGGCATTGTGAGTTTTGAATTGGATCCCCATTCAATTTCTGTGTTTCGTCGTCAATGTGAAGGTCCAAGGGCTACAGTAAACCTGCTGTGGAACATCGGAATCTAACACTGGGCTCTCAGAAAAGGCCCAATAAACGGACTCTTCGAAACGTTACTTGTGTGGACAGAAATCGGCATTGTGAATTTTGTATTGAATCCCGATGCAATGTCTGTGTTTCGTCGTCAATGTGAAGGTAGAAGGCTTACAGTAAGCGTGCTGTGAGGCATCGGAATCTAACACTGGGCTCCCAGGAATGGCCCTAGAAAAGGAATCTTAGAAACGTTACTCGTGTGGATAAAAATTGGCATTGTGAATATTGTTTTGAATCCCGGTGCAATTTCTGTGCTTCTTCGTTAATGCGAAGGTCCAAGGGTTACAGTAAACTTGCTGTGGAGCATCGGAATCTAACACTGGGCTCCCAGGAAAGGCCCAAATAAAAGACTTTATGAAATTCTACTCCTGTGGACAGAAATCGGCATTGTGAATTTTTTATTGAATCTCGATGCAATTTCTGTGTTTCGTCGTCAATGTGAAGGTCCAAGGGTTACAGTAAACGTGCTGTGAAGCATCGGAATCTAACACTGGGCTCTCAGGAAAGGCCCAAGGAACGGACTCTTCGAAACATTACTCGTGTGTACAGAAATCGGCATTGTGAATTTTTTATTGAATCTCGATGCAGTTTCTGTGTTTCGTCGTCAATGTTAAGGTCCAAAGGTTACAGTAAACGTGCTGTGAATCATCGTAATCTAACACTGGGCTCTCAGGAATAGCTCAAGGAGTGGACTCTTCGAAACAGTACTCGTGTGGACAAAGATCGGCATCGTGAATTTTGAATTTGATCCCCATTCAATTTCTGTGTTTCGTCGTCAATGTGAAGGTCCAAGGGCTACAGTAAACCTGCTGTGGAGCATCGGAATATAACACTGGGCTCCCAGGAAAGTCCCAAATAACAGACCTTTTGAAATATTACTCCTGTGGACAGAAATTGGCATTGTGAAATTTTTATTGAATCTCGATGCAATTTCTGAGTTTCATCGTCAATGTGAAGGTCCAAGAGTTACAGTAAACGTGCTGTGAAGCATCGGAATCTAACACTGGGCTCTCAGGAAAGGCCCAATAAACGGACTCTTCGAAACGTTACTCGTGTGGACAGAAATCGGCATAGTGAATTTTGTATTGAATCCCGATGCAATTTCTGTGTTTCGTCGTCAATGTGAAGGTAGAAGGGTTACGGTAAACGTGCTGTGAAGCATCGGAATCTAACACTGGGCTCCCAGGAATGGCCCAAGAAAAGGAATATTAGAAACGTTACTCGTGTGGATAGAAATTGGCATTGTGAATATTGTTTTGAATCCCGATGCAATTTCTTTGTTTCCTCGTCAATGTGAAGGTCCAAGGGTTACAGTAAACTTGCTGTGGAGCATCGGAATCTAACACTGGGCTCCCAGGAAAAGCCCAAATAAAAGACTTTTTGAAATTCTACTCCTGTGGACAGAAATTGGCATTGTGAATTTTTTATTGAATCTCGATGCAATTTCTGTGTTTCATCGTCAATGTGAAGGTACAAGGGTTACAGTAAACGTGCTGTGAAGCATCGGAATCTAACACTGGGCTCCCAGGAAAGGCCCAAATAACAGACCTTTTGAAATGCTACTCCTGACGACAGAAATTGGCATTGTGAAATTTTTATTGAAACTCGATGCAATTTCTGTGTTTTGTCGTCAATGTGAAGGCCCAAGGGTTACAGTAAACGTGCTGTGAAGCATCGGAATTTAACACTGGGCTCTCAGGAAAGGCCCAAGGAACGGACTCTTCGAAACATTACTCGTGTGTACAGAAATCGGCATTGTGAATTTTGTATTGAATCCCGATGCAATTTCTGTGTTTCGTCGCCAATGTGAAGGTCCAAGGGTTACAGTAAACGTGCTGTGAAGCATCGGAATCTAACACTGGGCTCTCAGGAAAGGCCCAAGGAACGGACTCTTCGAAACGTTACTCCTGCGGACAGAAATTGGCATTGTGAATTTTGTACCCAATCCCGATGCAATTTCTGTGTTCCATCGTCAATGTGAAGGTCCAAGGGTTACAGTAAACGTGCTGTGAAGCATCGGAATCTGACACTGGGCTCCCAGGAATGGCCCAAGCAACGGATTCTTCGAAACGTTACTGATGTGTACATAAATCGGTATTGTGAATTTTGTATTGAATCCCGATGCAATATCTGTGTTCGTCGTCAATTTGAAGGTCCAAGGGTTACAGTGGACGTGCTGTGAAGCATCGGACACTAACACTGGACTTTCAGGAAAGGCCCAAGGAACAGACTCTTCGAAACGTTACTCGTGTGGACAGAAATCGGCATTAGGAATTTTGTATTGAATCCAGTGCAAATTCTGTGCTTCGTTGTCAATCTGAAGGTCCAAGGGTTACATTAAACCTGCTGTGAAGCATCCAAATATAACACTGGGCTCTCAGTAAAGGCCCAAAGAACGGACTCTTCGAAACGTTACTCGTGTGGACAGAAATCGGCATTGTGAATTTTTTATTGAATCCCGATGCAATTTCTGTGTTTCGTCGTCAATGTTAAGGTCCAAAGGTTTCCGTAAACGTGCTGTGAATCGTCGTAATCTAACACGGGGCTCTCAGGAAAAGCTCAAGGAGTGGACTGTTCGAAACAGTACTCGTGTGGACAAAGTACGGCATTGTGAGTTTTGAATTGGATCCCCATTCAAATTTCTGTGTTTCGTCGTCAATGTGAAGGTCCAAGGGCTACAGTAAACCTGCTGTGGAACATCGGAATCTAACACTGGGCTCTCAGAAATGGCCCAATAAACGGACTCTTCGAAACGTTACTCGTGTGGACAGAAATCGGCATTGTGAATTTTGTATTGAATCCCGATGCAATTTCTGTGTTTCGTCGTCAATGTGAAGGTAGAGGGGTTACAGTAAACGTGCTGTGAGGCATCGGAATCTAACACTGGGCTCCCAGGAATGGCCCAAGAAAAGGAATCTTAGAAACGTTACTCGTGTGGATAGAAATTGGCATTGTGAATATTGTTTTGAACCCCTATGCAATTTCTGTGTTTCTTCGTCAATGCGAAGGTCCAAGGGTTACAGTAAACTTGCTGTGGAGCATCGGAATCTAACACTGGGCTCCCAGGAAAGGCCCAAATAAAAGACTTTTTGAAATTCTACTCCTGTGGACAGAAATCGGCATTGTGAATTTTTTATTAAATCTCGATGCAATTTCTGTGTTTCGTCGTCAATGTGAAGGTCCAAGGGTTACAGTAAACGTGCTGTGAAGCATCGGAATCTAACACTGGACTTTCAGGAAAGGCCCAAGGAACAGACTCTTCGAAACGTTACTCGTGTGGACAGAAATCGGCATTAGGAATTTTGTATTGAATCCAGTGCAAATTCTGTGCTTCGTTGTCAATCTGAAGGTCCAAGGGTTACATTAAACCTGCTGTGAAGCATCCAAATATAACGCTGGGCTCTCAGGAAAGGCCCAAAGAACGGACTCTTCGAAACGTTACTCGTGTGGACAGAAATCGGCATTGTGAATTTTGTATTGAATCCCGATGCAATTTCTGTGTTTCGTCGTCAATGTGAAGGTAGAAGGGTTACAGTAAGCGTGCTGTGAGGCATCGGAATCTAACACTGGGATCCCAGGAATGGCCGAAGAAAAGGAATCTTAGAAACGTTACTCGTGTGGATAGAAATTGGCATTGTGAATATTGTTTTGAACCCCGATGCAATTTCTGTGTTTCTTCGTCAATGCGAAGGTCCAAGGGTTACAGTAAACTTGCTGTGGAGCATCGGAATCTAACACTGGGCTCCCAGGAAAGGCCCAAATAAAAGACTTTTTGAAATTCTACTCCTGTGGACAGAAATCGGCATTGTGAATTTTTTATTGAATCCCGATGCAATTTCTGTGTTTCGTCGTCAATGTTAAGGTCCAAAGGTTTCCGTAAACGTGCTGTGAATCGTCGTAATCTAACACGGGGCTCTCAGGAAAAGCTCAAGGAGTGGACTGTTCGAAACAGTACTCGTGTGGACAAAGTACGGCATTGTGAGTTTTGAATTGGATCCCCATTCAAATTTCTGTGTTTCGTCGTCAATGTGAAGGTCCAAGGGCTACAGTAAACCTGCTGTGGAACATCGGAATCTAACACTGGGCTCTCAGAAATGGCCCAATAAACGGACTCTTCGAAACGTTACTCGTGTGGACAGAAATCGGCATTGTGAATTTTGTATTGAATCCCGATGCAATTTCTGTGTTTCGTCGTCAATGTGAAGGTAGAGGGGTTACAGTAAACGTGCTGTGAGGCATCGGAATCTAACACTGGGCTCCCAGGAATGGCCCAAGAAAAGGAATCTTAGAAACGTTACTCGTGTGGATAGAAATTGGCATTGTGAATATTGTTTTGAACCCCTATGCAATTTCTGTGTTTCTTCGTCAATGCGAAGGTCCAAGGGTTACAGTAAACTTGCTGTGGAGCATCGGAATCTAACACTGGGCTCCCAGGAAAGGCCCAAATAAAAGACTTTTTGAAATTCTACTCCTGTGGACAGAAATCGGCATTGTGAATTTTTTATTAAATCTCGATGCAATTTCTGTGTTTCGTCGTCAATTTGAAGGTCCAAGGGTTACAGTAGACGTGCTGTGAATCATCGGACACTAACACTGGACTTTCAGGAAAGGCCCAAGGAACAGACTCTTCGAAACGTTACTCGTGTGGACAGAAATCGGCATTGTGAATTTTGTATTGAATCCAGTGCGAATTCTGTGCTTCGTTGTCAATCTGAAGGTCCAAGGGTTACATTAAACCTGCTGTGAAGCATCCAAATATAACACTGGGCTCTCAGGAAAGGCCCAAAGAACGGACTCTTCGAAACGTTACTCGTGTGGACAGAAATCGGCATTGTGAATCTTTTATTGAATCTCGATGCAGTTTCTGTGTTTCGTCGTCAATGTTAAGGTCCAAAGGTTACAGTAAACGTGCTGTGAATCATCGTAATCTAACACTGGGCTCTCAGGAAAAGCTCAAGGAGTGGACTCTTCGAAACAGTACTCGTGTGGACAAAGATCGGCATCGTGAATTTTGAATTGGATCCCCATTCAATTTCTGTGTTTCGTCGTCAATGTGAAGGTGCAAGAGCTACAGTAAACCTGCTGTGGAGCATCGGAATATAACACTGGGCTCCCAGGAAAGGCCCAAATAACAGACCTTTTGAAATGTTACTCCTGTGGACAGAAATTGGCATTGTGAAATTTTTATTGAATCTCGATGCAATTTCTGAGTTTCATCGTCAATGTGAAGGTCCAACAGTTACAGTAAACGTGCTGTGAAGCATCGGAATCTAACACTGGGCTCTCAGGAGATGCCCAATAAACGGACTCTTCGAAACGTTACTCGTGTGGACAGAAATCGGCATTGTGAATTTTGTATTCAATCCCGATGCAATTTCTGTGTTTCGTCGTCAATGTGAAGGTAGAAGGGTTACGGTATACGTGGTGTGAAGCATCGGAATCTAACACTGGGCTCCCAGGAATGGCCCAAGAAAAGGAATATTAGAAACGTTACTCGTGTGGACAGATATCGACGCTGTGAATTTTGTATTGAATCCCGATGCAATTTCTGTGCTTGTCGTCAACTTGAAGGTCCAAGGGTTACAGTAGACGTGCTGTGAAGCATCGGACACTAACACTGGACTTTCAGGAAAGGCCCAAGGAACAGACTCTTCGAAACGTTACTCGTGTGGACAGAAATTGGCATTGTGAATTTTGTATTGAATCCAGTGCAAATTCTGTGCTTCGTTGTCAATCTGAAGGTCCAAGGGTTACATTAAACCTGCTGTGAAGCATCCGAATATAACACTGGGCTCTCAGGAAAGGCCCAAAGAACGGACTTTTCGAAACGTTACTCGTGTGGATAGAAATCGGCATTGTGAATTTTGTATTGAATCCAGTGCAAATTCTGTGCTTCGTTGTCAATCTGAAGGTCCAAGGGTTACAGTAACCCTGCTGTGGAGTATCGGAATCTTACACTGGGCTCCCAGGAAAGGCCCAAATAACAGACTTTTTGAAATGCTACTCCTGTGGACAGAAATTGGCATTGTGAATTTTTTATTGAATCTCAATGCAATTTCTGTGTTTCATCGTCAATGTGAAGGTCCAAGGGTTACAGTAAACGTGCTGGGAAGCATCGGAATCTAACACTGGGCTCTCAGGAAATGCCCAAAGAACAGACCCTTTGAAACGGTACTCGTGTGGATATAATGCGGCATTGTGAATAGTGTATTGAATCCCGATGCAATTTCTGTGTTTTGTCGACAATGTGAAGGTTCAAGGGTTACAGTAAGCGTGCTGTGAAGCATCGGAATCTAACACTGGGCTCTCAGGAAAAGCCTAAGAAACGGACTCTTAGAAACGTTACTCGTGTGGACAGAAATTGGCATTGTGGACTTTGTATTCAATCCCGATGCAATTTCTGGGTTTCATCGTGAATGTGAAGGTACAAGGGTTACAGTAAACGTGCTGTGAAGCATCGGAATCTAACACTGGGTTTCCCAGGAAACCCCAAGGAACTGTTTCTTCGAAAAGTTACTAGTGTGGACAGAAATCAGCATTGTGAATTTAGTATCGAATCCCGATGCAATTTCTGTGTTTCGTCGTCAATGTTAAGGTCCAAGGGTTACAGTAAACGTGCTGTGAAGCATCGGTATCTAACACTGGGCTCCCAGGAAAAGCCCAAGGGACAGACTCTTCGAGACGCTACTCGTGTGGACAGAAATCGGCATTGTGAATTTTGTATTGAATCCCGATTAAATTTCTGTGTTTCAACGACAATTTGATGGACCAAGGGTTACAGTAAACGTGCTGTGAAGCCTCGGATTCTAACACTGGGCTCCCAGGAATGCCCAAACGACAGACTCTTTGAAACGTTACTCGTGTGGACAGAAATCGGCATTGTGAATATTGTATTTAATCCCGATGCAATTTCTGTGTTTCGTCGAGAATGTGAAGGTCCAAGGGTTACAGTAAGCTTGCTGTGAAGCATCGGAATCTAACACTGGGCTCTCAGGAAAGCCCCAAGGTACGGACTCTTAGAAACGTTACTCGTGTGGACAGAAATCGGCATTGTGAATTTTGTATTGAATGCCGATGCAATTTCTGCGTATCGTCGTCAATGTAAAGGTACAAGGGTTACAGTTAACGTGCTGAGAAGCATCGACATCCAACACTGGGCTCCCAGGAAAGGCCCAAGGAACGGACTCTTCGAAACGTTACTCCTGTGGACAGATATTGGCATGGTGAATTTTGTACCGAATCCCGATGCAATTTCTGTGTTTCATCGTCAATGTGAAGGTCCAAAGGTTACAGTAAACGTGCTGTGAAGCATCGGAATCTGACACTGGGCTCCCGGGAATGGCCCAAGCAACGGATTCTTCGAAACGTTACTCATGTGTACATAAATCGGTATTGTGAATTTTGTATTGAATCCCGATGCAATTTCTGTGTTCGTCGTCAATTTGAAGGTCCAAGCGTTACAGCAGACGTGCTGTGAAGCATCGGACACTAACACTGGACTTTCAGGAAAGGCCTACGGAACAGACTCTTCGAAACGTTACTCGTGTGGACAGAAATCGGCTTTGTGAATTTTGTATTGAATGCAGTGCAAATTCTGTGCTTCGTTGTCAATCTGAAGGTTTAAGGGTTACAGTAAACCTGCTGTGGAGCATGGGAATCTAACACTGGGCTCCCAGGAAAGGCCCAAATAACAGACGTTTGCAATTCTACTCCTGTGGACAGAAATTGGCATTGTGAATTTTTTATTGAATCTCGATGCTATTTCTGTGTTTCATCGTCAATGTGAAGGTCCAAGGGTTACAGTTAACGTGCTGTGAAGCATTGGAATCAAACACTGGGCTCTCAGGAAAGGCCCAATAAACGGACTCTTCGAAACGTTACTCGTGTGGACAGAATTCGAAGTTGTGGATCTTGTATTGAATCCCGATGCAATTTCTGTGTTTCGTCGTCAATGTGAAGGTCCAAGGGGATACAGTAAGCCTGCTGTGGTGCATCGGAATCTAACACTGGGCTCCCAGGAAAGGCCCAAATAGCAGACCTTTTGAAATGTTACTCCTGTGGACAGAAATTGGCATTGTGAATTTTTTATTGAATCCCGATGCAATATCTGTGTTCGTCGTCACTGTGAAGGTCCAAGGGTTACAGTAAACGTGCTGTGAAACATCGGAATCTAACACTGGACTTTCAGGAAAGGGCCAAGGAACAGACTCTTCGAAACGTTATTCGTGTGCACAGAAATCGGCATTGTGAATTTTGTATTGAATCCAGTGCAAATTCTGTGCTTCGTTGTCAATCTGAAGGTCCAAGGGTTACACTAAACCTGCTGTGAAGCATCCGAATATAACACTGGGCTCTCAGGAAAGGCCCAAAAAACCGAATCTTCGAAACGTTACTCGTGTGGACAGAAATCGGCATTGTGAATTTTGTATTGGATCCCCATTCAATTTCAGGGTTTCGTCGTCAATGTGAAGGTGCAAGGGTTACAGTAAACCTGCTGTGGAACATCGGAATATAACACTGGGCTCCCAGGAAAGGCCCAAATGACAGACCTCTTGAAATGTTACTCCTGACGACAGAAATTGGCATTGTGAAATTTTTATTGAATCTCGATGCAATTTCTGTGTTTCGTCGTCAAAGTGAAGGTCCAAGAGTTCCAGTAAACGTGCTGTGAACCATCGGAATCTAACACAGGGCTCTCAGGAAAGGCCCAAGGAACGGAATCCTAGAAACGTTACTCGTGTGGACAGAAATTGGCATTGTGAACTTTGTATTGAACCCCGAAGCAATTTCTGTGTTTCATCGTCAATGTGAAGGTACAAGGGTTACAGTTAGCGTGCTGCGAATCATCGGAATCCAACACTGGGCTCCCAGGAAAGGCCCAAGGAACGGCCTCTTCGAAACGTTACTCCTGTGGACAGAAATTGGCATTGTGAATTTTGTACTGAATCCCGATGCAATTTCTGTGTTTCATCGTCAATATGAAGGTCCAAGGGTTACAGTAAACGTGCTGTGAAGCATCGGAATCTGACTCTGGGCTCCCAGGAAAGGCCCAAGCAACGGATTCTTCGAAACGTTACTCATGTGTACATAAATCGGTATTGTGAATTTTGTATTGAATCCCGATGCAATTTCTGTGTTCGTCGTCAATTTGACGGTCCAAGGGTTACAGTAGACGTGCTGTGAAGCATCGGACACTAACACTGGCTTTCAGGAAAGGCCCAAGGAACAGACTCTTCGAAACGTTACTCGTGTGGACAGAAATCGGCATTGTGAATTTTGTATTGAATCCAGTGCAAATTCTGTGCTTCGTTGTCAATCTGAAGGTCCAAGGGTTACATTAAACCTGCTGTGAAGCATCCAAATATAACACTGGACTCTCAGGAAAGGCCCAAAGAACGGACTCTTCGAAACGTTACTCGTGTGGACAGAAATCGGCATTGTGAATTTTTTATTGAATCCCGATGCAATTTCTGTTTTTCGTCGTCAATGTGAAGGTCCAAGGGCTACAGTAAACCTGCTGTGGAACATCGGAATATAACACTGGGCTCCCAGGAAAGGCCCAAATAACAGACCTTTTGAAATGTCACGCCTGCGGACAGAAATTGGCATTGTGAAATTTTTATTGAATCTCGATGCAATTTCTGTGTTTCATCGTCAATGTGAAGGTCCAAGGGTTACAGTAAACGTGCTGTGAAGCATCGGAATCTAACACTGGGCTCTCAGGAAAGGCCCAATAAACGGACTCTTCGA
The DNA here is from genome assembly GCF_021461395.2 of Schistocerca americana. Taxonomy (NCBI): domain Eukaryota; kingdom Metazoa; phylum Arthropoda; class Insecta; order Orthoptera; family Acrididae; genus Schistocerca; species Schistocerca americana. The sequence continues at coordinate 167,934,230 of NC_060127.1, read as the reverse complement.
AACGTTACCCGTGTGGACAGAAATCGGCATTGTGAATTTTGTATTGAATCCCGATGCAATTTCTGTGTTTCGTCGTCAATGTGAAGGTAGAAGGGTTACAGTACACGTGCTGTGAAGCATCGCAATCTAACACTGGGCACCCAGGAATGGCCCAAGAAAAGGAATCTTAGAAACGTTACTCGTGTGGATAGAAATTGGCATTGTGAATATTGTTTTGAATCCCGATGCAATTTCTGTGTTTCGTCGTCAATGCGAAGGTCCAAGGGTTACAGTAAACTTGCTGTGGAGCATCGGAATCTAACACTGGGCTCACAGGAAAGGCCCATATAAAAGACTTTTTGAAATTCTACTCCTGTGGACAGAAATTGGCATTGTGAATTTCTTATTGAATCTCGATGCAATTTCTGTGTTTCATCGTCAATGTGAAGGTCCAAGTGTTACAGTTAACGTGCTGTGGAGCACTGGAATCAAACACTGGGCTCTCAGGAAAGGCCCAATAAACGGATCTTCGAAACGTTACTCGTGTGGACAGAATTCGACGCTGTGAATTTTGTATTGAATCCCGATGCAATTTCTGTGTTTCGTCGTCAATGTGAAGGTCCAAGGGTTACAGTAAACCTGCTGTGGTGCATCGGAATCTAACACTGGGCTCCTAGGAAAGGCCCAAATAACAGACCCATTGAAATGTTACTCCTGTGGACAGAAATTGGCATTGTGAATTTTTTATTGAATCGCGACGCAATTTCTGAAATTCATCGTCAATGTGAAGGTCCAAGGGTTACAGTAAACTTGCTGTGAAGCATCGGAATGTTATACTAGGCTCTCAGGAGAGGCCCAAGCAACGGATTCTTCGAAACGTTACTCATGTGTACATAAATCGGTATTGTGAATTATGTATTGAATCCCGATGCAATTTTTGTGCTTCGTTGTCAATCTGAAGGTCCAAGGGTTACATTAAACCTGCTGTGAAGCATCGGAATATAACACTGGGCTCTAAGGAAAGGCCCAAAGAACGGACTCTTCGAAACGTTACTCGTGTGGACAGATATCGGCATTGTGAAATTTGTATTGAATCCCGATGCAATTTCTGTGTTCCGTCGTCAATGTGAAGGTAGAAGCGTTACAGTAAACCAGCTGTGAAGCATCGGAATCTAACACTGGGCTCCCAGGAAAGACCCAAAAAAAGGAATCTTAGAAACGTTACTCGTGTGGATAGAAATCAGCATTGTGAATTTTGTTTTGAATCCCAATGCAATTTCTGTGTTTCGTCGTCAATGTGAAGGTCCAAGGGTTACAGTAAACCAGCTGTGGGGCATCGGAATCTAACACTGGGCTCCCAGGAAAGACCCAAATAACAGACTTTTTGAAATGTTACTCCCGTGGACAGAAATTGGCATTGTGAACTTTTTATTGAATCTCGATGCAATTTCTGTGTTTCATCGTCAATCTGAAGGTCCAAGGGTTACAGTTAAGGTGCTGTGAAACATTGGAATCAAACACTGGGCTCTCAGGAAAGGTCCAAGGAACGGACTCTTCGAAACGTTACTCCTGTGGACAGCAATTGGCATTGTGGATTTTGTATTGAATCCCGATGCAATATCTGTGTTCGTCGTCGATGTGAAGGTCCAAGGGTTACAGTAAACGTGCTGTGAAGCATCGGAATCTAACACTGGGCTCTCAGGAAAAGCCCAAGGAACGCACTCTTCAAAACGGTACTCGTGTGGATAAAAATCGGCATTGTGAATTTTTTATTGAATCCCGGCTCAATTTCTGTGTTTCGTCGCCAATGTGATGGTCCAAGGGTTACAGTAAACCTGCTGTGGAGCATCGGAATCTAACACTGGGCTCTCAGGAAAAGCCCAAGGAACGCACTCTTCGAAACGGTACTCGTGTGGATAAAAATCGGCATTGTGAATTTTTTATTGAATCCCGGCTCAATTTCTGTGTTTCGTCGCCAATGTGATGGTCCAAGGGTTACAGTAAACCTGCTGTGGAGCATCGGTATCTAACACTGGGCTCCCAGGATAGGACCAAAGAACAGACTTTGTGAATTGTTACTCCTGTGGGAAGAAATAGGCATTGTGAATTTTGTATTGAATCCTGATGCAATTTCTGTGTTTCATCGTCAATGTAAAGGTCCAAGGGTTACAGTAAACGTGCTGTGAAGCATCGGAATCTAACACTGGGCTCCCAGGAAAGGTCCAAGAAACGGACTCTTCGAAACGTTACTCCTGTGGACAGCAATTGGCATTGTGGATTTTGTATTGAATCCCGATGCAATATCTGTGTTCGTCGTCAATGTGAAGGTCCAAGGGTTACAGTAAACGTGCTGTGCAGCATCGGAATCTGACACTGGGCTCTCGGAAAAGGCCCAAGGAACGGACTCTTCGAAACGTTGCTCGTGTGGACAGAAATCGGCATTGTAATTTTTTTTTAATTCGGATGCAATTTCTGTGCTTCATCGTCAATGTGTAGGTCCAAGGGTTACAGTAAACGTGCTGTGAAGCATCGGAATGTTATACTAGGCTCTCAGGAAAGGCCCTAAAAACGGACTCTTCGAAACGTTACTCGTGTAGTCATAAATCGGCATTGTGAATTTTGTATTGAATCCTGATGCAATTTCTATGTTTTTTCGTCAATGTGAAAGTCCAAGGGTTACATTAAACGTGCTGTGAAGCATCGTAATCTAACACTGGGCTCTCAGGAAAAGCTCAAGGAGTGGACTCTTCGAAACAGTACTCGTGTGTACAGAAATCGGCATTGTGAATTTTGTATTGAATCCCGATGCAACTTCTATGTTTCGTCGTAATTGTGAAGGTCCAAGGGTTACAGTAAACCTGCTGTGTAGCAGCGGAATCTCACACTGGGCTCCCAGGACATGCCCAAATAACAGACTTTTTGAAATGTTACTCCCGTGGACATAAATTGGCATTGTGAATTTTTTATTGAATCTCAATGCAATTTCTGTGTTTCATCGTCAATGTGAAGGTCCAAGGGTTACAGTGAACGTGCTGGGAAGCAACGGAAACTAACACTGGGCTCCCAGGAAAGGCCCAAATAACAGACTCTTCAAAACGTTACTCGTGTTGACAGAAATCGGCATTGTGAATTTTGTAATGAATCCCGATGCAATTTCTGTGTTTCATCGTCATTGTGAAGGTCCAAGGGTTACAGTAAACGTGCTGTGAAGCATCGGAATCTAACACTGGGCTCCCAGGAAAAGCCCAAGAGACAGACTCTTCGAGACGTTACTCGTGTGGACAGAAATCGGCATTGTGAATTTAGTATTGAATCCCGATGCATTTTCTGTGTTTCATCGTCCATGTGAAAGTCCCAGGGTTACAGTAAACGTGCTGTGAAGCATCGGAATCCAACACTGGGCTTTCAGGACGGGCAAATGGAACAGACTCTTCGAAACGTTACTCGTGTGGACAGAAATCGGCATTGTGAAAGTTGTATTGAATCCCGATGCTATTTCTGTGTTTCGTCGACAGTGTTAAGGTCCAAGCGTTACAGTAAACGTGCTATGAAGCATCGGAATCTAACACTGGGCTCCCAGGAAAGGCCCATATAACAGACTCTTCAAAACGTTACTCATGTCGACAGAAATCGGCATTGTGAATTTTGTAATGAATCCCGATGCAATTTCTGTGTTTCATCGTCATTGTGAAGGTCCAAGGGTTACAGTAAACGTGCTGTGAAGCATCGGAATCTAACACTGGGCTCCCAGGAAAAGCCCAAGGGACAGACTCTTCGAGACGTTACTCGTGTGGACAGAAATCGGCATTGTGAATTTAGTATTGAATCCCGATGCATTTTCTGTGTTTCATCGACCATGTGAAAGTCCCCGTGTTACAGTAAACGTGCTGTGAAGCATCGGAATCCAACACTGGGCTTTCGGGAAAGGCAAATGGAACAGACTCTTCGAAAAGTTACTCGTGTGGACATAAAACGGCATTGTGAATATTGTTATGAATCCGGATGCAATATCTGTGCTCGTCGTCAATTTGAAGATCCAAGGGTTACAGTAGACGTGCTGTGAAGCATCGGACGCTAACACTGGACTTTCAGGAAAGGCCCAAAAAACAGACTCTTCGAAACGGTACTCGTGTGGACAGAAAACGGCATTGTGAATTTTGTATTGAATCCAGTGCAAATTCTGTGCTTCGTTGTCAATCTTAAGGTCCAAGGGTTACATTAAACCTGCTGTGAAGCATCCGAATATAACACTGGGCTCTCAGGAAAGGCTCAAAGAACGGACTCTTCGAAACGTTACTCGTGTGGACAGATATCGGCATTGTGAATTTTGTATTGAATCCCGATGCAATTTCTGTGTTTCGTCGCCAATGTTAAGGTCCAAAGGTTACAGTAAACGTGCTGTGAATCATCGCAATTATAACACTGGGCTCTCAGGAAAAGCTCAAGGAGTGAACTCTTCGAAACAGTACTCGTGTGGACAAAGATCGGCATTGTGAATTTTTTATTGAATCTCGATGGAACTTCTGTGTTTCATCGTCAATGTGAAGGTCCAAGGGTTACAGTTAACGTGCTGTGAAGCATTGGAATCTAACACTGGGCTCCCAGGAATGGCCCAAGAAAAGGAATCTTAGAAACGTTACTCGTGTGTATAGAAATTGGCATTGTGAATATTTTTCTGATTCCCGATGCAATTTCTGTGTTTCGTCGTCAATGTGAAGGTCCAAGGGTTACAGTAAACCTGCTGTGGAGCATCGGAATCTAACACTGGGCTCCCAGGAATGGCCCAAATAACAGACCTTTTGAAATGCTACTCCTGTGGACAGACATTGGCATTGTGAATCTTTTATTGAATCGCGACGCAATTTCTGAGTTTCATCGTCAATGTGAAGGTCCAAAGGTTGCAGTAAACGTGCTGTGAAGCATCGGAATCTAACACTGGTCTCTGAGGAAAAGCCCAAGGAACGCACTCTTCGAAACGGTACTCGTGTGGACACAAATCTGCATTGTGAATCTTTTATTGAATCCCGGCTCAATTTCTGTGCTTCGTCCTCAATGTGAAGGTCCAAGGGTTACAGTAAACCTGCTGTGGAGCATCGGAATCTAACACTGGGCTCCCAGGGAAGGTCCAAGGAACGGACTCTTCGAAACGTTACTCCTGTGGACAGAAATCGGCATTGTGAATTTTTTTTTGAATCCGGATGCAATTTCTGTGCTTCATCGTCAATGTGAAGGTCCAAGGGTTACAGTAAACGTGCTGTGAAGCATCGAAATGTTATACTAGGCTCTCAGGAAAGGCCCAAGCAACGGATTCTTCGAAACGTTACTAATGTGTACATAAATCGGTATTGTGAATTTTGTATTGAATACCGATGCAATTTCTGTGTTCGTCGTCAATTTGACGGTCCAAGGGTTACAGTAAACGTGCTGTGAAGCATCGGAATCTAACACTGGGCTCACAGGAATGGCCCAAGAAAAGGAATCTTAGAAACGTTACTCGTGTGTGTAGAAACTGGCATTGTGAATATTGTTTTGAATCCCGATGCAATTTATGTGTTTCGTCGTCAATGTGAGGGTCCAAGGGTTACAGTACACCAGCTGTGGAGCATCGGAATCTAACACTGGCCCAAATAACAGACTTTTTGAAATGCTACTCCTGTGGACAGAAATTGGCATTGTGAATCTTTTATTGAATCTCGATGCAATTTCTGTGTTTCATCGTCAATGTGAAGGCCCAAGGGTTACAGTTAACGTGCTGTGAAGCATTGGAATCAAACAATGGGCTCTCAGGAAAGGCCCAATAAACGGATTCGTCGAAACGTTACTCGTGTGGACAGAAATCAGTGTTGTGAATTTTGTATTGAATCCCAATGCAATATCTGTGTTTCGTCGTCAATGTGAAGGTCCAAGGGTTACAGTAAACCTGCTGTGGTGCATCGGAATCTAACACTGGGCTCCCAGGAAAGGCCCAAATGACAGACCTTTTGAAACGTTACCCCTGTGGACAGAAATTGGCATTGTGAATTTTTTATTGAATCGCGACGCAATTTCTGAGTTTCATCGTCAACGTGAAGGTCCAAGGGTTACAGTAAACGTGCTGTGAAGCATCGGAATCTAACACTGGGCTCTCAGGAAAAGCCCATGGAACGCACTCTTCGAAACGGTACTCGTGAGGACAAAAATCGGCATTGTGAATTTTTTATTGAATCCCGGCTCAATTTCTGTGCTTCGTCGTCAATGTGAAGGTCCAAGGGTTACAGTAAACCTGCTGTGGAGCATCGAAATCTAACACAGGGCTCCCAGGAAAGGCCCAAGGAACGACCTCTTCGAAACGTTACTCCTGTGGACAGAAATTGGCATTGTGAATTTTGTACCGAATCCCGATGCAATTTCTGTGTTTCATCGTCAATATGAAGGTCCAAGGGTTACAGTAGACGTGCTGTGAAGCATCGGACACTAACACTGGCTTTCAGGAAAGGCCCAAGGAACAGACTCTTCGAAACGTTACTCGTGTGGACAGAAATCGGCATTGTGAATTTTGTATTGAATCCAGTGCAAATTCTGTGCTTCGTTGTCAATCTGAAGGTCCAAGGGTTACATTAAACCTGCTGTGAAGCATCCAAATATAACACTGGGCTCTCAGGAAAGGCCCAAAGAACGGACTCTTCGAAACATTACTCGTGTGGACAGAAATCGGCATTGTGAATTTTTTATTGAATCCCGATGCAATTTCTGTTTTTCGTCGTCAATGTTAAGGTCCAAAGGTTACAGTAAACGTGCTGTGAATCATCGTAATCTAACACTGGGCTCTCAGGAAAAGCTCAAGGAGTGGACTCTTCGAAACAGTACTCGTGTGGACAAAGATCGGCATTGTGAATTTTGAATTGGATCCCCATTCAATTTCTGTGTTTCGTCGTCAATGTGAAGGTCCAAGGGCTACAGTAAACCTGCTGTGGAACATCGGAATATAACACTGGGCTCCCAGGAAAGGCCCAAATAACAGACCTTTTGAAATGTCACTCCTGCGGACAGAAATTGGCATTGTGAAATTTTTATTGAATCTCGATGCAATTTCTGTGTTTCATCGTTAATGTGAAGGTCCAAGGGTTACAGTAAACGTGCTGTGAAGCATCGGAATCTAACACTGGGCTCTCAGGAAAGGCCCAATAAACGGACTCTTCGAAACGTTACTCGTGTGGACAGAAATCGGCATTGTGAATTTTGTATTGAATCCCGATGCAATTTCTGTGTTTCGTCGTCAATGTGAAGGTAGAAGGGTTACAGTACACGTGCTGTGAAGCAGCGCAATCTAACACTGGGCACCCAGGAATGGCCCAAGAAAAGGAATCTTAGAAACGTTACTCGTGTGGATAGAAATTGGCATTGTGAATATTGTTTTGAATCCCGATGCAATTTCTGTGTTTCGTCGTCAATGCGAAGGTCCAAGGGTTACAGTAAACTTGCTGTGGAGCATCGGAATCTAACTCTGGGCTCTCAGGAAAGGCCCATATAAAAGACTTTTTGAAATTCTACTCCTGTGGACAGAAATTGGCATTGTGAATTTCTTATTGAATCTCGATGCAATTTCTGTGTTTCATCGTCAATGTGAAGGTCCAAGTGTTACAGTTAACGTGCTGTGGAGCACTGGAATCAAACACTGGGCTCTCAGGAAAGGCCCAATAAACGGATCTTCGAAACGTTACTCGTGTGGACAGAATTCGACGCTGTGAATTTTGTATTGAATCCCGATGCAATTTCTGTGTTTCGTCGTCAATGTGAAGGTCCAAGGGTTACAGTAAACCTGCTGTGGTGCATCGGAATCTAACACTGGGCTCCTAGGAAAGGCCCAAATAACAGACCCATTGAAATGTTACTCCTGTGGACAGAAATTGGCATTGTGAATTTTTTATTGAATCGCGACGCAATTTCTGAAATTCATCGTCAATGTGAAGGTCCAAGGGTTACAGTAAACTTGCTGTGAAGCATCGGAATGTTATACTAGGCTCTCAGGAGAGGCCCAAGCAACGGATTCTTCGAAACGTTACTCATGTGTACATAAATCGGTATTGTGAATTATGTATTGAATCCCGATGCAATTTTTGTGCTTCGTTGTCAATCTGAAGGTCCAAGGGTTACATTAAACCTGCTGTGAAGCATCGGAATATAACACTGGGCTCTAAGGAAAGGCCCAAAGAACGGACTCTTCGAAACGTTACTCGTGTGGACAGATATCGGCATTGTGAAATTTGTATTGAATCCCGATGCAATTTCTGTGTTCCGTCGTCAATGTGAAGGTAGACGCGTTACAGTAAACCAGCTGTGAAGCATCGGAATCTAACACTGGGCTCCCAGGAAAGACCCAAAAAAAGGAATCTTAGAAACGTTACTCGTGTGGATAGAAATCGGCATTGTGAATTTTGTTTTGAATCCCAATGCAATTTCTGTGTTTCGTCGTCAATGTGAAGGTCCAAGGGTTACAGTAAACCTGCTGTGGGGCATCGGAATCTAACACTGGGCTCCCAGGAAAGACCCAAATAACAGACTTTTTGAAATGTTACTCCCGTGGACAGAAATTGGCATTGTGAACTTTTTATTGAATCTCGATGCAATTTCTGTGTTTCATCGTCAATCTGAAGGTCCAAGGGTTACAGTTAAGGTGCTGTGAAACATTGGAATCAAACACTGGGCTCTCAGGAAAGGTCCAAGGAACGGACTCTTCGAAACGTTACTCCTGTGGACAGCAATTGGCATTGTGGATTTTGTATTGAATCCCGATGCAATATCTGTGTTCGTCGTCGATGTGAAGGTCCAAGGGTTACAGTAAACGTGCTGTGAAGCATCGGAATCTAACACTGGGCTCTCAGGAAAAGCCCAAGGAACGCACTCTTCGAAACGGTACTCGTGTGGATAAAAGTCGGCATTGTGAATTTTTTATTGAATCCCGGCTCAATTTCTGTGTTTCGTCGCCAATGTGATGGTCCAAGGGTTACAGTAAACCTGCTGTGGAGCATCGGAATCTAACACTGGGCTCTCAGGAAAAGCCCAAGGAACGCACTCTTCGAAACGGTACTCGTGTGGATAAAAATCGGCATTGTGAATTTTTTATTGAATCCCGGCTCAATTTCTGTGTTTCGTCGCCAATGTGATGGTCCAAGGGTTACAGTAAACCTGCTGTGGAGCATCGGTATCTAACACTGGGCTCCCAGGATAGGACCAAAGAACAGACTTTGTGAATTGTTACTCCTGTGGGAAGAAATAGGCATTGTGAATTTTGTATTGAATTCCGATGCAATTTCTGTGTTTCATCGTCAATGTAAAGGTCCAAGGGTTACAGTAAACGTGCTGTGAAGCATCGGAATCTAACACTGGGCTCCCAGGAAAGGTCCAAGAAACGGACTCTTCGAAACGTTACTCCTGTGGACAGCAATTGGCATTGTGGATTTTGTATTGAATCCCGATGCAATATCTGTGTTCGTCGTCAATGTGAAGGTCCAAGGGTTACAGTAAACGTGCTGTGCAGCATCGGAATCTGACACTGGGCTCTCGGAAAAGGCCCAAGGAACGGACTCTTCGAAACGTTACTCGTGTGGACAGAAATCGGCATTGTGATTTTTTTTTAATTCGGATGCAATTTCTGTGCTTCATCGTCAATGTGTAGGTCCAAGTGTTACAGTAAACGTGCTGTGAAGCATCGGAATGTTATACTAGGCTCTCAGGAAAGGCCCTAAAAACGGACTCTTCGAAACGTTACTCGTGTAGTCATAAATCGGCATTGTGAATTTTGTATTGAATCCTGATGCAATTTCTATGTTTTTTCGTCAATGTGAAAGTCCAAGGGTTACATTAAACGTGCTGTGAAGCATCGTAATCTAACACTGGGCTCTCAGGAAAAGCTCAAGGAGTGGACTCTTCGAAACAGTACTCGTGTGTACAGAAATCGGCATTGTGAATTTTGTATTGAATCCCGATGCAACTTCTATGTTTCGTCGTAATTGTGAAGGTCCAAGGGTTACAGTAAACCTGCTGTGTAGCATCGGAATCTCACACTGGGCTCCCAGGACATGCCAAAATAACAGACTTTTTGAAATGTTACTCCCGTGGACATAAATTGGCATTGTGAATTTTTTATTGAATCTCAATGCAATTTCTGTGTTTCATCGTCAATGTGAAGGTCCAAGGGTTACAGTGAACGTGCTGGGAAGCAACGGAAACTAACACTGGGCTCCCAGGAAAGGCCCAAATAACAGACTCTTCAAAACGTTACTCGTGTTGACAGAAATCGGCATTGTGAATTGTGTAATGAATCCCGATGCAATTTCTGTGTTTCATCGTCATTGTGAAGGTCCAAGGGTTACAGTAAACGTGCTGTGAAGCATCGGAATCTAACACTGGGCTCCCAGGAAAAGCCCAAGAGACAGCCTCTTCGAGACGTTACTCGTGTGGACAGAAATCGGCATTGTGAATTTAGTATTGAATCCCGATGCATTTTCTGTGTTTCATCGTCCATGTGAAAGTCCCAGGGTTACAGTAAACGTGCTGTGAAGCATCGGAATCCAACACTGGGCTTTCAGGAAAGGCAAATGGAACAGACTCTTCGAAACGTTACTCGTGTGGACAGAAATCGGCATTGTGAAAGTTGTATTGAATCCCGATGCTATTTCTGTGTTTCGTCGACAGTGTTAAGGTCCAAGCGTTACAGTAAACGTGCTATGAAGCATCGGAATCTAACACTGGGCTCCCAGGAAAGGCCCAAATAACAGACTCTTCAAAACGTTACTCGTGTCGACAGAAATCGGCATTGTGAATTTTGTAATGAATCCCGATGCAATTTCTGTGTTTCATCGTCATTGTGAAGGTCCAAGGGTTACAGTAAACGTGCTGTGAAGCATCGGAATCTAACACTGGGCTCCCAGGAAAAGCCCAAGGGACAGACTCTTCGAGACGTTACTCGTGTGGACAGAAATCGGCATTGTGAATTTAGTATTGAATCCCGATGCATTGTCTGTGTTTCATCGACCATGTGAAAGTCCCCGTGTTACAGTAAACGTGCTGTGAAGCATCGGAATCCAACACTGGGCTTTCGGGAAAGGCAAATGGAACAGACTCTTCGAAAAGTTACTCGTGTGGACATAAAACGGCATTGTGAATATTGTTATGAAACCGGATGCAATATCTGTGCTCGTCGTCAATTTGAAGATCCAAGGGTTACAGTAGACGTGCTGTGAAGCATCGGACGCTAACACTGGACTTTCAGGAAAGGCCCAAAAAACAGACTCTTCGAAACGTTACTCGTGTGGACAGAAATCGGCATTGTGAATTTTGTATTGAATCCAGTGCAAATTCTGTGCTTCGTTGTCAATCTTAAGGTCCAAGGGTTACATTAAACCTGCTGTGAAGCATCCGAATATAACACTGGGCTCTCAGGAAAGGCTCAAAGAACGGACTCTTCGAAACGTTACTCGTGTGGACAGATATCGGCATTGTGAATTTTGTATTGAATCCCGATGCAATTTCTGTGTTTCGTCGCCAATGTTAAGGTCCAAAGGTTACAGTAAACGTGCTGTGAATCATCGTAATTATAACACTGGGCTCTCAGGAAAAGCTCAAGGAGTGAACTCTTCGAAACAGTACTCGTGTGGACAAAGATCGGCATTGTGAATTTTTTATTGAATCTCGATGGAACTTCTGTGTTTCATCGTCAATGTGAAGGTCCAAGGGTTACAGTTAACGTGCTGTGAAGCATTGGAATCTAACACTGGGCTCCCAGGAATGGCCCAAGAAAAGGAATCTTAGAAACGTTACTCGTGTGTATAGAAATTGGCATTGTGAATATTTTTCTGATTCCCGATGCAATTTCTGTGTTTCGTCGTCAATGTGAAGGTCCAAGGGTTACAGTAAACCTGCTGTGGAGCATCGGAATCTAACACTGGGCTCCCAGGAATGGCCCAAATAACAGACCTTTTGAAATGCTACTCCTGTGGACAGACATTGGCATTGTGAATCTTTTATTGAATCGCGACGCAATTTCTGAGTTTCATCGTCAATGTGAAGGTCCAAAGGTTGCAGTAAACGTGCTGTGAAGCATCGGAATCTAACACTGGTCTCTGAGGAAAAGCCCAAGGAACGCACTCTTCGAAACGGTACTCGTGTGGACAAAAATCTGCATTGTGAATCTTTTATTGAATCCCGGCTCAATTTCTGTGCTTCGTCCTCAATGTGAAGGTCCAAGGGTTACAGTAAACCTGCTGTGGAGCATCGGAATCTAACACTGGGCTCCCAGGGAAGGTCCAAGGAACGGACTCTTCGAAACGTTACTCCTGTGGACAGAAATCGGCATTGTGAATTTTTTTTTGAATCCGGATGCAATTTCTGTGCTTCATCGTCAATGTGAAGGTCCAAGGGTTACAGTAAACGTGCTGTGAATCATCGTAATCTAACACTGGGCTCTCAGGAAATGCTCAAGTAGTGGACTCTTCGAAACAGTACTCGTGTGGACAAAGTACGGCATTGTGAGTTTTGAAATGGATCCCCATTTAATTTCTGTGTTTCGTCGTCAATGTGAAGGTCCAAGGGTTACAGTAAACCTGCTGTGGAACATCGGAATATAACACTGGGCTCCCAGGAAAGGCCCAAATTACATACCTTTTGAAATGTTACTCCTGTGGACAGAAATTGGCATAGTGAAATTTTTATTGAATCTTGATGCAATTTCTGTGTTTCATCGTCAAAGTGAAGGTCCAAGGGTTACAGTAAACGTGCTGTGAAGCATCGGAATCTAACACTGGGCTCTCAGAAAAGGCCCAATAAACGGACTCTTCGAAACGTTACTCGTGTGGACAGAAATCGGCATTGTGAATTTTGTATTGAATCCCAATACAATTTCTGTGTTTCGTCGTCAATGTGAAGGTAGAAGGGTTACAGTAAACGTGCTGTGAGGCATCGGAATCTAACACTGGGCTCCCAGGAATGGCCCAAGAAAAGGAATCTTAGAAACGTTACTCGTGTGGATAGAAATTGGCATTGTGAATATTGTTTTGAATCCCGATGCAATTTCTGTGTTTCTTCGTCAATGCGAAGGTCCAAGGGTTACAGTAAACTTGCTGTGGAGCATCGGAATCTAACACTGGGCTCTCAGGAAAGGCCCAACGAACGGAATCCTAGAAACGTTACTCGTGTGCACAGAAATTGGCATTGTGAACTTTGTGTTGAACCCCGATGCAATTTCTGTGTTTCATCGTCAATGTGAAGGTACAAGGGTTACAGTTAACGTGCTGAGAAGCATCGGAATCCAACACTGGGCTCCCAGGAAAGGCCCAAGGAACGGACTCTTCGAAACGTTACTCCTGTGGACAGAAATTGGCATTGTGAATTTTGTACCGAATCCCGATGCAATTTCTGTGTTTCTTCGTCAATGTGAAGGTCCAAGGGTTACAGTAAACGTGCTGTGAAGCATCGGAATCTAACACTGGGCTCCCAGGAATGGCCCAAGAAAAGAAATCTTAGAAACGTTACTCGTGTGGATAGAAATTGGCATTGTGAATATTGTTTTGAATCCCGATACAATTTCTGTGTTTCGTCGTCAAAGTTACGGTACAAGGGTTACAGTAAACGTGCCATGAAGCATCGGAATCTAACACTGTTCTCAGGAAAGGCCCAAGGAACGGACTTCACGAAACGTTACACGTGTGGACAGAAATCGGCAATGTGTATTTTGAATAGAGTCCCGATGCAAGTTCTGTGTTTCGTCGTCAATGTTGAGGTCCAAGGGTTACATTAAACCTACTGTGAAGCATCCGAATATAACACTGGGCTCTCAGGAAAGGCCCAAAAAACGGACTCCTCGAAACGTTACTCGTGTGGACAGAAATCGGCAATGTGAATTTTGTATATAGTCCCGATGCAAGTTCTGTGTTTCGTCGTCAATGTTAAGGTCCAAAGGTTACAGTAAACGTGCTGTGAATCATCGTATTCTAACACTGGGCTCTCAGGAAAAGCTCAAGGAGTGGACTCTTCGAAACAGTACTCGTGTGGACAAAGATCGGCATTGTGAATTTTGTATTGAATCCCGATGCAATTTCTGTGTTACAACGTCAGTTTCATGGTCAGAGGGTTACAGTAAACGTGCTGTGAAGCCTCGGATTCTAACACTGGGCTCCCAGGAATGCCCAAAGGACAGACTCTTTGAAACGTTACTCGTGTGGACCGAAATCGGCATTGTGAATTTTTTATTGAATCTCAATGCAATTTCTGTGTTTCATCGTCAATGTGAAGGTCCAAGGGTTACAGTAAACGTGCTGTGAAGCATCGGAATCTAACACTGGGCTCACACGAAAGGCCCAATAAACGGACTCTTCGAAACGTTACTCGTGTGGACACAAATCGGCATTGTGAATTTTGTATTGAATCCCGATGCAATTTCTGTGTTTCATCGTCAATGTGAAGGTCCAAGGGTTACAGTGAAGGGGCTGTGAAGCATTGGATTCAAACACTGGGCTCCCAGGAATGGCCCAAGAAAAGGAATCTTAGAAACGTTACTCGTGTGGACAGAAATCGGCGTTGTGAACTTTGTATTGAATCCCGATGCAATATCTGTGTTTCGTCGTCAATGTGAAGGTCCAAGGATTACAGTAAACCTGCTGTGGAGCATCGGAATCTAACAATGGGCTCCCGATAAAAGGCCCAAATAGCAGACATTTGAAATGTTACTCCTGCAGACAGAAATTGGCATTGTGAATTTTTTACTGAATCGCGACGCATTTTCTGAGTTTCATCGTCAATGTGAGGATCCAAGGGTTACAGTAAACGTGCTGTGAAGCATCGGAATCTAACACTGGGCTCTCAAAAATGCCCAAGGAACTCACTCATCGAAACGGTACTCGTGTATACAAAAATCGGCATTGTGAATTTTTTATTGAATCCCGGCTCAATTTCTGTGTTTCGTCGTCAATGTGAAGGTCCAAGGGTGACAGTAAACCTGCTGTGGAGCATCGGAATCTAACACTGGGCTCCCAGGATAGGCCCAAAGAACAGACTTTTTGAAATGTTACTCCCGTGGGAAGAAATAGGCATTGTGAATTTTGTATTGAATCCCGATGCAATATCTGTGTTTCATCGTCAATATGAAGGTCCAAGGGTTACAGTAAACGTGCTGTGAAGCCTCGGATTCTAACACTGGGCTCCCAGGAATGTCCAAAGGACAGACTCTTTGAAACGTTACTCGTGTGGACAGAAATCGGCATTGTGAATTTTGTATTTAATCCCGATGTACTTTCTGTGTTTCATCGTCCCTGTCAAAGTCCCAGGGTTACAGTAAACCTGCTGTGGTGCATCGGAATCTGACACTGGGCTCCCAGGAAAGGCCCAAATAACAGACCTTTTGAAATGTTACTCCTTTGGACAGAAATTGGCATTGTGAATTCTTTATTGAATCGCAACGCAATTTCTGAGTTTCATCGTCAATGTGAAGGTCCAAGGGTTACAGTAAACGTGCTGTGAAGCATCGGAATCCAACACTGGGCTCTCAGGAAAGGCCCAATAAACAGACTCTTCGAAACGTTACTCGTGTGGACAGAAATTGGCATTGTGAATATTGTTTTGAATCCCAATGCAATTTCTGTGTTTCGTCGTCAATGTGAAGGTACAAGGGTTACAGTAAACATGCTGTGAAGCATCGGTATCTAAGACTGGGTTCCCCAGGAAACCCCAAGGAACGGTTTCTTCGAAAAGTTACTCATGTGGACAGAAACCGGCATTGTGAATTTTGTATTGAATCCCGATGCAATTTCTGTATCTTTTCGTCAATTTGAAGGTCCAAGGGTTACAGTAAACCTGCTGTGAAGAAACGGAACCTAGCACTGGGCTCGCAGGAAAGGCCCAAAGAACAGATTCTTTGAAACGTTACTCGTGAGTACATAAATCGGCATTGTGAATTTTGTATTGAATCCCGATGCAAATTCTGTGTCTCGTCGTCAATGTGAAGGTCCAAGGGGTACAGCAAACGTGCTGTGAAGCATCGGAATCTAGCACTGGGCTTTCAGGAAAGGCAAATGGAACAGACTCTTCGAAACGTTACTCGTGTGGACAGAAATCGGCATTGTGAATGTTGTATTGAATTCCGATGCTATTTCTGTGTTTCGTCGTCAGTGTTAAGGTCCAAGGGTTACAGTAAACGTGCTATGAAGCATCGGAATCTAACACTGGGCTCCCAGGAAAGGCCCAAATAACAGACTCTTCAAAACGCTACTTGTGTTAACAGAAATCGGCAATGTGAATTTTGTATTGAATCCCGATGCAATTTCTGTGTTTCATCGTCAATGTGAAGGTCCAAGGGTTACAGTAAACGTACTGTGAAGCATAAGAATCTAACACTGGGCCCTCAGGAAAGGCCCAAGGAGCAAAGTCTTCGAAACGTCACTCGTGTGGACAGAAATCGGCATTGTGAATTTTGCATTGTATCCCGATGCAATTCCTGGATTTCATCGACAATGTGAAGGTTTAAGGGTTACAGTAAACGTGCTGTGAAGCTTCGGAATTTAACACTGGGCCCTCAGGAAAGGCCCAGGCAACGAACTCTTCGAAACGTTACTCGTGTGGACAGAAATCTGCATTGTGAATTTTGTATTGAATCCCGATGTAATTTCTGTGTTTCATCATCAATGTAAAGGTCCGAGGGTTACAGTAAACGTGCTGTGAAGCATCGGAATCAAACACTGATCTCAGGAAAGGCCCATGGAACGGACTCCTCGAAACGTTACACGTGTGGACAGAAATCGGCAATGTGAATTTTGTATAGAATCCCGATGTAAGTTCTGTGTTTCGTCGTCCATGTTACTCGTGTCGTCAATGTGAAGGTACAAGAGTTCCAGTAATCCTGCTGTGAAGCAACGGGATCCAACTCGGGGCTCTCAGCAAAGGCCCAAGGAACGGTCTCTTAGATACGTTACACGTGTGGACAGAAATCGGCATTGTGAATTTAGTATTGAATCCCGATGCAATTTCTATGTTTCATCGTCAATGTGTAAGTCCAAGGATTACAGTAAACCTGCTGTGAAGCATCGGAATCTAACACTGGGCTCTCAGGAAAGGCCCAAGGAATGGTCTCTTCGAAACGTTACTCGTGTGGACAGAAATCGGCAATGTGAATTTTGAATTGAATCCCGATGCAATTTCTGTTTTTAATCGACAATGTGAGGGTCCAGGGGTTATAGTAAACGTGCTGTCAAGCATCGGATTCTAGCAGTGGGCTCCCAGGAAAGGCCCAAAGAACAGACCCTTTTAAACGTTACTCTTGTGGACAGAGATAGGCATTGTGAATTTTGTATTGAATACCGTGCAAATTTCTGTGTTTCGTCGTCAATGTTAAGGTCCAAGCGTTACAGTAAACGTCCTGTGAAGCATCGGAATCTAACACTGGGCTCCCAGGAAAAGCCCAAGGGACAAACTCTTCGAGACGTTACTCGTGTGGACAGAAATCGCCATTGTGAATTTTGTATTGAATCCCGACGCAATTTCTGTGTTTCAACGTCAATTTGATGGTCCAAGGGTTACAGTAAAATTGCTGTGAAGCCTCGGATTCTAACACTGGGCTCCCAGGAATGCCCAAAGGACAGACTCTTTGAAACGCCACTCGTGTGGACAGAAATCGGCATTGTGAATTTTGTATTGAATCCCGATGCAATTGCTGTGTTTCGTCATCAATGTTAAGGTCCAAGGGTTACATTAAACCTGCTGTGAAGCATCCGAATATAACACTGGGCTCTCAGGAAAGGCCCAAAGAACGGACTCTTCGAAACGTTACTCGTGTGGACAGAGATCGTCATTGTGAATTTTGTATTGAATCCTTATGCAATTTCTGTGTTTCGTCGTCAATGTGAAGGTCCAAGGGTTACACTAAACGAGCTGTGAAGCATCGGAATCTAACACTGGGCTCTCAGGAAAGGCCCAAGGAACGGAGTCTTATAAACGTTACTCGTGTGGACAGAAATCGGCATTGTGAATTTTGTATTGAATCCCGATGCAATTTCTGTGTCTTTTCGTCAATGTGAAGGTCCAAGGGTTACAGTAAACCTGCTGTGAAGCATCGAAACCTAGCACTTGGCTCCCAGGAAAGGCCCAAAGAACAGAATCTTTGAAACGTTACTCGTGAGAACATAAATCGGCATTGTGAATTTTGTATTGAATCCTGATGCAAATTCTGTATCTCGTCGTCAATGTGAAGGTCCAAGGGGTACAGTAAACGTGCTGTGAAGCATCGAAATCTAACACTGGGCTTTCAGGAAAGGCAAATGGAACAGACTCTTCGAAACGTTACTCGTGTGGACAGAACTCGGCATTGTGAATGTTGTATTGAATCCCGATGCTATTTCTGTGTTTCGTCGTCAGTGTTAAGGTCCAAGGGTTACAGTAAACGTGCTATGAAACATCGGAGTCTAAAACTGGGCTCTCAGGAAAGGCCCAAATAACAGACTCTTCAAAACGCCACTCGTGTGGACAGAAACCAGCATTGTGAATTTAGTATTGAATCCCGATTCAATTTCTGTTTTCAATCGTCAATTTGAGGGTCCAAAAGTTATAGTAAACGTGCTGTGAAGCATCGGATTCTAACACTGGGCTCCCAGGAAAGGCCCAAATAACAGACCCTTTTAAACGTTACTCCTGTGGACAGAGATAGGCATTGTGAATTTTGTATTGAATCCCAATGCAATTTCTGCGTCTCGTCGTCAATGTTAAGGTCCAAGGGTTACAGTAAACGTGCTGTGAAGCATCGGAATCTAACCCTGGGCTCCCAGGAAAAGCCCAAGGGACAGACTCTTCGAGACGTTATTCGTGTGGACAGAAAGCGGCATTGTGAATTTTGTATTGGATCCCCATTTTATTTCTGTGTTTCGTCATCAATGTGAAGGTCCAAGGGTTACAGTAAACCTGCTATGGAACATCGGAATATAACACTGGGCTCCCAGGAAAGGCCCAAATAACAGACCTTTTGAAATGTTACTCCTGTGGACAGAAATTGGCATTGTGAAATTTTTATTGAATCTAGATGCAATTTCTGTGTTTCGTCGTCAATGTGAAGGTCCAAGGGTTACAGCAAACGCGCTGTGCAGCATCGGAAACTAACACTGGACTTTCAGGAAAGGCCCAAGGAACAGACTCCTCGAAACGTTACTCAAGGGGACAGAAATCGGCATTGTGAATTTTGTATTGAATCCCGATGCAATTTCTGTGTTTCATCGTCAATGTGAAGGTCCAAGGGTTACAGTAAACCTGCTGTGGAGCATCGGAAACTCACACTGGGCTCCCAGGAAAGGCCCAAATAACAGACATTTTGAAATCTTACTCCAGTGGACAGAAATTGGCATTGTGAATTTTTTATTGAATCTCAATGCAATTTCTGTGTTTCATCATCAATGTGAAGGTCCAAGGGCTACAGTAAACGTGCTGGGAAGCATCGGAATCTAACACTGAGCTCTCAGGAAAGGCCCAAGGAACGGAATCATAGAAACGTTACTCCTGTGGACAGAAATCGGCATTGTGAATTTTGTATTGAATCCCGATACAATTTCTGTGTTCCGTCGTCAATATGAAGGTCCAAGGGTTACAGTAAACGTGCTGTGAAGCATCGGGATCTAACACTGGGTTTCCCAGGAAACCCCAAGGAACGGTTTCTCTGAAAAGTTACTCGTGTGGACAGAAATCGGCATTGTGAATTTTGTATTGAATCCCGATGCAAAATCTGTGTCTCGACGTCAATGTGAAGGTACAAGGGTTACAGTAAACGTGCTGTGAAGCATCGGAATATAAGACTGGGCTCTCAGGAAAGGCCCAAGGAACGGACTCTTAGAATTATTACTCGTGTGGACAGAAATCGGCATTGTGAATTTTGTATTGAATCCCGATGCAATTTCTGTGTTTCATCGTCAATGTTAAGGTCCACGGGTTACAGTAAACGTGCTATGAAGCATCGGAATCCAACACTGGGCTTCCAGGAAAGGCTCAAGGAACGGACTCTTAAAAACGATACTCCTCTGAACAGAAATAGGCATTGTGAATTTTGTATTGAATCCCGATGCATTTTCTGTGTTTCATCGTCCATGTGAAAGTCCCAGGGTTACAATAAACGTGCTGTGAAGCATCGGAATCTAACACTGGGCTCTCAGGAAAGGCCCAAGGAACGGACTCTTAGAAACGTTACTCGTGTGGACAGAAATCGGCATTGTGAATTTTGTATTGAATCCCGTTGCAATTTCTGTGTATCGTCGTCAATGTGATGGTACATGGGTTACAGTTAAAGTGCTGAGAAGCATCGAAATCCAACACTGGGCTCCCAGGAAAGGCCCAATAAACGGACTCTTCGAAACGTTACTCCTGTGGACAGAAATTGGCATTGTGAATTTTGTACCGAATACCGATGCAATTTCTGTGTTTCATCGTCAATGTGAAGGTCCAAGGGTTACAGTAAACGTGCTGTGAAGCATCGGAATCTGACACTGGGCTCTTAGGAAAGGCCCAAGCAACGGATTCTTCGAAACGGTACTCATGCGTACATAAATCGGTATTGTGAATTTTGTATTGAATCCCGATGCAATTTCTGTGTTCGTCGTCAATTTCAAGGTCCAAAGGTTACAGTAGACGTGCTGTGAAGCATCGGACACTAACACTGGACTTTCAGGAAAGGCCCAAGGAACAGACTCCTCGAGACGTTACTCGTGTGGACAGAAATCGGCATTGTGAATTTTGTATTGAATCCCCATTCAATTTCTGAGTTTCGTCGTCAATGTGAAGGTCCAAGGGTTACAGTAAACGTGCTGTGAAGAATCGGAATCTAACACTGGGCCCTCAGGAAAGGCCCAAGGAACGGAATCTTAGAAACGTTACTCGTGTGGACAGAAATTGGCATTGTGAACTTTGTATTGAATCCCGAATCAATTTCTGTGTTTCATCGTCAATGTGAAGGTACAAGGGTTACAGTAAACGTGCTGTGAAGCATCGGAATCTAACACTGGGTTTCCCAGTAAACCCCAAGGAACGGTTTCTACGAAAAGTTACTCGTGTGGACAGAAGTCGGCATTGTGAATTTGTATCGAATCATGATGCAATTTCTGTGTTTATTCGTCAATGTGAAGGTCCAAGGGTTACAGTTAACCTGCTGTGAAGCATCGGAGCCTAGCACTGGGATCCCAGGAAAGGCCCAAAGAACAGATTCTTTGAAACGTTACTTGTGAGTACATAAATCGGCATTGTGAATTTTGTATTGAATCCCGATGCAAATACTGTGTCTCGTCGTCAATGTGAAGGTACAAGGGTTACAGTAAACGTACTGTGAAGCATCGGAATCTAACACTGGACTTTCAGGAAAGGCCCAAGTAACAGACTCTTCGAAACGTTACTCGTGTGGACAGAAATCGGCATTGTGAATTTTGTATTGAATCCCGATGCAATTTCTGTGTTTCGTCGTCAATGTTAAGGTCCAAGGGTTACAGTAAACGTGCTATGAAGCATCAGAATCCAACACTGGGCTCCCAGGAAAGGCTCAAGATACAAACTCTTCGAGACGTTACTCGTGTGGACAGAAATCGGCATTGTGAATTTTGTATTGAATCCCGATGCAATTTCTGTGTTTCAACGTCAATTTGATGGTCCAAGGGTTACAGTAAACGTGCTGTGAAGCCTCAGATTCTAGCACTGGGCTCCCAGGAATGCCCAAAGGACAGACTCTTTGAAACGTTACTCGTGTGGACAGAAATCGGCATTGTGAATTTTGTATTGAATCCCGATGCATTTTCTGTGATTCATCGTCCATGTAAAAGTCCCAGGGTTACAGTAAACGTGCTGGGAAGCATCGGAATCTATTACTGGGCTCTCAGGAAATGCCCAAACAACAGACCCTTTGAAACGGTACTCGTGTGGACATAAAGCGGCATTGTGAATATTGTATTGAATCCCGATGGAATTTCTGTGGTTCGGCGACAATGTGAAGGTCCAAGGGCTACAGTAAACGTGCTGGGAAGCATCGGAATCTAACACTGAGCTCTCAGGAAAGGCCCAAGGAACGGAATCATAGAAACGTTACTCCTGTGGACAGAAATCGGCATTGTGAATTTTGTATTGAACCCCGATACAATTTCTGTGTTCCGTCGTCAATGTGAAGGTCCAAGGGTTACAGTAAACGTGCTGTGAGGCATCGGAATCTAACACTGGGTTTCCCAGGAAACCCCAAGGAACGGTTTCTCTGAAAAGTTACTCGTGTGGACAGAAATCGGCATTGTGAAATTTGTATTGAATCCCGATGCAAAATCTGTGTCTCAACGTCAATGTGAAGGTACAAGGGTTACAGTAAACGTGCTGTGAAGCATCGGAATCTATCACTGGACTTTCAGGAAAGGCCCAAGTGACAGACTCTTCGAAACGTTACTCGTGTGGACAGAAATCGGCATTGTGAATTTTGTATTGAATCCCGATGCAATTTCTGTGTTTCATCGTCAATGTTAAGGTCCACGGGTTACAGTAAACGTGCTGTGAAGCATCGGAATCTAGCACAGGGCTTCCAGGAAAAGCCCAAGGGACAGACTCTTCGAGACGTTACTCCTGTGGACAGAAATCGGCATTGTGAATTTTGTATTGAATCCCGATGCATTTTCTGTGTTTCATCGTCCATGTGAAAGTCCCAGGGTTACAATAAACGTGCAGTGAAGCATCGGAATCTAACACTGGGCTTTCAGGAAACGCCCAAGGAACGGACTCTTAGAAACGTTACTCGTGTGGACAGAAATCGGCATTGTGAATTTTGTATTGAATCCCGTTGCAATTTCTGTGTATCGTCGTCAATGTGATGGTACATGGGTTACAGTTAACGTGCTGAGAAGCATCGAAATCCAACACTGGGCTCCCAGGAAAGGCCCAAGGGACGGACTCTTCGAAACGTTACTCCTGTGGACAGAAATTGGCATTGTGAATTTTGTACCGAATACCGATGCAATTTCTGTGTTTCATCGTCAATGTGAAGGTCCAAGGGTTACAGTAAACGTGCTGTGAAGCATCGGAATCTGACACTGGGCCCCCAGGAAAGGCCCAAGCAACGGATTCTTCGAAACGTTATTCATGCGTACATAAATCGGTATTGTGAATTTTGTATTGAATCTCGATGCAATTTCTGTGTTCGTCGTCAATTTCAAGGACCAAAGGTTACAGTAGACGTGCTGTGAAGCATCGGACACTAACACTGGACTTTCAGGAAAGGCCCAAGGAACAGACTCTTCGAAACACTACTCGTGTGGACAGAAATCGGCATTGTGAATTTTGTATTGAATCCCCATTCAATTTCTGAGTTTCGTCGTCAATGTGAAGGTCCAAGGGTTACAGTAAACGTGCTGTGAAGAATCGGAATCTAACACTGGGCTCTCAGGAAAGGCCCAAGGAACGGAATCTTAGAAACGTTACTCGTGTGAACAGAAACTGGCATTGTGAACTTTGTATTGAATCCCGAACCAATTTCTGTGGTTCATCGTCAATGTGAAGGTGCAAGGGTTACAGTAAACGTGCTGTGAAGCATCGGAATCTAACAGTGGGTTTCCCAGTAAACCCCAAGGAACGGTTTCTTCGAAAAGTTACTCGTGTGGACAGAAATCGGCATTGTGAATTTCTATCGAATCCCGATGCAATTTCTGTGTTTATTCGTCAATGTGAAGGTCCAAGGGTTACAGTTAACCTGCTGTGAAGCATCGGAACCTAGCACTGGGATCCCAGGAAAGGCCCAAAGAACAGATTCTTTGAAACGTTACTTGTGAGTACATAAATCGGCATTGTGAGTTTTGTATTGAATCCCGATGCAAATACTGTGTCTCGTCGTCAATGTGAAGGTACAAGGGTTACAGTAAACGTGCTGTGAAGCATCGGAATCTAACTCTGGACTTTCAGGAAAGGCCCAAGTAACAGACTCTTCGAAACGTTACTCGTGTGGACAGAAATCGGCATTGTGAATTTTGTATTGAATCCCGATGCAATTTCTGTGTTTCGTCGTCAATGTTAAGGTCCAAGGGTTACAGTAAACGTGCTATGAGGCATAGGAATCCAACACTGGGCTCCCAGGAAAGGCTCAAGGGACAAACTCTTCGAGACGTTACTCGTGTGGACAGAAATCGGCATTGTGAATTTTGTATTGAATCCCGATGCAATTTCTGTGTTTCAACGTCAATTTGATGGTCCAAGGGTTGCAGTAAACGTGCTGTGAAGCCTCGGATTCTAGCACTGGGCTCCCAGGAATGCCCAAAGGACAGACTCTTTGAAACGTTACTCGTGTGGACAGAAATCGGCATTGTGAATTTTGTATTGAATCCCGATGCATTTTCTGTGATTCATCGTCCATGTAAAAGTCCCAGGGTTACAGTAAACGTGATGGGAAGCATCGGAATCTATTACTGGGCTCTCAGGAAATACCCAAAAGAACAGACCCTTTGAAACGGTACTCGTGTGGACATAAAGCGGCATTGTGAATATTGTATTGAGTCCCGATGCAATTTCTGTGGTTCGGCGACAATGTGACGGCCCAAGGATTACAGTAAGCGTGCTGTGAAGCATCGGAATCTAACACCGGGCTCTCAGGAAAGGCCCAAGTGACGGACTCTTAGAAACGTTACTCGTGTGGACAGAAATCGGCATTGTGAATTTTGTATTGAATCCCGATGCAATTTCTGTGTATTGTCGTCAATGTGAAGGTACAAGGGTTACAGTTAACGTGCTGAGAAGCATCGAAATCCAACACTGGGCTCCCAGGAAAGGCCCAAGCAACGGATTCTTCGAAACGTTATTCATGTGTACATAAATCGGTATTGTGAATTTTGTATTGAATCCCGATGCAATTTCTGTGTTCGTCGTCAATTTGAAGGTCCAAGGGTTACAGTAGACGTTCTGTGAAGCATCGGACACTAACACTGGACATTCAGGAAAGTCCCAAGGAACAGACACTTCGAAACGTTACTCGTGTGGACAGAAATACACATTGTGAATTTTGTATTGAATTCAGTGCAAATTCTGTGCTTCGTTGACACTCTGAAGGTCCAAGGGTTACAGTAAACGTGCTGTGAAGCATCGGAATCTAACACTGGGCTCTCAGGAAAAGCCCAAGGAACGCACTCTTCGAAACGGTGCTCGTGTGGACAAAAATCGGCATTGCGAATTCTTTTTTGAATCCCGGCACAATTTCTGTGCTTCGTCGTCAATGTGAAGGTCCAAGGGTTACAGTAAACCTGCTGTGGAGCATCGGAATCTAACACTGGGCTCATAGGAAAGGTCCAAGGAACGGACTCTTCGAAACGTTACTCCTGTGGACAGAAATTGGCAATGTGAATTTTGTATTGAATCCCGATGCAATATCTGTGTTCGTCGTCAATGTGAAGGTCCAAGGGTTACAGTAAACGTGCTGTGAAGCATCGGAATCTAACACTGGACTTTCAGGAAAGGCCCAAGGAACAGACTCTTCGAAACGTTACTCAAGTGGACGGAAATCGGCATTGTGAATTTTGTATTGAATCCCGATGCAATTTCTGTGTTTCGTCGTCAATGTGAAGGTCTAAGGGTTACAGTAAACCTGCTGTGGAGCATCGGAATCTCACACTGGGCTCCCAGGAAAGGCCCAAATAACAGACATTTTGAAATCTTACTCCTGTGGACTGAAATTGGCATTGTGAATTTTTTATTGAATCTCAATGCAATTTCTGTGTTTCATCGTCAATGTGAAGGTCCAAGGGCTACAGTAAACGTGCTGTGAAGCATCGGAATCTAACACTGGGTTTCCCAGGATACCCCAAGGAACGGTTTCTCTGAAAAGTTACTCGTGTGGACAGAAATCGGCATTGTGAATTTTGTATTGTATCCCGATGCAAAATCTGTGTCTCGTCTGCAATGTGAAGGTACAAGGGTTACAGTAAACGTGCTGTGAAGCAACGGAATCTAACACTGGGCTCCCAGGGAAGGCCCATGGGACGGATTCATCGAAACGATACTTGTGTGTACATAAATCGGCATTGTGAATTATGTATTGAATCCCGATGCAATTTCTGTGATGGTCGTCAAAGTGAAGGTCCAAGGGTTACAGTAAACGAGCTGTGAAGCATCGGAATATAACACTGGACTTTCAGGAAAGGCCCAAGGAACAGACACTTCGAAACGTTACTCGTGTGGACAGAAATCGGCATTGTGAATTTTGTATTGAATCCCGATGCAATTTCTGTGTTTCATCGTCAATGTTAAGGTCCAAGGGTTACAGTAAACGTGCTATGAAGGATCGGAATCCAACACTGGGCTCCCAGGAAAGGCTCAAGGAACGGACTCTTCAAAACGTTACTCCTGTGAACAGAAATAGGCATTGTGAATTTTGTATTGAATCCCGATGCAATTTCTGTGTTTCGTCGTCAATGTTAAGGTCCAAGGGTTACAGTAAACGTGCTGTGAAGCATCGCAATCTGGCACAGGGCTTCCAGGAAAAGCCCAAGGGACAGACTCTTCGAGACGTTACCCTGTGGACAGAAATCGGCATTGTGAATTTTGTATTGAATCCCGATGCATTTTCTGTGTTTCATCGTCCACGTGAAAGTCCCAGGGTTACAATAAACGTGCTGTGAAGCATCGGAATCTAACACTGGGCTCTCAGGAAACGCCCAAGGAACGGACTCTTAGAAACGTTACTCGTGTGGACAGAAATCGGCATTGTGAATTTTGTATTGAATCCCGTTGCAATTTCTGTGTATCGTCGTCAATGTGATGGTACAAGGGTTACAGTCAACGTGCTGAGAAGCATCGAAATCCAACACTGGGCTCCCAGGAAAGGCCCAAAAGACGGACACTTCGAAACGTTACTCCTGTGGACAGAAATTGGCATTGTGAATTTTGTACCGAATACCGATGCAATTTCTGTGTTTCATCGTCAATGTGAAGGTCCAATGGTTACAGTAACCGTGCTGTGAAGCATCGGAATCTGACACTGGGCTCCCAGGAAAGGCCCAAGCAACGGATTCTTCTAAACGTTACTCACGCGTACATAAATCGGTATTGTGAATTTTGTATTGAATCCCGAAACAATTTCTGTGTTCGTCGTCAATTTCAAGGTCCAAAGGTTACAGTAGACGTGCTGTGAAGCATCGGACACTAACACTGGACTTTCAGGAAAGGCCCAAGGAACAGACTCTTCGAAACGTTACTCGTGTGGACAGAAATCGGCATTGTGAATTTTGTATTGAATCCCATTGCAATTTCTGTGTATCGTCGTCAATGTGATGGTACAAGGGTTACAGTCAACGTGCTGAGAAGCATCGAAATCCAACACTGGGCTCCCAGGAAAGGCCCAAAAGACGGACTCTTCGAAACGTTACTCCTGCGGACAGAAATTAGCATTGTGAATTTTGTACCGAATACCGATGCAATTTCTGTGTTTCATCGTCAATGTGAAGGTCCAAGGGTTACAGTAAACGTGCTGTGGAGCATCGGAATCTGACACTGGGCTCCCAGGAAAGGCCCAAGCAACGGATTCTCCGAAACATTACTCATGCGTACATAAATCGGTATTGTGAATTTTGTATTGAATCCCGATGCAATTTCTGTGTTCGTCGTCAATTTCAAGGTCCAAAGGTTACAGTAGACGTGCTGTGAAGCATCGGACACTAACACTGGACTTTCAGGAAAGGCCCAAGGAACAGACTCTTCGAAACGTTACTCGTGTGGACAGAAATCGGCATTGTGAATTTTGTATTGAATCCCCATTCAATTTCTGAGTTTCGTCGTCAATGTGAAGGTCCAAGGGTTACAGTAAACGTGCTGTGAAGAATCGGAATCTAACACTGGGCTCTCAGGAAAGGCCCAAGGAACGGAATCTTAGAAACGTTACTCGTGTGGATAGAAATTGGCATTGTGAACTTTGTATTGAATCCCGATGCAATTTCTGTGTTTATTCGTCAATGTGCAGGTCCAAGGGTTACAGTTAACCTGCTGTGAAGCATCGGAACCTAGCACTGGGATCCCAGGAAAGGCCCAAAGAACAGATTCTTTGAAACGTTACTTGTGAGTACGTAAATCGGCATTGTGAATTTTGTTTTGAATCCCGATGCAAATACTGTGTCTCGTCGTCAATGTGAAGGTACAAGGGTTACAGTAAACGTGCTGTGAAGCATCGGAATCTAACACTGGACTTTCAGGAAAGGCCCAAGTAACAGACTCTTCGAAACGTTACTCGTGTGGACAGAAATCGGCATTGTGAATTTTGTATTGAATCCCGATGCATTTTCTGTGATTCATCGTCCATGTAAAAGTCCCAGGGTTACAGTAAACGTGCTGGGAAGCATCGGAATCTATTACTGGGCTCTCAGGAAATACCCAAAGAACAGACCCTTTGAAACGGTACTCGTGTGGACATAAAGCGGCATTGTGAATATTGTATTGAGTCCCGATGCAATTTCTGTGTTTCGTCGTCAATGTTAAGGTCCAAGAGTTACAGTAAACGTGCTATGAAGCATCGGAATCCAACACTGGGCTCCCAGGAAAGGCTCAAGGGACAAACTCTTCGAGACGTTACTCGTGTGGACAGAAATCGGCATTGTGAATTTTGTATTGAATCCCGATGCAATTTCTGTGTTTCAACGTCAATTTGATGGCCCAAGGGTTACAGTAAACGTGCTGTGAAGCCTCGGATTCTAACACTGGGCTCCCAGGAATGCCCAAAGGAGAGACTCTTTGAAACGTTACTCGTGTGGACAGAAATCGGCATTGTGAATTTTGTATTGAATCCCGATGCATTTTCTGTGATTCATCGTCCATGTAAATGTCCCAGGGTTACAGTAAACGTGCTGGGAAGCATCGGAATCTATTACTGGGCTCTCAGGAAATGCCCAAAGAACAGACCCTTTGAAACGGTACTTGTGTGGACATAAAGCGGCATTGTGAATATTGTATTGAATCCCGATGCAATTTCTGTGGTTCGGCGACAATGTGAAGGTCCAAGGGTTACAGTAAGCGTGCTGTGAAGCATCGGAATCTAACACCGGGCTATCAGGAAAGGCCCAAGGGACGGACTCTTAGAAACGTTACTCGTGTGGACAGAAATCAGCATTGTGAATTTTGTATTGAATCCCGATGCAATTTCTGTGTATCGTCGTCAATGTGAAGGTACAAGGGTTACAGTTAACGTGCTGAGAAGCATCGAATTCCAACACTGGACTCCCAGGAATGGCCCAAGGACCGGACTCTTCGAAACGTTACTCCTGTGGACAGAAATTGGCATTGTGAACTTTGTACCGAACCCCAATGCAATTTCTGTGTTTCATCATCAATGTGATGGTCCAAGGGTTACAGTAAACGTGCTGTGAAGCATCGGAATCTGACACTGGGCTCCCAGGAAAGGGACAATGAACGGATTCTTCGAAACGTTATTCATGTGTACATAAATCGGCATTGTGAATTTTGTATTGAATCCCGATGCAATTTCTGTGTTCGTCGTCAATTTCAAGGTCCAAAGGTTACAGTAGACGTTCTGTGAAGCATCAGACACTAACACTGGACATTCAGGAAAGTCCCAAGGAACAGACACTTCGAAACGTTACTCGTGTGGACAGAAATCGGCATTGTGAATTTTGTATTGAATTCAGTGCAAATTCTGTGCTTCGTTGACATTCTGAAGGTCCAAGGGTTACAGTAAACGTGCTGTGAAGCATCGGAATCTAACATTGGGCTCTCAGGAAAAGCCCCAGGAACGCACTCTTCGAAACGATACTCGTGTGGACAAAACATCGGCATTGCGAATTTTTTATTGAATCCCGGCACAATTTCTGTGCTTCGTCGTCAATGTGAAGGTCCAAGGGTTACAGTAAACCTGCTGTGGAGCATCGGAATCTAACACTGGGCTCCTAGGAAAGGTCCAAGGAACGGATTCTTCGAAACGTTACTCCTGTGGACAGAAATTGGCATTGTGAATTTTGTACCGAACCCCAATGCAATTTCTGTGTTTCATCATCAATGTGATGGTCCAAGGGTTACAGTAAACCTGCTGTGGAGCATCGGAATCTCACACTGGGCTCCCAGGAAAGGCCCAAATAACAGACATTTTGAAATCTTACTCCTGTGGACATAAATTGGCATTGTGAATTTTTTATTGAATCTCAATGCAATTTCTGTGTTTCATCGTCAATGTGAAGGTCCAAGGGCTACAGTAAACGTGCTGGGAAGCATCGGAATCTAACACTGGGCTCTCAGGAAAGGCCCAAGGAACGGAATCTTAGAAACGTCACTCCTGTGGACAGAAATCGGCATTGTGAATTTTGTATTGAACCCCGATATAATTTCTGTGTTCCGTCGTCAATGTGAAGGTCCAAGGGTTACAGTAAACGTGCTGTGAAGAATCGGAATCTAACACTGGGCTCTCAGGAAAGGCCCATGGAACGGAATCTTAGAAACGTTACTCGTGTGGACAGAAATTGGCATTGTGAACTTTGTATTGAATCCCGAAGCAATTTCTGTGTTTCATCGTCAATGTGAAGGTACAAGGGATACAGTAAGCGTGCTGTGAAGCATCGGAATCTAACACTGGGTTCCCCAGGAAACCCCAAGGAACGGTTTCTCTGAAAAGTTACTGGTGTGGACAGAAATCGGCATTGTGAATTTTGTATTGAATCCCGATGCAAAATCTGTGTCTCGTCGTCAATGTGAAGGCACAAGGGTTACAGTAAACGTGCTGTGAAGCATCGGAATCTAACACTGGGCTCTCAGGGAAGGCCCATGGGACGGATTCTTCGAAACGATACTTGCGTGTACATAAATCGGCATTGTGAATTATGTATTGAATCCCGATGCAATTTCTGTGATGGTCGTCAAAGTGAAGGTCCAAGGGTTACAGTAAACGTGCTGTGAAGCATCGGAATATAACACTGGACTTTCAGGAAAGGCCCAAGGAACAGACACTTCGAAACGTTACTCGTGTGGACAGAAATCGGCATTGTGAATTTTGTATTGAATCCCGATGCAATTTCTGTGTTTCATCGTCAATGTTAAGGTCCAAGGGTTACAGTAAACGTGCTATGAAGGATCGGAATCCAACACTGGGCTCCCAGGAACGGCTCAAGGAACGGACTCTTCAAAACGTTACTCCTGTGAACAGAAATAAGCATTGTGAATTTTGTATTGAATCCCGATGCAATTTCTGTGTTTCGTCGACAATGTTAAGGTCCAAGGGTTACAGTAAACCTGCTGTGAAGCATCGGAATCTGGCACAGGGCTTCCAGGAAAAGCCCAAGGGACAGACTCTTCAAGACGTTACTCGTGTGGACAGAAATCGGCATTGTGAATTTTGTATTGAATCACGTTGCAATTTCTGTGTATCGTCGTCAATGTGATGGTACAAGGGTTACAGTTAACGTGCTGAGAAGCATCGAAATCCAACACTGGGCTCCCAGGAAAGGCCCAAGGGACGGACTCTTCGAAACGTTACTCCTGTGGACAGAAATTGGCATTGTGAATTTTGTATTGAATCCAGTGCAAATTCTGTGTTTCGTTGTCAATCTGAAGGTCCAAGGGTTACATTAAACCTGCTGTGAAGCATCCGAATATAACACTGGGCTCTCAGGAAAGGCCCAAAGAACGGACTCTTCGAAACGTTACTCGTGTGGACAGACATCGGCATTGTGAATTTTGTATTGAATCCCGATGCAATTTCAGTGTTTCGTCGTCAATGTTAAGGTCCAAAGGTTACAGTAAACGTGCTGTGAATCATCGTAATCTAACACTGGGCTCTCAGGAAAAGCTCAAGGAGTGGACTCTTCGATACAGCACTCGTGTGGACAAACATCGGCATTGTGAATGTTGTATTGGATCCCCATTCAATTTCTGTGTTTCGTCGTCAATGTGAAGGTCCAAGGGTCACAGTAAACCTGCTGTGGAACATCGGAATATAACACTGGGCTCCCAGGAAAGGCCAAATAACAGACCTTTTGAAATGTTACTCCTGTGGACAGAAATTGGCATTGTGAAATTTTTATTGAATCTCGATGCAATGTCTGTGTTTCGTCGTCAATGTGAAGGTCCAAGGGTTACAGTAAACGTGCTGTGAAGCATCGGAATCTAACACTGGGCTCTCAGGAAAGGATCAAGGAACGGACTCTTCGAAACATTACTCGTGTATACAGAAATCGGCATTGTGAATTTTGTATTGAATTCCGATGCAATTTCTGTGTTTCGTCATCAATGTGAGGTTCCAAGGGATACAGTAAACCTGCTGTGGAGCATCGGAATCTCACACTGGGCTCCCAGGAAAGGCCCAAATAACAGACGTTTTGAAATCTTACTAGTGTGGACAGAAATTGGCATTGTGAATTTTGTATTGAATCTCAATGCAGTTTCTGTTTCATCGTCAATCTGAAGGTCCAAGGGTTACAGTAAACGTGCTGCGAAGCATCGGAATCTAACACTGGGCTCTCAGGAAAGGCCCATGGAACGGAATCTTAGAAACGTTACTCCTGTGGACAGAAATCGGCATTGTGAATTTCCTATTGAACCACGATGCAATATCTGTGTTTCGTCGTCAATGTGAAGGTCCAAGGGTTACAGTAAACGTGCTGTGAAGAATCGGAATTTAACACTGGGCTCTCAGGAAAGGCCCAAGGAACGGAATCTTAGAAACGTTACTCGTGTGGACAGAAATTGGCATTGTGAACTTTGTATTGAATCCCGAATCAATTTCTGTGTTTCATCGTCAATGTGAAGGTACACGGGTTACAGTAAACGTGCTGTGAAGCATCGGAATCGGATTCTAACACTGGGTTTCCCAGTAAACCCCAAGGAACGGTTTCTTCGAAAAGTTACTCGTGTGGACAGAAATCGGCATTGTGAATTTTGTATCGAATCCCGATGCAATTTCTGTGTTTATTCGTCAATGTGAAGGTCCAAGGGTTACAGTTAACCTGCTGTGAAGCATCGGAACCTAGCACTGGGATCCCAGGAAAGGCCCAAAGAACAGATTCTTTGAAACGTTACTTGTGAGTACATAAATCGGCATTGTGAATTATGTATTGAATCCCGATGCAAATACTGTGTCTCGTCGTCAATGTGAAGGTACAAGGGTTGCAGTAAACGTGCTGTGAAGCATTGGAATCTAACACTGGGCTTTCAGGAAAGGTCCAAGTAACAGACTCTTCGAAACGTTACTCGTGTGGACAGAAATCGGCATTGTGAATTTTGTATTGAATCCCGATGCAATTTCTGTGTTTCGTCGTCAATGTTAAGGTCTAAGGGTTACAGTAAACGTGCTATGAAGGATCGGAACCCAACACTGGGCTCCCAGGTGAGGCTCAAGGAACGGACTCTTCAAAACGTTACTCCTGTGAACAGAAATAGGCATTGTGAATTTTGTATTGAATCCCGATGCAATTTCTGTGTTTCGTCGTCACTGTTAAGGTCCAAGGGTTACAGTAAACGTGCTGTGAAGCATCGGAATCTAGCACAGGGCTTCCAGGAAAAGCCCAAGGGACAGACTCTTCGAGACGTTACTCCTGTGGACAGAAATCGGCATTGTGAATTTTGTATTGAATTCCGATGCATTTTCTGTGATTCATCGTCCATGTAAAAGTCCCAGGGTAACAGTAAACGTGCTGTGAAGCATCGGAATCTAACACTGGGCTCTCAGGAAAAGCCCAAGGAACGCACTCTTCGAAACGGTACTCGTGTGGACAAAAATCGGTATTGTGAATTTTTTATTGAATCCCGGCACAATTTCTGTGCTTCGTCGTCAATGTGAAGGTCCAAGGGTTACAGTAAACCTGCTATGGAGCATCGGAATCTAACACTGGGCTCCTAGGAAAGGTCCAAGGAACGGGCTCTTCGAAACGTTACTCCTGTGGACAGAAATTGGCATTGTGAATTTTGTATTGAATCCCGATGCAATATCTGTGTTCGTCGTCAATGTGAAGGTCCAAGGGTTACAGTAAACGTGCTGTGAAGCATCGTAATCTAACACTGCACTTTCAGGAAAGGCCCAAGGAGCAGACTCTTCGAAACGTTACTCGTGTGCACAGATATCGGCATTGTGAATTTTGTGTTGAATCCCGATGCAATTTCTGTGTTTCGTCGTCAATGTTAAGGTCCAAGGGTTACAGTAAACATGCTATGAAGCATCGGAATCTGACACTGGGCTCTCGGAAAAGGCCCAAGGAACGGACTCTTCGAAACGTTACTCGTGTGGACAGAAATCGGCATTGTGAATTTTTTTTTGAATCCGGATGCAATTTCTCTGCTTCATCGTCAATGTGAAGGTCCAAGGGTTACAGTAAACGTGCTGTGAAGCATCGGATTGTTATACTAGGCTCTCAGGAAAGGCCCAAGCAACGGATTCTTCAAACGTTACTCACGTGTACATAAATCGGTATTGTGAATTTTGTATCGAATCCTGATGCAATTTCTGTGTTCGTCGTCAATTTGACGTTCAAGAATTACAGTAAACGTGCTGTGAAGCATCGGACACTAACACTGGACTTTCAGGAAATTCCCAAGGAACAGACTCTTCGAAACGTTACTCGTGCGGACAGAAATCGGCATTGTGAATTTTGTATTGAATCCAGTGCAAATTCTGTGCTTCGTTGTCAATCTGAAGGTCCAAGGGTTACATTAAACCAGCTGTGAAGCATCCAAATAAAACACTGGGCTCTCAGGAAAGGCCCAAAGAACGGACTCTTCGAAGCGTTACTCGTGTGGACAGATATCGGCATTGTGAATTTTGTATTGAATCCCGATGCAATTTCTGTGTTTCGTCGTCAATGTAAAGGTCCAACGGTTACAGTAAACCTGCTGTGGAACATCGGAATATAACACTGGGCTCCCAGGAAAGGCCCAAATACCAGACCTTTTGAAATGTTAATC
Source organism: Schistocerca americana (assembly GCF_021461395.2). Lineage (NCBI taxonomy): Eukaryota > Metazoa > Arthropoda > Insecta > Orthoptera > Acrididae > Schistocerca > Schistocerca americana. Next base: position 167,899,373 of record NC_060127.1, on the reverse strand, counting down.
CTGTGGACAGAAATTGGCATTGTGAAATTTTAATTGAATCTCGATGCAATTTCTGTGTTTCATCGTCAATGTTAAGGTCCAAGGGATACAGTAAACGTGCTGTGAAGCATCGGAATCTAACACTGGGCTCTCAGGAAAGGCCCAAGGAACGGAATCTTAGAAACGTCACTCCTGTGGACAGAAATCGGCATTGTGAATTTTGTATTGAACCCCGATATAATTTCTGTGTTCCGTCGTCAATGTGAAGGTCCAAGGGTTACAGTAAACGTGCTGTGAAGAATCGGAATCTAACACTGGGCTCTCAGGAAAGGCCCATGGAACGGAATCTTAGAAACGTTACTCGTGTGGACAGAAATTGGCATTGTGAACTTTGTATTGAATCCCGAAGCAATTTCTGTGTTTCATCGTCAATGTGAAGGTACAAGGGATACAGTAAGCGTGCTGTGAAGCATCGGAATCTAACACTGGGTTCCCCAGGAAACCCCAAGGAACGGTTTCTCTGAAAAGTTACTGGTGTGGACAGAAATCGGCATTGTGAATTTTGTATTGAATCCCGATGCAAAATCTGTGTCTCGTCGTCAATGTGAAGGCACAAGGGTTACAGTAAACGTGCTGTGAAGCATCGGAATCTAACACTGGGCTCTCAGGGAAGGCCCATGGGACGGATTCTTCGAAACGATACTTGCGTGTACATAAATCGGCATTGTGAATTATGTATTGAATCCCGATGCAATTTCTGTGATGGTCGTCAAAGTGAAGGTCCAAGGGTTACAGTAAACGTGCTGTGAAGCATCGGAATATAACACTGGACTTTCAGGAAAGGCCCAAGGAACAGACACTTCGAAACGTTACTCGTGTGGACAGAAATCGGCATTGTGAATTTTGTATTGAATCCCGATGCAATTTCTGTGTTTCATCGTCAATGTTAAGGTCCAAGGGTTACAGTAAACGTGCTATGAAGGATCGGAATCCAACACTGGGCTCCCAGGAACGGCTCAAGGAACGGACTCTTCAAAACGTTACTCCTGTGAACAGAAATAAGCATTGTGAATTTTGTATTGAATCCCGATGCAATTTCTGTGTTTCGTCGACAATGTTAAGGTCCAAGGGTTACAGTAAACCTGCTGTGAAGCATCGGAATCTGGCACAGGGCTTCCAGGAAAAGCCCAAGGGACAGACTCTTCAAGACGTTACTCGTGTGGACAGAAATCGGCATTGTGAATTTTGTATTGAATCACGTTGCAATTTCTGTGTATCGTCGTCAATGTGATGGTACAAGGGTTACAGTTAACGTGCTGAGAAGCATCGAAATCCAACACTGGGCTCCCAGGAAAGGCCCAAGGGACGGACTCTTCGAAACGTTACTCCTGTGGACAGAAATTGGCATTGTGAATTTTGTATTGAATCCAGTGCAAATTCTGTGTTTCGTTGTCAATCTGAAGGTCCAAGGGTTACATTAAACCTGCTGTGAAGCATCCGAATATAACACTGGGCTCTCAGGAAAGGCCCAAAGAACGGACTCTTCGAAACGTTACTCGTGTGGACAGACATCGGCATTGTGAATTTTGTATTGAATCCCGATGCAATTTCAGTGTTTCGTCGTCAATGTTAAGGTCCAAAGGTTACAGTAAACGTGCTGCGAATCATCGTAATCTAACACTGGGCTCTCAGGAAAAGCTCAAGGAGTGGACTCTTCGATACAGCACTCGTGTGGACAAACATCGGCATTGTGAATGTTGTATTGGATCCCCATTCAATTTCTGTGTTTCGTCGTCAATGTGAAGGTCCAAGGGTCACAGTAAACCTGCTGTGGAACATCGGAATATAACACTGGGCTCCCAGGAAAGGCCAAATAACAGACCTTTTGAAATGTTACTCCTGTTTACAGAAATTGGCATTGTGAAATTTTTATTGAATCTCGATGCAATGTCTGTGTTTCGTCGTCAATGTGAAGGTCCAAGGGTTACAGTAAACGTGCTGTGAAGCATCGGAATCTAACACTGGGCTCTCAGGAAAGGATCAAGGAACGGACTCTTCGAAACATTACTCGTGTATACAGAAATCGGCATTGTGAATTTTGTATTGAATTCCGATGCAATTTCTGTGTTTCGTCATCAATGTGAGGTTCCAAGGGATACAGTAAACCTGCTGTGGAGCATCGGAATCTCACACTGGGCTCCCAGGAAAGGCCCAAATAACAGACGTTTTGAAATCTTACTAGTGTGGACAGAAATTGGCATTGTGAATTTTGTATTGAATCTCAATGCAGTTTCTGTTTCATCGTCAATCTGAAGGTCCAAGGGTTACAGTAAACGTGCTGCGAAGCATCGGAATCTAACACTGGGCTCTCAGGAAAGGCCCATGGAACGGAATCTTAGAAACGTTACTCCTGTGGACAGAAATCGGCATTGTGAATTTCCTATTGAACCACGATGCAATATCTGTGTTTCGTCGTCAATGTGAAGGTCCAAGGGTTACAGTAAACGTGCTGTGAAGAATCGGAATTTAACACTGGGCTCTCAGGAAAGGCCCAAGGAACGGAATCTTAGAAACGTTACTCGTGTGGACAGAAATTGGCATTGTGAACTTTGTATTGAATCCCGAATCAATTTCTGTGTTTCATCGTCAATGTGAAGGTACACGGGTTACAGTAAACGTGCTGTGAAGCATCGGAATCGGATTCTAACACTGGGTTTCCCAGTAAACCCCAAGGAACGGTTTCTTCGAAAAGTTACTCGTGTGGACAGAAATCGGCATTGTGAATTTTGTATCGAATCCCGATGCAATTTCTGTGTTTATTCGTCAATGTGAAGGTCCAAGGGTTACAGTTAACCTGCTGTGAAGCATCGGAACCTAGCACTGGGATCCCAGGAAAGGCCCAAAGAACAGATTCTTTGAAACGTTACTTGTGAGTACATAAATCGGCATTGTGAATTATGTATTGAATCCCGATGCAAATACTGTGTCTCGTCGTCAATGTGAAGGTACAAGGGTTGCAGTAAACGTGCTGTGAAGCATTGGAATCTAACACTGGGCTTTCAGGAAAGGTCCAAGTAACAGACTCTTCGAAACGTTACTCGTGTGGACAGAAATCGGCATTGTGAATTTTGTATTGAATCCCGATGCAATTTCTGTGTTTCGTCGTCAATGTTAAGGTCTAAGGGTTACAGTAAACGTGCTATGAAGGATCGGAACCCAACACTGGGCTCCCAGGTGAGGCTCAAGGAACGGACTCTTCAAAACGTTACTCCTGTGAACAGAAATAGGCATTGTGAATTTTGTATTGAATCCCGATGCAATTTCTGTGTTTCGTCGTCACTGTTAAGGTCCAAGGGTTACAGTAAACGTGCTGTGAAGCATCGGAATCTAGCACAGGGCTTCCAGGAAAAGCCCAAGGGACAGACTCTTCGAGACGTTACTCCTGTGGACAGAAATCGGCATTGTGAATTTTGTATTGAATTCCGATGCATTTTCTGTGATTCATCGTCCATGTAAAAGTCCCAGGGTTACAGTAAACGTGCTGTGAAGCATCGGAATCTAACACTGGGCTCTCAGGAAAAGCCCAAGGAACGCACTCTTCGAAACGGTACTCGTGTGGACAAAAATCGGTATTGTGAATTTTTTATTGAATCCCGGCACAATTTCTGTGCTTCGTCGTCAATGTGAAGGTCCAAGGGTTACAGTAAACCTGCTATGGAGCATCGGAATCTAACACTGGGCTCCTAGGAAAGGTCCAAGGAACGGGCTCTTCGAAACGTTACTCCTGTGGACAGAAATTGGCATTGTGAATTTTGTATTGAATCCCGATGCAATATCTGTGTTCGTCGTCAATGTGAAGGTCCAAGGGTTACAGTAAACGTGCTGTGGAGCATCGGAATCTAACACTGGGCTCCCAGGAAAGGCCCAAATAACAGACTTTTTGAAATGCTACCCCTGTGGACAGAAATTGGCATTGTGAATTTTTTATTGAATTTCGATGCAATTTCTGTGTTTCATCGTGAATGTGAAGGTGAAAGGGTAACAGTTAACGTGCTGTGAAGCATTGGAATCAAACACTGGGCTCTCAGGAAAGGCCCAATTTACGGACTCTTCGAAACGTTACTCGTGTGGACAGAAATCGGCGTTGTGAATTTTGTATTGAATCCTGATGCAATTTCTGTGTTTCATCGTCAATGTGAAGGTCCAAGGGTTACAGTAAACCTGCTGTGGAGCATCGGAGTCTAACAGTGGGCTCCCAGGAAAGGCCCAAATAACAGACCTTTTGAAATGTTACTCCTGTGGACAGAAATTGGCATTGTGAATTTTTTATTGAATCGCGACGCAATTTCTGAGTTTCATCGTCAATGTGAAGGTCCAAGGTATAAAGGCACATTTGCATGCCGTGCGTGAGTTTCCTCGGAAACGCGAAATCTTAATTAAATAATTAATCTCTGACAAATAAATAAAGCCTATGGCACAGAACTGCAGCGCTATGTCGCTGATAAAACAAAAAACACAATTACGATACTCTTATGTTTCATTAAGAAGGGGAGGTCTTGGATAAGTGGTGCGGGAAGCACGTATATTTTATTAACTGGCACACCGCCATATTTGATGTTATATAAGAACACTGCGAGTTGCAATCTTACTAGGCACTCGATACTGTAAAGAATCTATATTTATGAAAGTAAGTAGAATTATTTAACTGTAGTCTTATTGGTTGAATATATCTGATTTAACTAACTGTGTAAACTTTTTATGTTTAGTAGACAGTCACCTCTGTACGACGTATTCACATGGCTGGCAAATTATTCTAATATTGAGATTTAGATTTGAGTACGCACCTACCGCAGCAGTCTTTGGAAACGATTTAAATACGAAGTCCGATTATTTGAGTCTTATTTCACGGTCAACTACGAATAACATTGCATTTACGAAAAAGCCATTGTCAAGCGTCTGATGCCAAATAATTAAACGTCCACGTTCCAGATAAGCAAATATTAATTACAACCAATCACTATCATACAGATAGAAAAATTAATATTTTATTTTATTTTATTTATTTTATATTGGCGACTGCGTGTCGGACTTATTATTTTGTCATTTGTTACATTGTTCTCTTTGTTTCATGTGAAAAATCAACTTTCTGGACCTGGACTTGACTATATGAGAAATAAGAAAAATCTGAAGATATTTGCCAATTATAAAATTTTGCGGGAAGACGCAATGAAGCTTCCAGCTAAATAAGGTAAGACGCAGCATCTTTGCATTGGCAGGCTTGACCAGACGCATAATTCAGTGTATTAGCTCTTCAGTAGATTCTGTAGTATTTCTTTCGCGCGTAGCAGTTTTCAGTGATAACTTTCATTCTCAGTACTTTTCCTTAAACAATAACTTCTGCAACAATACCAATACACGAGTGTACAATATGGCCGACTTCTGTACGATACGTTGTAACACGGACAGCAGCCATTAACAATAATCCCATATTCATTTTACATTTCTAAATTAACAAACAGTCATTGTTGCTACGAGCGATTCTTGCTCAACTGCATTTTATTTTAAAACCAGTGTCAAACATTATTTTCTTGAAACATATATCACGTGTGGCATGGTCATAACTAGAAAACAATACGCAAAGATGGAACAGCAAAGACATACTATTCAGACGCAATCCGACTCGGACGAGAGACAAGTGTTAGAAAATGACTTTACGACAGCAACCGGTAGTGACGATTCATCAAATATTGACGCAAGTGTTAACGGAAATTTTGACAATAGGCCGTCCACCACAAAAATTTCAAAGTCTCAGTCAGAGCCCATGTTAATACATGACGTCACGTCTAATGACGCGGCGGGGGCAGAGACCTTGCAAACAGTAAACATTGCCAACATGTTACAAATGCTAATGAAACAGAACGCGGAAAACATGGCAACCTTAAAGACACAGTTAAAGACACAAAATGACGAAATTAAATCTGATCTCATAGCAATCAAGACAGGTAATGACACTTTATGTAAACGTGTAGAACTTATAGACGCCACACTGACCAAACAGATGACTGAGCTCGGTACGAAATTTTGCAAGCTTAATACGATACAAGAAAAGACTACAAATGACGTAGCACTTTTACAGACACAATTAAAAAACCTTAATGTCACGTGTGAAGCTCTTACTGAACAAATTCAAACATATCCTTCAGTACACGACAAGCTTGAAAAACGAATTACTGACGTGCAGAATAAATTTGACGATGTTGAACAACACCTGACTGACATCTTACAATCTGATGCCACAGCTCATTTTCAGAATATTAATAAAGAATTTCATGATTGGGTAGAGAACAAAGACAAACATTTTGATAGATGCATACGTGAAAATTTACCAACAATTGTGCACGACTCCGTAGCGGAATACATCACTAATAACACACACCTGATTAGTGACGCAGTACAATCCGTCACTGCACCCATGAGACAATTCACCGATCAACCACAGTCTGAATGTAACGAAGATATCAGTCAAAATGTACAGTTCAGAAAACAATATACATTCGAGTATGACGCACACATACCGCACACGACAAACACACAAGAACAAAACACACCACGACTACAACACATACCACGACGTGCAACCACAAACACAAGCTATTATCATGGTAAACCACAGCAACATTATCGTAATTACTCGCCAGCTGAACATTGCAGTAATTACAGTGGAAGAAATCCATATCATAATGCAAAGGAAGAAGAAAGCTTAATAAAACACAGGCAATTTCAGGCTTTTATCCCAGAAAAACGAACCATTCATCCGGTGATTTTTCTTAAATCTTTTAGTAACGCATTTCCACGCACTTGGAGTGACCGGAAAAAGATTTCATATATTATCGGTTACATCCAAGGCGATGCAGCTGTCTGGGCATACAGTCAAGCTGACGTATGTACCACGTACAGTGAGTTTGAGCGTGCCTTTCTGAACAAATTCTGGTCGCAATCCGTCCAGGAGCGACTCAGGAGACAAATTTTAGAACCTGAAACTTTTAACAGTAAAAATGGTAACTTACGCAGATATTTTGAAAAATACTTGAACATGGGACATTTTTTAGACGAACCAGTCGCAACACGTGATATACTCCGTGCGTTGAAGGCCAAATTGCCTTTCAACATTAAAGAAAAACTCTTACATATTCCGGATGACGATCCAGATTATTTTTTAACAGCTTTAGATTCGGTCGAGATGCTACTAGAAGATCAGCGCTTCGTGCGGCAAAACAGCAGCCACAATGTTTATACTAGTGGTATGCAAAACATGCAGGCTTGCCAACTCAATTCTGGCGCGCCCACAGTTGGATACGCGGTACAGCAAAAACAGCAAACTCACATGCCGTCTCAATACGGAAATCAAAATCAACACGCGTATTCCAATACGAACAACAGTTACAACAGTAATAACACTCCATGCGGCAATCCATACAAAAGGCACCGCGGTAATAACAACAACGGTAACAACGGATACAAATGTAACAACAAAAACACAAACAGAAATAGAAATAATAATAACTACGAGCCAAGACAGCATCAAGGCTGGACTCGTAGCGATCAATACTTTCATTCAAACACTGCTTTACCACAGCAGCCACCAGGACAAAATTGGAGCATACTTTACGACCGACAGGTAAGTTATAATGCGCAACAGCAACAACAACCGCAAAAGTTTGGAGATCACAACAGGCAATATCCGAATGTGAATATAATAGAAATGACACCTGATACACAACCTCAATCTGTGTCAGTACCTAATACAAATGCTAATCCAACAAACTAGAAACAGTCACTTCTATGCCCCGGGTCGTGGCTGAAGAATTCTTGGGGGGCGACTTCAATGTTAATCAGTTATTTGACACCACAATTGAACAACAAAATATTGATATGCCTAATAATTCTAAACAAAAACTACCTGTTTTATTTATAAGATACAACCACAATGACAATATATCAGATGAACTTTTGCAAGACAGTACACAATGTCGTTCAAACACAAATGAAATTGTTTTAGCATCTACTACTGGTGTAGTAGGTGGGATTCCAACTACTATTATCTTAGATACAGGTGCAGCTGTGAGCGTTTTGTCTTTTAATTTCTATAAAAAGATGTGTGAATTGGAGCCTGTGCCTGAGTTTCCTGCCCAAAACTGTAAAATAACTACTGCTCTAGGTAATAAGTCATGTAGGGTTACGAAGCAAGTTTTTGTAAACATTAAAATAGGGAATGGACCCGTACAATGGCCATTCCTGGTTGTACAAAACCTAGAGACAAATTGCATATTAGGAATAGATATTATGAGCGAGAAGGACTGCATTATAGACTTCTCCAAAGGTAAATGCATTTTAAATGATAAAGGCAGTGTAATTATTATTGATTTGGACAGGAGAACTCTAAAGCATGACAAACACTGTACAGGGTACAAGGTTCAGTTAGTACTTGACAATGACATTCAAGACACGCACACACACTCATCTGACACAGAGCTAATGGACTTGAAAACATTGCTTGATCATAAGATAAATGAAGCTACAGCTCTCAGTGTACATGAACGTATAAAACTACAGGAAGTGTTATCCAAATATTTACAAGTTTTTACCAAACGATTAGGTGTTATCAACACGTATGTGTACAAGATTGAAGTTAAGCCTCACAAGATCTTCTACCACAAGACATACAACGTACCGTTATCTCAACAACCTGCTGTGTGGCAAGAATTAAAACAAATGTTAGACTGGAAGGTCATTGAACCATCCACCTCACCTTACTGTAGTCCTCTACTTGTTGTCAAAAAATCAAATGGTAGCATTAGGCTAGTGTTAGACGCACGAGCAATTAATGAAATAATTTTACCGGTTCACACAAAACCCGAAAATTTAGAAGAGCAATTACAGAAATTTCTAGATGCAAAATATTTTTCCACAATAGATCTCGCTAATTCATTTTGGCAAGTAGGTATCACTCCTGATTCTCGGAAATATACTGCATTTATGTTCGGGGGGCGAACCTATCAGTTTTGTGTTCTACCCTTCGGATTGAATGTCAGTTCTGGGGTATTCATTACAGCCCTGGATACCGTGCTTGGCGATGATTTAGTTGAGACAGTCACACACTATGTAGATGATATACTGATAGCTACACAGTCTTGGAATGAACACGTTTACACACTTCAAAAAATTTTAGAAAAATTTGCACAAGCTGGAATCACAGCCAATCTTAGAAAATCAAAATTTGGTTGCAGTGAGATAAAATATTTAGGACATATCATTAATTCACAGGGCATACGTCCTGATCCCTGTAAATTAGATGCTATCAGAAACTTTCCTAGCCCTCGAACTAAAAAGCAGTTAAAATCATTCCTTGGGCTATGTTCATTTTTCAGACGTTTTTTACCACAACCACTTTTGAACAGTAAACATCTGCTAAATCTACTCAGAAAGAATCAAGTTTGGATCTGGTCGGAACAGTGCCAGAATGACTTTAATACAATTAAACATGCTTTAGTGAATGCAAACATATTGAGCCATCCAGATTTCAATTTAGATTTTTGTATGACTTGTGACGCTTCACGTACTGGCTTGGGCTGTTGCTTATTTCAAGTTGTAAAGAATAAAGAAAAGGAACAGATAAGAATTATTGGGTTTGCAAGTCGTACTCTAACTGAATGTGAGCGTACATACTCCACTACTGAGTTAGAAACACTTTCCATAGTCTGGGCATTCAAGAAATTCAATTATTATTTATTTGGGAAACATACAGTAATTTATACCGATCACCAGGCCCTGACATTTTTGTTAACTTGTAAACTTGTACATCCTAGACTATCACGATGGGCAGTTGCACTTCAGAACTACTCTTTTGAAATTAAGTACATAAAAGGTAAGGACAACACCATTGCCGACGCTTTGTCTAGACTTACACAAGGTATGAATGAAACCAACAGTGATTTAGAAAATATAAATGACTACAGGATTCTCATAATGCAAGACAAGCAATATCACCAATATTATATTGATATGTGCAGAAACATGGCTAAATTACAAAAATCTGATCCTCACTGGTATAAGATAATAACATTACTGGTAGAAAAATACAATCATCCTTTGACTAGGTATTACAAGTTACACAATGATGTGTTATTTTATCGCCGACATCCAAATGCTACTAACTGGTGTGTATGCATTCCCAAAGAGTCTGAACGTAATCTGATTTGGCACACACACTTAGTTTGGGGTCATTATGGGACGAAAAAGTGTTTGGCAAAGCTCAGCACATACTGTTATTTTAGCAATATGAGAAGAAAAATTTACAGGGAACTGAAAACATGTGTCATATGTCAAAAATCAAAACCTCAGAATTTATCCACAAAAACAGATTTACATTCTATTTTACCGAGTAAACCCCTGGAAATTCTATGTACTGACATCAGTGGACCGCATCCAGCAAGCTCTGGAGGTGTCAAATATATCTTAGCTTTTTACGATATATTTTCTAAACATGTAAAACTTTATGCTTTAAAATCCGCCACTGCAAATGCTATAATACGAAGATTCTCAAGTGATTACCTGACGCACGTGGGAAAACCTAAAGCAATTCTGTCAGATAATGCAGCATACTACTCTGGGTACAAATGGAGAAATTTCTTGAAGGACAATAACATTAAAAGTATATTTATTTCAAAGCTTAGTCCACAATGTAACGCGACTGAAAGACTTTTCCGAGAACTAAACCGATTCATGAGGAACTATATTTCATCAAAACATACTAATTGGGTGTCCTACCTAAGTCTTTTCGAAGACGTACACAATAACTTAAATATTTACAATACAAATTACACACCTAACGAGATCATGTTCAGTTGCAAACAGAACGATCAATGGATAGAACCATTACCTAAGTTGTCAGACAAGGAAATCACACCTGAACAGAAAATAAAAGAAGTATTGACTACACTGGCACATCACGCACAGATACGAAACAAACATCACACAAACATAATAAAAAGAAAACAAAAATTCAAGGTAGGAATGCTTGTACTACTTCGTACTCATCATAAATCTGTAGCACTCAAACGACGCAATGCTAAGTGGCGTCTGCTATATGAAGGACCTTATATAATTGTTAACATACCGCATCCTGGTGCGTATCTGTTACAACATCCTAGAACTAACAAAATTATTGGGCTATACGCACACCGAGATCTTAGAGCATTTCATGCAAAATAATGTCAAAGTCATACCCATGAAAACATTGCTTAGCAACTCGCAAAACTGTTTGCTACAACACAGATAATAAGTAGTATAGAAATTTTCATTTCAGCGGTTCCAGTGACGCAGTTGAAGACGGAAGAACTTTTCTTTCAACGCCGCGGCACCACCGAGAAGACTGAATATTAAAGTAAAATTTATGATTACGTAGCAGTGAATGATATATTAATTTTTCACGGAACATTTGTGACTGTAGGTACCACTGACTTGGTATGACACCTGACGAACCGACAGACGTCATCTGTGAAGCGATCTTTTACTTCGAGAAATAGATTAGACGCACATCTCTCAGCAAGAAAAGCATCTACCAGTAGCCAAGGCCACACAGACACTATACACACACGCACAAAACGCGAGGAATCTAACAGCTTTCCGTCTCTTATTATTTTGAATATTTATTGAGTAGTGAAAACGCCTGGTCTTGCCTACTGATGTAATGAATGTTGTGTCTAACCTATCTTAATTTCAGATGAAATCACAAAAAACATCGATTAAATCCCAGCAAAATCGTTAAAGAGGACGTAAATATCTGCAATTCATGTAATCAAATGTGACACAATGTAATAATTTATAGCTATGTAATGATGATGTAAACATGTTTATGTGTAACTGTATTATGTTTATGCTAAGAAAATATGTGACGTGTATATGTATGATTACTTATGTTTTTTTTAACTGATGTATAGTGTAACTGTTACTATGTGAAAATGTGAACAATAACGAATGCCAGAATGTAAAAAAAAAAAAAAAACTTAAAAAAAATGCATAGTGAACCACTGTTCACGGACATTAACGTACATTACTAAGTCTGCAACTACGCAGAAACCTATGTGAAAGAAACTGTTAATGACATTCATGATGCATCGTACCTTTGTGAACGCGATGAACGATTTCTTCGATAAGTAACTACGAACATTTAGGTGAGCTATATTAAAAAAAAAAAACAACTGAAAATGTGAAGTGCGTAATTGGTGCATCGTCTAGTGACATTACTACAGTATCTAACTTCAAGATGTTAACTGGATTAAATGGTCACAACGTGCCTGTCCAGAAAACAACACGACGAGTGGAAGAATTTTGGTTGGAACTTCAGGGAATGGAATGTTCTCGAAATGTGACGGACACACTTACCTGGACTGTCCAAGGATCGACGCCAGCTATGTGCCGCCCGAGGTTCTGCAACCAAGCTTCCACGAAATATCGAAAACAAACTGCATATGGACCAATTACTCGACGGGTCACGTCTGATCTGTAATAAACAATGCTTTTTGTCACAACGAACTGCATCACAACGACTATAATGGAAATAGGTAATGGACATGCTTATGTATCAATCACGTTGTTATACAGCGATGTTACTGTGATCAAAAAACTTTACCACGACGACACTAACCTGTGAAAAATTATTGTGCAGCAGATGAATATAAACCGTAATAACGACACGATGTGTATAGGTCAACGCACCTGAAACATAAAGACATTTTTCTTTGAAGCATTTCAATGCAATACTATGTAACTAAGAACATTCAACAATCTAAAGTTGTACTGTATTATAACAGATATTGTAATTTTAAAACTAAGTTACCTGTCATAGAATGTAGTCTTCATATGTAATCTTGGTGGAATATTTTCTTTGTGCAACGACTAAGAAATGCACGCGCACACGAACAATATGAACTGCAATACTGTGCCGTGTGATCTAAATTTACGATATAACACAGACGCTTCTGCGCATGCGCGCACTCTATTTTGCCAACACAAGAACTTTTATGGCGCACGCGCGTCATTCAAATTTTGTATATAATATACTGTATAATGTATGTCATGTAAATAGTTGTAGATAACTTAGATTTTCTTGTGCCTTTAGGTGAATTGCTCGCCTGCAGGTGTGTCCTTCCGCCTCGCAATTCAGGGGGCAATATAAAGGCACATTTGCATGCCGTGCGTGAGTTTCCTCGGAAACGCGAAATCTTAATTAAATAATTAATCTCTGACAAATAAATAAAGCCTATGGCACAGAACTGCAGCGCTATGTCGCTGATAAAACAAAAAACCCAATTACGATACTCTTATGTTTCATTAAGAAGGGGAGGTCTTGGATAAGTGGTGCGGGAAGCACGTATATTTTATTAACTGGCACACCGCCATATTTGATGTTATATAGGAACACTGCGAGTTGCAATCTTACTAGGCACTCGATACTGTAAAGAATCTATATTTATGAAAGTAAGTAGAATTATTTAACTGTAGGCTTATTGGTTGAATATATCTGATTTAACTAACTGTGTAAACTTTTTATGTTTAGTAGACAGTCACCTCTGTACGACGTATTGACATGGCTGGCAAATTATTCTAATATTGAGATTTAGATTTGAGTACGCACCTACCGCAGCAGTCTTTGGAAACGATTTAAATACGAAGTCCGATTATTTGAGTCTTATTTCACGGTCAACTACGAATAACATTGCATTTACGAAAAAGCCATTGTCAAGCGTCTGATGCCAAACAATTAAACGTCCACGTTCCAGATAAGCAAATATTAATTACAACCAATCACTATCATATAGATAGAAAAATTAATATTTTATTTTATTTTATTTCTTTTATAAAGGGTTACAGTAAACGTGCTGTGAAGCTTCGGAATCTAACACTGGGCTCTCAGGAAAAGCCCAAGGAACGCACTCTTTGAAACGGTACTCGTGTGGACAAAAATCGGCATTGTGAAATTTTTATTGAATCCCGGCTCAATTTCTGTCCTTCGCCGTCAATGTGAAGGTCCAAGGGTTACAGTAAACCTGCTGTGGAGCATCGGAATCAAACACTGGGCTCCCAGGGAAAGGTCCAAGGAACGGACTCTTCGAAACGTTACTCCTGTGGACAGAAATTGGCATTGTGAATTTTGTATTGAATCCCGATGCAATATCTGTGTTCGTCGTCGATGTGAAGGTCCAAGGGTTACAGTAAACGTGCTGTGAAGCATCGGAATCTAACACTGGACTTTCAGGAAAGGCCCAAGTAACAGACTCTTCGAAACGTTACTCGTGTGCACAGAAATCGGCATTGTGAATTTTGTATTGAACCCCGACGCAGTTTCTGTGTTTCGTCCTCAATGTGAAGCTCCAAGGGTTACAGTAAACGTGCTGTGAAGCATCGGAACTTAAACTGGGCTTTCAGGAAAGGCCCAAGGAACGGAATCTTAGAAACGTTACTCGTGTGGTCAGAAATTGGCATTTTGAACTTTGTATTGAATCCCGAAGCAATTTCTGTGTTTCATCGTCAATGTGAAGGTACGAGGGTTACAGTAAACGTGCTGTGAAGCATCGGAATCTAACACTGGGCTCTCAGGAAAGGCCCAATAAACGGACTCTTCGAAACGTTACTCGTGTGGACAGAAATCGGCATTGTGAATTTTGTATTGAATTCCGATGCAATTTCTGTGTTTCGTCGTCAATGTGAAGGTAGAAGGGTTACAGTAAACGTGCTGTGAAGCAGCGGATTCTAACACTGGGCTCCCAGGAATGGCCCACAAAAAGGAATCTTAGAAACGTTACTCGTGTGGATAGAAATCGGCATTGTGAATTTTGTTTTGAATCCCGATGCAATTTCTCTGTTTCGTCGTCAATGTGAAGGGCCAAGGGTTACAGTAAACGTGCTATGAAGCATCGGAATCTGACACTGGGCTCTCGGAGAAGGCCCAAGGAACGGACTCCTCGAACCGTTACTCGTGTGGACAGAAATCGGCATTGTGAATTTTTTTTGAATCCGGACGCAATTTCTGTGCTTCATCGTCAATGTGAAGGTCCAAGGGTTACAGCAAACGTGCTGTGAAGCATCGGACACTAACACTGGACTTTCAGGAAATTCCCAAGGAACAGACTCTTCGAAACGGTACTCGTGTGGACAGATATCGGCATTGTGAATTTTGTATTGAATCCAGTGCAAATTCTGTGCTTCGTTGACAATCTGAAGGTCCAAGGGTTACATTAAACCTGCTGTGAAGCATCGGAATATAACATTGGGCTCTCAGGAAAGGCCCAAAGAACGGACTCTTCGAAACGTGACTCGTGTGGACAGATATCGGCATTGTGAATTTTGTATTGAATCCCGATGCAATTTCTGTGTTTCGTCGTCAATGTGAAGGTAGAAGGGGTACAATAAACGTGCTGTGAAGCATCGGAATCTAACACTGGGCTCTCAGGAAAGGCCCAATAAACGGACTCTTCGAAACGTTACTCGTGTGGACAGAAATTGGCATTGTGAACTTTGTATTGAATTCCAATGCAATTTCTGTGTTTCGTCGTCAATGTGAAGGTAGAAGGGGTACAGTAAACGTGCTGTGAAGCATCGGAATCTAACACTGGGCTCGCAGGAATGGCCCAAAAAAGGAATCTTAGAAACGTTACTCGTGTGGATAGAAATCGGCATTGTGAATATTGTTTTGAATCCCGATGCAATTTCTGTGTTTCGTCGTCAATGTGAAGGTCCAAGGGTTACAGTAATCCTGCTGTGGAGCATCGGAATCTAACACTGGGCTCCCAGGAAAGGCCCAAATAACAGACTTTTTGAAATGTTACTTTCGTGGACAGAAATTGGCATTGTGAATTTTTTATTGAGTCTCGAGGCAATTTCTGTGTTTCAACGTCAATGTGAAGGTCCAAGGGTTACAGTTAAGGTGCTGTGAAGCATTGGAATCAAACACTGGGCTCTCAGGGAAGGACCAATAAACGGACTCTTCGAAACGTTACACGAGTGGACAGAAATCGGCGTTGTGAATTTTTTATCGAATCCCGATGCAATTTCTGTATTTCATCGTCAATGCAAAGGTCCAAGGGTTACAGTAAACCGGCTGTGGAGCATCGGAATCTAACACTGGGCTCCCAGGAATGCCCCAAATAACAGACCTTTTGAAATGTTACACCTGTGCACAGAAATTGGCATTGTGAATTTTTTATTGAATCGCGACGCAATTTCTGAGTTTCATCGTCAATGTGAAGGTCCAAGGGTTACAGTAAACGTGGTGTGAAGCATCGGAATCTAACACTGGGCTCTCAGGAAAAGCCCAAGGAACGCACTCTTCAAAACGGTACTCGTGTGGACAAAAATCGGCATTGTGAATTTTTTATTGAATCCCGGCTCAATTTCTGTGTTTCGTCGTCAATGTGAAGGTCCAAGGTTTACAGTAAACCTGGTGTGGAGCATCGGAATCTAACACTGGGCTCCCAGGATAGGCCCAAAGAACAGACTTTTTGAAATGTTACTCCTGTGGGAAGAAATAGGCATTGTGAATTTTGTATTGATCCCGCAGCAATATCTGTGCTTCATCGTCAATGTGAAGGTCCAAGGGTTACAGTAAACGAGCTGTGAAGCATTGGAACCCAACACTGGGCTCCCAGGAAAGGTCCAAGGAACGGACTCTTCGAAACGTTACTCCTGTGGACAGAAATAGGCATTGTGAATTTTGTATTGAATCCCGATGCAATATCTGTGTTCGTCGTCAATGTGAAGGTCCAAGGGTTACAGAAAACGTGCTGTGCAGCATCGGACACTAACAGTGGACTTTCAGGAAAGGCCCAAGGAACAGACTCTTCGAAACGTTACTCGTGTGCACAGAAATCGGCATTGTGTATTTTGTATTGAATCCCGATGCAATTTCTGTGTTTCGTCGTCAATGTTAAGGTCCAAGGGTTACAGTAAAAGTGCTATGAAGCATCGGAATCTGACACTGGGCTCTCGGAAAAGGCCCAAGGAACGGACTCTTCGAAACGTTACTCGTGTGGACAGAAATCGGCATTGTGATTTTTTTTTTAATCCGGATGCAATTTCTGTGCTTCATCGTCAATGTGAAGGTCCAAGGGTTACAGTAAACGTGCTGTGAAGCATCGGAATCTAACACTGGGATCTCAGGAAAGGCCCAAGGAACGGAATCTTAGAAACGTTACTCGTGTGGACAGAAATCAGCATTGTGAATTTTGAAATGAATCCCGATGCTATTTCTGTGTATCGTCGTCAATGTGAAGGTCCAAGGGATTGCAGTAAACGTGCTGTGGAGCATCGGAATCTAGCACTGGGCTCCCAGGAAAGGCCCAAGGAACGGAATCTCAGAAACGTTACTCGTGTGGACAGAAATCGGCATTGTGAATTTTGTATTGAATCCCGATGCAATTTCCGTGTATCGTCGTCAATGTGAAGGTCCAATTGTTACAGTAATCGTGCTGTGAAGCATCGGAAACTAACACTGCGATCTCAGGAAAGGCCCAAGGAAGGGACTCTTCGAAACATTACTCGTGTGTACAGAAATCGGCATTGTGGATTTTGTATTGAATCCCGATGCAATTTCTGTGTTTCGTCGTCAATGTGAAGGTCCAAGGGTTACAGTAAACCTGCTGTGGAGCATCGGAATCTCACACTGGGCTCCCAGGAAAGGCCCAAATAACAGACTTTTTGAAAGGTTAATCCTGTGGACAGAAGTCGGCATTGTGAATTTTTAATTGAATCTCAATGCAATTTCTGTGTTTCATCGTCAATGTGAAGGACCAAGGGTTACAGTAAACGTGCTGGGAAGCATCGGAATCTAACACTGGGCTCTCAGGAAAGGCCCAAGGAACGGAATCTTAGAAACGTTACTTCTGTGGACAGATATCGGCATTGTGAATTTTGTATTGAATCCCGATGCAAATACTGTGTCTCGTCGTCAATGTGAAGGTACAAGGGTTACAGTAAACGTGCTGTGAAGCATCGGAATCTAACACTGGACTTTCAGGAAAGGCCCAAGTAAGAGACTCTTCGAAACGTTACTCGTGTGGGCAGAAATCGGCATTGTGAATTTTGTATTGAATCCCGATGCAATTTCTGTGTATCGTCGTCAATGTGAAGGTACAAGGGTTACAGTAAGCGTGCTGAGAAGCATCGAAATCCAACACTGGGCTCCCAGGAATGGCCCAAGGAGCGGACTCTTCGAAACGTTACTCCTGTGGACAGAAATTGGCATTGTGAATTTTGTACCAAACCCCGATGCAATTTCTGTGTTTCATCGTCAATGTGATGGTCCAAGGGTTACAGTAAACGTGCTGTGAAGCATCGGAATCTGACACTGGGCTCTCGGAAAAGGCCCAAGGAACGGATTCTTCGAAACGTTATTCATGTGTACATAAATCGGTATTGTGAATTTTGTATTGAATCCCGATGCATTTTCTGTGTTCGTCGTCAATTTGAAGGTCCAAGGGTTACAGTAGACGTTCTGTGAAGCATCGGACACTAACACTCGACATTCAGGAAAGTCTCAAGGAACAGACACTTCGAAACGTTACTCGTGTGGACAGAAATCGGCATTGTGAATTTTGTATTGAATCTAGTGCAAATTCTGTGTTTCGTCGTCAATGTTAAGGTCCAAAGGTTACAGTAAACGTGCTGTAAATCAACATAATCTAACACTGGGCTCTCAGGAAAGGCTCAAGGAGTGGACTCTTCAAAACAGTACTCGTGTGGACAAAGATCGGCATTGTGAATTTTGTACTGGATCCCCATTCGAATTCTGTGTTTCGTCGTCAATGTGAAGGTCCATGGGTTACTGTAAAATCGCTGTGGAACATCGGAATATAACACTGGGCTCCCAGGAAAGGCCCAAATAACAGACCTTTTGAAATGTTACTCCTGTGGACAGAAAATGGCATTGTGAAATTTTTATTGAATCTCGATGCAATTTCTGTGTTTCATCGTGAATGTTAAGCTCCAAGGGTTACAGTAAACGTGCTATGAAGCATCGGAATCTGACACAGGGCTCTCGGAAAAGGCCCAAGGAACGGACTCTTCGAAACGTTACTCCTGTGGACAGAAATTGGCATTGTGAATTTTGTGTTGAATCCCGATGCAATATCTGTGTTCGTCGTCAATGTGATGGTCCAAGGGTTACAGTAAACGTGCTGTGAAGCATCGGAATCTAACACTGGACTTTCAGGAAAGGCCCAAGTAGCAGACTCTTCGAAACGTTACTCGTGTGCACAGAAATCGGCATTGTGAATTTTGTGTTGAATCCCGATGCAATTTCTGTGTTTCGTCGTCAATGTAAAGGTCCAACGGTTACAGTAAACCTGGTGTGGAACATCGGAATATAACACTGGGCTCCCAGGAAAGGCCCAAATACCAGACCTTTTGAAATGTTAATCCTGTAGACAGAAATTGGCATTGTGAAATTTTTATTGAATCTCGATGCAATTTCTGTGTTTCATCGTCAATGCGAAGGTCCAAGGGTTACAGTAAACGTGCTGTGAAGCATCGGAATCTAACACTGGGCTCTCAGGTTAGGCCCAATAAACGGACTCTTCGAAACGTTACTCGTGTGGACCGAAATCGGCATTGTGAATTTCGTATTGAATCCCGATGCAATTTCTGTATTTCGTCGTCAATGTGAAGGTCCAAGGGTTACAGTAAACCTGCTGTGGAGCATCGGAGTCTAACACTGGGCTCCCAGGAAAGGCCCAAATAACAGACCTTTTGAAATGTTACTCCTGTGGACAGAAATTGGCATTGTGAATTTTGTATTGAATCCAGTGCAAATTCTGAGTTTCGTCGTCAATGTTAAGGTCCAAAGGTTACAGTAAACGTGCTGTAAATCAACATAATCTAACACTGGGCTCTCAGGAAAGGCTCAAGGAGTGGACTCTTCAAAACAGTACTCGTGTGGACAAAGATCGGCATTGTGAATTTTGTACTGGATCCCCATTCAATTTCTGTGTTTCGTCGTCAATGTGAAGGTCCATGGGTTACTGTAAAATCGCTGTGGAACATCGGAATATAACACTGGGCTCCCAGGAAAGGCCCGATTACAGACCTTTTGAAATGTTACTCCTGTGGACAGAAAATGGCATTGTGAAATTTTTATTGAATCTCGATGCAATTTCTGTGTTTCATCGTGAATGTGAAGGTCCAAGGGTTACAGTAAACGTGCTGTGAAGCATCGGAATCTAACACTGGGCTCTCAGGAAAAGCCCAAGGAACGCACTCTTCGAAACGGTACTCATGTGGACAAAAATCGGCATTGTGAATTTTTTATTGAATCCCGGCACAATTTCTGTGCTTCGTCGTCAATGTGAAGGTCCAAGGGTTACAGTAAACCTGCTGTGGAGCATCGGAATCTAACACTGGGCTCCTAGGAAATGTCCAAAGGAACGGACTCTTCGAAACGTTACTCCTGTGGACAGAAATTGGCATTGTGAATTTTGTATTGAATCCCGATGCAATATCTGTGTTCGTCGTCAATGTGAAGGTCCAAGGGTTACAGTAAACGTGCAGTGAAGCATCGGAATCTAACACTGGACTTTCAGGAAAGGCCCAAGTAGCAGACTCTTCGAAACGTTACTTGTGTGCACAGAAATCGGCATTGTGAATTTCGTGTTGAATCCCGATGCAATTTCTGTGTTCCGTCGTCAATGTTAAGCTCCAAGGGTTACAGTAAACGTGCTATGAAGCATCGGAATCTGACACTGGGCTCTCGGAAAAGGCCCAAGGAACGGACTCTTCGAAACGTTACTCCTGTGGACAGAAATTGGCATTGTGAATTTTGTATTGAATCCCGATGCAATATCTGTGTTCGTCGTCAATGTGATGGTCCAAGGGTTACAGTAAACGTGCTGTGAAGCATCGGAATCTAACACTGGACTTTCAGGAAAGGCCCAAGTAGCAGACTCTTCGAAACGTTACTCGTGTGCACAGAAATCGGCATTGTGAATTTTGTGTTGAATCCCGATGCAATTTCTGTGTTTCGTCGTCAATGTAAAGGTCCAACGGTTACAGTAAACCTGCTGTGGAACATCGGAATATAACACTGGGCTCCCAGGAAAGGCCCAAATACCAGACCTTTTGAAATGTTAATCCTGTAGACAGAAATTGGCATTGTGAAATTTTTATTGAATCTCGATGCAATTTCTGTGTTTCATCGTCAATGTGAAGGTCCAAGGGTTACAGTAAACGTGCTGTGAAGCATCGGAATCTAACACTGGGCTCTCAGGTTAGGCCCAATAAACGGACTCTTCGAAACGTTACTCGTGTGGACCGAAATCGGCATTGTGAATTTCGTATTGAATCCCGATGCAATTTCTGTATTTCGTCGTCAATGTGAAGGTCCAAGGGTTACAGTAAACCTGCTGTGGAGCATCGGAGTCTAACACTGAGCTCCCAGGAAAGGCCCAAATAACAGACCTTTTGAAATGTTACTCCTGTGGACAGAAATTGGCATTGTGAATTTTTTATTGAATCGCGACGCAATTTCTGAGTTTCATCGTCAGTGTGAAGGTCCAAGGTATAAAGGCACATTTGCATGCCGTGCGTGAGTTTCCTCGGAAACGCGAAATCTTAATTAAATAATTAATCTCTGACAAATAAATAAAGCCTATGGCACAGAACTGCAGCGCTATGTCGCTGATAAAACAAAAAACCCAATTACGATACTCTTATGTTTCATTAAGAAGGGGAGGTCTTGGATAAGTGGTGCGGGAAGCACGTATATTTTATTAACTGGCACACCGCCATATTTGATGTTATATAGGAACACTGCGAGTTGCAATCTTACTAGGCACTCGATACTGTAAAGAATCTATATTTATGAAAGTAAGTAGAATTATTTAACTGTAGGCTTATTGGTTGAATATATCTGATTTAACTAACTGTGTAAACTTTTTATGTTTAGTAGACAGTCACCTCTGTACGACGTATTGACATGGCTGGCAAATTATTCTAATATTGAGATTTAGATTTGAGTACGCACCTACTGCAGCAGTCTTTGGAAACGATTTAAATACGAAGTCCGATTATTTGAGTCTTATTTCACGGTCAACTACGAATAACATTGCATTTACGAAAAAGCCATTGTCAAGCGTCTGATGCCAAACAATTAAACGTCCACGTTCCAGATAAGCAAATATTAATTACAACCAATCACTATCATATAGATAGAAAAATTAATATTTTATTTTATTTTATTTCTTTTATAAAGGGTTACAGTAAACGTGCTGTGAAGCTTCGGAATCTAACACTGGGCTCTCAGGAAAAGCCCAAGGAACGCACTCTTCGAAACGGTACTCGTGTGGACAAAAATCGGCATTGTGAAATTTTTATTGAATCCCGGCTCAATTTCTGTCCTTCGCCGTCAATGTGAAGGTCCAAGGGTTACAGTAAACCTGCTGTGGAGCATCGGAATCAAACACTGGGCTCCCAGGGAAAGGTCCAAGGAACGGACTCTTCGAAACGTTACTCCTGTGGACAGAAATTGGCATTGTGAATTTTGTATTGAATCCCGATGCAATATCTGTGTTCGTCGTCGATGTGAAGGTCCAAGGGTTACAGTAAACGTGCTGTGAAGCATCGGAATCTAACACTGGACTTTCAGGAAAGGCCCAAGTAACAGACTCTTCGAAACGTTACTCGTGTGCACAGAAATCGGCATTGTGAATTTTGTATTGAACCCCGACGCAGTTTCTGTGTTTCGTCCTCAATGTGAAGCTCCAAGGGTTACAGTAAACGTGCTGTGAAGCATCGGAACTTAAACTGGGCTTTCAGGAAAGGCCCAAGGAACGGAATCTTAGAAACGTTACTCGTGTGGTCAGAAATTGGCATTTTGAACTTTGTATTGAATCCCGAAGCAATTTCTGTGTTTCATCGTCAATGTGAAGGTACGAGGGTTACAGTAAACGTGCTGTGAAGCATCGGAATCTAACACTGGGCTCTCAGGAAAGGCCCAATAAACGGACTCTTCGAAACGTTACTCGTGTGGACAGAAATCGGCATTGTGAATTTTGTATTGAATTCCGATGCAATTTCTGTGTTTCGTCGTCAATGTGAAGGTAGAAGGGTTACAGTAAACGTGCTGTGAAGCAGCGGATTCTAACACTGGGCTCCCAGGAATGGCCCACAAAAAGGAATCTTAGAAACGTTACTCGTGTGGATAGAAATCGGCATTGTGAATTTTGTTTTGAATCCCGATGCAATTTCTCTGTTTCGTCGTCAATGTGAAGGGCCAAGGGTTACAGTAAACGTGCTATGAAGCATCGGAATCTGACACTGGGCTCTCGGAGAAGGCCCAAGGAACGGACTCCTCGAACCGTTACTCGTGTGGACAGAAATCGGCATTGTGAATTTTTTTTGAATCCGGACGCAATTTCTGTGCTTCATCGTCAATGTGAAGGTCCAAGGGTTACAGTAAACGTGCTGTGAAGCATCGGACACTAACACTGGACTTTCAGGAAATTCCCAAGGAACAGACTCTTCGAAACGGTACTCGTGTGGACAGATATCGGCATTGTGAATTTTGTATTGAATCCAGTGCAAATTCTGTGCTTCGTTGACAATCTGAAGGTCCAAGGGTTACATTAAACCTGCTGTGAAGCATCGGAATATAACATTGGGCTCTCAGGAAAGGCCCAAAGAACGGACTCTTCGAAACGTGACTCGTGTGGACAGATATCGGCATTGTGAATTTTGTATTGAATCCCGATGCAATTTCTGTGTTTCGTCGTCAATGTGAAGGTAGAAGGGGTACGATATACGTGCTGTGAAGCATCGGAATCTAACACTGGGCTCTCAGGAAAGGCCCAATAAACGGACTCTTCGAAACGTTACTCGTGTGGACAGAAATTGGCATTGTGAACTTTGTATTGAATTCCAATGCAATTTCTGTGTTTCGTCGTCAATGTGAAGGTAGAAGGGGTACAGTAAACGTGCTGTGAAGCATCGGAATCTAACACTGGGCTCGCAGGAATGGCCCAAAAAAGGAATCTTAGAAACGTTACTCGTGTGGATAGAAATCGGCATTGTGAATATTGTTTTGAATCCCGATGCAATTTCTGTGTTTCAACGTCAATGTGAAGGTCCAAGGGTTACAGTTAAGGTGCTGTGAAGCATTGGAATCAAACACTGGGCTCTCAGGGAAGGACCAATAAACGGACTCTTCGAAACGTTACTCGAGTGGACAGAAATCGGCGTTGTGAATTTTTTATCGAATCCCGATGCAATTTCTGTATTTCATCGTCAATGCAAAGGTCCAAGGTTTACAGTAAACCTGGTGTGGAGCATCGGAATCTAACACTGGGCTCCCAGGATAGGCCCAAAGAACAGACTTTTTGAAATGTTACTCCTGTGGGAAGAAATAGGCATTGTGAATTTTGTATTGATCCCGCAGCAATATCTGTGCTTCATCGTCAATGTGAAGGTCCAAGGGTTACAGTAAACGAGCTGTGAAGCATTGGAACCCAACACTGGGCTCCCAGGAAAGGTCCAAGGAACGGACTCTTCGAAACGTTACTCCTGTGGACAGAAATAGGCATTGTGAATTTTGTATTGAATCCCGATGCAATATCTGTGTTCGTCGTCAATGTGAAGGTCCAAGGGTTACAGAAAACGTGCTGTGCAGCATCGGACACTAACAGTGGACTTTCAGGAAAGGCCCAAGGAACAGACTCTTCGAAACGTTACTCGTGTGCACAGAAATCGGCATTGTGTATTTTGTATTGAATCCCGATGCAATTTCTGTGTTTCGTCGTCAATGTTAAGGTCCAAGGGTTACAGTAAAAGTGCTATGAAGCATCGGAATCTGACACTGGGCTCTCGGAAAAGGCCCAAGGAACGGACTCTTCGAAACGTTACTCGTGTGGACAGAAATCGGCATTGTGATTTTTTTTTAATCCGGATGCAATTTCTGTGCTTCATCGTCAATGTGAAGGTCCAAGGGTTACAGTAAACGTGCTGTGAAGCATCGGAATCTAACACTGGGATCTCAGGAAAGGCCCAAGGAACGGAATCTTAGAAACGTTACTCGTGTGGACAGAAATCAGCATTGTGAATTTTGAAATGAATCCCGATGCTATTTCTGTGTATCGTCGTCAATGTGAAGGTCCAAGGGATTGCAGTAAACGTGCTGTGGAGCATCGGAATCTAGCACTGGGCTCCCAGGAAAGGCCCAAGGAACGGAATCTCAGAAACGTTACTCGTGTGGACAGAAATCGGCATTGTGAATTTTGTATTGAATCCCGATGCAATTTCCGTGTATCGTCGTCAATGTGAAGGTCCAATTGTTACAGTAATCGTGCTGTGAAGCATCGGAAACTAACACTGCGATCTCAGGAAAGGCCCAAGGAAGGGACTCTTCGAAGCATTACTCGTGTGTACAGAAATCGGCATTGTGGATTTTGTATTGAATCCCGATGCAATTTCTGTGTTTCGTCGTCAATGTGAAGGTCCAAGGGTTACAGTAAACCTGCTGTGGAGCATCGGAATCTCACACTGGGCTCCCAGGAAAGGCCCAAATAACAGACTTTTTGAAAGGTTAATCCTGTGGACAGAAGTCGGCATTGTGAATTTTTAATTGAATCTCAATGCAATTTCTGTGTTTCATCGTCAATGTGAAGGACCAAGGGTTACAGTAAACGTGCTGGGAAGCATCGGAATCTAACACTGGGCTCTCAGGAAAGGCCCAAGGAACGGAATCTTAGAAACGTTACTTCTGTGGACAGATATCGGCATTGTGAATTTTGTATTGAATCCCGATGCAAATACTGTGTCTCGTCGTCAATGTGAAGGTACAAGGGTTACAGTAAACGTGCTGTGAAGCATCGGAATCTAACACTGGACTTTCAGGAAAGGCCCAAGTAAGAGACTCTTCGAAACGTTACTCGTGTGGGCAGAAATCGGCATTGTGAATTTTGTATTGAATCCCGATGCAATTTCTGTGTTTCATCGTCAATGTGATGGTCCAAGGGTTACAGTAAACGTGCTGTGAAGCATCGGAATCTGACACTGGGCTCTCGGAAAAGGCCCAAGGAACGGATTCTTCGAAACGTTATTCATGTGTACATAAATCGGTATTGTGAATTTTGTATTGAATCCCGATGCATTTTCTGTGTTCGTCGTCAATTTGAAGGTCCAAGGGTTACAGTAGACGTTCTGTGAAGCATCGGACACTAACACTCGACATTCAGGAAAGTCTCAAGGAACAGACACTTCGAAACGTTACTCGTGTGGACAGAAATCGGCATTGTGAATTTTGTATTGAATCCAGTGCAAATTCTGTGTTTCGTCGTCAATGTTAAGGTCCAAAGGTTACAGTAAACGTGCTGTAAATCAACATAATCTAACACTGGGCTCTCAGGAAAGGCTCAAGGAGTGGACTCTTCAAAACAGTACTCGTGTGGACAAAGATCGGCATTGTGAATTTTGTACTGGATCCCCATTCGAATTCTGTGTTTCGTCGTCAATGTGAAGGTCCATGGGTTACTGTAAAATCGCTGTGGAACATCGGAATATAACACTGGGCTCCCAGGAAAGGCCCAAATAACAGACCTTTTGAAATGTTACTCCTGTGGACAGAAAATGGCATTGTGAAATTTTTATTGAATCTCGATGCAATTTCTGTGTTTCATCGTGAATGTTAAGCTCCAAGGGTTACAGTAAACGTGCTATGAAGCATCGGAATCTGACACAGGGCTCTCGGAAAAGGCCCAAGGAACGGACTCTTCGAAACGTTACTCCTGTGGACAGAAATTGGCATTGTGAATTTTGTATTGAATCCCGATGCAATATCTGTGTTCGTCGTCAATGTGATGGTCCAAGGGTTACAGTAAACGTGCTGTGAAGCATCGGAATCTAACACTGGACTTTCAGGAAAGGCCCAAGTAGCAGACTCTTCGAAACGTTACTCGTGTGCACAGAAATCGGCATTGTGAATTTTGTGTTGAATCCCGATGCAATTTCTGTGTTTCGTCGTCAATGTAAAGGTCCAACGGTTACAGTAAACCTGCTGTGGAACATCGGAATATAACACTGGGCTCCCAGGAAAGGCCCAAATACCAGACCTTTTGAAATGTTAATCCTGTAGACAGAAATTGGCATTGTGAAATTTTTATTGAATCTCGATGCAATTTCTGTGTTTCATCGTCAATGCGAAGGTCCAAGGGTTACAGTAAACGTGCTGTGAAGCATCGGAATCTAACACTGGGCTCTCAGGTTAGGCCCAATAAACGGACTCTTCGAAACGTTACTCGTGTGGACCGAAATCGGCATTGTGAATTTCGTATTGAATCCCGATGCAATTTCTGTATTTCGTCGTCAATGTGAAGGTCCAAGGGTTACAGTAAACCTGCTGTGGAGCATCGGAGTCTAACACTGGGCTCCCAGGAAAGGCCCAAATAACAGACCTTTTGAAATGTTACTCCTGTGGACAGAAATTGGCATTGTGAATTTTGTATTGAATCCAGTGCAAATTCTGAGTTTCGTCGTCAATGTTAAGGTCCAAAGGTTACAGTAAACGTGCTGTAAATCAACATAATCTAACACTGGGCTCTCAGGAAAGGCTCAAGGAGTGGACTCTTCAAAACAGTACTCGTGTGGACAAAGATCGGCATTGTGAATTTTGTACTGGATCCCCATTCAATTTCTGTGTTTCGTCGTCAATGTGAAGGTCCATGGGTTACTGTAAAATCGCTGTGGAACATCGGAATATAACACTGGGCTCCCAGGAAAGGCCCCATTACAGACCTTTTGAAATGTTACTCCTGTGGACAGAAAATGGCATTGTGAAATTTTTATTGAATCTCGATGCAATTTCTGTGTTTCATCGTGAATGTGAAGGTCCAAGGGTTACAGTAAACGTGCTGTGAAGCATCGGAATCTAACACTGGGCTCTCAGGAAAAGCCCAAGGAACGCACTCTTCGAAACGGTACTCATGTGGACAAAAATCGGCATTGTGAATTTTTTATTGAATCCCGGCACAATTTCTGTGCTTCGTCGTCAATGTGAAGGTCCAAGGGTTACAGTAAACCTGCTGTGGAGCATCGGAATCTAACACTGGGCTCCTAGGAAATGTCCAAAGGAACGGACTCTTCGAAACGTTACTCCTGTGGACAGAAATTGGCATTGTGAATTTTGTATTGAATCCCGATGCAATATCTGTGTTCGTCGTCAATGTGAAGGTCCAAGGGTTACAGTAAACGTGCAGTGAAGCATCGGAATCTAACACTGGACTTTCAGGAAAGGCCCAAGTAGCAGACTCTTCGAAACGTTACTTGTGTGCACAGAAATCGGCATTGTGAATTTCGTGTTGAATCCCGATGCAATTTCTGTGTTCCGTCGTCAATGTTAAGCTCCAAGGGTTACAGTAAACGTGCTATGAAGCATCGGAATCTGACACTGGGCTCTCGGAAAAGGCCCAAGGAACGGACTCTTCGAAACGTTACTCCTGTGGACAGAAATTGGCATTGTGAATTTTGTATTGAATCCCGATGCAATATCTGTGTTCGTCGTCAATGTGATGGTCCAAGGGTTACAGTAAACGTGCTGTGAAGCATCGGAATCTAACACTGGACTTTCAGGAAAGGCCCAAGTAGCAGACTCTTCGAAACGTTACTCGTGTGCACAGAAATCGGCATTGTGAATTTTGTGTTGAATCCCGATGCAATTTCTGTGTTTCGTCGTCAATGTAAAGGTCCAACGGTTACAGTAAACCTGCTGTGGAACATCGGAATATAACACTGGGCTCCCAGGAAAGGCCCAAATACCAGACCTTTTGAAATGTTAATCCTGTAGACAGAAATTGGCATTGTGAAATTTTTATTGAATCTCGATGCAATTTCTGTGTTTCATCGTCAATGTGAAGGTCCAAGGGTTACAGTAAACGTGCTGTGAAGCATCGGAATCTAACACTGGGCTCTCAGGTTAGGCCCAATAAACGGACTCTTCGAAACGTTACTCGTGTGGACCGAAATCGGCATTGTGAATTTCGTATTGAATCCCGATGCAATTTCTGTATTTCGTCGTCAATGTGAAGGTCCAAGGGTTACAGTAAACCTGCTGTGGAGCATCGGAGTCTAACACTGAGCTCCCAGGAAAGGCCCAAATAACAGACCTTTTGAAATGTTACTCCTGTGGACAGAAATTGGCATTGTGAATTTTTTATTGAATCGCGACGCAATTTCTGAGTTTCATCGTCAGTGTGAAGGTCCAAGGTATAAAGGCACATTTGCATGCCGTGCGTGAGTTTCCTCGGAAACGCGAAATCTTAATTAAATAATTAATCTCTGACAAATAAATAAAGCCTATGGCACAGAACTGCAGCGCTATGTCGCTGATAAAACAAAAAACACAATTACGATACTCTTATGTTTCATTAAGAAGGGGAAGTCTTGGATAAGTGGTGCGGGAAGCACGTATATTTTATTAACTGGCACACTGCCATATTTGATGTTATATAAGAACACTGCGAGTTGCAATCTTACTAGGCACTCGATACTGTAAAGAATCTATATTTATGAAAGTAAGTAGAATTATTTAACTGTAGGCTTATTGGTTGAATATATCTGATTTAACTAACTGTGTAAACTTTTTATGTTTAGCAGACAGTCACCTCTGTACGACGTATTGACATGACTGGCAAATTATTCTAATATTGAGATTTAGATTTGAGTACGCACCTACTGCAGCAGTCTTTGGAAACGATTTAAATACGAAGTCCGATTATTTGAGTCTTATTTCACGGTCAACTACGAATAACATTGCATTTACGAAAAAGCCATTGTCAAGCGTCTGATGCCAAATAATTAAACGTCCACGTTCCAGATAAGCAAATATTAATTACAACCAATCACTATCATACAGATAGAAAAATTAATATTTTATTTTATTTTATTTATTTTATATTGGCGACTGCGTGTCGGACTTGTTATTTTGTCATTTGTTACATTGTTCTCTTTGTTTCATGTGAAAAATCAACTTTCTGGACCTGGACTTGACTATATGAGAAATAACAAAAATCTGAAGATATTTGCCAATTATAAAATTTTGCGGGAAGACGCAATGAAGCTTCCAGCTAAATAAGGTAAGACGCAGCATCTTTGCATTGGCAGGCTTGACCAGACGCATAATTCAGTGTATTAGCTCTTCAGTAGATTCTGTAGTATTTCTTTCGCGCGTAGCAGTTTTCAGTGATAACTTTCATTCTCAGTACTTTTCCTTAAACAATAACTTCTGCAACAATACCAATACACGAGTGTACAATATGGCCGACTTCTGTACGATACGTTGTAACACGGACAGCAGCCATTAACAATAATCCCATATTCATTTTACATTTCTAAATTAACAAACAGTCATTGTTGCTACGAGCGATTCTTGCTCAACTGCATTTTATTTTAAAACCAGTGTCAAACATTATTTTCTTGAAACATATATCACGTGTGGCATGGTCATAACTAGAAAACAATACGCAAAGATGGAACAGCAAAGACATACTATTCAGACGCAATCCGACTCGGACGAGAGACAAGTGTTAGAAAATGACTTTACGACAGCAACCGGTAGTGACGATTCATCAAATATTGACGCAAGTGTTAACGGAAATTTTGACAATAGGCCGTCCACCACAAAAATTTCAAAGTCTCAGTCAGAGCCCATGTTAATACATGACGTCACGTCTAATGACGCGGCGGGGGCAGAGACCTTGCAAACAGTAAACATTGCCAACATGTTACAAATGCTAATGAAACAGAACGCGGAAAACATGGCAACCTTAAAGACACAGTTAAAGACACAAAATGACGAAATTAAATCTGATCTCATAGCAATCAAGACAGGTAATGACACTTTATGTAAACGTGTAGAACTTATAGACGCCACACTGACCAAACAGATGACTGAGCTCGGTACGAAATTTTGCAAGCTTAATACGATACAAGAAAAGACTACAAATGACGTAGCACTTTTACAGACACAATTAAAAAACCTTAATGTCACGTGTGAAGCTCTTACTGAACAAATTCAAACATATCCTTCAGTACACGACAAGCTTGAAAAACGAATTACTGACGTGCAGAATAAATTTGACGATGTTGAACAACACCTGACTGACATCTTACAATCTGATGCCACAGCTCATTTTCAGAATATTAATAAAGAATTTCATGATTGGGTAGAGAACAAAGACAAACATTTTGATAGATGCATACGTGAAAATTTACCAACAATTGTGCACGACTCCGTAGCGGAATACATCACTAATAACACACACCTGATTAGTGACGCAGTACAATCCGTCACTGCACCCATGAGACAATTCACCGATCAACCACAGTCTGAATGTAACGAAGATATCAGTCAAAATGTACAGTTCAGAAAACAATATACATTCGAGTATGACGCACACATACCGCACACGACAAACACACAAGAACAAAACACACCACGACTACAACACATACCACGACGTGCAACCACAAACACAAGCTATTATCATGGTAAACCACAGCAACATTATCGTAATTACTCGCCAGCTGAACATTGCAGTAATTACAGTGGAAGAAATCCATATCATAATGCAAAGGAAGAAGAAAGCTTAATAAAACACAGGCAATTTCAGGCTTTTATCCCAGAAAAACGAACCATTCATCCGGTGATTTTTCTTAAATCTTTTAGTAACGCATTTCCACGCACTTGGAGTGACCGGAAAAAGATTTCATATATTATCGGTTACATCCAAGGCGATGCAGCTGTCTGGGCATACAGTCAAGCTGACGTATGTACCACGTACAGTGAGTTTGAGCGTGCCTTTCTGAACAAATTCTGGTCGCAATCCGTCCAGGAGCGACTCAGGAGACAAATTTTAGAACCTGAAACTTTTAACAGTAAAAATGGTAACTTACGCAGATATTTTGAAAAATACTTGAACATGGGACATTTTTTAGACGAACCAGTCGCAACACGTGATATACTCCGTGCGTTGAAGGCCAAATTGCCTTTCAACATTAAAGAAAAACTCTTACATATTCCGGATGACGATCCAGATTATTTTTTAACAGCTTTAGATTCGGTCGAGATGCTACTAGAAGATCAGCGCTTCGTGCGGCAAAACAGCAGCCACAATGTTTATACTAGTGGTATGCAAAACATGCAGGCTTGCCAACTCAATTCTGGCGCGCCCACAGTTGGATACGCGGTACAGCAAAAACAGCAAACTCACATGCCGTCTCAATACGGAAATCAAAATCAACACGCGTATTCCAATACGAACAACAGTTACAACAGTAATAACACTCCATGCGGCAATCCATACAAAAGGCACCGCGGTAATAACAACAACGGTAACAACGGATACAAATGTAACAACAAAAACACAAACAGAAATAGAAATAATAATAACTACGAGCCAAGACAGCATCAAGGCTGGACTCGTAGCGATCAATACTTTCATTCAAACACTGCTTTACCACAGCAGCCACCAGGACAAAATTGGAGCATACTTTACGACCGACAGGTAAGTTATAATGCGCAACAGCAACAACAACCGCAAAAGTTTGGAGATCACAACAGGCAATATCCGAATGTGAATATAATAGAAATGACACCTGATACACAACCTCAATCTGTGTCAGTACCTAATACAAATGCTAATCCAACAAACTAGAAACAGTCACTTCTATGCCCCGGGTCGTGGCTGAAGAATTCTTGGGGGGCGACTTCTATGTTAATCAGTTATTTGACACCACAATTGAACAACAAAATATTGATATGCCTAATAATTCTAAACAAAAACTACCTGTTTTATTTATAAGATACAACCACAATGACAATATATCAGATGAACTTTTGCAAGACAGTACACAATGTCGTTCAAACACAAATGAAATTGTTTTAGCATCTACTACTGGTGTAGTAGGTGGGATTCCAACTACTATTATCTTAGATACAGGTGCAGCTGTGAGCGTTTTGTCTTTTAATTTCTATAAAAAGATGTGTGAATTGGAGCCTGTGCCTGAGTTTCCTGCCCAAAACTGTAAAATAACTACTGCTCTAGGTAATAAGTCATGTAGGGTTACGAAGCAAGTTTTTGTAAACATTAAAATAGGGAATGGACCCGTACAATGGCCATTCCTGGTTGTACAAAACCTAGAGACAAATTGCATATTAGGAATAGATATTATGAGCGAGAAGGACTGCATTATAGACTTCTCCAAAGGTAAATGCATTTTAAATGATAAAGGCAGTGTAATTATTATTGATTTGGACAGGAGAACTCTAAAGCATGACAAACACTGTACAGGGTACAAGGTTCAGTTAGTACTTGACAATGACATTCAAGACACGCACACACACTCATCTGACACAGAGCTAATGGACTTGAAAACATTGCTTGATCATAAGATAAATGAAGCTACAGCTCTCAGTGTACATGAACGTATAAAACTACAGGAAGTGTTATCCAAATATTTACAAGTTTTTACCAAACGATTAGGTGTTATCAACACGTATGTGTACAAGATTGAAGTTAAGCCTCACAAGATCTTCTACCACAAGACATACAACGTACCGTTATCTCAACAACCTGCTGTGTGGCAAGAATTAAAACAAATGTTAGACTGGAAGGTCATTGAACCATCCACCTCACCTTACTGAAGTCCTCTACTTGTTGTCAAAAAATCAAATGGTAGCATTAGGCTAGTGTTACACGCACGAGCAATTAATGAAATAATTTTACCGGTTCACACAAAACCCGAAAATTTAGAAGAGCAATTACAGAAATTTCTAGATGCAAAATATTTTTCCACAATAGATCTCGCTAATTCATTTTGGCAAGTAGGTATCACTCCTGATTCTCGGAAATATACTGCATTTATGTTCGGGGGGCGAACCTATCAGTTTTGTGTTCTACCCTTCGGATTGAATGTCAGTTCTGGGGTATTCATTACAGTCCTGGATACCGTGCTTGGCGATGATTTAGTTGAGACAGTCACACACTATGTAGATGATATACTGATAGCTACACAGTCTTGGAATGAACACGTTTACACACTTCAAAAAATTTTAGAAAAATTTGCACAAGCTGGAATCACAGCCAATCTTAGAAAATCAAAATTTGGTTGCAGTGAGATAAAATATTTAGGACATATCATTAATTCACAGGGCATACGTCCTGATCCCTGTAAATTAGATGCTATCAGAAACTTTCCTAGCCCTCGAACTAAAAAGCAGTTAAAATCATTCCTTGGGCTATGTTCATTTTTCAGACGTTTTTTACCACAACCACTTTTGAACAGTAAACATCTGCTAAATCTACTCAGAAAGAATCAAGTTTGGATCTGGTCGGAACAGTGCCAGAATGACTTTAATACAATTAAACATGCTTTAGTGAATGCAAACATATTGAGCCATCCAGATTTCAATTTAGATTTTTGCATGACTTGTGACGCTTCACGTACTGGCTTGGGCTGTTGCTTATTTCAAGTTGTAAAGAATAAAGAAAAGGAACAGATAAGAATTATTGGGTTTGCAAGTCGTACTCTAACTGAATGTGAGCGTACATACTCCACTACTGAGTTAGAAACACTTTCCATAGTCTGGGCATTCAAGAAATTCAATTATTATTTATTTGGGAAACATACAGTAATTTATACCGATCACCAGGCCCTGACATTTTTGTTAACTTGTAAACTTGTACATCCTAGACTATCACGATGGGCAGTTGCACTTCAGAACTACTCTTTTGAAATTAAGTACATAAAAGGTAAGGACAACACCATTGCCGACGCTTTGTCTAGACTTACACAAGGTATGATTGAAACCAACAGTGATTTAGAAAATATAAATGACTACAGGATTCTCATAATGCAAGACAAGCAATATCACCAATATTATATTGATATGTGCAGAAACATGGCTAAATTACAAAAATCTGATCCTCACTGGTATAAGATAATAACATTACTGGTAGAAAAACACAATCATCCTTTGACTAGGTATTACAAGTTACACAATGATGTGTTATTTTATCGCCGACATCCAAATGCTACTAACTGGTGTGCATGCATTCCCAAAGAGTCTGAACGTAATCTGATTTGGCACACACACTTAGTTTGGGGTCATTATGGGACGAAAAAGTGTTTGGCAAAGCTCAGCACATACTGTTATTTTAGCAATATGAGAAGAAAAATTTACAGGGAACTGAAAACATGTGTCATATGTCAAAAATCAAAACCTCAGAATTTATCCACAAAAAACAGATTTACATTCTATTTTACCGAGTAAACCCCTGGAAATTCTATGTACTGACATCAGTGGACCGCATCCAGCAAGCTCTGGAGGTGTCAAATATATCTTAGCTTTTTACGATATAGTTTCTAAACATGTAAAACTTTATGCTTTAAAATCCGCCACTGCAAATGCTATAATACGAAGATTCTCAAGTGATTACCTGACGCACGTGGGAAAACCTAAAGCAATTCTGTCAGATAATGCAGCATACTACTCTGGGTACAAATGGAGAAATTTCTTGAAGGACAATAACATTAAAAGTATATTTATTTCAAAGCTTAGTCCACAATGTAACGCGACTGAAAGACTTTTCCGAGAACTAAACCGATTCATGAGGAACTATATTTCATCAAAACATACTAATTGGGTGTCCTACCTAAGTCTTTTCGAAGACGTACACAATAACTTAAATATTTACAATACAAATTACACACCTAACGAGATCATGTTCAGTTGCAAACAGAACGATCAATGGATAGAACCATTACCTAAGTTGTCAGACAAGGAAATCACACCTGAACAGAAAATAAAAGAAGTATTGACTACACTGGCACATCACGCACAGATACGAAACAAACATCACACAAACATAATAAAAAGAAAACAAAAATTCAAGGTAGGAATGCTTGTACTACTTCGTACTCATCATAAATCTGTAGCACTCAAACGACGCAATGCTAAGTGGCGTCTGCTATATGAAGGACCTTATATAATTGTTAACATACCGCATCCTGGTGCGTATCTGTTACAACATCCTAGAACTAACAAAATTATTGGGCTATACGCACACCGAGATCTTAGAGCATTTCATGCAAAATAATGTCAAAGTCATACCCATGAAAACATTGCTTAGCAACTCGCAAAACTGTTTGCTACAACACAGATAATAAGTAGTATAGAAATTTTCATTTCAGCGGTTCCAGTGACGCAGTTGAAGACGGAAGAACTTTTCTTTCAACGCCGCGGCACCACCGAGAAGACTGAATATTAAAGTAAAATTTATGATTACGTAGCAGTGAATGATATATTAATTTTTCACGGAACATTTGTGACTGTAGGTACCACTGACTTGGTATGACACCTGACGAACCGACAGACGTCATCTGTGAAGCGATCTTTTACTTCGAGAAATAGATTAGACGCACATCTCTCAGCAAGAAAAGCATCTACCAGTAGCCAAGGCCACACAGACACTATACACACACGCACAAAACGCGAGGAATCTAACAGCTTTCCGTCTCTTATTATTTTGAATATTTATTGAGTAGTGAAAACGCCTGGTCTTGCCTACTGATGTAATGAATGTTGTGTCTAACCTATCTTAATTTCAGATGAAATCACAAAAAACATCGATTAAATCCCAGCAAAATCGTTAAAGAGGACGTAAATATCTGCAATTCATGTAATCAAATGTGACACAATGTAATAATTTATAGCTATGTGATGATGATGTAAACATGTTTATGTGTAACTGTATTATGTTTATGCTAAGAAAATATGTGACGTGTATATGTATGATTACTTATGTTTTTTTTAACTGATGTATAGTGTAACTGTTACTATGTGAAAATGTGAACAATAACGAATGCCAGAATGTAAAAAAAAAAAAAAAACTTAAAAAAAATGCATAGTGAACCACTGTTCACGGACATTAACGTACATTACTAAGTCTGCAACTACGCAGAAACCTATGTGAAAGAAACTGTTAATGACATTCATGATGCATCGTACCTTTGTGAACGCGACGAACGATTTCTTCGATAAGTAACTACGAACATTTAGGTGAGCTATATTTAAAAAAAAAAAAACTGAAAATGTGAAGTGCGTAATTGGTGCAT
This sequence comes from Schistocerca americana, assembly GCF_021461395.2. Classification (NCBI taxonomy): domain Eukaryota; kingdom Metazoa; phylum Arthropoda; class Insecta; order Orthoptera; family Acrididae; genus Schistocerca; species Schistocerca americana. Next base: position 167,862,185 of record NC_060127.1, on the reverse strand, counting down.
CGTCTAGTGACATTACTACAGTATCTAACTTCAAGATGTTAACTGGATTAAATGGTCACAACGTGCCTGTCCAGAAAACAACACGACGAGTGGAAGAATTTTGGTTGGAACTTCAGGGAATGGAATGTTCTCGAAATGTGACGGACACACTTACCTGGACTGTCCAAGGATCGACGCCAGCTATGTGCCGCCCGAGGTTCTGCAACCAAGCTTCCACGAAATATCGAAAACAAACTGCATATGGACCAATTACTCGACGGGTCACGTCTGATCTGTAATAAACAATGCTTTTTGTCACAACGAACTGCATCACAACGACTATAATGGAAATAGGAAATGGACATGCTTATGTATCAATCACGTTGTTATACAGCGATGTTACTGTGATCAAAAAACTTTACCACGACGACACTAACCTGTGAAAAATTATTGTGCAGCAGATGAATATAAACCGTAATAACGACACGATGTGTATAGGTCAACGCACCTGAAACATAAAGACATTTTTCTTTGAAGCATTTCAATGCAATACTATGTAACTAAGAACATTCAACAATCTAAAGTTGTACTGTATTATAACAGATATTGTAATTTTAAAACTAAGTTACCTGTCATAGAATGTAGTCTTCATATGTAATCTTGGTGGAATATTTTCTTTGTGCAACGACTAAGAAATGCACGCGCACACAAACAATATGAACTGCAATACTGTGCCGCGTGATCTAAATTTACGATATAACACAGACGCTTCTGCGCATGCGCGCACTCTATTTTGCCAACACAAGAACTTTTACGGCGCACGCGCGTCATTCAAATTTTGTATACAATATACTGTATAATGTATGTCATGTAAATAGTTGTAGATAACTTAGATTTTCTTGTGCCTTTAGGTGAATTGCTCGCCTGCAGGTGTGTCCTTTCGCCTCGCAATTCAGGGAGCAATATAACGGCACATTTGCATGCCGTGCGTGAGTTTCCTCGGAAACGCGAAATCTTAATTAAATAATTAATCTCTGACAAATAAATAAAGCCTATGGCACAGAACTGCAGCGCTATGTCGCTGATAAAACAAAAAACACAATTACGATACTCTTATGTTTCATTAAGAAGGGGAGGTCTTGGATAAGTGGTGCGGGAAGCACGTATATTTTATTAACTGGCACACCGCCATATTTGATGTTATATAAGAACACCGCGAGTTGCAATCTTACTAGGCACTCGATACTGTAAAGAATCTATATTTATGAAAGTAAGTAGAATTATTTAACTGTAGGCTTATTGGTTGAATATATCTGATTTAACTAACTGTGTAAACTTTTTATGTTTAGTAGACAGTCACCTCTGTACGACGTATTGACATGGCTGGCAAATTATTCTAATATTGAGATTTTGATTTGAGTACGCACCTACCGCAGCAGTCTTTGCAAACGATTTAAATACGAAGTCCGATTATTTGAGTCTTATTTCACGGTCAACTACGAATAACATTGCATTTACGAAAAAGCCATTGTCAAGCGTCTGATGCCAAACAATTAAACGTCCACGTTCCAGATAAGCAAATATTAATTACAACCAATCACTATCATACAGATAGAAAAATTAATATTTTATTTTATTTTATTTCTTTTATAAAGGGTTACAGTAAACGTGCTGTGAAGCTTCGGAATCTAACACTGGGCTCTCAGGAAAAGCCCAAGGAACGCACTCTTCGAAACGGTACTCGTGTGGACAAAAATCGGCATTGTGAAATTTTTATTGAATCCCGGCTCAATTTCTGTCCTTCGCCGTCAATGTGAAGGTCCAAGGGTTACAGTAAACCTGCTGTGGAGCATCGGAATCTAACACTGGGCTCCCAGGGAAAGGTCCAAGGAACGGACTCTTCGAAACGTTACTCCTGTGGACAGAAATTGGTATTGTGAATTTTGTATTGAATCCCGATGCAATATCTGTGTTCGTCGTCAATGTGAAGGTCCAAGGGTTACAGTAAACGTGCTGTGAAGCATCGGAATCTAACACTGGACTTTCAGGAACGGCCCAAGTAACAGACTCTTCGAAACGTTACTCGTGTGCACAGAAATCGGCATTGTGAATTTTGTATTGAACCCCGACGCAGTTTCTGTGTTTCGTCGTCAATGTGAAGCTCCAAGGGTTACAGTAAACGTGCTGTGAAGCATCGGAACTTAAACTGGGCTTTCAGGAAAGGCCCAAGGAACGGAATCTTAGAAACGTTACTCGTGTGGTCAGAAATTGGCATTGTGAACTTTGTATTGAATCCCGAAGCAATTTCTGTGTTTCATCGTCAATGTGAAGGTACGAGGGTTACAGTAAACGTGCTGTGAAGCATCGGAATCTAACACTGGGCTCTCAGGAAAGGCCCAATAAACGGACTCTTCCAAACGTTACTCGTGTGGACAGAAATCGGCATCGTGAATTTTGTATTGAATTCCGATGCAATTTCTGTGTTCGTCGTCAATGTGAAGGTCCAAGGGTTACAGTAAACTTGCTGTGAAGCATCGGAATCTAACACTGGACTTTCAGTAAAGGCCCAAGTAACAGACTCTTCGAAACGTTACTCGTGTGGACAGAAATCGGCATTCTGAATTTTGTATTGAATTCCGATGCAATTTCTGTGTTTCGTCGTCAATGTGAAGGTAGAAGGGTTACAGTAAACGTGCTGTGAAGCAGCGGAATCTGACACTGGGCTCTCGGAAAAGGCCCAAGGAAAGGACTCTTCGAAACGTTACTCGTGTGGACAGAAATCGGCATTATGATTTTTTTTTAATCCGGATGCAATTTCTGTGCTTCATCGTCAATGTGAAGGTCCAAGAGTTACAGTAAACGTGGTGTGAAGCATCGGAATCTAACACTGGGCTCCCAGGAATGGCCCAAAAAAAGGGATCTTTGAAACGTTACTCGTGTGGATAGAAATCGGCAATGTGAATTTTGTTTTGAATCCCGATGCAATTTCTGTGTTTCGTCGTCAATGTGAAGGTCCAAGGGTTACAGTAAACGTGCTGTGAAGCATCGGAATGTTATACTAGGCTCTCAGGAAAGGCCCTAAGAACGGACTCTTCGAAACGTTACTCGTGCAGTCATAAATCGGCATTGTGAATTTTGCATTGAATCCCGATGCAATATCTGTGTTTCTTCGTCAATGTGAAAGTCCAAGGGTTACATTAAACGTGCTGTGAAGCATTGGAATCTAACACTGGTCTCCCAGGAAAGGCCCAAATAACAGACTTTTTGAAATGTTACTTTCGTGGACAGAAATTGGCATTGTGGATTTTTTATTGAGTCTCGAGGCAATTTCTGTGTTTCATCGTCAATGTGAAGGTCCAAGGGTTACAGTTAAGGTGCTGTGAAGCATTGGAATCAAACACTGGGCTCTCAGGAAAGGCCCAATAAACGGACTCTTCGAAACGTTACTCGTGTGGACAGAAATCGGCGTTGTGAATTTTGTATTGAATCCCGATGCAATTTCTGTGTTTCGTCGTCAATGTGAAGGTCCAAGGGTTACAGTAAACCTGCTGTAGAGCATCGGAATCTAACACTGGGCTCCCAGGAATGGCCCAAATAACAGACCTTTTGAAATGTTACACCTGTGGACAGAGATTGGCATTGTGAACTTTTTATTGAATCGCGACGCAATTTCTGAGTTTCATCGTCAATGTGAAGGTCCAAGGGTTATAGTAAACGTGGTGTGAAGCATCGGAATCTAACACTGGGCTCTCAGGAAAAGCCCAAGGAACGCACTCTTCGAAACGGTACTCGTGTGGACAAAAATCGGCATTGTAAATTTTTTATTGAATCCCGGCTCAATTTCTGTGTTTCGTCGTCAATGTGAAGGTCCAAGGGTTACAGTAAACCTGCTGTGGAGCATCGGAATCTAACACTGGGCTCCCAGGATAGGCCCAAAGAACAGACTTTTTGAAATGTTACTCCTGTGGGAAGAAATAGGCATTGTGAATTTTGTATTGAATCCCGATGCAATATCTGTGCTTCATCGTCAATGTGAAGGTCCAAGGGTTACAGTAAACGAGCTGTGAAGCATCGGAATCTAACACTGGGCTCCCAGGAAAGGTCCAAGGAACGGACTCTTCGAAACGTTACCCCTATGGACAGAAACTGGCATTGTGACTTTTGTATTGAATCCCGATGCAATATCTGTGTTCGTCGTCAATGTGAAGGTCCAAGGGTTACAGTAAACGTGCTGTGCAGCATCGGACACTAACAGTGGACTTTCAGGAAAGGCCCAAGGAACAGACTCTTCGAAACGTTACTCGAGTGCACTGAAATCGGCATTGTGAATTTTGTATTGAATCCCGATGCAATTTCTGTGTTTCGTCGTCAATGTTAAGGTCCAAGGGTTACAGTCAACGTGCTATGAAGCATCGGAATCTGACACTGGGCTCTTGGAAAAGGCCCAAGGACCGGACTCTTCGAAACGTTACTCGTGTGGACAGAAATCGGCATTGTGATTTTTTTTTAATCCGGATGCAATTTCTGTGCTTCATCGTCAATGTGAAGGTCCAAGGGTTACAGTAAACGTGCTGTGAAGCATCGGAATGTTATACTAGGCTCTCAGGAAAGGCCCTAAGAACGGACTCTTCGAAACGTTACTCGTGTAATCATAAATCGGCATTGTGAATTTTGCATTGAATCCCGATGCAATATCTGTGTTTCTTCGTCAACGTGAAAGTCCAAGGGTTACATTAAACGTGCTGCGAAGCATTTTAATCTAACACTGGGCTCTCAGGAAAGGCCCAAGGAACGGAATCTTAAAAACGTTACTCGTGTGGACAGAAATCGGCATTGTGAATTTTGTATTGAATCCCGATGCAATTTCTGTGTATCGTGGTCAATGTGAAGATCCAAGGGTTAGAATAAACGTGCTGTGAAGCATCGGAAACTAACACTGGGCTCTCAGGAAAGGCCCAAGGAAGGGACTCTTCGAAACATTACACGTGTGTACAAAAATCGGCATTGTGGATTTTATATTGAATCCCGATGCAATTTCTGTGTTTCGTCGTCAATGTGAAGGTCCAAGGGTTACAGTAAACCTGCTGTGGAGCATCGGAATCTCACACTTGGCTCCCAGGAAAGGCCCAAATAACAGACTTTTTGAAATGTTACTCCTGTGGACAGAAGTTGGCATTGTGAATTTTTTATTGAATCTCAATGCAATTTCTGTGTTTCATCGTCAATGTGAAGGTCCAAGGGTTACAGTAAACGTGCTGTGAAGCATCGGAACCTAACACTGGGCTCTCAGGAAAGGCCCAAGGAACAGACTCTTCGAAACGTTACTCGTGTGCACAGAAATCGGCATTGTGAATTTTGTATTGAATCCCGATGTAATTTCTGTGTTTCGTCGTCAATGTTAAGGTCCAAGGGTTACAGTAAACCTGCTGTGGAGCATCGGAATCTCACACTTGGCTCCCAGGAAAGGCCCAAATAACAGACTTTTTGAAATGTTACTCCTGTGGACAGAAGTTGGCATTGTGAATTTTTTATTGAATCTCAATGCAATTTCTGTGTTTCATCGTCAATGTGAAGGTCCAAGGGTTACAGTAAACGTGCTATGAAGCATCGGAATCTGACACTGGGCTCTCGGAAAAGCCCCAAGGAACGGACTCTTCGAAACGTTACTCGTGTGGACAGAAATCGGCATTGTGATTATTTTTTAATCCGGATGCAATATCTGTGCTTCATCGTCAATGTGAAGGTCCAAGGGTTACAGTAAACGTGCTGTGAAGCATCGGAATCTAACACTGGGATCTCAGGAAAGGCCCAAGGAACGGAATCTTAGAAACGTTACTCGTGTGGACAGAAATCAGCATTGTGAATTTTGTATTGAATCCCGATGCAATTTCTGTGTATCGTCGTCAATGTGAAGGTCCAAGGGTTACAGTAAACGTGCTGTCAAGCATAAGAATCTAACACTGGGCTCTCAGGAAATGCCCAAGGAACAAAGTCTTCGAAACGTCACTCGTGTGGACAGAAATCGGCATTGTGAATTTTGTATTGGATCCCCATTCAATTTCTGTGTTTCGTCGTCAATGTAAACATCCAAGTGTTACAGTAAACCTGCTGTGGAACATCGGAATATAACACTGGGCTCCCAGGAAAGGCCCAAATACCAGACCTTATGAAATGTTAATCCTGTGGACAGAAATTGGCATTGTGAAGTTCTTATTGAATCTCGATGCAATTTCTGTGTTTCTTCGTCAATTTGAAGGTCCAAGGGTTACAGTAAACGTGCTGTGAAGCATCGGAATCTAACACTGGGCTCTCAGGATAGGCCCAATAAACGGACTCTTCGAAACGTTACTCGTGTGGACCGAAATCGGCATTGTGAATTTTGTATTGAATCCCGATGCTATTTCTGTGTTTTGTCGTTAATGTGTAGGTCCAAGGGTTACAGTAAACCTGCTGTGGAGCATCGGAATCTAATACTGGGCTCCCAAGAAAGGCCCAAATAACAGACTTTATGAATTGCTACTCCTGTGGACAGAAATTGACATTGTGAATTTTTTATTGAATTTCGATGATATTTCTGTTTCATCGGCAATGTGAAGGTCCAAGGGTTACAGTTAACGTGCTGTGAAGCATTGGAATCAAACACTGGGCTCTCACGAAAGGCCCAATAAACGGACTCTTCGAAACGTTACTCGTGTGGACAGAAATCGGCGTTGTCAATTTTGTATTGAATGCCGATGCATTTTCTGTGTTTCGTCGTCAATGTGAAGGTCCAAGGGTTACAGTAAACCTGCTGTGGAGCATCGGATTCTAACACTGGACTCCCAGGAAAGGCCCAACTAACAAACCTTTTGAAATGTTACTCCTGTGGACAGATATTGGCATTGTGAATTTTTTATTGAATCGCGACGCAATTTCTGAGTTTCATCGTCAATGTGAAGGTCCAAGTGTTACAGTAAACGTGCTGTGAAGCTTCGGAATCTAACACTGGGCTCTCAGGAAAAGCCCAAGGAACACACTCTTCGAAACGGTACTCGTGTGGACAAAAATCGGCATTGTGAATTTTTTATTGAATCCCGGCTCAATTTCTGTGCTTCGTCGTCAATATGAAGGTCCAAGGGTTACAGTAAACCTGCTGTGGAGCATCGGAATCTAACACTGGGCCCCCAGGAAAGGTCCAAGGAATGGACTCTTCGAAACGTTACTCCTGTGGACAGAAATTGGCATTGTGAATTTTGTATTGAATCCCGATGCAAAATCTGTGTTCGTCGTCAATGTGAAGGTCCAAGGGTTACAGTAAACGTGCTGTGAAGCATCGGAATCTAACTCTGGACTTTCAGGAAAGGCCCAAGGAACAGACTCTTCGAAACGTTACTCGTGTGCATAGAAATCGGCATAGTGAATTTTTTACTGAATCCCGATGCAATTTCTGTGTTTCGTCGTCAATGTTAAGGTCCAAGGGTTACAGTAAACGTGCTGTGAAGCTTCGGAATCTGACACTGGGCTCTCGGAAAAGGCCCAAGGAACGGACTCTTCGAAACGCTACTCGTGTGGACAGAAATCGGCGTTGTGAATTTTGTATTGAATCCCGATGCAATTTCTGTGTTTCGTCGTCAATGTGAAAGTCCAAGGGTTACAGTAAACCTGCTGTGGAGCATCGGAATCTAACACTGGGCTCCCAGGAAAGGCCCAAATAACAGACCTTCTGAAATGTTACTCCTGTGGACAGAAATTGGCATTGTGAATTTTTTTTTTGAATCGCGACGCAATATCTGAGTTTCATCGTCAATGTGAAGGTCCAAGGATTACAGTAAACGTGCTGTGAAGCATCGGAATCTAACACTGGGCTCTCAGGAAAAGCCAAAGGAACGCACTCTTCGAAACGGTACTCGTGTGGACAAAAATCGGCATTGTGAATTTTTTATTGAATCCCGATGCAATTTCTGTGTTTCATCGTCAATGTGAAGGTCCAAGGGTTACAGTAAACGTGCTGTGAAGCATCGGAATCTAACACTGGGCTCCCAGGAAAGGCCCAAATAACAGACTCTTCAAAACGTTACACGTGTTGACAGAAATCGGCATTGTGAATTTTGTATTGAATCCCGATGCAATTTCTGTGTTTCATCGTCAATGTAAAGGTCCAAGGGTTACAGTAAACGTGCTGTGAAGCATCCGAATCTAACACTGGGCCCTCAGGCAACGCCCAGGGAACGAACACTTCGTACCGTTACTCGTGTGGACAGAAATCTGCATTGTCAAATTTGTATTGAATCCCGATGTAATTTCTGTGTTTCATCATCAATGTAAAGGTCCGAGGGTTACAGTAAACGTGCTGTGAAGCATCGGAATCTAACACTGGGCTCCCAGGAAAGGCCCAAGCAACGGATTCTTCGAAACGTTACTCATGTGTACATAAATCGGTATTGTGAATTTTGTATTGAATCCCGATGGAATTTCTGTGTTTCGTCGTCAATGTTAAGGTCCAAGGGTTACAGTAAACATGCTGTGGAGCATCGGAATCTAACACTGTGCTCCCAGGAAAGGCCCAAATGACAGACTCTTTGAAATTTTACTCCCGTGGACAGAAATTGGCATTGTGATTTTTTTATTGAATCTCGATCCAATTTCTGTGTTTCATTGTCAATGTGAAGGTCCAAGCGTTACAGTTAACGTGCTGTGAAGCATTGGAATCAAACACTGGGCTCTCAGGAAAGGCCCAATAAACGAACTTTTCGAAACGTTACTCGTGTGGACAGAAATCGGGGTTGTGAATTTTGTATTGAATTCCGATGCAATTACTGTGTTTCGTCGTCATTGTGAAGGTCGAAGGGTTACAGTAAACCTGCTGTGGAGACTTGGAATCTAACACTGGGCTCCCAGGAAAGGCCCAAATAACAGACCTTTTGAAATGTTACTCCTGTGGACAGAAATTGGCACTGTGAATTTTTTTTTTGAATCGCGACGCAATTTCTGAGTTTCATCGTCAATGTGAAGGTCCAAGGGTTACAGTAATCGACCTGTGAAGCATCGGAATCTAACACTGGGCTCTCAGGAAAAGCCCAAGGAACGCACTCTTCGAAACGGTACTCGTGTGGACAAAAATCGGCATTGTGAATTTTTTTTGAATCCCGTCTCAATTTCTGTGTTTCATCGTCAATGTGAAAGTCCAAGGGTTACAATAAACCTGCTGTGGAACATCGGAATATAACACTGGGCTCCCAAGAGACCCAAATACCAGACCTTTTGAAATGTTACCCCTGTGGACAGAAATTGGCATTGTGAAATTTTTATTGATTCACGATGCAATATCTGTGTTTCGTCGTCAATGTGAAGGTCCAAGGGTTACAATAAACCTGATGTGGAACATCGGAATATAACACTGGGCTCCCAAGAGACCCAAATACCAGTCCTTTTGAAATGTTACCCCTGTGGACAGAAATTGGCATTGTGAAATTTTTATTGAATCTCGATGCAATTCCTGTGTATCGTCGTCATTGTGAAGGTCCAAGGGTTACAGTAAACGTGCTGTGAAGCATCGGAAACTAACACAGGGCTCTCAGGAAAGGCCCAAGGAACGGACTCTTCGAAACATTACTCGTGTGTACAGAAATCGGCATTGTGGATTTTGTATTGAATCCCGATGCAATTTCTGTGTTTCGTCGTCAACGTGAAGGTCCAAGGGTTACAGTAAACCTGCTGTGGAGCATCGGAATCTCACACTGGGCTCCCAGGAAAGGCCCGAATAACAGACTATTTGAAATGTTACTTTTGTGGACAGAAATTGGCATTGTGAATTTTTTATTAAATCTCAATGCAATTTCTGTGTTTCATCGTCAATGTGAAGGTCCAAGGGTTACAGTAAACGTGCTGGGAAGCATCGGAATCTAGCACTGGGCTCTCAGGAAAGGCCCAAGGAACGGAATCTTAGAATATTTACTCCTGTGGACAGAAATCGGCATTGTGAATTTTGTATTGAACCCCGATGCAATTTCTGTGTTTCGTCGTCAATGTGAAGGTCCAAGGGTTACAGTGAACGTGCTGTGAAGCATCGGAACCTAACACTGGGCTCTCAGGAAAGGCCCAAGGAACGGAATCTTAGAAACGTTACTCGTGTGGACAGAAATTGGCATTGTGAACTTTGTATTGAATCCCGAAGCAATTTCTGTGCTTCATCGCCAATGAGAAGGTACAAGGGTTACAGTAAACGTGCTGTGAAGCATCGGAAACTAACACTGGGCTCCCAGGAAAGGCCCAATAAACGGACTCTTCGAAACGATACTCGTGTGGACTGAAATCAGCATTGTGAATTTTGTATTGAATTCCGATGCAATTTCTGTGTTTCGTCGTCAATGTGAAGGTGGAAGCATTACAGTAAAAGTGCTGTGAAGCAGCGGAATCTAACACTGGGCTCCCAGGAATGGCCCAAGAAAAGGTATCTTAGAAACGGTACTCGCGTGGATAGAAATCGGCATTGTGAATTTTGTTTTGAATTCCGATGCAATTTCTGTGTTTCGTCGTCAATGTGAAGGTCCAAGGGTTACAGTAAACGTGCTATGAAGCATCGGAATCCGACACTGGGCTCTCGGAAAAGGCCCAAGGAACGGACTCTTCGAAACGTTACTCGTGTGGACAGAAATCGGCTTTGTGAATTTTTTTTGAATCCGGATGCAATTTCTGTGCTTCATCGTCAATGTGAAGGTCCAAGGCTTACAGTAAACGTGCTATGAAGCATCGGACACAAACACTGGACTTTCAGGAAATTCCCAAGGAACAGACTCTTCGAAACGTTACTCGTGTGGACAGAAATCGGCGTTGTGAATATTGTATTGAATCCCAATGCAATTTCTGTGTTTCGTCGTCAATGTGAAGGTCCAAGAGTTACAGTAAACGTGCTCTGAAGCATCGGAATCTAACACTGGGCTCCCAGGAAAGGTCCAAGGAACGGACTCTTCGAAACGTTACTCCTGTGGACAGAAATTGGCATTGTGAATTTTGTATTGAATCCCGATGCAATATCTGTGCTCGTCGTCAATGTGAAGGTCCAAGGGTTACAGTAAACGTGCTATGAAGCATCGGAATGTAACACTGGGCTCCCAGGAAAGGCCCAAATAAAAGACTCTTCAAGACGTTACTCGTGTTGACAGAAATCGGCATTGTGAATTTTGTATTGCATCCCGATGCAATTTCTGTGTTTCATCGACAATGTGAAGGTCCAAGGGTTACAGTAAACGTACTGTGAAGCATCGGAATCTAACACTGGGCCCTCAGGAAACGCCCAGGCAACGAACTCTTCGAAACGTTACTCGTGTGGACAGAAATCGGCACTGTGAATTTTGTATTGAATCCCGATGCAATTTCTGTGTTTAATCGTCAATGTGAGGGTCCAAGGGTTACAGTAAACGTGCTGTGAAGCATCGGAATCTATCGCTGGGCTCCCAGAAAAGGCCCAAGGAACGGATTCTTCGAAACGTTACTCATGTCTACATAAATCGCTATTGTGAATTTTGTGTTGAATCCCGATGCAATTTCTGCGTTCGTCGTCAATTTCAAGGTCCAAGGGTTACAGAAGACGTGCTGTGAAGCATCGGACACTAACACTGGCCTTTCAGGAAAAGCCCAAGGAACAGGCTCTTCGAAACGTTACTCGTGTGGACAGAAATCGGCAATGTGAATTTTGTATTGAATCCCGTTGCAATTTCTGTGTTTCGTCGTCAATGTGAAGGTAGAAGGGTTACAGTAAACGTGCTGTGAAGCATCTGAATCTAACACTGGGCTCCCAGGAATGGCCCAAGAAAAGGAATCTTAGAAACGTTACTCGTGTGGAAAGAAATCGGCATTCTGAATTTTGTTTTGAATCCCGATGCAATTTCTGTGTTTCGTCGTCAATGTGAAGGTCCAAGCGTTACAGTAAACCTGCTGTGGAGCATCGGAATTTAACACTGGGCTCCCAGGAAAGGCCCAAATAACAGACCTTTTGAAATATTACTCCTGTGGACAGAAATTGGCATTGTGAATTTTTTTTTAATCCCGGCCCAATTTCTGTGGTTCATCGTCAATGTGAAGGTCCAAGGGTTACAGTAAACCTGCTGTGGAGCATCGGAATCTAACACTGTGCTCTCTGGAAAGCCCCAAAGAACAGACTTTTTGAAATGTTACTCCTGTGGGAAGAAATAGCCATTGTGAATTTTGTATTGAATCCCGATGCAATTTCTGTGTTTCATCGTCAATGTGAAGGTCCAAGGGTTACAGTTAAGGTGCTGTGAAGCATTGCAATCAAACACTGGGCTCTCAGGAAAGGCCTAATATACGGACTCTTCGAAATGTTACTCGTGTGGACAGAAATCGGCGTTGTGAATTTTGTATTGAATCCCGATGCAATTTCTGTGTTTCGTCGTCAATGTCAAGGTGCAAGGGTTACAGTAAACCTGCTGTGGAGCAACGGAATCTAACACTGGGCTCCCAGGAAAGGCCCAAATAACAGACCTTTTGAAATGTTACTCCTGTGGACAGAAATTGGCATTGTGAATTTTTTATTGAATCGCGACGCAATTTCTGAGTTTCATCGTCAATGTGAAGGTCCAAGGGTTACAGTAAACGTGGTGTGAAGCATCGGAATCTAACACTGGGGTCCCAGGAAAGGTCCAAGGAACGGACTCTTCGAAACGCTACTCCTGTGGACAGAAATTGTCATTGTGAATTTTGTATTGAATCCCGATGCAATTTCTGTGTATCAACGTCAATTTGATGGTCCAAGGGTTACAGTAAACGTGCTGCGAAGCCTCGGGTTCTAACACTGGGCTCCCACGAACGCCCAAAGGACAGCCTCTTTGAAAAGTTACTCGTGTGGACAGAAATCGGCATTGTGAATTTTGTATGGAAACCCGATGCATTTTCTGTGTTTCATCGTCCATGTGAAAGTCCCAGGGTTACAGTAAACGTGCTGTGAAGCATCGGAATTTATCGCTGGGCTCTCAGGAAATGCCCATAGAACAGACCCTTTGAAACGGTACACGTGTGGACATAAAGCGGCATTGTGAATATTGTATTGAATCCCGATGCAATTTCTGTGTTTCGTCGACAATGTGAAGGTCCAAGGGTAACAGTAAACGTGCTGTGAAGCATCGGAATCTAACACTGGGCTCTCAGGAAAGGTGCAAGGAACGGACTCTTAGATACGTTACTCGTGTGGACAGAAATCGGCATTGTGAATTTTGTACCGAATCCCGATGCAATTTCTGTGTTTCATCGTCAATGTGAAGGTCCAAGGGTTACAGTAAACGTGCTGCGAAGCATCGGAATCTAACACTGGGCTCCCAGGAAAGCCCAAGCAACAGATTCTCCGAAACGTTACTCATGTGTACATAAATCGGTATTGTGAATTTTGTATTGAATCCCGATGGAATTTCTGTCTTCGTCGTACATTTCAAGGTCCAAGGGTTACAGTTAACGTGCTGTGAAGCATTGGAATCAAACACTGGGCTCTCAGGAAAGGCCCAATAAACGGACTCTTCGAAACGTAACTGGTGTAGACAGAAATCGGCGTTGTCAATTTTGTATTGAATCCCGATGCAATTTCTGTGTTTCGTCGTCAATGTGAAGGTCCAAGGGTTACAGTAAACCTGCTGTGGAGCATCGGAATCTAACACTTGGCTCCCAGGAAAGGCCCAAATGACAGACTTTTTGAAATTTTACTCCCGTGGACAGAAATTGGCATTGTGATTTTTTTATTGAATCTCGATGCAATTTCTGTGTTTCATCGTCAATGTGAAGGTCCAAGGGTTACAGTTAACGTGCTGTGACGCATTGGAATCAAACACTGGGCTCTCAGGAAAAGCCCAATAAACGGACTCTTCGATACGTAACTCGTGTGGACAGAAATCGGCGTTGTCAATTTTGTATTGAATCCCGATGCAATTTCTGTGTCTTTTCGTCAATGTAAAGGTCCAAGGGTTACAGTAAACGTGCTGTGCAGCATCGGAATCTAACACTAGACTTTCAGGAAAGGCCCAAGGAACAGACTCTTCGAAACGTTACTCGTGTAGACAGAAATCGGCATTGTGAATTTTGTATTGAATCCCGATGCAATTTCTATGTTACGTCGTCAATGTGAAGATATAAGAGTTACAGTAAACGTGCTGTGAAGCATCGGAATCTAACACTGGGCTCTCAGGAAAGGCCCAAGGCACGGAATCTTAGAAACGTTACTCGTGTGGACAGAAATTGGCATTGTGAACTTTGTATTGAATCCCGAAGCAATTTCTGTGTTTCATCGTCAATGTGAAGGTACAAGGGTTACAGTAAACGTGCTGTGTAGCATCGGAATCTGACACTGGGTTTCCCAGGGAACCCCAAGGAACGGATTCTTCGAAAAGTTACTCGTGTGGACAGAAATCGGCATTGTGAATTTTGTATTGAATCCCGATGCAATTTCTGTGTCTTTTCGTCAATGTGAAGGTCCAAGGGTTACAGTAAACCTGCTGTGAAGCATCGGAACCTAGTACTGGGCTGCCAGGAAAGGCCCAAAGATCAGATTCTTTGAAACGTTACTCGTGAGTACATAAATCGACATTGTGAATTTTGTATTGAATCCTGATGCAAATTCTGTGTCTCGTCGTCAATGTGAAGGTCCGAGGGGTACAGTAAACGTGCTGTGAAGCATCGGAATCTAACACAGGGCTTTCAGGAAAGGCCCAAAGAACAGATTCTTCGAAACGTTACTCGTGTGGACAGAAATCGGCATTGTGAATGTTGTATTGAATCCCGATGCTATTTCTGTGTTTCGTCGTCAGTGGTAAGGTCCAAGGGTTACAGTAAACGTGCTATGAAGCATCGGAATCTAACACTGGGCTTCCAGGAAACGCCCAAATAACAGACTCTTCAAAACGTTACTCGTGTTGACAGAAATCGGCATTGTAAATTTTTCATTGAATCCCGATGCAATTTCTGTGTTTCATCGTCAATGTGAAGGTCCAAGGGTTATAGTAATCGTGCTGTGAAGCATCGGAATCTAACACTGGGCCCTCAGGAAAGGCCCAGGGAATGAACTCTTCGAAACGTTACTCGGGTGGACAGAAATCTGCATTGTGAATTTTGTATTGAATCCCGACGTAATTTCTGTGTTTCATCATCAATGTAAAGGTCCGAGGGCTACAGTGAACGTGCTGTGAAGCATCGGAATGTAACACTGTTCTAAGGAAAGGCCCAAGGAACGGACTCCTCGAAACGTTACACGTGTGGACAGAAAACGGCAATACGAATTTTGCATTGAATCCCGATGCAACTTCTGTGTTTTGTCGTCAATGTGAAGGTCCAAGTGTTACAGTAAACCTGCTGTGGAGCATCGGAACCTAACACTGGGCTCCCAGGAAACGCCCATATAAAAGACCTCTTGAAATGTTACTCCTGTGGACAGAAATTAGCATTGTGAATTTTTTACTGAATCGCTGTGAAGCATCAGAATCTAACACTGGGCTCCCAGGAAAGGCCCAAATAACAGACCTTTTGAAATGTTACTCTTGTGGACAGAAATTAGCATTGTGAATTTTTTACTGAATCGCGACGCTATTTCTGAGTTTCATCGTCAATGTGAAGGTCCAAGGGTTACAGTAAACGTGCTGTGAAGCATCGGACACAAACACTGGGCTCTCAGGAAAAGCCCAAGGAACGCACTCATCGAAACGGTACTCGTGTGGACAAAAATCGGCATTGTGAATTTTTTATTGAATCCCGGCTCAATTTCTGCGCTTCGTCGTCAATGTGAAGGTCCAATGGTTACAGTAAACCAGCTGTGGAGCATCGGAATCTAACACTGGGCTCCCAGGAAAGGTCCAAGGAACGGACTCTTCGAAACGTTACTCATGTGTACATAAATCGGCATTGTGAATTTTGTATTGAATCCCGATGCAATATCTGTGTTCATCGTCAATTTGACGGTCCAAGGGTTACAGTAAACGTGCTGTGAAGCATCGGACACTAACACCGGGCTCTCAGGAAAGCCCCAAAGACCGGACTCTTCGAAACGTTACTCGTGTGGACAGATATCGGCATTGTGAATTTTGTATTGAATCCCGATGCAATTTCTGTGTTTCGTCGTCAATGTTAAGGTCCAAAGGTTACAGTAAACGTGCTGTGAATCATCGTAATCTAACACTGGGCTCTCAGGAAAAGCTCAAGGAGTGGACTCTTCGAAACAGTACTCGTGTGGACAAAGATCGGCATTGTGAATTTTGTATTGGATCCCCATTCAATTTCTGTGTTTCGTAGTCAATGTGAAAGTCCAAGGGTTACAGTAAACCTGCTGTGGAACATCGGAATATAACACTGGGCTCCCAGGAATGGCGCAAATAATAGACCTTTTGAAATGTTACTCCTCTGGACAGAAACTGGCATTGTGAAATTTTTATTGAATCTCGATGCAATTTCTGTGTTTCATCGTCAATGTGAAGCTCCAAGGGTTACAGTAAACGTGCTGTGAAGCATCGGAATCTAACACTGGGCTCTCAGGAAAAGCCCAAGGAACGCACTCTTCGAAACGGTACTCGTGTGACAAAAATCGGCATTGTGAATTTTTCATTGAATCCCGGCTCAATTTCTGTGTTTCGTCGTCATTGTGAAGGTCCAATGGTTAGAATAAACCTGCTGTGGAGCATCGTAATCCAACACTGGGCTCCCAGGAAAGGCCCAAAGAACAGACTTTTTGGAATGTTACTCCTGTGGGAAGAGATAGGCATTGTGAATTTTGTATTGAATCCCGATGCAATTTCTGTGTTTCATCGTCAATGTGAAGGTCCAAGGGTTACAGTAAACGTGCTGGGAAGCATCGGAGTCTAACACTGGGCTCTCAGGAAAGCCCCAATAAACGGAATCTTAGAAACGTTACTCGTGTTACCAGAAATCGGCATTGTGAATTTTGTATTGAATCCCGATGCAATTTCTGTGTTTCGTCGTCAATGTGAAGGTCCAAGGGTTCCAGTAAACCTGCTGTGGAGCATCGTAATCTAACACTGGGCTGCCAGGAAAGGCCCAAAGAACAGACTTTTTGAATTGTTACTCCTGTAGGAAGAAATCGGCATTGTGAATTTTGTATTGAATCCCGATGCAATTACTGTGTTTCGTCGTCAATGAGAAGGTCCAAGGGTTCCAGTAATCGTGCTGCGAGGCATCGGAATCTAACACTGGGCTGTCAGGAAAGGCCCAAGTAACAGACTCTTCGAAACGTAACTCGTGTTGACGGAAATCGGCATTGTGGATTTTGTATTGAATCCCGATGCAATTTCTGAGTTTCATCGTCAATGTGAAGGTCCAAGGGTTACAGTAAACGTGCTGTGAAGCATCGTAATCAAACAGTGGGCTCCCAGGAAAGGCCCAAATGACAGACTTTTTGAAATTTTACTCCCGTGGACAGAAATTGGCATTGTGATTTTTTTATTGAATCTCGATGCAATTTCTGTGTTTCATCGTCAATGTGAACTTCCAAGGGTTACAGTTAACGTGCTGTGACGCATTGGATCAAACACTGGGCTCTCAGTAAAAGCCCAATAAACGGACTCTTCGAAACGTAACTCGTGCGGACAGAAATCGGCGTTGTCAATTTTGTATTGAATCCCGATGCAATTTCTGTGTCTTTTCGTCAATGTAAAGGTCCAAGGGTTACAGTAAACGTGCTGTGCAGCATCGGAATCTAACACTAGACTTTCAGGAAAGGCCCAAGGAACAGACTCTTCGAAACGTTACTCGTGTAGACAGAAATCGGCATTGTGAATTTTGTATTGAATCCCGATGCAATTTCTATGTTACGTCGTCAATGTGAAGATATAAGGGTTACAGTAAACGTGCTGTGAAGCATCGGAATCTAACACTGGGCCCTCAGGAAAGGCCCAGGGAATGAACTCTTCGAAACGTTACTCGGGTGGACAGAAATCTGCATTGTGAATTTTGTATTGAATCCCGACGTAATTTCTGTGTTTCATCATCAAGGTAAAGGTCCGAGGGCTACAGTGAACGTGCTGTGAAGCATCGGAATGTAACACTGTTCTCAGGAAAGGCCCAAGGGACGGACTCCTCGAAACGTTACACGTGTGGACAGAAATCGGCAATACGAATTTTGTACAGAATCCCGATGCAAGTTCTGTGTTTCGTCCTCCATGTTACTCGTGTCATCAATGTGAAGGTACAAGAGTTACAGTTATCCTGCTGTGAAGCAACGGGATCCAACTCGGGGCTCTCAGCAAAGGCCCAAGGAACGGTCTCTTACATACGTTACTCGTGTGGGCAGAAATCGGCATTGTGAATTTAGTATTGAATCCCGATGCAATTTCTATGTTTCATCGTCAATGTGAAGGTCCAAGTGTTACAGTAAACATGCTGTGGAGCATCGGAACCTAACACTGGGCTCCCAGGAAAGGCCCATATAACAGACCTCTTGAAATGTTACTCCTGTGGACAGAAATTAGCATTGTGAATTTTTTACTGAATCGCTGTGAAGCATCGGAATCTAACACTGGGCTCTCAGGAAAGGCCCATGGAATGGACTCTTCGAAACGTCACTCGTGTGGACAGATATCGGCGT
The DNA here is from genome assembly GCF_021461395.2 of Schistocerca americana. Taxonomy (NCBI): domain Eukaryota; kingdom Metazoa; phylum Arthropoda; class Insecta; order Orthoptera; family Acrididae; genus Schistocerca; species Schistocerca americana. The sequence continues at coordinate 167,843,641 of NC_060127.1, read as the reverse complement.
CGTGAATTTTGTATTGAATCCCGATGCAATTTCTATGTTTCATCGTCAATGTGAAGGGCCACGGGTTACAGTAAACCTGCTGTGGAGCATCGGAATCTAACACTGGGCTCCCAGGAAAGGCCCAAATAACAGACCTTTTGAAATGTTACTCTTGTGGACAGAAATTAGCATTGTGAATTTTTTACTGAATCGCGACGCAATTTCTGAGTTTCATCGTCAATATGAAGGTCCAAGGGTTACAGTAAACGTGCTGTGAAGCATCGGACACAAACACTGGGCTCTCAGGAAAAGCCCAAGGAACGCACTCATCGAAACGGTACTCGTGTGGACAAAAATCGGCATTGTGAATTTTTTATTGAATCCCGGCTCAATTTCTGCGCTTCGTCGTCAATGTGAAGGTCCAATGGTTGCAGTAAACCAGCTGTGGAGCATCGGAATCTAACACTGGGCTCCCAGAAAAGGTCCAAGGAACGGACTCTTCGAAACGTTACTCATGTGTACATAAATCGGCATTGTGAATTTTCTATTGAATCCCGATGCAATATCTGTGTTCGTCGTCAATTTGACGGTCCAAGGGTTACAGTAAACGTGCTGTGAAGCATCGGACACTAACACCGGGCTCTCAGGAAAGCCCCAAAGACCGGACTCTTCGAAACGTTACTCGTGTGGACAGATATCAGCATTGTGAATTTTGTATTGAATCCCGATGCAATTTCTGTGTTTCGTCGTCAATGTTAAGGTCCAAAGGTTACAGTAAACGTGCTGTGAATCATCGTAATCTAACACTGGGCTCTCAGGAAAAGCTCAAGGAGTGGACTCTTCGAAACAGTACTCGTGTGGATAAAGATCGGCATTGTGAACTTTGTATTGCATCCCCATTCAATTTCTGTGTTTCGTCGTCAATGTGAAGGTCCAAGGGTTACAGTAAACGTGCTATAAAGCATCGGAATCTAACACTGGGCTCCCATGAAAGGCCCAAGGAACGGACTCTTGGAAAAGTTACTCGTGTGGACAGAAATCGGCATTGTGAATTTCGTATCGAATCCCGATGCTAGTACTGTGTTTCGTAGTCAATGTGAAGGTCCAAGGGTTCCAGTAATCGTGCTGCGAGGCATCGGAATCTAACACTGGGCTGTCAGGAAAGGCCCAAGTAACAGACTCCTCGAAACGTAACTCGTGTTGACGGAAATCGGCATTGTGGATTTTGTATTGAATCCCGATGCAATTTCTGAGTTTCATCGTCAATGTGAAGGTCCAAGGGTTACAGTAAACGTGCAGTGAAGCATCGTAATCAAACAGTGGGCTCTCAGGAAAGTCCCAAGGAACGGACTTTTCAAAACGGTACTCGTGTGGATAGAAATCGCCACTGTGAATTTTGTATTGAATCCCGATGCAATTTATGTGTTTCAACGTTAATTTGATGGTCCAAGGGTTGCAGTAAACGTGCTGTGAAGCATCGGATTCTAACACTGGGCTCCCATGAAAGGCCCAAGGAACGGACTCTTCGAAACGTTACTCCTGTGGACGGAAATCGCCATTGTGAATTTTGTATTGAATCCTGATGCAATATCTGTGCTTCGTCGTCAATGTGAAGGCCCAAGGGTTACAGTAAACTTGCTGTGAAGCATCGGAATCTAACACTGGGCTCTCAGGAATGGCCCAAGGAACGAATTCCTCGAAAAGTTACTCCCGTGGACAGAAATTGGCATTATGAATTTTGTATTGAATCCCGATGCAAATTCTGTGTTTCATCGGCAATGTGAAGGTCCAAGGGTTACAGTTAACGTGATGTGAAGCTTCGGAATCTAACACTGGGCTCTCAGGAAAGGCCCAAAGAACGGAATCTTGGAAACGTTACTCGTGTGGACTGATATCGGCATTATGAATTTTGTATTCAATCCCGATGCAATTTCTGTGTTTCGTTGTCAATGTGATGGTACAAAGGTTACAGTAAACCTGCTGTGAAGCATCGGCACCTAGCACTCGGCTCCCAGGAAAGGCCCAAAGAAGAGGCTCTTTGGAACGTTACTCGTGTGTACATAAATCGGCTTTGTGAATTATGTATTGAATCGCGACGCAGTTTCTGTGTCTCGTCGACAATGTGAAGGTCCAAGGGTTACAGTAAACGTGCTGTGAAGCATCGGAATCAGACACTGGGCTTCCAGGAAAGGCCCAAGGAACAGACTCTTCGAAACGTTACTCGTGTGAACAGAAAACGGCATTGTGAATTCTGTATTGAATCCCGGTGCAAGTTCTGTGTTTCGTCGTCAATGTGAAGGTCCAAGGGTTCCAGTAAACGTGCTGCGAAGCATCGGAATCTAACACTGGGCTTTCAGGAAAGGCCCAAGCAACAGACTCTTCGAAACGTTACTCGTGCGGACAGAAACCGGCATTGTGAATTTTGTGTTGAATCCCGATGCACCTTCTGTGTTTCGTCGTCAATGCTAAGGTCCAAGGGTTACAGTAAACATGCTATGAAGCATCGGAATCTTACACTGGGCTTTCAGGAAAGGCCCAAGGAACAGACTCTTCGAAACGTTACTCGTGTGGACAGAAATCGGCATTGTGAATATAGTTTGAATCCCGATGCAATTTCTGTGTTTCGTAGTCAATGTAAAGGTACCCGGGTTACAGTAAATTTGTTGTGAAGGATCGGAACCTAGCACTGGGCTCCCAGGAAAGGCCCAGAGAACCGACTCTTTGGAACGTTGATCGTGTGTACATAAATCGGCACTGTGAATTTTGTATTGAATCCCGATGCAATTTCTGTGTTTCCTCGTCAATGTGAAGATGCAAGTGTTACAGTAAGCGTGCTGTGAAGCATCAGAATCTAACATTGGTCTCTCAGGAAAGTTCCAAGTGACGGACTCTTCGAAATGTTACTCGTGTGTAAAGAAATCGGCATTGTGATTTTTGTATTGAATCCCGACGCAATTTCTGTGTTTCGTCGTCAATGTGAAAGTCCAAGGGTTACAGTAAACGTGCTGTGAAGCATCGGAATCTAACACTGGGCTATCAGGAAAGTCACAAGGAACGGACTTTTCGAAACGTTACTCCTCTATACAGAAATCGGCATTGTGAATTTTGTATTGAATCCCGATGCAATATCTGTGTTTCGTCGTCAATTTGAAGGTCCAAGGGTTACAGTAAACCTGCTGTGAAGCATCGGAATCTAACTCCTGGCTCACAGGAAAGGCCCAATAAACAGACTCTTCGAGATGCTTCTCGTGTGGACAGAACTCGGCATTGTGAATTTTGTATTGGATCCCGATGCAATTTCTGGGTTTCATCGTCAATGTGAAGGTCCAAGGGTTACAGTAAACGTGCTGTGAAGCATCGCAATCTGACTATGGTCTCACAGGAAAGGCCCAAACAACGGACTCTTCGAAACGTAACTCGTGTTGACGGAAATCGACATTGTGAATTTTGTATTGAATCCCGATGCAATTTCTGTGTTTCATCGGTAATGTGAAGGTCGAAGGGTTACAGTAAACGTGCTGTGTAGCATCGTAATTAACACTGGGCTATCAGGAAAGTCCCAAGGAACGGACTTTTCGAAACGTTACTCCTCTGGACAGAAATCGGCATTGTGGATTTTGTATTGAATCCCGATGCAATTTCTGTGTTTCGTCGTCAATGTGGAGGTACAAGGGTTACAGAAAAACCTGTTGTGAAGCATCGGAACCTAGCACTGGGCTCCCAGCAAAGGCCCAGAGAACAGGCTCCATGGAACGTTAGTCGTGTGTACATAAATCGGCTTTGTGAAGTATGTATTGATTCCCGGTGCAATTTCTGTGTCTCGTCGTCAATGTGTATTTCCAAGGGTTGCAGTAAACGTGCTGTGAAGCATCGGAATCAAACACTGGGTTTTCAGGAAAGGCCCAAGGAACAAACTCTTCGATACGTTACTCGTGTGGACAGAAATCGGCATTGTGAAATTTGTACTGAATCCCTATGCAACTTATGTGTTTCGTCGTCAATGTGAAGGTCCAAGGGTTACAGTAAACCTGCTGTGGAGCATCGTAATCTAACACTGGGCTCCCAGGAAAGGCCCAAAGAACAGACTTTTTGAATTGTTACTCCTGTGGGAAGAAATAGGCATTGTGAATTTTGTATTGAATCCCGATGCAATTACTGTGTTTCATCGTCAATGTGAAGGTCCAAGGGTTACAGTAAACGTGCTATAAAGCATCGGAATCTAACACTGGGCTCCCATGAAAGGCCCAAGCAATAGACTCTTCGAAACGTAACTCGTGTTGACGGAAATCGGCATTGTGGATTTTGTATTGAATCCCGATGCAATTTCTGTGTTTCATCGTCAATGTAAACGTCCAAGGGTTACAGTACACGTGCTGTGAAGCATCGTAATCAAACAGTGGGCTCTCAGGATAGTCCCAAGGAACGGACTTTTCAAAACGGTACTCGTGTGTACAGAAATCGCCATTGTGAATTTTGTATTAAATCCCGATGCAATTTCTGTGTTTCGTCGTCAATGTGAAGGTCCAAGGGTTACAGTAAACCTGCTGTGAGGCAACGGAATCTAACACTGGGCACTCGGGATAGGCCCAAGGAACGGACTCTTCGAAACGTTACTCCTGTGGACAGAAATCAGCATTATGAATTTTGTATTGAATCCTGATGCAATATCTGTGTGTCATCGTCAATGTGAAGGTCCAAGGGTTACAGTAAACCTGCTGTGGAGAATCGGAATCTAACACTGGGCTCTCAGGAAAGGCCCAAGGAACGGAATCTTATGAACGTTACCCGTGTGGACAGAAATGGGCATTATGAATTTCGTATTGAATCCCGATGCAATTTCCGTGTTTCGTCGTCAATGTGAAGATGCAAGTGTTACAGTAAACGTGCTGTGAAGCATCGGAATCTAACACTGGGCTCTCAGGAAAGGTCCAAGTAACAGACTCTTCGAAAAGTTACTCGTGTGGAAAGATATCGGCATTGTGAATTTTGTACTGAATCCCGATGAAATTCCCGTGTTTCGTCGTTAATGTGAAAGTCCAAGGGTTACAGTAAACGTGCTGTGAAGCATCGGAGTCTAACACTGGGCTCCCAGGAATGACCCAAGTATCGGACTCTTCGAAACGTTACTCGTGTGGACAGAAATCGGCATTGTGAATTTTGTATTGAATCCCGATGCAATTTCTGTGTTTCGTCGTCAATGTGAATGTCCAAGGGTTACAGTAAACGTGCTGTGAAGCATCGGAATCTAACACTGGGCTCTCACGAAAGGCCCAAGGTACGGACTCTTCGAAACGGTACTCGTGTGGATAAAAATCGGCATTGTGAATTTTGTATCGAATCCCGAAGCATTTTCTGTGTTTCAACGTCAATTTGATGGTCCAAGGGTTACAGTACACGTGCTGTGAAGCATCGGATTCTAACACGGGGCTCCCAGGTAAGGCCCAAAAAACAGACCCTTTGAAACGTAACTCGTGTGGACATAAAACGGTATTGTGAATTAGGTATTGATTCCCGATTCAATTACTGTGTTTCGTCGTCAATGTGAAGGTCCAAGGGTTACAGTAAACCTGCTGTGGAGCATAGGAATCTAACACTGGGTTCCCAGGAGAGGCCCAAAGAACAGACTTTTTGAAATGTTACTCCTGTGGGCAGAAATAGGCAATGTGAATTTTGTATTGAATCCCGATGCAATTTCAGTGTTTCATCGTCAATGTGAAGGTCCAAGGGTTACAGTAAACGTGCTGTGAAGCATCGGAATCTAACTTTGGGCTCTCACGAAAGGCCCAAGGAACGGACTCTTCGAAACCGTACTCGTGTGGATAAAAATAGGGATTGTGAGTTTTGTATTGGATCATGGCCCAATATCTGTGTTTCATCGTTAATGTGAACGTCCAAGGGTAACAGTAAACGTGCTGTGAAGCATCGGAATCGAACACTGGGCTCTCAGGAAAGGCCGAAGGAACGGACCTTTCGAAACGTTACTCGTGTGGACAGAAATAGGGATTGTGAGTTTTGTATTGGATCATGGCCCAATATCTGTGTTTCATCGTTAATGTGAACGTCCAAGGGTTACAGTAAACCTGCTGTTGAGCATCGGAATCTAACACTGAGCTCCCAGGAAAGCCCCAAAGAACAGACTTATGAAACGTTACTCCTGTGGACAGAAATCGGCATTGTGAAATTTGTATTGAATCCCAATGAAATGTCTGTGTTTAATCGTCGATATGAAGGGTCAAGGGATACAGTAAACGTGCTGTGAAGCATCGGAATCTAACACTGGGTTCTCAGGAAAGGCCGAACGAACAGACTCTTTCAAACGTTACTCCTGTGCACAGAGATCGGCATTGTGAATTTTGTATTGAATCCCGATGCAATTTCTGTGTTTCGTCGTCAATGTGAAGGTCCAAGGGTTACACTAAACCTGCTGTGAAGCAACGGAATCTAACACTGGGCTCACAGGAAAGGCCCAAACAACGGACTCTTCGAATCGTTACTCGTGTGGACAGAAATCGGCATTGTGAATTTTCTATTGAATCCCGATGCAATTTCTGTGTTTCATCGTCATTGTGAAGATCCGAGGGCTACAACAAAACCCGCTGTGAAGCATCGGAATATAACACTGGGCACTCGGGATAAGCCCAAGGAACGGACTCTTCGAAACGTTACTCCTGTGGACAGAAATCGGCTTTGTGAATTTTGTATTGAATCCCGATGCAATTTCTGTGTGTCATCGTCAATGTGATTGTCCAAGGCTTACAGTAAACGTGCTGTGAAGCATCGGAATCTAACACTGGGCTCTTAGGAAAGGCCCAACGAACGGACCTTTCGAAACGTTACTCCAGTGGACAGAAATAGGGATTGTGAATTTTGAATTGAATCATGGCCCAATTTCTGTGTTTCGTCGTCAATGTGAACGTCCAAGGGTTACAGTAAACCTGCTGTGGAGCATCGGAATCTAACACTGGGCTCCCAGGAAAGGCCCAAAGAACAGACTTTTTGAAACGTTACCCCTGTGGACAGAAATCGGTAATGTGAATTTTTTATTGAACCCCTTTGAAATTTCTAAGTTTCATCGTCGATATGAAGGTCCAAGGGATACAGTAAACGTGCTGTGAAGCATCGGAATCTAACACTGGGCTCTCAGGAAAGGCCAAAGGAACAGACTCTTTTAAACGTTACTCCTGTGGACAGAGATCGGCATTGTGAACTTTGTATTGAATCCCGATGCAATTTCTGTGTTTCGTCGTCAATGTGAAGGTCCAAGGGTTATAGTAAACGTGCTGTGAAGCATCGGAATCTAACACTGGGCTCTCAGGAAAGGCCCAAGGAACGGACTCTTTTAAACGTTACTCGTGTGGACAGAAATCGTAAATGTGAATTTTGTATTGAATCCCGATGCAATTCCTGTGCTCCGTCGACAATGATGAGGTGCAAGGGTCACAGTAAAAGTGCTATAAGGATCGGAATCTAACACTGGGCCCAAGGAAAGGTACATAGAATCGACTCTTCGAAACGTTACTCGTGTGGACAGAAATTGACATTGTTAATTTTTTATTGAATCCCGATGAAATTTCTGTGGATCATCGTCAATGTGAAGGTCCATGGGTTACAGTAATCCTGCTGTGAAACATCGGAATCTAACACGAGGCTCTCAGGAAAGGCCCAAAAAACAGACCTTTCGAAACGTTACTCGTGTAGACAGAAATCGGCATTGTGAATTTTGTATTGAATCCCGATGCAATTTCTATGTTTCATCGTCAATGTGAAGGTCCAAGTGTTACAGTAAACTTGCTGTGAAGTATCGTAACCAAACACTGGGCTCTCAGGAAAGTCCCAAGGAACGCACTTTTCGAAACGGTACTCGTGTGGATATAAATCGGCATTGTGAATTTTGTATTAAATCCCGATGCAATTTCTGTGTTTCATCGTCAATGTGAAGGTCCAAGTGTTACAGTAAACTTGCTGTGAAGCATCGTAACCAAACACTGGGCTCTCAGGAAAGGCCCAAAGGACAGACAATTTGAAACGTTGCTCGTGTGGACTGAAATCGGCATTGTGAATTTTGTATTGAATCCCGATGCAATTTCTGTGTTTCGTCGTCAGTGTGAAAATCCAAGGGTTACAGTAAACGTTCTGTGAAGCATCGGAATCTAACGCTGGCCTCCCAGGAATGGCCCAAGGATCGGACTCTTCGAAACATTACCCGTGTGGACAGAAATCGGCATTGAGAATTTTCTATTGAATCCCGATGCAATATATGTGCTTCGTCGTCAATGTGAATGTCCAAGGGTTACAGTAAACCTGCTATGAAGCATCGGAATCTAACACTGGGCTCTCAGGAAAAGGCCAGGGAACGGAATCTTATAAACGTTATTCGTGTGGACAGAAATCGGCATTGTGAATTTTGTATTGAATCACGATGCAAGTTCTGTGTTTCGTCGTCAATGTGAAGGTCCAAGGGTTACAGTAAACGTGCTGTGAAGCATCGGAATCTAACACTGGGCTTTCAGGAAAGGCCCAAGCAACAGACTCCTCGAAACGTTACTCGTGTGGACAGAAATCGGCATTGTGAATTTTCTATTGAATCCCGATGCAATTTCTATGTCTCATCGTCAATGTGAAGGTCCAAGGGTTACAGTAAACGTGCTGTTAAGCATCGGATTCTAAGACTGGGCTCCCAGGAAGGGCCCAAAGAACAGACTCTTTTAAACGTTACTCCTGTGGACACGAATCGGCATTGTGAATTTTGTATTGAATCCCGATGCACTTTCTGTGTTCCATCGTCAATGTGAAGGTCCAAGGGTTACAGTAAACGTGCTGTGAGGCATCGGAATCTAACACTGGGCTCTCAGGAAATGCTCAAAGAACAGACCTTTTGAAACGTTACTCGTGTGGACATAAAGCGGTATTGTGAATTATGTATTGAATCCCGATGCAATTACTGTGCTTCGTTGTCAATGTGAAGGTCCAAGTGTTACAATAAACGTGCTGTGAGGCATCGGAATCTAACACTGGGCTCACGGGAAAGGCCCAAGGAGCGGACTCTCCGAAATGTAACTCGTGTGGACAGTAATCGGCATTGTGAAATTTGTATTAAATCCAGATGCAATTACTGTGTTTCGTCGTCAATGTGAAGGTCCAAGGGTTAAGATAAACGTGCTGTGACGCATCGGAATCTAACACTGGGCTTTCAGGAAAGGCCCAAAAACGGACTCTTAGAAACGTTACTTGTGTGGACAGAAATCGTCATTGTGCAGTTTTTATTGAATCCCGATGCAATTGCTGTGTTTCGTCGTCAATGCTAAGGTGCAAGGGTTACAGTAAACCTACTGTGAAGCAACGGAATCTAACACTAGGCTCTCAGGAAAGGCCCAAGGAACGGACTCTTCGAAACGTTACTCGTGTGGACAGAAATCGGCATTGTGATTTTTGTATTCAATCCCGATGCAATTACTGTGCTTCGTTGTCAATGTGAAGGTCCAAGGGTTACAATAAACGTGCTGTGAGGCATCGGAATCTAACACTGGGCTCTTAGGAAAGGCCCAAAGAACGGACTCTTCCAATCGTTACGCGTGTAGACAGAAATCGGCATTGTGAATTATGTATTAAATCCCGATCCAATTTATGTGTTTCATCGTCAATGTGAAGGTTCCAGGGTTACTGTAAACGTGCTGTGAAGCATCGGAATCTAACACTGGGCTTTCAGGAAAGGCCCAAGGAACGGACGTTTAGAAACGTTACTCGTGTGGACAGAAATCGGCATTGTGAATTTGTTATTGAATCCCGATGCAATTCCTGTGTTCGTCGACAATGTTAAGGTGCAAGGGTCACACAAAACGTGCTGTAAAGCATCGAAATCTAACACTGTTCTCCCAGGAAAGGCCCAAGGAACGGACTTTTCGAAACGTTACTCGTGTGGACAGATATCGGCATTGTGAATTTTTTATTGAATCCCGATGCAATTTCTGTGATTCGTCATCAATGTGAAGGACCATGGGTTACAATAAAAGTGCTCTGAAGCATCGGAATCTAACACTGGTCTCTCAGGAAAGCCCCAAGGAACGGACATTTCGAAACGTTACTCGTGTGGACAGAAATATGGATTCTGAATTTTGTATTGGGTCATGGCCCAATTTCTGTGTTTCGTCGTTAATGTGAACGTTCAAGGGTTACTGTAAACCTGCTGTGGAGCATCGGAATCGAACACTGGGCTCTTAGGAAAGGCCCAAACAACAGACATTTTGAAACGTTACTCCTGTGGACAGAAATCGTCATTGTGAATTTTGTATTGAATCCCGATGAAATTTCTGTGTTTCTTCGTCGTTATGAAGGTCCAAGGGATACAGTAAACGTGCTGTGAAGCATCGGAATCTAACACTGGGCCCTCAGGAAAGGCCGAAGGAAATGATTCATTCAAACGTTACTGCTGTGGACATAGATCGGCATTGTGAATTTTGTATTGAATCCCGAAACAATTTTTGTGTTTCGTCGTCAATGTGAAGGTCCAAGGGTTACTGCAAACGTGCTGTGAAGCAACGGAATCTAACACTGAGCTCTCAAGAAAGGCCCAAAGAGCGGACTCGTGTGGACAGAAATCGGCATTGTGAATTTTGTATTGAATCCCGATGCAATTTCTGTGTTTTGTCGTCAATGTGAAGGTACAAGGGTTACTGTTAACGTGCTACGAAGCATCGGAATCTATCCCTGGGCTCCCATGAAAGGCCAAAGGAATTGACGCTTTTAAACGTTACTCGTGTGGACAGAAATCGGCATTGTGAATTTTGTATTGAATCCCGATGCAATTTCTGTAATTCATCGTCATTGTGACGGTCAAAGGGTTACAGTAAACGTGCTGTGAAGCATCGGAATCTAACACTGGGCTCTCAGGACAGGCCCAAGGAACGGAATCTTATAAACGTTACTCGTGTGGACAGAAATCGGCATTGTGAATTTTGTATTGAATCCCGATGCAATATCTGTGTATCGTCGTCAATGTGAAGATGCAAGTGTTACAGTAAACGTGCTGCGAAGGATCGGACTCTAACATTGGGCACTCAGGAAAGGCCCAAAGAACGGTCTCTTCGAATCGTTACTCGTGTGGACAGAAAACGGCATTATGAATTTTGTATAGAATCCCGATGCAATTTCTGTGTTTCATCGTCAATGTGAAGGTCCCAGGGTTACAGTAAACATGCTGTGAAGCATCAGAATCTAACACTGGGCCCTCAGGAAAGGCCCTAGGAACAGATTCTTATAAACGATACTCGTGTGGACAGAAATAGACATTGTTAATTTTGTATTGAATCCCGATGCAATTTCTGTGTTTCGTCGTCAATGTGAAGATGCAAGTGTTACAGTAAGCGTTCTGTGAAGCATCGGAATCTAACATTGGACTCTCAGGATAGGTCCAAGTAACGGGCTCTTCGATATGTTACTCGTGTGGATAGAAATCGGCATTGTGAATTTTGTATTGAATCCCGATGAAATTTCTGTGTTTCGTCGTCAATGTGAAAGTCCAAGGGTTACAGTAAACGTGCTGTGAAGCATCGGAATCAAACACTGAACTCCCAGGAATGGCCCAAGAATCGCACTCTTCGAAACGTTACTCGTGTGGACAGAAATCGGCATTGTGAATTTTGTATTGAATCCCGATGCAATTTCTGTGTCTCGTCGTCAATATGAAGGTCCAAGGGTTACAGTAAACCTGCTGTGAAGCATCGGAATCTAACACTGGGCTCTCAGGATAGGCCCAAGGTAAGGACATTTCGAAACGTTATTATTGTGGACAGAAATAGGGATTGTGAATTTTGTATTGAATCATGGCCCAATTTCTGTGTTTCGTCGTTAATGTGAACGTCCAAGGGTTACAGTAAACCTGCTGCGGAGCATCGCAATCTAACACTGGGCTCCCAGGAAAGGCCCAAAGAACAGATTTCTTGATACGATACTCCTGTGGACAGAAATCGGCATTGTGAATTTTGTATTGAATCCCGATGAAATTTCTGTGTTTCATCGTCGATATGAAGGTCCAAGGGATACAGTAAACGTGCTGTGAAGCATCGGAATCTAACACTGGGCTCTCAGGAAAGGCCAAATGAACAGACTCTTTTAAACGTTACTCCTGTGGACAGAGATCGGCATTGTGAATTTTGTATTGAATCCCGATGCAATTTCTGTGTTTCGTCACCAATGTGAAGGACCAAGGGTTACAACAAACGTGCTGTGAAGCATCGGAATCTAACACAAGGCTTTCAGGAAAGGCCCAAGGAACGGACTCTTAGAAACGTTACTCGTGTGGACAGAAATCAGAATTGTGAATTTTTTATGGAATCCCGATGCAATTCCTGTGCTTCGTTGTCAATGTAAAGGTCCAAGGAATACATTAAACATGCTGTGAGGCATCGGAATCTAACACTGGGCCCTCAGGAAATGCCCAAGGAACGGATCCTTATAAACGTTACTCGTGTGGACAGAAATAGGCATTATTAATTCTGTATTGAATTATGATGCAATTTCTGTGTTTCGTCGTCAATGTGAAGATGCAAGTGTTACTGTAAACGTGCTGTGAAGCATCGGAATCTAACATCGGACTCTCAGGAAAGGTCCAAGTAACGGACTCCTCGAAATAATACTCATGTGGAAAGAAATCGGCATTGTGACTTTTGTATTGAATCCCGAAAAAATTTCTGTGTTTCGTCGTCAATGTGAAGATGCAAGTGTTACAGTAAGCGTTCTGTGAAGCATCGGAATCTAACATTGGACTCTCAGGATAGGTCCAAGTAACGGGCTCTTCGATATGTTACTCGTGTGGATAGAAATCGGCATTGTGAATTTTGTATTGAATCCCGATGAAATTTCTGTGTTTCGTCGTCAATGTGAAAGTCCAAGGGTTACAGTAAACGTGCTGTGAAGCATCGGAATCAAACACTGGGCTCCCAGGAATGGCCCAAGAATCGGACTCTTCGAAACGTTACTCGTGTGGACAGAAATCGGCATTGTGAATTTTGTATTGACTCCCGATGCAATTTCTGTGTTTCGTCGTCAATGTGAGGGGCCAAGGGTTACAGTAAACCTGCTGTGAAACATCGGAGTCAAACACTAGGCTCTCAGGAAAGGCCCAAAGAACATACTCTTCGAAACGTTACTCGTGTGGACAGAAATCGGCATTGCGAAATTTGTATTGAATCCCGATGCATTCTCTATATTTCATCGTCAATGTGAAGGCGCATGGGTTACAGTAAACCTGCAGTGAAGCAACGGAATCTAACAGTGGGCTCTCAGGAAAGGCCCAAGGAACGGACTCTTCGAAACGTTACTCGTGTGGACAGAAATCGGCATTGTGAATTTTGTATAGAATCCCAATGGAATTACTGTGCTACGTTGCCAATGTGAAGGTCCAAGGGTTACATTGAACCTGCTGTGAGGCATCGGAATCTAACAGAGGACTCTCAGGAAAGGACCAAAGAACGGACTCCTCGAATCGTTGCGCGTGTGGACAGAAATCGGCATTGTGAATTTTGTATTGAATCCCGATGCAATTTCTGTGTTTCGTCGTCAATGTGATGGTCCAAGGGTTACAGAAAACGTGCTGTGGAGCATCGGAATCTAACAATTGGCTCTCAGGAAAGGTCCAAGTAACGGACTCTTCGAAATGTTACTCGTGTGGAAAGATATCGTCATTGTGAATATTGTACTGAATCCCGATGCAATTTCTGTGTTTCGTCGTCAAGGTGAAGGTCCAAGGGTTACAGTGAACGTCCTGTGAAGCATCGGAATCAAACACTGGGCTCCCAGGAATGGCCCAAGAATCGGACTCTTCGAAACGTTACTCGTGTGGACAGAAATCGGCATTGTGAATTTTGTATTGAATCCCGATGCAATTTCTGTGTCTCGTCGTCAATATGAAGGTCCAAGGGTTACAGTAAACCTGCTGTGAAGCATCGGAATCTAACACTGGGCTGTCAGGAAAGGCCCAAGTAACGGAAACAGAAACGTTACTCGTGTCGACAGAAATCAGCATTGTGAATTTTGTATTGAATCCAGATGAGATTTCTGTGTTTCGTCGTCAATGTGAAAGTCCAAGGGTTACAGTAAACGTGCTGTGAAGCATCGGAATCTAACACTGGGCTCCGAGGAATGGTCCAAGGATCGGAGTCTTCGAAACGTTACTCGTGTGGATAGAAATCGGCATTGTGAAATTTGTACTGAATCCCGATGCAATTTCTGTGTTTCGTCGTCAAGGTGAAGGTCCAACGGTTACAGTGAACGTCCTGTGCGCATCGGAATCTAACACTGGGCTCTCAGGAAAGGCCCAAGTAACGGAATCAGAAACGTTACTCGTGTCGACAGAAATCAGCATTGTGAATTTTGTATTGAATCCCGATGCAATTTCTATGTTTCGTCGTCAAAGTGAAGGTCCAAGGGTTACAGAAAACGTGCTGTGGAGCATCGGAATCTAACAATGGGCTCTCAGGAAAGGTCCAAGTAACGGACTCTTCGAAATGTTACTCGTGTGGAAAGATATCGGCATTGTGAATTTTGTACTGAATCCCGATGCAATTTCTGTGTTTCGTCGTCAAGGTGAAGGTCCAAGGGTTACAGTGAACGTCCTGTGAAGCATCGGAATCAAACACTGGGCTCCCAGGAATGGCCCAAGAATCGGACTCTTCGAAACGTTACTCGTGTGGACAGAAATCGGCATTGTGAATTTTGTATTGAATCCCGATGCAATTTCTGTGTCTCGTCGTCAATATGAAGGTCCAAGGGTTACAGTAAACCTGCTGTGAAGCATCGGAATCTAACACTGGGCTGTCAGGAAAGGCCCAAGTAACGGAATCAGAAACGTTACTCCTGTCGACAGAAATCAGCATTGTGAATTTTGTATTGAATACCGATGCAATTTCTGTGTTTCGTCGTCAATGTGAAGGTACAAGAGTTACAGTAAACCTGATGTGAAGCATCAGAACCTAGCACTGGGCTCCCAGGAAAGGCCCAAAGAACAGATTCTTTGAAACGTTACTCGTGTGTACATAAATCGGCATTGTGAATTTTGTACTGAATCCCGATGCAATTTCTGTGTTTCGTCGTCAAGGTGAAGGTCCAACGGTTACAGTGAACGTCCTGTGAAGCATCGGAATCAAACACTGGGCTCCCAGGAATGGCCCAAGAATCGGACTCTTCGAAACGTTACTCGTGTGGACAGAAATCGGCATTGTGAATTTTGTATTGAATCCCGATGCAATTTCTGTAATTCATCGTCATTGTGACGGTCAAAGGGTTACAGAAATCGTGCTGTGAAGCATCGGAATCCAACACTGGGCTCTCAGTACAGGCCCAAGGAACGGAATCTTATAAACGTTACTCGTGTGGACAGAAATCGGCATTGTGAATTTTGTATTGAATCCCGATGCAATTACTGTGTATCGTCGTCAATGTGAAGATGCAAGTCTTACAGTAAACGTGTTGTGAAGGATCGGAATCTAACATTGGGCTCTCAGGAAAGGTCCAAGTAATGGACTCTTCGAAATGTTACTCGTGTGGAAAGAATTCGGCATTGTGAATTTTGTATTGAATCCCGATGCAATTTCTGTGTTTCGTCGTCAATGTGAAGGTACAAGTGTTACAGTAAACGTGCTGTGAAGCATCGGAACCTAGCACTGGGACCCAGGAACGGCCCAAAGAACAGACTCTTTGAAACGTTACTCGTGTGTACATAAATCGGCATTGTGAAATTTGAATTGGATCCCGATGCAATTTGTGTGTCTCGTCGTCAATATGAAGGTCCAAGGGTTACAGTAAACGTGCTACGAAGCATTAGAATCTATCCCTGGGCTCCCATGAAAGGCCCAAGCAACGGACTCTTCAAAGCGTCACTCCTGTGGACAGAAATCGGCATTGTGAATTTTGTATTGAATGCCGATGCAATTTCTGTGTTACATCGTCAATTTGAACGTCCGAGGGTTACAGTAAACGTGCTGTGAAGCATCGGATACTAACACTGGGCTCCCAGGAGGGGCCCAAAGAACAGACTCTTTTAAACGTTACTCGTGTGGACAGATATAGACATTGTGAACTTTGCATTGAATCCCGATGCAATTTCTATGTTTCATCGTCAATGTGAAGGTGCAAGGGTTACAGTAAACATGCTGTGAAGCATCGGAATCTAACACTGGGCACTCAGGAAAGGCCCAAAGAACGGACTCTTCGAATCGTTACTCGTGTCGACAGAAATCAGCATTGTGAATTTTGTATTGAATCCCGATGCAATTTCTATGTTTCGTCGACAATGTGAAGGTACAAGAGTTACAGTAAACCTGATGTGAAGCATCAGAACCTAGCACTGGGCTCCCAGGAATGGCCCAAAGAACAGATTCTTTGAAACGTTACTCGTGTGTACATAAATCGGCATTGTGAATTTTGTATTGAATCCCGATGCAATTTCTGTGTCTCGTCGTCAATGTGAAGGTCCAAGGGTTACAGTAAACGTGCTGTGAAGCATCGGAATCTAACACAGGGCTCTCAGGAAAGGCCCAAGGAACGGATCTTCGAAACGATACTCGCGTGGACAGAAATCGGCATTGTGAATTTTGTATTGAATCCCGGTGCAATGTCTATGCTTCGTTGTCAATGTGAAGGTCCAAGGGTTACAGTAAACCTGCTGTAGAGCATCGAAATCTAACACTGGGCTCCCAGGAAAGGCCCAAAGAACAGACTTTTTGACATGTTACTCCTGTGGGCAGAAATAGGGATTGTGAATTTTGTATAGAATCCCGAAGCAATTTCTGTGTTTCATTGTCAATGTGAAGGTCCAAGGGATACAGTAAACGTGCTGTGAAGCATCGGAATCTAACACTGGGATCTCAGGAAAGGTCCTAGGAACGGAATCTTATAAACGTTACCCCTGTGGACAGAAATCGGCATTATGAATTTCGTATTGAATCCCGACGCAAATTCTGTGTTTCGTCGTCAATGTGAAGATGCAAGTGTTTCAGTAAACGTGCTGTGAAGCATCGGAATCTAACATTGGGCTCACAGGAAAGGTCCAAGTAACGGACTCTTCGAAAAGTTACTCGTGTGGAAAGAAATCGACATTGTGTATTTTGTATTGAATCCCGATGAAATTTCTGTGCTTCGTCGTCAATGTGAACGTCCAAGGGTTACAGTAAACGTGCTGTGAAGCATCGGAATCAAACACTGGGCTCCCAGGAATGGCCCAAGGATCGGACTCTTCGAGACGTTACTCGTGTGGACAGAAATCGGCATGGTGAATTTTGTATAAAATCCCGATGAAATTTCTGTGTTTCGTCGTCAATGTGAATGTCCAAGGGCTACAGTAAACGTGCTGTGAAGCATCGGAATCTAACACTGGGCTCACAGGAAAGTCCCAAGGAACGGACTCTTCGAAACGGTACTCGTGTGGATAAAAAGCGGCATTGTGAATTTTGTATTGAATCCCGATGCAATTTCTGTGTTTCATCGTCAATATGAAGGTCATGGGTTACAGTAAACGTGCTGTGAAGCATCGGAAACTAACACTGGGCTCTCGGGAAAGGCCCAAGGAACGGACCTTTCGAAACGTCACTCGTGTGGACAGAAATAGGGATTGTGAATTTCGTATTGGATCATGGCCCAATTTCTGTGTTCCGTCGTTAATGTGTACGTCCAAGGGTTACAGTAAACCCGCTGTGGAGCATCGGAATCGAACACTGGGCTCCCAGGTAAGGCCCTAAGAACAGACCTTTTGAAACGTTACTCCTGTGGACAGAAATCGGCATTGTGAATTTTGTATTGAATCCCGATGAAATTTCTATGCTTCATCTTCGATATTAAGGTCGAAGGGTTACAGTAAACCTGCTGTGAAGCAACGGAATCTAACACTGGGCTCTCAGGAAAGGCCCAAAGAACGGACTCGAGTGGACAGAAATCGGCATTGTGAATTTTGTATTGAATCCCGATGAAATTTCTGTGTTTCATCGTCAATGTGAATGTCCAAGGGTTACAGTAAACGTGCTACGAAGCATCGGAATCTATCCCTGGGCTCCCATGAAAGGCTAAAGGAACAGCCTCTTTTAAACGTTACTCGTGTGGACAGAAATCGGCATTGTGAATTTTGTATTGAATCCCGATGCAATTACTGTGTATCGTCGTCAATGTGAAGATGCAAGTCTTACAGTAAACGTGCTGTGAGGCATCGGAATCTAACACTGGGCCCTCAGGAAAGGGCCAAGGAACGGATCCTTATAAACGTTACTCGTGTGGACAGAAATAGGCATTATTAATTCTGTATTGAATTATGGTGCAATTTCTGTGTTTCGTCGTCAATGTGAAGATGCAAGTGTTACTGTAAACGTTCTGTGAAGCATCGGAATCTAACATCGGACTCTCAGGAAAGGTCCAAGTAACGGACTCCTCGAAATAATACTCATGTAGAAAGAAATCGGCATTGTGAATTTTGTATTGAATCCCGATGAAATTTCTGTGTTTCGTCGTCAATGTGAGAGTCCAAGGGGTACAGTAAACGTGCTGTGAAGCATCGGAATCTAACACTGGGCTCCCAGGAATATCCCAAGAATCGGACTCTTCGAAACGTTACTCGTGTGGGCAGAAATCGGCATAGTGAATTTTGTATTGAATACCGATGCAATTTCTGTGTCTCGTCGTCAATATGAAGGCCCAAAGGTATCAGTGAACCTCCTGTGAAGCATCGGAATCTAACACTGGGCTCTCAGGAAAGGCCCAAGGTACAGACCCTTCGAAACGTTACTGGTGTGGACAGAAGTAGTGATTGTGAATTTTGTATTGAATCATGGCCCAATTTCTGTGTTTCGTCGTTAATGTGAACGTCCAAGGGTTACAGTAGACCTGCTGTGGACCATCGGAATATAACACTGGGCTCCCAGGAAAGGACGAAAGAACGGACTCTGCGAAACGTTGCGCGTGTGGACAGAAATCGGCATTGTGAATTTTGTATTGACTCCCGATGCAATTTCTGTGTTTCGTCGTCAATGTGAGGGGCCAAGGGTTACAGTAAACCTGCTGTGAAACATCGGAGTCAAACACTAGGCTCTCAGGAAAGGCCCAAAGAACATACTCTTCGAAACGTTATTCGTGTGGACATAAATCGGCATTGCGAATTTTGTATTGAATCCCGATGCATTCTCTATGTTTCATCGTCAATGTGAAGGCGCATGGGTTACAGTAAACCTGCAGTGAAGCAACGGAATCCAACAGTGGGCTCTCAGGAAAGGCCCAAGGAACGGACTCTTCGAAACGTTACTCGTGTGGACAGAAATCGGCATTGTGAATTTTGTATAGAATCCCGATGGAATTACTGTGCTAATTTGCCAATGTGAAGGTCCAAGGGTTACATTAAACCTGCTGTGAGGCATCGGAATCTAACAGAGGACTCTCAGGAAAGGACTAAAGAACGGACTCCTCGAATCGTTGCGCGTGTGGACAGTAATCGGTATTGTGAATTTTGTATTGAATCCCGATGCAATTTCTGTGTTTCGTCGTCAATGTGAAGGTCCAAGGGTTACAGAAAACGTGCTGTGGAGCATCGGAATCTAACAATGGGCTCTCAGGAAAGGTCCAAGTAACGGACTCTTCGAAATGTTACTCGTGTGGATAGATATCGTCATTGTGAATATTGTACTGAATCCCGATGCAATTTCTGTGTTTCGTCGTCAAGGTGAAGGTCCAAGGGTTACAGTGAACGTCCTGTGAAGCATCGGAATCAAACACTGGGCTCCCAGGAATGGCCCAAGAATCGGACTCTTCGAAACGTTACTCGTGTGGACAGAAATCGGCATTGTGAATTTTGTATTGAATCCCGATGCAATTTCTGTGTCTCGTCGTCAATATGAGGGTCCAAGGGTTACAGTAAACCTGCTGTGAAGCATCGGAATCTAACACTGGGCTGTCAGGAAAGGCCCAAGTAACGGAAACAGAAACGTTACTCGTGTGACAGAAATCAGCATTGTGAATTTTGTATTGAATCCAGATGAGATTTCTGTGTTTCGTCGTCAATGTGAAAGTCCAAGGGTTACAGTAAACGTGCTGTGAAGCATCGGAATCTAACACTGGGCTCCGAGGAATGGTCAAAGGATCGGAGTCTTCGAAACGTTACTCGTGTGGATAGAAATCGGCATTGTGAAATTTGTACTGAATCCCGATGCAATTTCTGTGTTTCGTCGTCAAGGTGAAGGTCCAACGGTTACAGTGAACGTCCTGTGAAGCATCGGAATCTAACACTGGGCTCTCAGGAAAGGCCCAAGTAACGGAATCAGAAACGTTACTCGTGTCGACAGAAATCAGCATTGTGAATTTTGTATTGAATCCCGATGCAATTTCTATGTTTCGTCGTCAAAGTGATGGTCCAAGGGTTACAGAAAACGTGCTGTGGAGCATCGGAATCTAACAATGGGCTCTCAGGAAAGGTCCAAGTAACGGACTCTTCGAAATGTTACTCGTGTGGAAAGATATCGGCATTGTGATTTTTGTACTGAATCCCGATGCAATTTCTGTGTTTCGTCGTCAAGGTGAAGGTCCAAGGGTTACAGTGAACGTCCTGTGAAGCATCGGAATCAAACACTGGGCTCCCAGGAATGGCCCAAGAATCGGACTCTTCGAAACGTTACTCGTGTGGACAGAAATCGGCATTGTGAATTTTGTATTGAATCCCGATGCAATTTCTGTGTCTCGTCGTCAATATGAAGGTCCAAGGGTTACAGTAAACCTGCTGTGAAGCATCGGAATCTAACACTGGGCTGTCAGGAAAGGCCCAAGTAACGGAATCAGAAACGTTACTCGTGTCGACAGAAATCAGCATTGTGAATTTTGTATTGAATACCGATGCAATTTCTGTGTTTCGTCGTCAATGTGAAGGTACAAGAGTTACAGTAAACCTGATGTGAAGCATCAGAACCTAGCACTGGGCTCCCAGGAAAGGCCCAAAGAACAGATTCTTTGAAACGTTACTCGTGTGTACATAAATCGGCATTGTGAATTTTGTACTGAATCCCGATGCAATTTCTGTGTTTCGTCGTCAAGGTGAAGGTCCAACGGTTACAGTGAACGTCCTGTGAAGCATCGGAATCAAACACTGGGCTCCCAGGAATGGCCCAAGAATCGGACTCTTCGAAACGTTACTCGTGTGGACAGAAATCGGCATTGTGAATTTTGTATTGAATCCCGATGCAATTTCTGTGTCTCGTCGTCAATGTGAAGGTCCAAGGGTTACAGTAAACGTGCTGTGAAGCATCGGAATCTAACACAGGACTCTCAGGAAAGGCCCAAGGAACGGATCTTCGAAACGATACTCGCGTGGACAGAAATCGGCATTGTGAATTTTGTATTGAATCCCGGTGCAAAGTCTATGCTTCGTTGTCAATGTGAAGGTCCAAGGGTTACAGTAAACCTGCTGTGGAGCATCGAAATCTAACACTGGGCTCCCAGGAAAGGCCCAAAGAACAGACTTTTTGACATGTTACTCCTGTGGGCAGAAATAGGGATTGTGAATTTTGTATAGAACCCCGAAGCAATTTCTGTGTTTCATTGTCAATGTGAAGGTCCAAGGGATACAGTAAACGTGCTGTGAAGCATCGGAATCTAACACTGGGATCTCAGGAAAGGTCCTAGGAACGGAATCTTATAAACGTTACCCCTGTGGAAAGAAACTGGCATTATGAATTTCGTTTTGAATCCCGACGCAAATTCCGTGTTTCGTCGTCAATGTGAAGATGCAAGTGTTTCAGTAAACGTGCTGTGAAGCATCTGAATCTAACATTGGGCTCACAGGAAAGGTTCAAGTAACGGACTCTTCGAAAAGTTACTCGTGTGGAAAGAAATCAACATTGTGTATTTTGTATTGAATCCCGATGAAATTTCTGTGTTTCGTCGTCAATGTGAACGTCCAAGGGTTACAGTAAACGTGCTGTGAAGCATCGGAATCAAACACTGGGCTCCCAGGAATGGCCCAAGGTTCGGACTCTTCGAGACGTTACTCGTGTGGACAGAAATCGGCATGGTGAATTTTGTATAGAATCACGATGAAATATCTGTGTTTCGTCGTCAATGTGAATGTCCAAGGGCTACAGTAAATGTGCTGTGAAGCATCGGAATCTAACACTGGGCTCTCGGGAAAGGCCCAAGGAACAGACCTTCCGAAACATCACTCGTGTGGACAGAAATAGGGATTGTGAATTTCGTATTGGATCATGGCCCAATTTCTGTGTTTTGTCGTTAATGTGTACGTCCAAGGGTTACAGTAAACCCGCTGTGGAGCATCGGAATCGAACACTGGGCTCCCAGGTAAGGCCCAAAGAACAGACCTTTTGAAACGTTACTCCTGTGGACAGAAATCGGCATGGTGAATTTTGTATTGAATCCCGATGAAATTTCTATGATTCATCTTCGATATTAAGGTCCAAGGGTTACAGTAAACCTGCTGTGAAGCAACGGAATCTAACACTGGTCTCTCAGGAAAGGCCCAAAGAACGGACTCGAGTGGGCAGAAATCGGCATTGTGAATTTTGTATTGAATCTCGATGAAATTTCTGTGTTTCATCGTCAATGTAAATGTCCAAGGGTTACAGTAAACGAGCTACGAAGCATCGGAATCTATCCCTGGGTTCCCATGAAAAACTAAAGGAACAGCATCTTTTAAACGTTACTCGTGTGGACAGAAATCGGCATTGTGAATTTTGTATTGAATCCCGATGCAATTTCTGTAATTCGTCGTCATTGTGACGGTCAAAGGGTTACAGAAATCGTGCTGTGAAGCATCGGAATCCAACACTGGGCTCTCAGTACAGGCCCAAGGAACGGAATCTTATAAACGTTACTCGTGTGGACAGAAATCGGCATTGTGAATTTTGTATTGAATCCCGATGCAATTACTGTGTATCGTCGTCAATGTGAAGATGCAAGTCTTACAGTAAACGTGCTGTGAAGGATCGGAATCTAACATTGGGCTCTCAGGAAAGGTCCAAGTAATGGACTCTTCGAAATGTTACTCGTGTGGAAAGAAATCGGCATTGTGAATTTTGTATTGAATCCCGATGAAATTTGTGTGTTTCGTCGTCAATGTGAAAGTCCAAGGGTTACACTAAACGTGCTACGAAGCATTAGAATCTATCTCTGGGCTCCCATGAAAGGCCCAAGCAACGGTCTCTTCGAAGCGTCACTCCTGTGGACAGAAATCGGCATTGTGAATTTTGTATTGAATGCCGATGCAATTTCTGTGTTACATCGTCAATTTGAACGTCCGAGGGTTACAGTAAACGTGCTGTGAAGCATCGGATACTAACACTGGGCTCCCAGGAAGGGCCCAAAGAACAGACTCTTTTAAACGTTACTCGTGTGGACAGATATAGACATTGTGAACTTTGCATTGAATCCCGATGCAATTTCTATGTTTCATCGTCAATGTGAAGGTGCAAGGGTTACAGTAAACATGCTGTGAAGCATCGGAATCTAACACTGGGCACTCAGGAAAGGCCCAAAGAACGGACTCTTCGAATCGTTACTCGTGTCGACAGAAATCAGGATTGTGAATTTTGTATTGAATCCCGATGCAATTTCTATGTTTCGTCGACAATGTGAAGGTACAAGAGTTACAGTAAACCTGATGTGAAGCATCAGAACCTAGCACTGGGCTCCCAGGAAAGGCCCAAAGAACAGATTCTTTGAAACGTTACTCGTGTGTACATAAATCGGCATTGTGAATTTTGTATTGAATCCCGATGCAATTTCTGTGTCTCGTCGTCAATGTGAAGGTCCAAGGGTTACAGTAAACGTGCTGTGAAGCATCGGAATCTAACACAGGACTCTCAGGAAAGGCCCAAGGAACGGATCTTCGAAACGATACTCGCGTGGACAGAAATCGGCATTGTGAATTTTGTATTGAATCCCGGTGCAAAGTCTATGCTTCGTTGTCAATGTGAAGGTCCAAGGGTTACAGAAAACCTGCTGTAGAGCATCGAAATCTAACACTGGGCTCCCAGGAAAGGCCCAAAGAACAGACTTTTTGACATGTTACTCCTGTGGGCAGAAATAGGGATTGTGAATTTTGTATAGAATCCCGAAGCAATTTCTGTGTTTCATTGTCAATGTGAAGGTCCAAGGGATACAGTAAACGTGCTGTGAAACATCGGAATCTAACACTGGGATCTCAGGAAAGGTCCTAGGAACGGAATCTTATAAACGTTACCCCTGTGGACAGAAATCGGCATTATGAATTTCGTATTGAATCCCGACGCAAATTCTGTGTTTCGTCGTCAATGTGAAGATGCAAGTGTTTCAGTAAACGTGCTGTGAAGCATCGGAATCTAACATTGGGCTCACAGGAAAGGTCCAAGTAACGGACTCTTCGAAAAGTTACTCGTGTGGAAAGAAATCGACATTGTGTATTTTGTATTGAATCCCGATGAAATTTCTGTGTTTCGTCGTCAATGTGAACGTCCAAGGGTTACAGTAAACGTGCTGTGAAGCATCGGAATCAAACACTGGGCTCCCAGGAATGGCCCAAGGATCGGACTCTTCGAGACGTTACTCGTGTGGACAGAATTCGGCATGGTGAATTTTGTATAGAATCCCGATGAAATTTCTGTGTTTCGTCGTCAATGTGAATGTCCAAGGGCTACAGTAAACGTGCTGTGAAGCATCGGAATCTATCCCTGGGCTCCCATGAAAGGCTAAAGGAACAGCCTCTTTTAAACGTTACTCGTGTGGACAGAAATCGGCATTGTGAATTTTGTATTGAATCCCGATGAAAATTCTGTGTTTCATCGTCAATGTGAATGTCCAAGGGTTACAGTAAACGTGCTACGAAGCATCGGAATCTATCCCTGGGCTCCCATGAAAGGCTAAAGGAACAGCCTCTTTTAAACGTTACTCGTGTGGACAGAAATCGGCATTGTGAATTTTGTATTGAATCCCGATGCAATTTCTGTAATTCATCGTCATTGTGACGGTCAAAGGGTTACAGTAATCGTGCTGTGAAGCATCGGAATACAACACTGGGCTCTCAGTACAGGCCCAAGGAACGGAATCTTATAAACGTTACTCGTGTGGACAGAAATCGGCATTGTGAATTTTGTATTAAATCCCGATGCAATTACTGTGTATCGTCGTCAATAAGAAGATGCAAGTCTCACAGTAAACGTGCTGTGAGGCATCGGAATCTAACACTGGGCCCTCAGGAAAGGTCCAAGGAACGGATCCTTATAAACGTTACTCGTGAGGACAGAAATAGGCATTATTAATTCTGTATTGAATTATGATGCAATTTCTGTGTTTCGTCGTCAATGTGAAGATGCAAGTGTTACTGTAAACGTTCTGTGAAGCATCGGAATCTAACATCGGACTCTCTGGAAAGGTCCAAGTAACAGACTCCTCGAAATAATACTCATGTGGAAAGAAATCGGCATTGTGAATTTTGTATTGAATCCCGATGAAATTTCTGTGTTTCGTCGTCAATGTGAGAGTCCAAGGGGTACAGTAAACGTGCTGTGAAGCATCGGAATCTAACACTGGGCTCCCAGGAATATCCCAAGAATCGGACTCTTCGAAACGTTACTCGTGTGGGCAGAAATCGGCATAGTGAATTTTGTATTGAATACCGATGCAATTTCTGTGTCTCGTCGTCAATATGAAGGTCCAAAGGTATCAGTGAACCTCCTGTGAAGGATCGGAATCTAACACTGGGCTCTCAGGAAAGGCCCAAGGTACAGACCCTTCGAAACGTTACTGGTGTGGACAGAAGTAGTGATTGTGAATTTTGTATTGAATCATGGCCCAATTTCTGTGTTTCGTCGTTAATGTGAACGTCCAAGGGTTACAGTAGACCTGCTGTGGACCATCGGAATCTAACACTGGGCTCCCAGGAAAGGACGAAAGAACGGACTCTGCGAAACGTTGAGCGTGTGGACAGAAATCGGCATTGTGAATTTTGTATTGACTCCCGATGCAATTTCTGTGTTTCGTCGTCAATGTGAGGGGCCAAGGGTTACAGTAAACCTGCTGTGAAACATCGGAGTCAAACACTAGGCTCTCAGGAAAGGCCCAAAGAACATACTCTTCGAAACGTTACTCGTGTGGACAGAAATCGGCATTGCGAATTTTGTATAGAATCCCGATGGAATTACTGTGCTACGTTGCCAATGCGAAGGTCCAAGGGTTACATTAAACCTGCTGTGAGGCATCGGAATCTAACAGAGGACTCTCAGGAAAGGACCAAAGAACGGACTCCTCGAATCGTTGCGCGTGTGGACAGAAATCGGCATTGTGAATTTTGTATTGAATCCCGAAGCAATTTCTGTGTTTCGTCGTCAATGTGAAGGTCCAAGGGTTACAGAAAACGTGCTGTGGAGCATCGGAATCTAACAATGGGCTCTCAGGAAAGGTCCAAGTAACGGACTCTTCGAAATGTTACTCGTGTGGAAAGATATCGTCATTGTGAATATTGTACTGAATCCCGATGTAATTTCTGTGTTTCGTCGTCAAGGTGAAGGTCCAAGGGTTACAGTGAACGTCCTGTGAAGCATCGGAATCAAACACTGGGCTCCCAGGAATGGCCCAAGAATCGGACTCTTCGAAACGTTACTCGTGTGGACAGAAATCGGCATTGTGAATTTTGTATTGAATCCCGATGCAATTTCTGTGTCTCGTCGTCAATATGAAGGTCCAAGGGTTACAGTAAACCTGCTGTGAAGCATCGGAATCTAACACTGGGCTGTCAGGAAAGGCCCAAGTAACGGAAACAGAAACGTTACTCGTGTCGACAGAAATCAGCATTGTGAATTTTGTATTGAATCCAGATGAGATTTCTGTGTTTCGTCGTCAATGTGAAAGTCCAAGGGTTACAGTAAACGTGCTGTGAAGCATCGGAATCTAACACTGGGCTCCGAGGAATGGTCCAAGGGTCGGAGTCTTCGAAACGTTACTCGTGTGGATAGAAATCGGCATTGTGAAATTTGTACTGAATCCCGATGCAATTTCTGTGTTTCGTCGTCAAGGTGAAGGTCCAACGGTTACAGTGAACGTCCTGTGAAGCATCGGAATCTAACACTGGGCTCTCAGGAAAGGCCCAAGTAACGGAATCAGAAACGTTACTCGTGTCGTCAGAAATCAGCATTGTGAATTATGTATTGAATCCCGATGCAATTTCTATGTTTCGTCGTCAAAGTGAAGGTCCAAGGGTTACAGAAGACGTGCTGTGGAGCATCGGAATCTAACAATGGGCTCTCAGGAAAGGTCCAAGTAACGGACTCTTCGAAATGTTACTCGTGTGGAAAGATATCGGCATTGTGAATTTTGTACTGAATCCCGATGCAATTTCTGTGTTTCGTCGTCAAGGTGAAGGTCCAAGGGTTACAGTGAACGTCCTGTGAAGCATCGGAATCAAACACTGGGCTGCCAGGAATGGCCCAAGAATCGGACTCTTCGAAACGTTACTCGTGTGGACAGAAATCGGCATTGTGAATTTTGTATTGAATCCCGATGCAATTTCTGTGTCTCGTCGTCAATATGAAGGTCCAAGGGTTACAGTAAACCTGCTGTGAAGCATCGGAATCTAACACTGGGCTGTCAGGAAAGGCCCAAGTAACGGAATCAGAAACGTTACTCGTGTCGACAGAAATCAGCATTGTGAATTTTGTATTGAATACCGATGCAATTTCTGTGTTTCGTCGTCAATGTGAAGGTACAAGAGTTACAGTAAACCTGATGTCAAGCATCAGAACCTAGCACTGGGCTCCCAGGAAAGGCCCAAAGAACAGATTCTTTGAAACGTTACTCGTGTGTACATAAATCGGCATTGTGAATTTTGTACTGAATCCCGATGCAATTTCCGTGTTTCGTCGTCAAGGTGAAGGTCCAACGGTTACAGTGAACGTCCTGTGAAGCATCGGAATCAAACACTGGGCTCCCAGGAATGGCCCAAGAATCGGACTCTTCGAAACGTTACTCGTGTGGACAGAAATCGGCATTGTGAATTTTGTATTGAATCCCGATGCAATTTCTGTGTCTCGTCGTCAATGTGAAGGTCCAAGGGTTACAGTAAACGTGCTGTGAAGCATCGGAATCTAACACTGGGTTCTCAGGAAAGTCCCAAGGAACGGACTCTTCGAAACGGTAGTCGTGTGGATAAAAAGCGGCATTGTGAATTTTGTATTGAATCCCGATGCAATTTCTGTGTTTCATCGTCAATATGAAGGTCATGGGTTACAGTAAACGTGCTGTGAAGCATCGGAACCTAACACTGGGCTCTCGGGAAAGGCCCAAGGAACAGACCTTTCGAAACGTCACTCCTGTGGACAGAAATAGGGATTGTGAATTTCGTATTGGATCATGGCCCAATTTCTGTGTTTTGTCGTTAATGTGTACGTCCAAGGGTTACAGTAAACCCGCTGTGGAGCATCGGAATCGAACACTGGGCTCCCAGGTAAAGCCCAAAGAACAGACCTTTTGAAACGTTACTCCTGTGGACAGAAATCGGCATGGTGAATTTTGTATTGAATCCCGATGAAATTTCTATGATTCATCTTCGATATTAAGGTCCAAGGGTTACAGTAAACCTGCTGTGAAGCAACGGAATCTAACACTGGGCTCTCAGGAAAGGCCCAAAGAACGGACTCGAGTGGACAGAAATCGGCATTGTGAATTTTGTATTGAATCCCGATGAAATTTCTGTATTTCATCGTCAATGTGAATGTCCAAGGGTTACAGTAAACGAGCTACGAAGCATCGGAATCTATCCCTGGGTTCCCATGAAAGGCTAAAGGAACAGCCTCTTTTAAACGTTACTCGTGTGGACAGAAATCGGCATTGTGAATTTTGTATTGAATCCCGATGCAATTTCTGTAATTCATCGTCATTGTGACGGTCAAAGGGTTACAGAAATCGTGCTGTGAAGCATCGGAATCCAACACTGTGCTCTCAGTACAGGCCCAAGGAACGGAATCTTATAAACGTTACTCGTGTGGACAGAAATCGGCATTGTGAATTTTGTATTGAATCCCGATGCAATTACTGTGTATCGTCGTCAATGTGAAGATGCAAGTCTTACAGTAAACGTGCTGTGAAGGATCGGAATCTAACATTGGGCTCTCAGGAAAGGTCCAAGTAATGGACTCTTCGAAATGTTACTCGTGTGGAAAGAAATCGGCATTGTGAATTTTGTATTGAATCCCGATGAAATTTGTGTGTTTCGTCGTCAATGTGAAAGTCCAAGGGTTACAGTAAACGTGCTGTGAAGCATCGGAATCAAACACTGGGCTCCCAGGAATGGCCCAAGGTTCGGACTCTTCGAGACGTTACTCGTGTGGACAGAAATCGGCATGGTGAATTTTGTATAGAATCCCGATGAAATTTCTGTGTTTCGTCGTCAATGTGAATGTCCAAGGGCTACAGTAAATGTGCTGTGAAGCATCGGAATCTAACACTGGGTTCTCAGGAAAGTCCCAAGGAACGGACTCTTCGAAACGGTAGTCGTGTGGATAAAAAGCGGCATTGTGAATTTTGTATTGAATCCCGATGCAATTTCTGTGTTTCGTCGTCAATGTGAAGGTACAAGTGTTACAGTAAACGTGCTGTGAAGCATCGCAACCTAGCACTGGGACCCAGGAACGGCCCAAAGAACAGACTCTTTGAAACGTTACTCGTGTGTACATAAATCGGCATTGTGAAATTTGAATTGGATCCCGATGCAATTTGTGTGTCTCGTTGTCAATGTGAAGGTCCAAGGGTTACAGTAAACGTGCTACGAAGCATTAGAATCTATCCCTGGGCTCCCATGAAAGGCCCAAGCAACGGACTCTTCGAAGCGTTACTCCTGTGGACAGAAATCGGCATTGTGAATTTTGTATTGAATGCCGATGCAATTTCTGTGTTACATCGTCAATTTGAACGTCCGAGGGTTACAGTAAACGTGCTGTGAAGCATCGGATACTAACACTGGGCTCCCAGGAGGGGCCCAAAGAACAGACTCTTTTAAACGTTACTCGTGTGGACACATATAGACATTGTGAACTTTGCATTGAATCCCGATGCAATTTCTATGTTTCATCGTCAATGTGAAGGTGCAAGGGTTACAGTAAACATGCTGTGAAGCATCGGAATCTAACACTGGGCACTCAGGAAAGGCCCAAAGAACGGACTCTTCGAATCGTTACTCGTGTCGACAGAAATCAGCATTGTGAATTTTGTATTGAATCCCGATGCAATTTCTATGTTTCGTCGACAATGTGAAGGTACAAGAGTTACAGTAAACCTGATGTGAAGCATCAGAACCTAGCACTGGGCTCCCAGGAAAGGCCCAAAGAACAGATTCTTTGAAACGTTACTCGTGTGTACATAAATCGGCATTGTGAATTTTGTATTGAATCCCGATGCAATTTCTGTGTCTCGTCGTCAATGTGAAGGTCCAAGGGTTACAGTAAACGTGCTGTGAAGCATCGGAATCTAACACAGGACTCTCAGGAAAGGCCCAAGGAACGGATCTTCGAAACGATACTCGCGTGGACAGAAATCGGCATTGTGAATTTTGTATTGAATCCCGGTGCAAAGTCTATGCTTCGTTGTCAATGTGAAGGTCCAAGGGTTACAGTAAACCTGCTGTAGAGCATCGAAATCTAACACTGGGCTCCCAGGAAAGGCCCAAAGAACAGACTTTTTAACATGTTACTCCTGTGGGCAGAAATAGGGATTGTGAATTTTGTATAGAATCCCGAAGCAATTTCTGTGTTTCATTGTCAATGTGAAGGTCCAAGGGATACAGAAAACGTGCTGTGAAGCATCGGAATCTAACACTGGGATCTCAGGAAAGGTCCTAGGAACGGAATCTTATAAACGTTACCCCCGTGGACAGAAATCGGCATTATGAATTTCGTATTGAATCCCGACGCTAATTCTGTGTTTCGTCGTCAATGTGAGGATGCAAGTGTTACAGTAAACGTGCTGTGAAGCATCGGAATCTAACATTGGGCTCACAGGAAAGGTCCAAGTAACGGACTCTTCGAAAAGTTACTCGTGTGGAAAGAAATCGACATTGTGTATTTTGTATTGAATCCCGATGAAATTTCTGTGCTTCGTCGTCAATGTGAACGTCCAAGGGTTACAGTAAACGTGCTGTGAAGCATCGGAATCAAACACTGGGCTCCCAGGAATGGCCCAAGGATCGGACTCTTCGAGACGTTACTCGTGTGGACAGAAATCGGCATGGTGAATTTTGTATAGAACCCCGATGAAATTTCTGTGTTTCGTCGTCAATGTGAATGTCCAAGGGCTACAGTAAACGTGCTGTGAAGCATCGGAATCTAACACTGGGCTCACAGGAAAGTCCCAAGGAACGGACTCTTCGAAACGGTACTCGTGTGGATAAAAAGCGGCATTGTGAATTTTGTATTGAATCCCGATGCAATTTCTGTGTTTCATCGTCAATATGAAGGTCATGGGTTACAGTAAACGTGCTGTGAAGCATCGGAAACTAACACTGGGCTCTCGGGAAAGGCCCAAGGAACGGACCTTTCGAAACGTCACTCGTGTGGACAGAAATAGGGATTGTGAATTTCGTATTGGATCATGGCCCAATTTCTGTGTTTTGTCGTTAATGTGTAGGTCCGAGGGTTACAGTAAACCCGCTGTGGAGCATCGGAATCGAACACTGGGCTCCCAGGTAAGGCCCAAAGAACAGACCTTTTGAAACGTTACTCCTGTGGACAGAAATCGGCATTGTGAATTTTGTATTGAATCCCGATGAAATTTCTATGCTTCATCTTCGATATTAAGGTCCAAGGGTTACAGTAAACCTGCTGTGAAGCAACGGAATCTAACACTGGGCTCTCAGGAAAGGCCCAAAGAACGGACTCGAGTGGACAGAAATCGGCATTGTGAATTTTGTATTGAATCCCGATGAAATTTCTGTGTTTCATCGTCAATGTGAATGTCCAAGGGTTACAGTAAACGTGCTACGAAGCATCGGAATCTATCCCTGGGCTCCCATGAAAGGCTAAAGGAACAGCCTCTTTTAAACGTTACTCGTGTGGACAGAAATCGGCATTGTGAATTTTGTATTGAATCCCGATGCAATTTCTGTAATTCATCGTCATTGTGACGGCCAAAGGGTTACAGTAATCGTGCTGTGAAGCATCGGAATCCAACACTGGGCTCTCAGTACAGGCCCAAGGAACGGAATCTTATAAACGTTACTCGTGTGGACAGAAATCGGCATTGTGAATTTTGTATTGAATCCCGATGCAATTACTGTGTATCGTCGTCAATGTGAAGATGCAAGTCTTACGTAAACGTGCTGTGAAGGATCGGAATCTAACATTGGGCTTTCAGGAAAGGTCCAAGTAATGGACACTTCGAAATGTTACTCGTGTGGAAAGAAATCGGCATTGTGAATTTTGTATTGAATCCCGATGAAATTTGTGTGTTTCGTCGTCAATGTGAAAGTCCAAGGGTTACAGTAAACCTGCTGTGAAGCATCGGACTCTAACACTGGGCTCCCAGGAATGGCCCAAGGATCGGACTCTTCGAAACGTTACTCGTGTGGACAGAAATCGACATTGTGAATTTTGTATTGAATCCCGATGCAATTTCTGTGTTTCGTCGTCAATCTGAAGGTACAAGTGTTACAGTAAACCTGCTGTGAAGCATCGGAACCTAGCACTGGGACCCAGGAACGGCCCAAAGAACAGACTCTTTGAAACGTTACTCGTGTGTACATAAATCGGCATTGTGAAATTTGAATTGGATCCCGATGACATTTCTGTGTCTCGTCGTCAATGTGAAGGTCCAAGGGTTTCAGTAAACGTGCTACGAAGCATTAGAATCTATCCCTGGGCTCCCATGAAAGGCCCAAGCAACGGACTCTTCGAAGCGTTACTCCTGTGGACAGAAATCGGCATTGTGAATTTTGTATTTAATCCCGATTCAATTTCTGTGTTTCATCGTCAATGTGAAGGTCCAAGGGTTACAGTAAACGTGCTGTGAGCATCGGAATCTAACACTGGGCTCACAGGAAAGGCATAAGGAATGACCTCTTTGAAACGTAACTCGTGTGGACAGAAATGGGCATTGTGAATTTTGTATTGAATCCCGATGCAATTTCTGTGTTTCGTCGTCAATGTGAATGTCCAAGGGTTACAGTAAACGTGCTGTGAAGCAACGGAATCTAACACTGGGCTCTCAGGAAAGGCCCAGGGAACGGACTCTTCGAAACGGTACTCGTGTGGATAAAAAGCGGCATTGTGAATTTTGTATTGAATCCCTATGCAATTTCTGTGTTACATCGTCAATATGAAGGTAATGGGTTACAGTAAACGTGCTGTGAAGCATCGGAATCTAACACTGGGCTCTCAGGACAGGCCCAAGGAACGAAATCTTATAAACATTACTCGTGTGGACAGAAATCGGCATTGGAATTTTGTATGGAATCCCGATACAATTTCTGCGTCTCGTCGTCAATGTGAAGATGCAAGTGTTACAGTAAACGTTCTGTGAAGCATCGGAATCTAACATTGGACTCTCAGGAAAGGTCCAAGTAACGGACTCTTCGAAATGTTACTCGTGTGGAAAGAAATCGGCATTGTTAATTTTATATTGAATCCCGATGAAAGTTTTGTGTTTCGTCGTCAATGTGAAAGTCCAAGGGCTACAGTAAACGTGCTGTGAAGCATCGGAATCTAACACTGGGCTCTCAGGAAAGGCCAAGGAACGGAATCATAGAAACGTTACTCGTGTCGACAGAAATCAGCGTTGTGAATTTTGTATTGATTCCCGATGCAAAGTCTGTGCTTCGTTGTCAATGTGAAGGTTCAAGGGTTACAGTAAACGTGCTGTGAAGCATCGGAATCTAACATTGGGCTCTCAGGACAGGCCCAAGGAACGGAATGTTATAAACGTTACTCCTGTGGACAGAAATCGGCATTGTGAATTTTGTATTGAATCCCGATGCAATTTCTGTGTTTCATCGTCAATATGAAGGTCCAAGGGATACAGTAAACGTGCTGTGAAGCATCGGAATCAAACACTGGGCTCTCAGGAAAGGCCCAAAGAACGGACTCTTCCAAACGTTACTCGTGTGGACAGAAATCGGCATTGTGAATTTTGTATTGAATCCCGATGCAATTTCTGTTAATCATCGTCATTGTGACGGTCAAAGGGTTACAGTAAACGTGCTGTGAAGCATCGGAATCTAACACTGGGCTCTCAGGACAGGCCCAAGGAACGGAATGTTATAAACGTTACTCGTGTGGACAGAAATCGGCATTGTGAATTTTGTATTGAATCCCGATGCAATTTATTTGCATCGTCGTCAATGTGAAGATGCAAGTGTTACAGTAAACGTGCTGTGAAGGATCGGAATCCAACATTGGGCTCTCAGGAAAGGTCCAAGTAATGGACTCTAACGAAATGTTACTCGTGTGGAAAGAAATCGGCATTGTGAATTTTGTATTGAATCCCGATGAAATTTGTGTGTTTCGTCGTCAATGTGAAGGTACAAGGGTTACAGTAAACTTGCTGTGAAGCATCGGAACCTAGCACTGGGCTCCAGGGAAAGGCCCAAAGAACAGACTCTTTGAAATGTTACTCGTGTGTACATAAATCGGCATTGTGAATTTTGTATTGAATCCCGTTTAATTTCTGTCTCTCGTCGTCAATGTGAAGGTCCAAGGGTTACAGTGAACGTGCTGTGAAGCATTGGAATCTAACACTGGGCTCTCAGGAAAGGCCCAAGGAACGGACTCTTCGAAACGATACTCGTGTGGACAGAAATCTGCATTGTGAATTTTGTATAGAATCCCGATGCAATTCCTGTGCTTCGTCGACAATGTTAAGGTGCAAGGGTCACAGTAAAACTGCTGTAAAGCATCGGAATCTAACACTGGGCTCCCAAGAAAGGTACAAGATACGGACTCTTCGAAACGTTACTCGAGTGGATAGAAATCGGCATTGTGAAATTTTTATTGATTTCCGATGCAATTTCTGTGTATCATCGACAATGTGAAGGTCCATGAGTTACAGTAAACCTGCTGTGAAACATCGGAGTCTAACACTGGGCTCTCAGGAAAGGCCGAAGGAACACACTCCGCGAAACGATACGCGAGTGGACAGAAATCGGCATTGTGAATTTTGTATTGAATCCCGATGCAAAGTCTGTGCTTCGTTGTCAATGTGAAGAACCAAGGGTTACATTAAACCAGCTGTGAAGCATCCGAATATAACACTGGGCCCTCAGGAAAGGCCCAAAAAACGGACTTTTTGAAATGTTACTCCTGTGGGCAGAAATAGGCATTGTGAATTTTGTATTGAATCCCGATGCAATTTCTGTGTTTCATTGTCAATGTGAAGTTTCAAGGGTTACAGTAAACGTGCTGTGAAGCATCGGAATCTAACACTGGGCTCTCAGGACAGGCCCAAGGAACGGAATGTTATAAACGTTACTCGTGTGGACAGAAATCGGCATTGTGAATTTTGTATTGAATCCCGATGCAATTTATTTGCATCGTCGTCAATGTGAAGATGCAAGTGTTACAGTAAACGTGCTGTGAAGGATCGGAATCAAACATTGGGCTCTCAGGAAAGGTCCAAGTAATGGACTCTAACGAAATGTTACTCGTGTGGAAAGAAATCGGCATTGTGAATTTTGTATTGAATCCCGATGAAATTTGTGTATTTCGTCGTCAATGTGAAAGTCCAAGGGTTACAGTAAACGTGCTGTGAAGCATCGGATTCTAACACTGGGCTCCC
Source organism: Schistocerca americana (assembly GCF_021461395.2). Classification (NCBI taxonomy): domain Eukaryota; kingdom Metazoa; phylum Arthropoda; class Insecta; order Orthoptera; family Acrididae; genus Schistocerca; species Schistocerca americana. The sequence goes on along the minus strand of NC_060127.1, from coordinate 167,807,905 downwards.
AGGAGGCGCCCAAATAACAAACTCTTTTAAACGTCACTCGTGTGGACAGATATAGACATTGTGAATTTTGTATTGAATCCCGATGCAATTTCTATGTTTTATCGTCAATGTGAAGGTGCAAGGGTTACAGTAAACATACTGTGAAGCATCGGAATCTAACACTGGGCTCTCGGGAAAGGTCCAAGTAACGGATTCTTCGAAATGTTACTCGTGTGGAAAGATATCGGCATTGCGAATTTTGTATTGAATCCCGATGAAATTTCTGTAATTCGTCGTCAATATGAAGGTCCAAGGGTTACAGTAAACCTGCTGTGAAGCATCGGAATCTAACACTGGACTCTCAGGAAAGGCCCAAGGTACGGACCTTTCGAAACGTTACTCGTGTGAAGAGAAATAGGGATTGTGAATTTTGTATCGAATCATGGCCCAATTTCTGTGTTTCGTCGTCAATGTGAGCGACCAAGGGTTACAGTACACCTGCTGTGGAGCATCGGAATCCAACACTGGGCTCACAGGAAAGGCCCAAAGAACTGACTTTTTGAATCCTTACTCCTGTGGACAGAAATTGGCATTGTGAATTTTGTATTCAATCCCGACGCAATTTCTGTGTTTCGTCGTCAATGTGAAGATGCAAGTAATACAGTAAACGTGCTGTGAAGCATCGGTATCTAACATTGGGCTCTCAGGAAAGGTCCAAGTAACGGACTCTTCGAAATCTTACTCGTCTGGAAAGAAATCGGCATGGTGAATTTTGTATTGAATCCCGATCCAATTTCTGTGTTTCCTCGTCAATGTGAAAGTCCAAGGGTCACAGTAAACGTGCTGTGAAGCATCGGAATCTAACACTGGGCTCCCAGGAATGGCCAAAGAATCGGACTCTTAGAAACGTTACTCGTGTGGACAGAAACCGGCATTGTGAATTTTGTATTGATTTCCTATGCAATTTCTGTGTCTCGTCGACAATGTGAAGCTTCGAGGATTACAGCAAACGTGCTATGAAGCATCGGAATCTAACCCTGGGCTCCCATGAAGGCCCAAGGAACGGACACTGAGAAACGTTACTCGTGTGGACAGAAATCGGCATTGTGAATTTTGTATTGAATCACGATGCAATTCCTGTGTTTCGTCGACAATGTGAAGATGCAAGTCTTACAGTAAACGTGCTGTGAAGGATCGGAATCTAACATTGTGCTCTCAGGAAAGGTCCAAGTAATGGACTCTTCGAAATGTTACTCGTTTGGAAAGAAATCGGCATTGTGAATTTTGTATTGAATCCCGATGAAATTTGTGTGTTTCGTCGTCAATGTGAAAGTCCAAGGGTTACAGTAAACCTGCTGTGAAGCATCGGAATCTAACACTGGGCTCCCAGGAATGGCCCAAGGATCGGACTCTTCGAAACGTTACTCGTGTGGACAGAAATCGGCATTGTGAATTTTGTATTGAATCCCGATGCAATTTCTGTGTTTCATCGTCAATATGAAGGTCCAAGGGATACAGTAAACGTGCTGTGAAGCATCGGAATCAAACACTGGGCTCTCAGGAAAGGCCCAAAGAACGGACTCTTCCAAACGTTACTCGTGTGGACAGAAATCGGCATTGTGAATTTTGTATTGAATCCCGATGCAATTTCTGTTAATCATCGTCATTGTGACGGTCAAAGGGTTACAGTAAACGTGCTGTGAAGCATCGGAATCTAACACTGGGCTCTCAGGACAGGCCCAAGGAACGGAATGTTATAAACGTTACTCGTGTGGACAGAAATCGGCATTGTGAATTTTGTATTGAATCCCGATGCAATTTATGTGTATCGTCGTCAATGTGAAGATGCAAGTGTTACAGTAAACGTGCTGTGAATGATCGGAATCAAACATTGGGTTCTCTGGAAAGGTCCAAGTAATGGACTCTTCGAAATGTTACTCGTGTGGAAAGAAATCGGCATTGTGAATTTTATATTGAATCCCGATGAAATTTGTGTGTTTCGTCGTCAATGTGAAAGTCCAAGGGTTACAGTAAACCTGCTGTGAAGCATCGGACTCTAACACTGGGCTCCCAGGAATGGCCCAAGGATCGGACTCTTCGAAACGTTACTCGTGTGGACAGAAATCGGCATTGTGAATTTTGTATTGAATCCCGATGCAATTTCTGTGTTTCATCGTCAATATGAAGGTCCAAGGTATACAGTAAACGTGCTGTGAAGCATCGGAATCAAACACTGGGCTCTCAGGAAAGGCCCAAAGAACGGACTCTTCCAAACGTTACTCGTGTGGACAGAAATCGGCATTGTGAATTTTGTATTGAATCCCGATGCAATTTCTGTTAATCATCGTCATTGTGACGGTCAAAGGGTTACAGTAAACGTGCTGTGAAGCATCGGAATCTAACACTGGGCTCTCAGGACAGGCCCAAGGAACGGAATGTTATAAACGTTACTCGTGTGGACAGAAATCGGCATTGTGAATTTTGTATTGAATCCCGATGCAATTTATGTGTATCGTCGTCAATGTGAAGATGCAAGTGTTACAGTAAACGTGCTGTGAATGATCGGAATCAAACATTGGGTTCTCTGGAAAGGTCCAAGTAAAGGACTCTTCGAAATGTTACTCGTGTGGAAAGAAATCGGCATTGTGAATTTTGTATTGAATCCCGATGCAATTTATGTGTATCGTCGTCAATGTGAAGATGCAAGTGTTACAGTAAACGTGCTGTGAATGATCGGAATCAAACATTGGGTTCTCTGGAAAGGTCCAAGTAATGGACTCTTCGAAATGTTACTCGTGTGGAAAGAAATCGGCATTGTGAATTTTGTATTGAATCCCGATGAAATTTGTGTGTTTCGTCGTCAATGTGAAAGTCCAAGGGTTACAGTAAACCTGCTGTGAAGCATCGGACTCTAACACTGGGCTCCCAGGAATGGCCCAAGGATCGGACTCTTCGAAACGTTACTCGTGTGGACAGAAATCGGCATTGTGAATTTTGTATTGAATCCCGATGCAATTTCTGTGTTTCATCGTCAATATGAAGGTCCAAGGGATACAGTAAACGTGCTGTGAAGCATCGGAATCAAACACTGGGCTCTCAGGAAAGGCCCAAAGAACGGACTCTTCCAAACGTTACTCGTGTGGACAGAAATCGGCATTGTGAATTTTGTATTGAATCCCGATGCAATTTCTGTGTTTCATCGTCAATATGAAGGTCCAAGGGATACAGTAAACGTGCTGTGAAGCATCGGAATCAAACACTGGGCTCTCAGGAAAGGCCCAAAGAACGGACTCTTCCAAACGTTACTCGTGTGGACAGAAATCGGCATTGTGAATTTTGTATTGAATCCCGATGCAATTTCTGTGTTTCATCGTCAATATGAAGGTCCAAGGGATACAGTAAACGTGCTGTGAAGCATCGGAATCAAACACTGGGCTCTCAGGAAAGGCCCAAAGAACGGACTCTTCCAAACGTTACTCGTGTGGACAGAAATCGGCATTGTGAATTTTGTATTGAATCCCGATGCAATTTCTGTTAATCATCGTCATTGTGACGGTCAAAGGGTTACAGTAAACGTGCTGTGAAGCATCGGAATCTAACACTGGGCTCTCAGGACAGGCCCAAGGAACGGAATGTTATAAACGTTACTCGTGTGGACAGAAATCGGCATTGTGAATTTTGTATTGAATCCCGATGCAATTTATGTGTATCGTCGTCAATGTGAAGATGCAAGTGTTACAGTAAAAGTGTTGTGAATGATCGGAATCAAACATTGGGTTCTCTGGAAAGGTCCAAGTAATATACTCTTCGAAATGTTACTCGTGTGGAAAGAAATCGGCATTGTGAATTTTGTATTGAATCCCGATGAAATTTGTGTGTTTCGTCGTCAATGTGAAAGTCCAAGGGTTACAGTAAACCTGCTGTGAAGCATCGGACTCTAACACTGGGCTCCCAGGAATGGCCCAAGGATCGGACTCTTCGAAACGTTACTCGTGTGGACAGAAATCGGCATTGTGAATTTTGTATTGAATCCCGATGCAATTTCTGTGTTTCATCGTCAATATGAAGGTCCAAGGGATACAGTAAACGTGCTGTGAAGCATCGGAATCAAACACTGGGCTCTCAGGAAAGGCCCAAAGAACGGACTCTTCCAAACGTTACTCGTGTGGACAGAAATCGGCATTGTGAATTTTGTATTGAATCCCGATGCAATTTCTGTGTTTCATCGTCAATATGAAGGTCCAAGGGATACAGTAAACGTGCTGTGAAGCATCGGAATCAAACACTGGGCTCTCAGGAAAGGCCCAAAGAACGGACTCTTCCAAACGTTACTCGTGTGGACAGAAATCGGCATTGTGAATTTTGTATTGAATCCCGATGCAATTTCTGTTAATCATCGTCATTGTGACGGTCAAAGGGTTACAGTACACGTGCTGTGAAGCATCGGAATCTAACACTGGGCTCTCAGGACAGGCCCAAGGAACGGAATGTTATAAACGTTACTCGTGTGGACAGAAATCGGCATTGTGAATTTTGTATTGAATCCCGATGCAATTTATGTGTATCGTCGTCAATGTGAAGATGCAAGTGTTACAGTAAAAGTGTTGTGAATGATCGGAATCAAACATTGGGTTCTCTGGAAAGGTCCAAGTAATGGACTCTTCGAAATGTTACTCGTGTGGAAAGAAATCGGCATTGTGAATTTTGTATTGAATCCCGATGAAATTTGTGTGTTACGTCGTCAATGTGAAAGTCCAAGGGTTACAGTAAACCTGCTGTGAAGCATCGGACTCTAACACTGGGCTCCCAGGAATGGCCCAAGGATCGGACTCTTCGAAACGTTACTCGTGTGGACAGAAATCGGCATTGTGAATTTTGTATTGAATCCCGATGCAATTTCTGTGTTTCATCGTCAATATGAAGGTCCATGGGATACAGTAAACGTGCTGTGAAGCATCGGAATCAAACACTGGGCTCTCAGGAAAGGCCCAAAGAACGGACTCTTCCAAACGTTACTCGTGTGGACAGAAATCGGCATTGTGAATTTTGTATTGTATCCCGATGCAATTTCTGTGTTTCATCGTCAATATGAAGGTCCAAGGGATACAGTAAACGTGCTGTGAAGCATCGGAATCAAACACTGGGCTCTCAGGAAAGGCCCAAAGAACGGACTCTTCCAAACGTTACTCGTGTGGACAGAAATCGGCATTGTGAATTTTGTATTGAATCCCGATGCAATTTCTGTTAATCATCGTCATTGTGACGGTCAAAGGGTTACAGTACACGTGCTGTGAAGCATCGGAATCTAACACTGGGCTCTCAGGACAGGCCCAAGGAACGGAATGTTATAAACGTTACTCGTGTGGACAGAAATCGGCATTGTGAATTTTGTATTGAATCCCGATGCAATTTATGTGTATCGTCGTCAATGTGAAGATGCAAGTGTTACAGTAAACGTGCTGTGAATGATCGGAATCAAACATTGGGTTCTCTGGAAAGGTCCAAGTAATGGACTCTTCGAAATGTTACTCGTGTGGAAAGAAATCGGCATTGTGAATTTTGTATTGAATCCCGATGAAATTTGTGTGTTTCGTCGTCAATGTGAAAGTCCAAGGGTTACAGTAAACCTGCTGTGAAGCATCGGACTCTAACACTGGGCTCCCCGGAATGGCCCAAGGATCGGACTCTTCGAAACGTTACTCGTGTGGACAGAAATCGGCATTGTGAATTTTGTATTGAATCCCGATGCAATTTCTGTGTTTCATCGTCAATATGAAGGTCCAAGGGATACAGTAAACGTGCTGTGAAGCATCGGAATCAAACACTGGGCTCTCAGGAAAGGCCCAAAGAACGGACTCTTCCAAACGTTACTCGTGTGGACAGAAATCGGCATTGTGAATTTTGTATTGAATCCCGATGCAATTTCTGTTAATCTTCGTCATTGTGACGGTCAAAGGGTTACAGTAAACGTGCTGTGAAGCATCGGAATCTAACACTGGGCTCTCAGGACAGGCCCAAGGAACGGAATGTTATAAACGTTACTCGTGTGGACAGAAATCGGCATTGTGAATTTTGTATTGAATCCCGATGCAATTTATGTGTATCGTCGTCAATGTGAAGATGCAAGTGTTACAGTAAAAGTGTTGTGAATGATCGGAATCAAACATTGGGTTCTCTGGAAAGGTCCAAGTAATGGACTCTTCGAAATGTTACTCGTGTGGAAAGAAATCGGCATTGTGAATTTTGTATTGAATCCCGATGAAATTTGTGTGTTTCGTCGTCAATGTGAAAGTCCAAGGGTTACAGTAAACCTGCTGTGAAGCATCGGACTCTAACACTGGGCTCCCAGGAATGGCCCAAGGATCGGACTCTTCGAAACGTTACTCGTGTGGACAGAAATCGGCATTGTGAATTTTGTATTGAATCCCGATGCAATTTCTGTGTTTCATCGTCAATATGAAGGTCCAAGGGATACAGTAAACGTGCTGTGAAGCATCGGAATCAAACACTGGGCTCTCAGGAAAGGCCCAAAGAACGGACTCTTCCAAACGTTACTCGTGTGGACAGAAATCGGCATTGTGAATTTTGTATTGAATCCCGATGCAATTTCTGTGTTTCATCGTCAATATGAAGGTCCAAGGGATACAGTAAACGTGCTGTGAAGCATCGGAATCAAACACTGGGCTCTCAGGAAAGGCCCAAAGAACGGACTCTTCCAAACGTTACTCGTGTGGACAGAAATCGGCATTGTGAATTTTGTATTGAATCCCGATGCAATTTCTGTTAATCATCGTCATTGTGACGGTCAAAGGGTTACAGTACACGTGCTGTGAAGCATCGGAATCTAACACTGGGCTCTCAGGACAGGCCCAAGGAACGGAATGTTATAAACGTTACTCGTGTGGACAGAAATCAGCATTGTGAATTTTGTATTGAATCCCGATGCAATTTATGTGTATCGTCGTCAATGTGAAGATGCAAGTGTTACAGTAAAAGTGTTGTGAATGATCGGAATCAAACATTGGGTTCTCTGGAAAGGTCCAAGTAATGGACTCTTCGAAATGTTACTCGTGTGGAAAGAAATCGGCATTGTGAATTTTGTATTGAATCCCGATGAAATTTGTGTGTTTCGTCGTCAATATGAAGGTCCAAGGGATACAGTAAACGTGCTGTGAAGCATCGGAATCAAACACTGGGCTCTCAGGAAAGGCCCAAAGAACGGACTCTTCCAAACGTTACTCGTGTGGACAGAAATCGGCATTGTGAATTTTGTATTGAATCCCGATGCAATTTCTGTGTTTCATCGTCAATATGAAGGTCCAAGGGATACAGTAAACGTGCTGTGAAGCATCGGAATCAAACACTGGGCTCTCAGGAAAGGCCCAAAGAACGGACTCTTCCAAACGTTACTCGTGTGGACAGAAATCGGCATTGTGAATTTTGTATTGAATCCCGATGCAATTTCTGTTAATCATCGTCATTGTGACGGTCAAAGGGTTACAGTAAACGTGCTGTGAAGCATCGGAATCTAACACTGGGCTCTCAGGACAGGCCCAAGGAACGGAATGTTATAAACGTTACTCGTGTGGACAGAAATCGGCATTGTGAATTTTGTATTGAATCCCGATGCAATTTATGTGTATCGTCGTCAATGTGAAGATGCAAGTGTTACAGTAAAAGTGTTGTGAATGATCGTAATCAAACATTGGGTTCTCTGGAAAGGTCCAAGTAATGGACTCTTCGAAATGTTACTCGTGTGGAAAGAAATCGGCATTGTGAATTTTGTATTGAATCCCGATGAAATTTGTGTGCTTCGTCGTCAATGTGAAAGTCCAAGGGTTACAGTAAACCTGCTGTGAAGCATCGGACTCTAACACTGGGCTCCCAGGAATGGCCCAAGGATCGGACTCTTCGAAACGTTACTCGTGTGGACAGAAATCGGCATTGTGAATTTTGTATTGAATCCCGATGCAATTTCTGTGTTTCATCGTCAATATGAAGGTCCAAGGGATACAGTAAACGTGCTGTGAAGCATCGGAATCAAACACTGGGCTCTCAGGAAAGGCCCAAAGAACGGACTCTTCCAAACGTTACTCGTGTGGACAGAAATCGGCATTGTGAATTTTGTATTGAATCCCGATGCAATTTCTGTGTTTCATCGTCAATATGAAGGTCCAAGGGATACAGTAAACGTGCTGTGAAGCATCGGAATCAAACACTGGGCTCTCAGGAAAGGCCCAAAGAACGGACTCTTCCAAACGTTACTCGTGTGGACAGAAATCGGCATTGTGAATTTTGTATTGAATCCCGATGCAATTTCTGTTAATCATCGTCATTGTGACGGTCAAAGGGTTACAGTACACGTGCTGTGAAGCATCGGAATCTAACACTGGGCTCTCAGGACAGGCCCAAGGAACGGAATGTTATAAACGTTACTCGTGTGGACAGAAATCGGCATTGTGAATTTTGTATTGAATCCCGATGCAATTTATGTGTATCGTCGTCAATGTGAAGATGCAAGTGTTACAGTAAACGTGCTGTGAATGATCGGAATCAAACATTGGGTTCTCTGGAAAGGTCCAAGTAATGGACTCTTCGAAATGTTACTCGTGTGGAAAGAAATCGGCATTGTGAATTTTGTATTGAATCCCGATGAAATTTGTGTGTTTCGTCGTCAATGTGAAAGTCCAAGGGTTACAGTAAACCTGCTGTGAAGCATCGGACTCTAACACTGGGCTCCCAGGAATGGCCCAAGGATCGGACTCTTCGAAATGTTACTCGTGTGGACAGAAATCGGCATTGTGAATTTTGTATTGAATCCCGATGCAATTTCTGTGTTTCATCGTCAATATGAAGGTCCAAGGGATACAGTAAACGTGCTGTGAAGCATCGGAATCAAACACTGGGCTCTCAGGAAAGGCCCAAAGAACGGACTCTTCCAAACGTTACTCGTGTGGACAGAAATCGGCATTGTGAATTTTGTATTGAATCCCGATGAAATTTGTGTGTTTCGTCGTCAATGTGAAAGTCCAAGGGTTACAGTAAACCTACTGTGAAGCATCGGAATCAAACACCGGGCTCCCAGGAATGGCCCAAGGATCGGAATCTTCGAAACGTTACTCGTGTGGACAGAAATCGGCATTGTGAATTTTGTATTGAATCCCGATGCAATTTCTGTGTTTCATCGTCAATATGAAGGTCCAAGGGATACAGTAAACGTGCTGTGAAGCATCGGAATCAAACACTGGGCTCTCAGGAAAGGCCCAAAGTACGGACTCTTCCAAACGTTACTCGTGTGGACAGAAATCGGCATTGTGAATTTTGTATTGAATCCCGATGCAATTTCTGTTAATCATCGTCATTGTGACGGTCAAAGGGATACAGTACACGTGCTGTGAAGCATCGGAATCCAACACTGGGCTCTCAGGACAGGCCCAAAGAACGGACTCTTCCAAACGTTACTCGTGTGGACAGAAATCGGCATTGTGAATTTTGTATTGAATCCCGATGCAATTTATGTGTATCGTCGTCAATGTGAAGATGCAAGTGTTACAGTAAACGTGCTGTGAATGATCGGAATCAAACATTGGGTTCTCTGGAAAGGTCCAAGTAATGGACTCTTCGAAATGTTACTCGTGTGGAAAGAAATCGGCATTGTGAATTTTGTATTGAATCCCGATGAAATTTGTGTGTTTCATCGTCAATATGAAGGTCCAAGGGATACAGTAAACGTGCTGTGAAGCATCGGAATCAAACACTGGGCTCTCAGGAAAGGCCCAAAGAACGGACTCTTCCAAACGTTACTCGTGTGGACAGAAATCGGCATTGTGAATTTTGTATTGAATCCCGATGCAATTTCTGTTAATCATCGTCATTGTGACGGTCAAAGGGTTACAGTACACGTGCTGTGAAGCATCGGAATCTAACACTGGGCTCTCAGGACAGGCCCAAAGAACGGACTCTTCCAAACGTTACTCGTGTGGACAGAAATCGGCATTGTGAATTTTGTATTGAATCCCGATGCAATTTATGTGTATCGTCGTCAATGTGAAGATGCAAGTGTTACAGTAAACGTGCTGTGAATGATCGGAATCAAACATTGGGTTCTCTGGAAAGGTCCAAGTAATGGACTCTTCGAAATGTTACTCGTGTGGAAAGAAATCGGCATTGTGAATTTTGTATTGAATCCCGATGCAATTTCTGTGTTTCATCGTCAATATGAAGGTCCAAGGGATACAGTAAACGTGCTGTGAAGCATCGGAATCAAACACTGGGCTCTCAGGAAAGGCCCAAAGAACGGACTCTTCCAAACGTTACTCGTGTGGACAGAAATCGGCATTGTGAATTTTGTATTGAATCCCGATGAAATTTGTGTGTTTCGTCGTCAATGTGAAAGTCCAAGGGTTACAGTAAACCTGCTGTGAAGCATCGGAATCAAACACCGGGCTCCCAGGAATGGCCCAAGGATCGGAATCTTCGAAACGTTACTCGTGTGGACAGAAATCGGCATTGTGAATTTTGTATTGAATCCCGATGCAATTTCTGTGTTTCATCGTCAATATGAAGGTCCAAGGGATACAGTAAACGTGCTGTGAAGCATCGGAATCAAACACTGGGCTCTCAGGAAAGGCCCAAAGAACGGACTCTTCCAAACGTTACTCGTGTGGACAGAAATCGGCATTGTTAATTTTGTATTGAATCCCGATGCAATTTCTGTGTTTCATCGTCAATATGAAGGTCCAAGGGATACAGTAAACGTGCTGTGAAGCATCGGAATCAAACACTGGGCTCTCAGGAAAGGCCCAAAGAACGGACTCTTCCAAACGTTACTCGTGTGGACAGAAATCGGCATTGTGAATTTTGTATTGAATCCCGATGCAATTTATGTGTATCGTCGTCAATGTGAAGATGCAAGTGTTACAGTAAACGTGCTGTGAATGATCGGAATCAAACATTGGGTTCTCTGGAAAGGTCCAAGTAATGGACTCTTCGAAATGTTACTCGTGTGGAAAGAAATCGGCATTGTGAATTTTGTATTGAATCCCGATGAAATTTGTGTGTTTCGTCGTCAATGTGAAAGTCCAAGGGTTACAGTAAACCTGCTGTGAAGCATCGGACTCTAACACTGGGCTCCCAGGAATGGCCCAAGGATCGGACTCTTCGAAACGTTACTCGTGTGGACAGAAATCGGCATTGTGAATTTTGTATTGAATCCCGATGCAATTTCTGTGTTTCATCGTCAATATGAAGGTCCAAGGGATACAGTAAACGTGCTGTGAAGCATCGGAATCAAACACTGGGCTCTCAGGAAAGGCCCAAAGAACGGACTCTTCCAAACGTTACTCGTGTGGACAGAAATCGGCATTGTGAATTTTGTATTGAATCCCGATGCAATTTCTGTGTTTCATCGTCAATATGAAGGTCCAAGGGATACAGTAAACGTGCTGTGAAGCATCGGAATCAAACACTGGGCTCTCAGGACAGGCCCAAGGAACGGAATGTTATAAACGTTACTCGTGTGGACAGAAATCGGCATTGTGAATTTTGTATTGAATCCCGATGCAATTTATGTGTATCGTCGTCAATGTGAAGATGCAAGTGTTACAGTAAACGTGCTGTGAATGATCGGAATCAAACATTGGGTTCTCTGGAAAGGTCCAAGTAATGGACTCTTCGAAATGTTACTCGTGTGGAAAGAAATCGGCATTGTGAATTTTGTATTGAATCCCGATGAAATTTGTGTGTTTCGTCGTCAATGTGAAAGTCCAAGGGTTACAGTAAACCTGCTGTGAAGCATCGGACTCTAACACTGGGCTCCCAGGAATGGCCCAAGGATCGGACTCTTCGAAACGTTACTCGTGTGGACAGAAATCGGCATTGTGAATTTTGTATTGAATCCCGAAGCAATTTCTGTGTTTCGTCGTCAATGTGAAGGTCCAAGGGTTACAGAAAACGTGCTGTGGAGCATCGGAATCTAACAATGGGCTCTCAGGAAAGGTCCAAGTAACGGACTCTTCGAAATGTTACTCGTGTGGAAAGATATCGTCATTGTGAATATTGTACTGAATCCCGATGTAATTTCTGTGTTTCGTCGTCAAGGTGAAGGTCCAAGGGTTACAGTGAACGTCCTGTGAAGCATCGGAATCAAACACTGGGCTCCCAGGAATGGCCCAAGAATCGGACTCTTCGAAACGTTACTCGTGTGGACAGAAATCGGCATTGTGAATTTTGTATTGAATCCCGATGCAATTTCTGTGTCTCGTCGTCAATATGAAGGTCCAAGGGTTACAGTAAACCTGCTGTGAAGCATCGGAATCTAACACTGGGCTGTCAGGAAAGGCCCAAGTAACGGAAACAGAAACGTTACTCGTGTCGACAGAAATCAGCATTGTGAATTTTGTATTGAATCCAGATGAGATTTCTGTTAATCATCGTCATTGTGACGGTCAAAGGGTTACAGTACACGTGCTGTGAAGCATCGGAATCTAACACTGGGCTCTCAGGACAGGACCAAGGAACGGAATGTTATAAACGTTACTCGTGTGGACAGAAATCGGCATTGTGAATTTTGTATTGAATCCCGATGCAATTTATGTGTATCGTCGTCAATGTGAAGATGCAAGTGTTACAGTAAACGTGCTGTGAATGATCGGAATCAAACATTGGGTTCTCTGGAAAGGTCCAAGTAATGGACTCTTCGAAATGTTACTCGTGTGGAAAGAAATCGGCATTGTGAATTTTGTATTGAATCCCGATGAAATTTGTGTGTTTCGTCGTCAATGTGAAAGTCCAAGGGTTACAGTAAACCTGCTGTGAAGCATCGGACTCTAACACTGGGCTCCCAGGAATGGCCCAAGGATCGGACTCTTCGAAACGTTACTCGTGTGGACAGAAATCGGCATTGTGAATTTTGTATTGAATCCCGATGCAATTTCTGTGTTTCATCGTCAATATGAAGGTCCAAGGGATACAGTAAACGTGCTGTGAAGCATCGGAATCAAACACTGGGCTCTCAGGACAGGCCCAAGGAACGGAATGTTATAAACGTTACTCGTGTGGACAGAAATCGGCATTGTGAATTTTGTATTGAATCCCGATGCAATTTATTTGCATCGTCGTCAATGTGAAGATGCAAGTGTCACAGTAAACGTGCTGTGAAGGATCGGAATCAAACATTGGGTTCTCTGGAAAGGTCCAAGTAATGGACTCTTCGAAATGTTACTCGTGTGGAAAGAAATCGGCATTGTGAATTTTGTATTGAATCCCGATGAAATTTGTGTGTTTCGTCGTCAATGTGAAAGTCCAAGGGTTACAGTAAACCTGCTGTGAAGCATCGGAATCTAACACTGGACTCTCAGGAAAGGCCCAAGGTACGGACCTTTCGAAACGTTACTCGTGTGGAGAGAAATAGGGATTGTGAATTTTGTATCGAATAATGGCCCAATTTCTGTGTTTCGTCGTCAATGTGAACGACCAAGGGTTACAGTACACCTGCTGTGGAGCATCGGAATCCAACACTGGGCTCACAGGAAAGGCCCAAAGAACTGACTTTTTGAATCCTTACTCCTGTGGACAGATATTGGCATTGTGAATTTTGTATTCAATCCCGACGCAATTTCTGTGTTTCGTCGTCAATGTGAAGATGCAAGTAATACAGTAAACGTGCTGTGAAGCATCGGTATCTAACATTGGGCTCTCAGGAAAGGTCCAAGTAACGGACTCTGCGAAATCTTACTCGTGTGGAAAGAAATCGGCATGGTGAATTTTGTATTGAATCCCGATCCAATTTCTGTGTTTCCTCGTCAATGTGAAAGTCCAAGGGTCACAGTAAACGTGCTGTGAAGCATCGGAATCTAACACTGGGCTCCCAGGAATGGCCAAAGAATCGGACTCTTAGAAACGTTACTCGTGTGGACAGAAACCGGCATTGTGAATTTTGTATTGATTTCCTATGCAATTTCTGTGTCTCGTCGACAATGTGAAGCTTCGAGGATTACAGCAAACGTGCTATGAAGCATCGGAATCTAACCCTGGGCTCCCATGAAGGCCCAAGGAACGGACACTGAGAAACGTTACTCGTGTGGACAGAAATCGGCATTGTGAATTTTGTATGAATCCCGAGGCAATTTCTGTGTTTCATCGTCAATGTGAAGGTCCAAGGGTTACAGTAAACATGCTGTGAAGCATCGGAGTGTAACACTGGGCTCTCAGGAAAGGCCCAAGGAACGGACTCTACGAAACGTTACTCGTGTCGACAGAAATCGGCATTGTGAATTTTGTATTGAATCCCAATTCAATTTCTGTGTTTCATCGTAAATGTGAAGGCATAAGGGTTACGGTAAACGTGCTGTGAAGCATCTGGATCTTGGACTGGGCTCTCAGGAATGGTCCAAGGAACGGACTCATCGAAGCGTTACTCGTGTGGACAAAAATCGGCATTGTGAATTTCTTATTGAATCCCGATGCATTTCCTGTGCTTCATCGTCAATGTGATGGTCCAGGGGTTATAGTAAACGTGCTGTGAAGCGTCGGAATTTAACACTGGGCTGTAAGGAAAGGCCCAAGGCACGGACTCTTCGAAATGTTACTCATGTGGACGCAAAGCGGGATTGTGGATTTTGTATGAATCCCGAGGCTATTTCTGTGTTTCATCGTCAATGTGAAGGTCCAAGGGTTACAGTAAACATGCTGTGAACATCGGAGTCTAACACTGGGCTCTCAGGAAAGGCCCAAGGAACGGACTATACGAAACGTTACTCGTGTGGATAGTAATCGGCATTGTGAATTTAGTATTGAATCCCGATGCAATTTCTTTGTATCATCGCCAATGTGAAGGTCCAAGGGTTACAGTAAACGTGCTGTGAAGCATCGGATTCTAATACTGGGCTCCTCGGAAAGGCCAAATGAACAGACTCTTTTAAACGTTACTCCTGTGGAAAGAAATCGGCATTGTGAATTTTGCATTGAATCCCGATGCAATTTCTGTGTTTCATCGTCAATGTGAAGGTGCAAGGGTTACAGTAAACGTGCTGTGAAGCATCCGAATCTAACACTGGGCTCTTAGGAAAGGCCCAAGGAACGGACTCTTCGATACGTTATTCCTGTGGACAGAAATCGGCATTGTTAATTTTGTATAACATCCTGATACAACTTCTGTGCTTCATCGTCAATGTGAAGGTCCAAGGGTTACAGTGAACGTGTTGTGAAGCATCGGAATCTAACCGAAACGTTACTCGTGTGGACAGAAATCGGCATTGTGAATTTTGTATTGAATCCCAATGCAATTTCTGTGTTTCATCGTCAATGTGAAGGTTCAAGGGTTACAGTAAACGTGCTGTGAAGCATCGGAATCTCATACTGTTAACCCAGGAAATGCTTAAAGCATTGACTTTTTGAATCTTCTCTCCACGCGTACAGATGTCGGCGATGTGCTTTTTGTATTCAATCCCGATGCAATACCTGTGTTTCATCGTCAGTGTGAAGTTCCAAGGGCTACAGTAAACCTGCAGAGGTGCATCGGAAACTGATACTGGTCTCATCGGAAACGCTTTATCCACGAACTGTTTGAAGCGTGGTTCCCCATGAACAGAAGTCGGCATTGTGCATTTGTATTCAACCCCGATGCAAAGGCTTAAAGCACAAACAGTTTGAAGCGCCTTCCCCACGTACACAAGTCGCAATTGCGCATTTTATACTTAATCCCGATGTAATTTCTTTAATTCAATGTCAATGTGAAGGTCCAAGGGTTGCAGTAAACGTGCTGTGAAGCATCGGAATCTAACACTAGGCTCTCAGGGAAAGCCCAAGGAACGGACTCTTCGAAACGTTACTCGTGTGGACAAAAATCGGCATTGTGAATTTTGTATTGAATCCCGATGCAATTTCTGTGTTTCATCGTATATGTGAAGTTCCAAGGCTTACAGTAAACGTGCTGTGAAGCATCGGAATCTAACACTGGGCTCTCAGGAGAGGCCCAAGGAACGGACTCTTTAAAACGTTGCCCCTGTGGACTGAAATCGGCATTGTGAACTTTGTATTGAATCCCGATGCAATATCTGTGTTTCATCGTCAATGTGAAGGTCCAAGGGTTACAGTAAACGTGCTGTGAAGCATCGGAATCTAACACTGGGCTCTCAGGAAAGGCCCAAGGGACGGACTCTCCGAAATGTTACTCGTAAGGACACAAAGCGGCATTGTGAATTTTGTATGAATCCCGAGGCAATTTCTGTGTTTCATCGTCAATGTGAAGGTCCAAGGGTCACAGTAAACATGCTGTGAAGCATCGGAGTGTAACACTGGGCTCTCAGGAAAGGCCCAAGGAACGGACTCTACGAAACGTTACTCGTGTCGACAGAAATCGGCATTGTGAATTTTGTATTGAATCCCAATTCAATTTCTGTGTTTCATCGTAAATGTGAAGGCATAAGGGTTACAGTAAACGTGCTGTTAAGCATCTGAATCTTGGACTGGGCTCTCAGGAATGGTCCAAGGAACGAACTCATCGAAGCGTTACTCGTGTGGACAAAAATCGGCATTGTGAATTTCTTATTGAATCCCGATGCATTTCCTGTGCTTCATCGTCAATGTGATGGTCCAGGGGTTATAGTAAACGTGCTGTGAAGCGTCGGAATTTAACACTGGGCTTTAAGGAAAGGCCCAAGTGACGGACTCTTCGAAATGTTACTCATGTGGACGCAAAGCGGCATTGTGGATTTTGTATGAATCCCGAGGCTATTTCTGTGTTTCATCGTCAATGTGAAGGTCCAAGGGTTACAGTAAACATGCTGTGAAGCATCGGAGTCTAACACTGGGCTCTCAGGAAAGGCCCAAGGAACGGACTATACGAAACGTTACTCGTGTGGATAGTAATCGGCATTGTGAATTTAGTATTGAATCCCGATGCAATTTCTTTGTATCATCGCCAATGTGAAGGTCCAAGGGTTACAGTAAACGTGCTGTGAAGCATCGGATTCTAATACTGGGCTCCTCGGAAAGGCCAAATGAACAGAATCTTTTAAACGTTACTCCTGTGGAAAGAAATCGGCATTGTGAATTTTGCATTGAATCCCGATGCAATTTCTGTGTTTCATCGTCAATGTGAAGGTGCAAGGGTTACAGTAAACGTGCTGTGAAGCATCGGAATCTAACACTGGGCTCTCAGGAAAGGCCCAAGGGACGGACTCTCCGAAATGTTACTCGTAAGGACACAAAGCGGCATTGTGAATTTTGTATGAATCCCGAGGCAATTTCTGTGTTTCATCGTCAATGTGAAGGTCCAAGGGTTACAGTAAACATGCTGTGAAGCATCGGAGTGTAACACTGGGCTCTCAGGAAAGGCCCAAGGAACGGACTCTACGAAACGTTACTCGTGTCGACAGAAATCGGCATTGTGAATTTTGTATTGAATCCCAATTCAATTTCTGTGTTTCATCGTAAATGTGAAGGCATAAGGGTTACGGTAAACGTGCTGTGAAGCATCTGAATCTTGGACTGGGCTCTCAGGAATGGTCCAAGGAACGAACTCATCGAAGCGTTACTCGTGTGGACAAAAAT
This sequence comes from Schistocerca americana, assembly GCF_021461395.2. Taxonomy (NCBI): domain Eukaryota; kingdom Metazoa; phylum Arthropoda; class Insecta; order Orthoptera; family Acrididae; genus Schistocerca; species Schistocerca americana. The sequence continues at coordinate 167,790,373 of NC_060127.1, read as the reverse complement.
CGGCATTGTGAATTTCTTATTGAATCCCGATGCATTTCCTGTGCTTCATCGTCAATGTGATGGTCCAGGGGTTATAGTAAACGTGCTGTAAAGCGTTGGAATTTAACACTGGGCTCTAAGGAAAGGCCCAAGTGACGGACTCTTCGAAATGTTACTCATGTGGACGCAAAGCGGCATTGTGGATTTGTATGAATCCCGAGGCTATTTCTGTGTTTCATCGTCAATGTGAAGGTCCAAGGGTTACAGTAAACATGCTGTGAAGCATCGGAGTCTAACACTGGGCTCTCAGGAAAGGCCCAAGGAACGGACTATACGAAACGTTACTCGTGTGGATAGTAATCGGCATTGTGAATTTAGTATTGAATCCCGATGCAATTTCTTTGTATCATCGCCAATGTGAAGGTCCAAGGGTTACAGTAAACGTGCTGTGAAGCATCGGATTCTAATACTGGGCTCCTCGGAAAGGCCAAATGAACAGACTCTTTTAAACGTTACTTCTGTGGAAAGAAATCGGCATTGTGAATTTTGCATTGAATCCCGATGCAATTTCTGTGTTTCATCGTCAATGTGAAGGTGCAAGGGTTACAGTAAACGTGCTGTGAAGCATCCGAATCTAACACTGGGCTCTTAGGAAAGGCCCAAGGAACAGACTCTTCGAAACGTTATTCCTGTGGACAGAAATCGGCATTGTTAATTTTGTATAACATCCTGATACAACTTCTGTGCTTCATCGTCAATGTGAAGGTCCAAGGGTTACAGTGAACGTGTTGTGAAGCATCGGAATCTAACCGAAACGTTACTCGTGTGGACAGAAATCGGCATTGTGAATTTTGTATTGAATCCCAATGCAATTTCTGTGTTTCATCGTCAATGTGAAGGTTCAAGGGTTACAGTAAACGTGCTGTGAAGCATCGGAATCTCATACTGTTCACCCAGGAAATGCTTAAAGCATTGACTTTTTGAATCTTCTCTCCACGTGTACAGAAGTCGGCGATGTGCTTCTTGTATTCAATCCCGATGCAATACCTGTATTTCATCGTCAGTGTGAAGTCCAAGGGCTACAGTAAACCTGCAGAGGTGCATCGGAAACTGATACTGGTCTCATCGGAAACGCTTTATCCACGAACTGTTTGAAGCGTGGTTCCCCATGAACAGAAGTCGGCATTGTGCATTTGTATTCAACCCCGATGCAAAGGCTTAAAGCACAAACAGTTTGAAGCGTCTTTCCCCACGAACACAAGTCGCAATTGAGCATTTTATGCTTAATCCCGATGTAATTTCTTTAATTCAATGTCAATGTGAAGGTCCAAGGGTTGCAGTAAACGTGCTGTGATGCATCTGTATCTAACACTGGGTTCTCAGGATAGGACCAAAGAACAGACTCTTTGAAACGTTACTCCTTTGGACACAAATGAGCATTGTGAATTTTGTATTAAATTACGATGCAATTTCTGTGCTTCATCGTTAATGTGAAGGTCCAAGGGATACAGTAAACGTGCTGTGAAAGATCGGAATCTAACACTGCGCTCTCAGGAAAGGCCCAAGCAACGGACTCTTCGAAACGTTACTCGTGTGGTCAGAAATTGGCATTGTGAATTTTGTATTGAATCCTGATGCAATTTCTGTGCTTCATCTTCAATGTGAAGGTCCAGGGGTTACAGTAAACGTGCTGTGAAGCATCGGAATCTAACACTGGGCTGTCAGGAAAGCCCCAAGGAAAGGACTCTTCGAAACGTTACTCGTGTGGACAGAAATCGGTATTCTGAATTTTGTATTGAATCCCGATGCAACATCTGCGTTTCATCGTCAATGTGAAGGTCTAAGGGTATAGTAAACGTGATGTGAAGCATCGGAATCTAACACTGGTCTCTGAGGAAAGGCCCAAGGAACGGACTCTTCGAAACGTTACTCCTGTGTACAGAAATCGGCATTGTGAATTTTGTATTTAATCCCGATGCAATTTCTGTCCTTCATCGTCAATGTGAAGGGCCAAGGGTTACCGTAAACGTGCCGTGAAGTATCGGAATCTAACACTGGGCTGTCAGGAAAGGCCCAAGGAACGGACTCTTCGAAACGGTACTCGTGTGGACACAAATCAGCATTGTGAATTTTTTATTAAGTTACGATGCAATTTCTATGCTTCATCGTTAATGTGAAGGTCCAAGGGTTACAGTAAACGTGCTGCGAAACATCGGAATCTAACACTGGGCTCTCAGGAGAGGCCCAAGGAACGGACTCTTCGAAATATTACTCGTGTGGACACAAATCGGCATTGTGATATTGTATGAATCCCGAGGCAATTTCAGTTCTTCATCGTCAATGTGCAGGTCCAAGGGTTACAGTGAACGTGCTATGAAGCATCGGAATCTAACACTCGCTCTTCGGAAAGGCCCAAATAACAGACTCTTTTAAACGTTACTCCTGTGGACAGAAATCGGCATTGTGAATTTTGTATACAATCGTGATGCAATTTGTATGTTTGATCGTCAATGTGTAGGTCCAAGGGTTATAGTTAACGTGCTGTGAAGCATCCCAATCTAGCACTGGGCTCTCAGGCAAGGCCCAAGGAACGGACTCTTCGATACGTTACTCCTGTGGACAAAAATCGGCATTGTGAATTTTGTACTGAATCCCGATGCAGTTTCTGTGCTTCATCGTAAATGTGAAGGTCCAAGGGTTAAAGTAAAGGTGCTGTGAAGCATCGGAATCTAACACTAGCCTCTCAGGGAAAGCCACAGGAACGAACTCTTCGAAACGTTACTCGTGTGGACAGAAATCGGCATTGTGAATTTTGTATTGAATCCCAATGCAATTTCTGTGTCTCATCGTCACTATGAAGGTCCAAGGGGTACAGTAAACGTGCTGTGAGGCATCGGAATCTTACACTGGGCTCTCAGGAAAGGCCCAAGGAATGGACTCTTCGAAACGTTACTCGTGTGGACAAAAATCGGCATTACGAATTTTGTATAGAATCCTGATGCAATTTCTGTGTTTCATCGTCAATGTGAAGGTCCAACGGTTACAGTAAACGTGCTGTGAAGCATCGGAATCTAACACTGGGCTCTCAGGAAAGGCCGAAGAAACGGACTCTTCGAGACGGTACTCCTGTGGACAGATATCAGCATTACGAATTTTGTATAGAATCCTGATGCAATTTCTGTGTTTCATCGTTAATGTGAAGGTCGAAGGATTACAGTAAACGTGCTGTGAAGCATCTGAATCTAACACTGGGCTCCAGGGAAAGGCACAAGGAAGAGACTCTTCGAAACGTTACTCGTGTGGACAGATATCGGCATTGTGAGTTTTGTATTGATTCCCGATGCAATTTATGTGTTTCATCGTCAATATCACGGTCCAAGGTTCACAGAAAACCAGCCGTGAAGCATCGGAATCCAACCCTGGGCTCCCATGAAAGGCCCAAATGCCAGACTCTTTGAATCGTTACTCCTGTGGACAGAAATCGCCATTGTGCATTTTGTATAGAATCCTGATGCAATTTCTGCGTTTCATCGTCAATGTGAAGGTCCAAGTATTACACTAAAAGTGCTGTGAAGCATCGGAATGTAACACTGGGCTCTCAGGAAAGACCCAAGGAACGGACTCTTCGAAACAATACTCGTGTGGAGAAAAATCGGCATTGTGGATTTTGTATTTAATGCCGATGCAATTTCTGTGCTTTATCGTCAATGTGAGGGTCCAAGGGTTACAGTAAACGTCCTGTGAAGCATCGGAATCTAACACTGGGCTCTCAGGAAAGGCCCAAGGAACGGACTCTTCGAAACGTCACTCCTGTGGACAGAAATCGGCATTGTGAATTTTGTATTGAATCTCGATGCAAATTCTGTGTTTCATCGTCAATGTGAAGGTCCAAGGGTTACAGTAAACGTGCTGTGAAGCATCGGAATCTAACACTAGGCTCTCAGGGAAAGCCAAAGGAACGAACTCTTCGAAACGTTACTCGTGTGGACAGAAATCGGCATTGTGAATTTTGTATTGAATCCCAATGCAATTTCTGTGTCTCATCGTCACTATGAAGGTCCAAGGGGTACAGTAAATGTGCTGTGATATATCGGAATCTAACACTGGGCTCTCAGGTAAACCCAAGGAACGAACTCTTCGAAACGTTACTCGTGTGGACAGAAATCGGCATTGTGAATTTTGTATTGAATCCCAATGCAATTTCTGTGTCTCATCGTCACTATGAAGGTCCAAGGGGTACAGTAAATGTGCTGTGATATATCGGAATCTAACACTGGGCTCTCAGGTAAACCCAAGGAACGAACTCTTCGAAACGTTACTCATATGGACAGAAATCGGTATTGTGAATTTTGCTTTGATTCCCGATGCAATTTTTGTGTTTCAACGTCAATGTGAAGGTCCAAGGGTTACAGTAAACGTGCTGTGAAGCATCGGAATCTAACACTGGGCTCTCAGGTAAGGCCCAATGAACGAACTCCACGAAACGTTACTCGTGTGGACAGAAATCAGCATTGTGAATTTTGTATTGAATCCCGATGCAATTCCTGTGCTACATCGTCAATGTAAAGGTCCTAGTTATAGTAAACGTGCTGTGAAGCGTCCGAATGTAGCACTGGGCTCTCAGGAAAGGCCCAAGGAACGCACTCTTCGAAACGTTACTCCTGTGGACAAAAATCGGCATTCTAAATTTTGTATTGAATCCCGATGCAATTCCTGTGCTTCATCGTAAATGTGAACGTCCAAGGGTTACAGTAAACGTGCTGTGAAGCATCGGAATCTAACACTGGGATCTCAGGGAAGGCCCAAGGTACGAACTCTTCGAAACGTTACTCATGTAGACAGAAATCGGCATTGTGAATTTTGTACTGAATCCCGATGCAATATCTGTGCTTCATCGTAAATGTGAAGGTCCAAGGGTTACAGTAAACGTGCTGTGAAGCATCGGAATCTAACACTGGGCTCTCAGGAGAGGCCCAAGGAACGGACTCTTTAAAACGTTGCCCCTGTGGACTGAAATCGGCATTGTGAACTTTGTATTGAATCCCGATGCAATATCTGTGTTTCATCGTCAATGTGAAGGTCCAAGGGTTACAGTAAACGTGCTGTGAAGCATCGGAATCTAACACTGGGCTCTCAGGAAAGGCCCAAGGGACGGACTCTCCGAAATGTTACTCGTAAGGACACAAAGCGGCATTGTGAATTTTGTATGAATCCCGAGGCAATTTCTGTGTTTCATCGTCAATGTGAAGGTCCAAGGGTTACAGTAAACATGCTGTGAAGCATCGGAGTCTAACACTGGGCTCTCAGGAAAGGCCCAAGGAACGGACTATACGAAACGTTACTCGTGTGGATAGTAATCGGCATTGTGAATTTAGTATTGAATCCCGATGCAATTTCTTTGTATCATCGCCAATGTGAAGGTCCAAGGGTTACAGTAAACGTGCTGTGAAGCATCGGATTCTAATACTGGGCTCCTCGGAAAGGCCAAATGAACAGACTCTTTTAAACGTTACTCCTGTGGAAAGAAATCGGCATTGTGAATTTTGCATTGAATCCCGATGCAATTTCTGTGTTTCATCGTCAATGTGAAGGTGCAAGGGTTACAGTAAACGTGCTGTGAAGCATCGGAATCTAAAACTGGGCTCTCAGGAAAGGCCCAAGGGACGGACTCTCCGAAATGTTACTCGTAAGGACACAAAGCGGCATTGTGAATTTTGTATGAATCCCGAGGCAATTTCTGTGTTTCATCGTCAATGTGAAGGTCCAAGGGTTACAGTAAACATGCTGTGAAGCATCGGAGTGTAACACTGGGCTCTCAGGAAAGGCCCAAGGAACGGACTCTACGAAACGTTACTCGTGTCGACAGAAATCGGCATTGTGAATTTTGTATTGAATCCCAATTCAATTTCTGTGTTTCATAGTAAATGTGAAGGCATAAGGGTTACGGTAAACGTGCTGTGAAGCATCTGAATCTTGGACTGGGCTCTCAGGAATGGTCCAAGGAACGGACTCATCGAAGCGTTACTCGTGTGGACAAAAATCGGCATTGTGAATTTCTTATTGAATCCCGATGCATTTCCTGTGCTTCATCGTCAATGTGATGGTCCAGGGTTTATAGTAAACGTGCTGTGAAGCGTCGGAATTTAACACTGGGCTCTAAGGAAAGGCCCAAGTGACGGACTCTTCGAAATGTTACTCATGTGGACGCAAAGCGGCATTGTGGATTTTGTATGAATCCCGAGGCTATTTCTGTGTTTCATCGTCAATGTGAAGGTCCAAGGGTTACAGTAAACATGCTGTGAAGCATCGGAGTCTAACACTGGGCTCTCAGGAAAGGCCCAAGGAACGGACTATACGAAACGTTACTCGTGTGGATAGTAATCGGCATTGTGAATTTAGTATTGAATCCCGATGCAATTTCTTTGTATCATCGCCAATGTGAAGGTCCAAGGGTTACAGTAAACGTGCTGTGAAGCATCGGATTCTAATACTGGGCTCCTCGGAAAGGCCAAATGAACAGACTCTTTTAAACGTTACTCCTGTGGAAAGAAATCGGCATTGTGAATTTTGCATTGAATCCCGATGCAATTTCTGTGTTTCATCGTCAATGTGAAGGTGCAAGGGTTACAGTAAACGTGCTGTGAAGCATCGGAATCTAAAACTGGGCTCTCAGGAAAGGCCCAAGGGACGGACTCTCCGAAATGTTACTCGTAAGGACACAAAGCGGCATTGTGAATTTTGTATGAATCCCGAGGCAATTTCTGTGTTTCATCGTCAATGTGAAGGTCCAAGGGTTACAGTAAACATGCTGTGAAGCATCGGAGTGTAACACTGGGCTCTCAGGAAAGGCCCAAGGAACGGACTCTACGAAACGTTACTCGTGTCGACAGAAATCGGCATTGTGAATTTTGTATTGAATCCCAATTCAATTTCTGTGTTTCATAGTAAATGTGAAGGCATAAGGGTTACGGTAAACGTGCTGTGAAGCATCTGAATCTTGGACTGGGCTCTCAGGAATGGTCCAAGGAACGAACTCATCGAAGCGTTACTCGTGTGGACAAAAATCGGCATTGTGAATTTCTTATTGAATCCCGATGCATTTCCTGTGCTTCATCGTCAATGTGATGGTCCAGGGTTTATAGTAAACGTGCTGTGAAGCGTCGGAATTTAACACTGGGCTCTAAGGAAAGGCCCAAGTGACGGACTCTTCGAAATGTTACTCATGTGGACGCAAAGCGGCATTGTGGATTTTGTATGAATCCCGAGGCTATTTCTGTGTTTCATCGTCAATGTGAAGGTCCAAGGGTTACAGTAAACATGCTGTGAAGCATCGGAGTCTAACACTGGGCTCTCAGGAAAGGCCCAAGGAACGGACTATACGAAACGTTACTCGTGTGGATAGTAATCGGCATTGTGAATTTAGTATTGAATCCCGATGCAATTTCTTTGTATCATCGCCAATGTGAAGGTCCAAGGGTTACAGTAAACGTGCTGTGAAGCATCGGATTCTAATACTGGGCTCCTCGGAAAGGCCAAATGAACAGACTCTTTTAAACGTTACTCCTGTGGAAAGAAATCGGCATTGTGAATTTTGCATTGAATCCCGATGCAATTTCTGTGTTTCATCGTCAATGTGAAGGTGCAAGGGTTATAGTAAACGTGCTGTGAAGCATCCGAATCTAACACTGGGCTCTTAGGAAAGGCCCAAGGAACGGACTCTTCGATACGTTATTCCTGTGGACAGAAATCGGCATTGTTAATTTTGTATAACATCCTGATACAACTTCTGTGCTTCATCGTCAATGCGAAGGTCCAAGGGTTACAGTGAACGTGTTGTGAAGCATCGGAATCTAACCGAAACGTTACTCGTGTGGACAGAAATCGGCATTGTGAATTTTGTATTGAATCCCAATGCAATTTCTGTGTTTCATCGTCAATGTGAAGGTTCAAGGGTTACAGTAAACGTGCTGTGAAGCTTCGGAATCTCATACTGTTCACCCAGGAAATGCTTAAAGCATTGACTTTTTGAATCTTCTCTCCACGTGTACAGAAGTCGGCGATGTGCTTCTTGTATTCAATCCCGATGCAATACCTGTATTTCATCGTCAGTGTGAAGTCCAAGGGCTACAGTAAACCTGCAGAGGTGCATCGGAAACTGATACTGGTCTCATCGGAAACGCTTTATCCACGAACTGTTTGAAGCGTGGTTCCCCATGAACAGAAGTCGGCATTGTGCATTTGTATTCAACCCCGATGCAAAGGCTTAAAGCACAAACAGTTTGAAGCGTCTTTCCCCACGAACACAAGTCGCAATTGCGTATTTTATGCTTAATCCCGATGTAATTTCTTTAATTCAATGTCAATGTGAAGGTCCAAGGGTTGCAGTAAACGTGCTGTGATGCATCTGTATCTAACACTGGGTTCCCAGGATAGGACCAAAGAACAGACTCTTTGAAACGTTACTCCTTTGGACACAAATGAGCATTGTGAATTTTGTATTAAATTACGATGCTTTTTCTATGCTTCATCGTTAATGTGAAGGTCCAAGGGTTACAGTAAACGTGCTGCGAAACATCGGAATCTAACACTGGGCTCTCAGGAAAGGGCCAAGAAACGGACTCTTCGAAACGTTACTCGTGGTGTCAGAAATCGGCATTGTGATTTTTGTATTTAATCCCGATGCAATTTCAGTGTTTCATCGTCAATGTGAAGGTCCATGGGTTGCAGTAAACGTGCTCTGAGCCATCGGCATATAACACTGGGCTCTCAAGAATGGACCAAAGAACAGACTCTTTGAAACGCTACTCCTTTGGACACAAATCGGAATTGTGAATTTTGTATTAAATTCCGATGCAATTTCTGTGCTTCATCGTTAATGTGAAGGTCCAAGGGATACAGTAAACGTGCTGTGAAAGATCGGAATCTAACACTGCGCTCTCAGGAAAGGCCCAAGCAACGGACTCTTCGAAACGTTACTCGTGTGGTCAGAAATTGGCATTGTGAATTTTGTATTGAATCCTGATGCAATTTCTGTGCTTCATCTTCAATGTGAAGGTCCAGGGGTTACAGTAAACGTGCTGTGAAGCATCGGAATCTAACACTGGGCTGTCAGGAAAGCCCCAAGGAAAGGACTCTTCGAAACGTTACTCGTGTGGACAGAAATCGGTATTCTGAATTTTGTATTGAATCCCGATGCAACATCTGCGTTTCATCGTCAATGTGAAGGTCTAAGGGTATAGTAAACGTGATGTGAAGCATCGGAATCTAACACTGGTCTCTGAGGAAAGGCCCAAGGAACGGACTCTTCGAAACGTTACTCCTGTGTACAGAAATCGGCATTGTGAATTTTGTATTTAATCCCGATGCAATTTCTGTCCTTCATCGTCAATGTGAAGGGCCAAGGGTTACCGTAAACGTGCCGTGAAGTATCGGAATCTAACACTGGGCTGTCAGGAAAGGCCCAAGGAACGGACTCTTCGAAACGGTACTCGTGTGGACACAAATCAGCATTGTGAATTTTTTATTAAATTACGATGCAATTTCTATGCTTCATCGTTAATGTGAAGGTCCAAGGGTTACAGTAAACGTGCTGCGAAACATCGGAATCTAACACTGGGCTCTCAGGAGAGGCCCAAGGAACGGACTCTTCGAAATATTACTCGTGTGGACACAAATCGGCATTGTGGATATTGTATGAATCCCGAGGCAATTTCAGTTCTTCATCGTCAATGTGCAGGTCCAAGGGTTACAGTGAACGTGCTATGAAGCATCGGAATCTAACACTCGCTCTTCGGAAAGGCCCAAATAACAGACTCTTTTAAACGTTACTCCTGTGGACAGAAATCGGCATTGTGAATTTTGTATACAATCGTGATGCAATTTGTATGTTTGATCGTCAATGTGAAGGTCCAAGGGTTATAGTTAACGTGCTGTGAAGCATCCCAATCTAGCACTGGGCTCTCAGGAAAGGCCCAAGGAACGGACTCTTCGATACGTTACTCCTGTGGACAAAAATCGGCATTGTGAATTTTGTATTGAATCCCGATGCAGTTTCTGTGCCTCATCGTAAATGTGAAGGTCCAAGGGTTAAAGTAAAGGCGCTGTGAAGCACCGGAATCTAACACTAGCCTCTCAGGGAAAGCCACAGGAACGAACTCTTCGAAACGTTACTCGTGTGGACAGAAATCGGCATTGTGAATTTTGTATTGAATCCCAATGCAATTTCTGTGTCTCATCGTCACTATAAAGGTCCAAGGGGTACAGTAAACGTGCTGTGAGGCATCGGAATCTTACACTGGGCTCTCAGGAAAGGCCCAACGAATGGACTCTTCGAAACGTTACTCGTGTGGACAAAAATCGGCATTACGAATTTTGTATAGAATCCTGATGCAATTTCTGTGTTTCATCGTCAATGTGAAGGTCCAAGGGTTACAGTAAACGTGCTGTGAAGCATCGGAATCTAACACTGGGCTCTCAGGAAAGGCCGAAGAAACGGACTCTTCGAGACGGTACTCCTGTGGACAGATATCAGCATTACGAATTTTGTATAGAATCCTGATGCAATTTCTGTGTTTCATCGTTAATGTGAAGGTCGAAGGATTACAGTAAACGTGCTGTGAAGCATCAGAATCTAACACTGGGCTCCAGGGAAAGGCACAAGGAAGAGACTCTTCGAAACGTTACTCGTGTGGACAGATATCGGCATTGTGAGTTTTGTATCGATTCCCGATGCGATTTATGTGTTTCATCGTCAATGTCACGGTCCAAGGTTCACAGAAAACCAGCCGTGAAGCATCGGAATCCAACCCTGGGCTCCCATGAAAGGCCCAAATGCCAGACTCTTTGAATCGTTACTCCTGTGGACAGAAATCGCCATTGTGCATTTTGTATAGAATCCTGATGCAATTTCTGTGTTTCATCGTCAATGTGAAGGTCCAAGGGTTACAGTAAACGTGCTGTGAGGCATCGGAATCTAACCCTGAGCTCTCAGGAAAGGCCCAAGGAACGGACTCTTCGACACGGTACTACTTTGGACAGAAATCGACATTGTGAATTTTGTATTAAATTCCGATGCAATTTCTGTGCTTCATCGTTAATGTGAAGGTCCAAGGGTTACAGTAAACGTGCTGTGAAAGATCGGAATCTAACACTGGGCTCCAGGGAAAGGCCCAAGGAAGAGACTCTTCGAAACGTTACTCGTGTGGACAGAAATCGGTATTCTGTATTTTGTATTGAATTTCGATGCAATATCTGTGTTTCATCGTCATTGTGAACGTCCAAGAGTATAGTAAACGTGATGTGAAGCATCGCAATCTAACACTGGGCTGTCAGGAAAGGTCCAAGAAACGGACTCTTTGAATCGTTACTCCTGTGGACAGAAAGCGCCATTGTGCATTTTGTATAGAATCCTGATGCAATTTCTGTGTTTCATCGTATATGTGAAGGTCCAAGGGTTACAGTAAACGTGCTGTGAAGCATCGGAATCTAAGACTGGGCTCCCAGAAATGGCCCAAAGAACAGACTCTTTGAAACGTTACTCGTGTGGACAGATATCAGCATTGTGAATTTTGTATTGAATTCCGATGCAATTGCTGTGTTTCATCGTCAATGTGAAGGTCCAAGGGTTACAGTAAACCTGCTATGAAGGATCGGAATCTAACACTGGGCTCCCTGGAAAGGCCCAAGGAACAGACTCTTTGAAACCTTTCTCCTGCGGACAGACATCAGCATTTTGAATTTTATATTGAGTCCAGATGCAATTTCTGTGTTTCTTCGTCAATGTGAAGGTCCAAGGGTTACAGTAAACGTGCTGTGAAGCATCGGAATCTATACTGGCTCTCAGGAAAACCCGAAGGAACGGACTCTTCGAAACGTTACTCGTGTGGACAGAAATCGGCATTGTGAATTTTGTATTGAATCCCGATGCAATTTCTGTGTTTCATCGTCAATGTGAAGGTCCAAGGGCTACAGTAAACGTGCAGTTAAGCATCGGAATCTAACACTGGGCTCTCAGGAAATGCCTAAGGAACGGACTCTTCGAAACGTTACTCGTGTGGACAGAAATCGGCATTGTGAATTTGTATTCAATTACGATGCAATTTCTGTGTTTCATCGTTAATGTGAAGGTCGAAAGATTACAGTAAACGTGCTGTGAAGCATCGGAATCTAACACTGGGCTCCAGGGAAAGGCCCAAGGAAGAGACTCTTCGAAACGTTACTCGTGTGGACAGAAATCGGTATTCTGTATTTTGTATTGAATTTCGATGCAATATCTGTGTTTCATCGTCATTGTGAACGTCCAAGAGTATAGTAAACGTGATGTGAAGCATCGCAATCTAACACTGGGCTGTCAGGAAAGGTCCAAGAAACGGACTCTTTGAATCGTTACTCCTGTGGACAGAAAGCGCCATTGTGCATTTTGTATAGAATCCTGATGCAATTTCTGTGTTTCATCGTATATGTGAAGGTCCGAGGGTTACAGTAAACGTGCTGTGAAGCATCGGAATCTAAGACTGGGCTCCCAGAAATGGCCCAAAGAACAGACTCTTTGAAACGTTACTCGTGTGGACAGATATCAGCATTGTGAATTTTGTATTGAATTCCGATGCAATTGCTGTGTTTCATCGTCAATGTGAAGGTCCAAGGGTTACAGTAAACCTGCTATGAAGGATCGGAATCTAACACTGGGCTCCCTGGAAAGGCCCAAGGAACAGACTCTTTGAAACCTTTCTCCTGCGGACAGACATCAGCATTTTGAATTTTATATTGAGTCCAGATGCAATTTCTGTGTTTCTTCGTCAATGTGAAGGTCCAAGGGCTACAGTAAACGTGCAGTTAAGCATCGGAATCTAACACTGGGCTCTCAGGAAATGCCTAAGGAACGGACTCTTCGAAACGTTACTCGTGTGGACAGAAATCGGCATTGTGAATTTGTATTCAATTACGATGCAATTTCTGTGTTTCATCGTTAATGTGAAGGTCGAAAGATTACAGTAAACGTGCTGTGAAGCATCGGAATCTAACACTGGGCTCCAGGGAAAGGCCCAAGGAAGAGACTCTTCGAAACGTTACTCGTGTGGACAGATATCGGCAATGTGAGTTTTGTATTGATTCCCGATGCAATTTCTGTGTTTCGCCGTCAATGTTACGGTCCAAGGTTCACTGTAAACCAGCTGTGAAGCATCGGAAACTAACCCTGGTCTCCCATGAAAGGCCCAAATGCCAGACTCTTTGAAACGTTACTTCTGTGGACAGAAATCGCCATTGTGCATTTTGTAGTGAATCCTGATGCAATTTCTGTGTTCCATCGTCAATGTGAAGGTCCGAGGGTTACAGTAAACGTGCTGTGAGGCATCGGAATCTACCACTGGGCTTTCAGAATAGGCCCATGGAACGGACTCTTCGAAACCTTACTCGTGTGGACTGAAATCGGCATTGTGAATTTAGTGTTGAATCCCGATGCAATTTCTGTTTTTCATCGCCAATGTGAAGGTCCAATGGTTGCAGTAAACCTGCTGTGAAGCATCGGAATCTAACACTGGGCTCCCAGGAAATGCCCAAAGTACAGACTCTTTGTAACGTAACTCCTGTATACAGAAATCGGCGTTGTGATTTTGTATTGAATTCCGATGCAATTTCTGTGTTTCATCGTCAATGTGAAGGTCCAAGGATTACATTAAACGTGCTGTGAGGCATCGGTATTTAACACTCGGCTCCCATGAAAGGCCCAAGGAACGGGCCCTTCGAAACCTTACTCGTGTGGACAGAAATTGGCATTGTGAATTTTGTATTGAACCCCGGTGCCAATTCTGTGTTTCATCGTCAATGTGAAGGTCCAAGTGTTACAGTAAACGTGCTGTGAAGCATCGGAATGTAACACTGGGCTCTCAGAAAAGACCCAAGGAACGGACTCTTCGAAACGTTACTCGTGTGGACAAAAATCGGCATTGTGGATTTTGTATTTAATGCCGATGCAATTTCTGTGCTTTATCGTCAATGTGAAGGTCCAAGGGTTATAGTAAACGTGCTGTGAAGCATCGGAATCTAACACTGGGCTCTCAGGAAAGGCCCAAGGAACGGACTCTTCGAAATGTTACTCGTGTGGACACAAAGCGGCATTGTGAATTTTGTATGAATCCCGAGGCAATTTCTGTGTTTCATCGTCAATGTGAAGGTCCAAGGGTTACAGTAAACGTGCTGTGAAGCATGGGAATCTTGCACTGGGCTCTCAGGTATGGCCCAAGTAACGATCTCATCGAAGCGTTACTCGTGTGGACAAAAATCGGCATTGTGAATTTTGTATTGAATCCCGATGCAATTCCTGTGCTTCATCGTCAATGTGATGGTCCAAGGCATATACTAAACGTGCTGTGAAGCATCCGAATCTAACACTGGGCTCTCAGGAAAGGCCCAAGGAATGGACTCTTCAAAACGGTACTGCTGTGGACAGAAATCGGAATTGTGAATTTTGTATTGAATCCCGATGCAATTTCTGTGCTTCATCGTAAATGTGAAGGTCCAAGGGTTACAGTAAACGTGCTGTGAAGGATCGGAATCTAAGACTGGGCTCCCAGAAATGGCCCAAAGAACAGACTCTTTGAAACGTTACTTGTGTGGGCATATATCAGCATTGTGTATTTTGTATTGAATTCCGATGCAATTGCTGTGTTTCATCGTCAATGTGAACGTCCAAGGGTTACAGTAAACCTGCTATGAAGAATCGGAATCTAACACTGGGCTCCCTGGAAAGGCCCAAAGAACAGACTCTTTGAAACTTTTCTCCTGCGAACAGAAATCAGCACTGTGAATTTTATATTGAATCCAGATGCAATTTCTGTGTTTCTTCGCCAATGTGAACGTCCCAGGGTTACAGTAAACGTGCTGTGAAGCATCGGAATCTAACGCTGGGCTCTCAGGAAAGGCCGAAGGAACGGACTCTTCGAAACGTTACTCGTGTGGACACAAAGCGGCATTGTGAATTTTGTATTGAATCCCGATGCAATTTCTGTGTTTCATCGTCAATGTGAAGGTCCAAGGGTTACAGTAAACGTGCAGTTAAGCATCGGAATCTAACACTGGGCTCTCAGGAAATGCCTAAGGAACGGACTCTTCGAAACGTTACTCGTGTGGACAGAAATCGGCATTGTGAATTTGTATTCAATTACGATGCAATTTCTGTGTTTCATCGTTAATGTGAAGGTCGAAAGATTACAGTAAACGTGCTGTGAAGCATCGGAATCTAACACTGGGCTCCAGGGAAAGGCCCAAGGAAGAGACTCTTCGAAACGTTACTCGTGTGGACAGATATCGGCAATGTGAGTTTTGTATTGATTCCCGATGCAATTTCTGTGTTTCGTCGTCAATGTCACGGTCCAAGGTTCACTGTAAACCTGCTGTGAAGCATCGGAAACTAACCCTGGTCTCCCATGAAAGGCCCAAATGCCAGACTCTTTGAAACGTTACTCCTGTGGACAGAAATCGCCATTGTGCATTTTGTAGTGAATCCCGATGCAATTTCTGTGTTCCATCGTCAATGTGAAGGTCCGAGGGTTACAGTAAACGTGCTGTGAGGCATCGGAATCTACCACTGGGCTTTCAGAATAGGCCCATGGAACGGACTCTTCGAAACCTTACTCGTGTGGACTGAAATCGGCATTGTGAATTTAGTGTTGAATCCCGATGCAATTTCTGTTTTTCATCGCCAATGTGAAGGTCCAATGGTTGCAGTAAACCTGCTGTGAAGCATCGGAATCTAACACTGGGCTCCCAGGAAATGCCCAAAGTACAGACTCTTTGTAACGTAACTCCTGTATACAGAAATCGGCGTTGTGATTTTGTATTGAATTCCGATGCAATTTCTGTGTTTCATCGTCAATGTGAAGGTCCAAGGATTACATTAAACGTGCTGTGAGGCATCGGTATTTAACACTCGGCTCCCATGAAAGGCCCAAGGAACGGGCCCTTCGAAACCTTACTCGTGTGGACAGAAATTGGCATTGTGAATTTTGTATTGAACCCCGGTGCAAATTCTGTGTTTCATCGTCAATGTGAAGGTCCAAGTGTTACAGTAAACGTGCTGTGAAGCATCGGAATGTAACACTGGGCTCTCAGAAAAGACCCAAGTAACGGACTCTTCGAAACGTTACTCGTGTGGACAAAAATCGGCATTGTGGATTTTGTATTTAATGCCGATGCAATTTCTGTGTTTCGTCGTCAATGTGAAGGTCCAAGGATTACAGTAAACCTGCAGCGAAGCTTCGGAATCTAACACGGGGTTCCCAGGAAAGGCCCAAAAAACAGGCTCTTTGAAACGTAACTCCTGTGGACAGAAATCGGCATTGTGAATTTTGTATTGAATTCCGATGCAATTTCTGGGTTTCATCGTCAATGTGAAGGTCCATGGAGTACAGTAAACGTGCTGTGAAGCATCGGAATCTAACACTGGGCTCCCACGAAAGGCCCAAAGAACAGACACTTTGAAACGTTACTCGTGTGGACAGAAATCGGCACTGTGAATTTAGTGTTGAATCCCAATGCAATTTCTGTGTAACACCGTCAATGTGAAGGTCCAAGGATTACAGTAAACCTGCAGCGAAGCTTCGGAATCTAACACGGGGTTCCCAGGAAAGGCCCAAAAAACAGACTCTTTGAAACTTTACTCCTGCGGACAGAAATCGGCATTGTGAATTTTGTATTGAATCCCAATGCAATTTCTGTGCTTCTTCGTCAATGTGAAGGTCCAAGGGTTACGGAAAACGTACTGTGAAGCATCAAAATCTATACTGGGCTTTCAGGAAAAGCCGAAGGTACGGACTCTTCGAAACGTTACTCGTGTGGACAGAAATCGGCCTTGTGAATTTTGTATTGAATTCCGATGCAATTTCTGTGTTTCGTCGTTAATGTAAAGGTCCAAGGATTACTTTAAACGGGCTGTGAAGAATCGGAATCTAACACTGAGCTCTCAGGAAAGGCCCAAGGAAGGGACTTCTCGAAACGTTACTCGTGTGGACAGAAATCGGCATTGTGAATTTTTTGTATTGACTCCCGATGCAATTTCTGTATTTCGTCGTCAATGTGACGGTCCAAGATTCACAGTAAACCTGCTGTGAAGCATAGGAATCTAACACTGGGCTCCCATGAAGGGCCCAAAGGCCAGACTCTTTGAAACGTTACTCCTGTGGACAGAAATCGGCATTGTGAATTTTGTAGTAAATGACGATGCAATTTCTGTGTTTCATCGTCAATGGGAAGGTCCAAGGGTTACAGTAATCGTGCTGTGAAGCAGCGGAATCTAACACTGGGCTCCCAGGAAAGGCCCAAGGAAGAGACTCTTCGAAACGTTACTCGTGTGGACAGAAAGCGGCATTGTGAATTTTGTATTGATTCCCGATGCAATTTCTGTATTTCATCGCCAATGTGAAGGTCCAATCGTTACAGGAAACGTGCTGTGAAGCATCGGAATCTAACACTCGGCTCCTAGGAAAGGCCCAAAGAACAGACTCTTTGAAACGTTACTCCTGTGGACAGAAATCGGCATTGTAAATTTTGTATTGAATCCCGATGCAGTTTCTGATTTTCATCGTCAATGGGGACGTCGAAGGAAAACAGTAAACCTGCTGTGGTGCATCGGAATTTAAAACTCGAATCCCAGGATAGGCCAAGAAATAGACTCTTCGAAACGTGACTCTTGTGGACAGAAATCGGCTTTGTGAATTTTGTATTGAATCCCGATGCAATTTCAATTTTTATCGTGAATGTGAAGGTCGAGAGAGTACAGTACACCTGCTGTGGTGCATCGGAATCTTAAACTGGGCTCCCAGCAAACGCCCAAAGAACCGACTCTTGGAAACTTTTTTCCTGTGGACAGTAATTGGCATCTTGAATTTTCTATAAATCCCGACTCAATTTGTTTGTTTGATCGTCAATGTGACGGTCCAAGGGTAACAGTAAATCTGCTGTTGTGCATCTAAATATACAACTGGGCTCATAGGAAAGACCCAAATAACACACTGCTTGAAACGTTACCCCTGTGGACAGAAATCGGCCCGGGGAATTTTGTATTGAATCCCGATGCAATTTCTGTTTTTCATCGTCAATGTGTAGGTCGAAGGGTTACGGTAAACAAGCTGTTGTGCATCTAAATCTATAACTGGGCTCCCAGGAAAGGCCCAAAGAACAGACTCTTCGAAACCTTACTCCTGTTTACAGAAATCATCATTGTGAATTTTGAATTGGTTCCCGATGCAATTTCAGTGTTTCATTGTCAATGTGAAGTTCGAAGGGTCACAGTACACCTGCTGTGGTGCATCGTAATCTAACACTGAGGTCCCAGGAAAGGCTCAAAGAACACACTGTTCGAAACGTTACTCCTGTGGACAGATATGGGCCTTGTGAATTTTGTATTGAATCCCGATGCGATTACACTGTTTCGTTGTCAATGTGAAGGTCGAAGGGTAACAGTAAACCCGCTCTGGTGCATCGGAATCTAACATTGGGCTTCCACGAAAGTCCCAAAAGAACAGACTCTTCGAAACGTTACTCCTGTGGGCAGAAATTGGCCTTGTGAATTTTGTATTGAATCCCGATGCAGTTTATCTGTTTTGTTGTCAATGTGACGGTCCAAGGGATACAGTAATCCTGCAGTGGTGCAATGGAATGTAATACTGTTCACCCAGGAAATGCTGAAAGCATTGACTTTTTGAATCTTCACTCCACGTGTACAGAAGTCGGAATTGTGGTTTTTGTATTCAATCCCGATGCAATACCTGTGTTTCATCGTCAATGTGAAGGTCCCAGGGGATACAGTATACTTGCAGAGGTGCATCGGAATCTGATACTGGTCTCATCGGAAACGCTTCATCCACGAACTGTTTGAAGCGTGGTTTCCATGTACAGAAGGCGGCATTGTGCACTTTGCATTCAATCCAGATTTTATCTATGTGTTTCATCGTCAATGTAAAGGTCCAAGGGATACGGTACACCTGCAGTGGTGCATCGGAATCTAATACTGGTCTCATAGGAAAGGCTCAAAGCAGAAACTGTTTGAAACGTTATTCCCCATGTACAGAAGACGGCATTGTGAATTTTGTATTCAATCCCGATGTAATTTCTGTGTTTCTTCGTTAATTCGAACGTCCAAGTGATTCATTAACCCTACAGTGGTCAATCGGAATCTAATACTGTTCTCCCAGGAGATTCTCAAAGCACAGACTGTTTGAAGCGTCACTCTCATTGTACAGATGTCAGAATTGTGCCTCTTGTGTTCAAGCCCTATGCAATTTCTTGGTGTCTTCGTCAATGTGAAGGTCCTACCGATACAGTAAACCTGCAGTGGTGAATCGGAATCCGATACTGATCTCATAGGAAAGGCTCAAAGCTCAAGATGTTTGAAGCGTCACTCCCATTGTACAAATGTCGGAATTGTGCACTTTTTTGGTCAATCCCGATGCAATTTCTGGGTATCATCCACAATGTGAAGGTTCTAGGGATACAGTAAACCTGCAGTGGTGCATCGGAATCTAAAACTGGTCTCCGAGGAAAGGCTGAGATCCCAGACTCCTAGAAGGGTTACTCTCCTAGTACTTAAGTCGGCATTGTTTCTTTTGTATTGAATACCGAATCAAATTCTGTGTTTCATCGTCAATGCGAATGTACAAGGGCTACAGTAAACCTGCTGTGGTGCATCGGAATCTAATACTGGTCTCCGAGGAAAGGCGGAGATCACAGACTCTTAGAAGGGTTACTCCCCTTGTACAAAAGTCAGCGTTGACCCTATTGTATCGACTGCAGATGCAATACTTGTGCTTCATCGCCAATGTGAAGGTCCAAGGGCTAAGGTAAATCTGCAGTGGTGCATCGGAATCTCATACTGTTCACCCAGGAAATGCTTAAAGCATTGACTTTTTGAATCTTCAATCCACGTGTACAGAAGTCGGCGTTGTGATTTTTGTATTCAATCCCGATGCAATACCTGTGTTTCATCGTCAGTGTGAAGGTCCAAGAGCTACAGTAAACCTGCAGAGGTGCATCGGAATCTGATACTGGTCTCATCGGAAACGCTTCATCCACGAACTGTTTGAAGCGTGGTTCCCCATGTACAGAAGTCGGCATTGTGCATTTGTGTTCAACCCCGATGCAAAGGCTTAAAGCACAAACAGTTTGAAGCGTCTTTCCCCATGTACACAAGTCGGCATTGCGCATTTTATGCTTAATCCCGATGTTATTTCTTTGTTTCATCGTCAATGACAAGGTCCAACGGATACAGTAAACCTGCAGTGGTTCATCGTAATCTAATACTGTTCTCCCATAAGACGATAAAGGCACAGATCGTTTGAAGCGTCACTCCCCAATACAGAAGTCGCATTGTCCATTTTGTATTCAATTCCGATGCAATTTCTGGGCTTCATCGCCAATGTGAAGGTCCAAGAGCTACAGTATACGTGCAGTGGTGCATCGGAATCTGATACTGGTCTCATAGGAAAGGCATCAAGCACCAACTGTTTGAAGCGTGGTTCCCCATGTACAGAGGTCGGCATTGTGCATTTTGTACTCAATCCCGCGTCGATCTATGTGTTTCATCGTCAATGTAAAGGTCCAAGGGATACAGTAAACCTGCAGTGGTGCATCGTAATCTAATACTGGCCTCATAGGAAAGGCTGAAAGCACAAACTTTTTGAAGCGTCATTCCCAATGTTAAGAAGTTGGCATTGTACATTTTGTACTCAATCCCGATGTAATTTCTGTGTTTCATCGTCAATGGGAAGGTCCAAGGGATACACTAAACCTGCAGTGGTCCAACGGAATCTAATACTGTTCTCCCACGAGAGGCTCAATACGCAGACTGTTTGAAGCGTCAATCCCCATGTACAGAAGTCGGCATTGGTCATGTTGTATTCAATCCAGATGCAATTTCTGGGCTTCATCGCCAATGTGAAGGTCCAAGGGCTACAGTAAACCTGCAGTGGTGCATCGGAATCTGACACTGGTCTCATAGTAAAGGCTCAAAGCTCAACATGTTTGCAGCGTCATTCCCCATGTACAGAATTCCGCACTGCGCATTTTGTATTCAATCCCGATGTGATTTCTGTGTTTCATCGTCAATGTGAAGGTCCAAGTGATACAGTAAAGCTACAGTGCTACATTGGAATCTAATACTGTTCTCCCAGGAGAGGATCAAAGCACAGACTGTTTGAAGCGTCGCTCCCCATGTACAGAAGTCGGCATTGTCCATTTTCTATTCAATCCCGATGCAATTTCCGGGTTTCATCGCCAATGTGAAGGTCCAAGTTGTACAGTATACCTGCAGTTGTGCAGCGGAATCTAAAACTGTTCTCCGAGGAAACGCGGATATCACAGACTCTTAGAAGGGTCACTCCCCGGGTACATAAGTCGGATTGACCCTATTGTATCGATTGCCGTTGCAATTTCTGTGTTTCATCGTCAAAGTGAAGGTCCACGGGATACATTAACCCTGCAGTGGGCATCGGATTCTAATGCTGTTCTCCCAGGAAAGGCTCAAAACTCCGTCTGTTTGAAGCGTCACTCCCCATGTACAGAAATCGGCATTGTGCATTTTGTATTCAATCCCGATGTAATTTCTGTGTTTCATCGTTACTGCGAACGTCCAAGGGATTCATTAAACCTGCAGTGGTCAATCGGAATCTAATACTGTTCTCCCAGGAGAGGCTCAAAGCACAGACGGTTTGAAGCGTCACTCCCATTGTACAGATGTCGGAATTGTGCCTTTTATGATCAATGCCGATGCAATTTCTGGGTGTCTTCGTCAATGTGAAGGTCCTAGCGATACAGTAAACCTGCAGTGGTGCATCGGAATCTGATACTGATCTCATAGGAAAGGTTCAAAGCACAAGATGTTTGAAGCGTCATTCCCTATGTACAGAAGTCAGCATTGCGCATTTTGTATTCAATCCCGATGTAATTTCTTTGTTTCATTGCCAATGTGAAGGTCCAAGTGATACAGTAAACCTACAGTGGTCCATCGGAATCTAATACTGTTCTCCCACCAGAGGCTCAAAACACAGACTGTTTGAAGCGTCAGTCCTCATGTACAGAAATCGGCATTGTGCATTTTGTGTTCAATCCCGATGCATTTTCTGGGTTTCATCGTCAATGTGAATGTCCAAGGGCTACAGTAAACCTGCTGTGGTGCATCGGAATCTGATACTGGTCTCATAGGAAAGGCTTCGAGCACAAACTAAGCGTCATTGCCCATGAACAGAAGTCAGCATTGCGCATTTTGTATTCAATCCCGATGTGATTTCTTTGTTTCATCGTCAATGTGAAAGTCCAAGTGATACAGTAAACCTACAGTGGTCCATCGGAATCTAATACTGTTCTCCCAGGAGAGGATCAAAGCACAGACTCTTTGAAGCGTCACTGCCCATGTACAGAAGTCGGCATTGTCCATTTTGTATTCAACCCGATGCAATTTCTGGGTTTCATCACCAATGTGAAGGTCCAAGGTGTACAGTAAACCTACAGCTGTGCATCGCAATCTAATACTTGTCTCCGAGGAAAGGGTGTGATCACAGACTCTTAGAAGGGTCACTCCCCTTGTACATAAGTCTGATTGACCCTATTGTATCGAATTCCGATGCAATATCTGTGTGCCATCGGTCAATGTGAAGGTCCACCGGATACAGTAAACGTGCAGTGTTGCATCGGAATCTAATACTGGTCTCCACTCCAGAGCGCCCTGGCACAGTGCCCCGGTACAGCCTCTGGGCCAGGTGGCATCCACAATCAGATGTTCAAACACCTGTCGCCGGACTGTCGGCGGTGTGTTCTTGCCATCTTCAACCGCATATGGGGCGATGGTGTCTTTCTGTCGCAGTGGCGGGAGGGTACCATGAGGGTACCATCATTCCTGTGCTGAAGCCTGGTAAGGACCCGCTTAATGTGGATAGCTATTGGCCCATCAGCTTGACAAATACTCTGTGCAAGCTATTGGAACGTATGGTGAGTCGACGGCTGTGTTGGCTGCTCGAGTCTCGGGGTCTTCTGGCTCCGTGCCACAGCGGCTTCCGTCAGGGCCGTTCCACCGCCGATACTTTGGTCTTCCTTGATTCTGCAATCCGCACAGCTTTTTCCAGGCGCCAACACCTCGTCTCCGTCTTTTTCGACCTCTCCAGAGCATATGACACGACGTGGCGGCACAATATTCTCGCCACGTTGCACGGGTTGGGTCTCCGGGGCGCTCTCCCCATTTTTATTCAGAATTTTTTATCTGTTCGGACATTCCGCGTTTTAATTGGCACATCCCATAGTTCACTTCATATCCAGGAGAACGGCGTTCCACAGGGCTCTGTATTGAGCGTGCCCCTTTTCCTTGTGGCCATTAATGGCCTTGCAGCAGCAGTAGGGACGTCTGTGTCACCCATGTTATATGCTGACGATTTCTGCATCTTTTTCAGTTCCTCCACCATTAGTGTTGCAGAACGTAGGTTGCAGGGAGCCATACGCAAGGCGGAGGCGTGGGCCCTAGCCCATGGGTTTCAATTTTCTCCTGCGAAGACTTGTGTTATGCACTTTTGTCGGCGTCGAACTGTCCATTCCCACCTTGAGCTATATCTTCAGGATGCTATGCTCAGGGTTGTTGACACTTACCGTTTTCTGGGATTGCTGTTCAATGCCCGGCTTACTTGGCTTCCACATATTCGTCAACTCAAGCGTCAGTGCTGGCTGCATCTGAATGCCCTCCGCTGCGTCAGCAACACAACTTGGGGTGCAGATCGTAATACGCTGCTTCAGCTCTACAGTGGCCTCGTGCTGTCCCCACTGGATTATGGGAGTGTGGCGTATGGCTCAGCGTCGCCCTCAGCGTTGCAACTGCTGGACCCCGTTCACCACTGTGGGGTTCGACAGGCGACAGGAGCATTCCGCACCAGCCCTGATAATAGCCTCCTTGCGGAGGCTGAGGTTCCTCCACTTCGTATTCGGCGTCAACAACTGTTAGCCAACTACGCTGCCCACGTCCTTTGTTCGCCCCTGTCACCCTAACTACCGTCTCCTTTTCGCCGATGCAGCAGTCCATATCCCACGCCGGCGGCCGCGATCAGGCCATACCATTGGGATCCGTGTTTGGTTGCTCCTTAATGAACTCGAGTGTTTGCCTCTTCCATCTGCTTTCCAGGCCCGCCCACATACACCACCTTGGTGTATTCGTCGGCCGCAGCTTCGGCTGGAACTTTCCCGATGGCCAAAAGATTCAGTTCCTCCTGCAGTCTCGCACCACCAATTCGTTGCTCTCCTAGGCGCATACCATGCCTCAGAGGTTATCTATACCGATGGCTCGATGGTTGATGGCCGAGTGGGGTACGCTTATGCTCGTGCGGACTATGTCGACCAGCGCTCCTTGCCGGAAGGCTGCAGTGTTTACACCGCAGAACTGACAGCCATTTTTCGTGCCCTTGAGCATATTTGTACCAGCACTGTAGAGTCCGTCATCATTTGCAGTGACTCGCTCAGTAGTCCGCAGGCTCTTGACCAGTGCTACCCACGCCATCCCATTGTTGCTGCCATCCAGGGGTCCATTCACACTCTTGAACAGCGTGGTCGTTCGGTGGTGTTCTTATGGACCCCAAGACACGTTGGGATAGCGGGAAACGAACTCGCCGACAAGTTAGCCAAAGAGGCTACCCGCAAACTGCCGTTGGAGATCGGCCTCCCGGCGACTGATCTCCGAAAGGTTTTGCACCGTTGGGTCTTTGGGAAGTGGGGAGACGAATGGCGCACTCTGTCTGCACCCAACAAGCTGTGGTAAGTAAAGGAGACCACGACTGTGTGGGGTTCCTCCATGCGAGCCTCTCTCAGGGATTCTGTTGATTTGTGTAGGCTCCGCATTGGTCACTCTTGGCTGACACATGGTCATCTGCTGCGTCGAGATGACACCCCTCATTGTCGCTGTGGTGCGACCATGACGGTGCCCCATATATTGTTGGGATGTCCTCTTTTAACCGCCCTCAGGCGAACTTTTAATCTCCTGGGTGATTTATCATCTCTTTTAGGTGACAATGTCTCTGTGGCAAATCGTGTTTTAAGTTTTATTCGAGCAAATGGCTTTTATAGGTCTCTCTAATTTTATTGCGTCACCCACTTTCGTGCTGTATATTTTACTCAGTTTTGTGTTGTAATTCGACTCCACCCTAATCTTTTAGGCTGGAGGTTTTAACGTGTTCCAGAGTGGCTGGCTCATCCTATTATTTTCGTGATCAGCCAGCCACAGTCCTCTGCTGTACTGTTTTAATTCCTTCTGCCTTTCTTCTCTGTGTTGTTTTTGGTGCTGTGCTCCATTTTCCGTGTTGTCTTACCATTGACCTTGGGGCTTTTCTTCCCCCAGAATTTTTATTTTAGTGCTTCGCCTGACTGGCGGATAGTTTCAATGTGCTCAGTGTTTTTATGAAACAAGGGACCGATGACCTTTGCAGTTTGGTCCCTTTAAACTTTAAACCAACCAACCAACCTAATACTGTTCTCCCAGGAAAGGCTCAAAACACAGGATGTTTGATTCGTCACTCCCCGTGTATAGAAGTCGCGATTTTGCCTTTTGTATTAAATCCCGATGCAATTTCTGGGTTTCATCGTCAATGTGAAGGTCCAAGGGATACAGTAAACCTACAGTGGTACATCGAATTCTAATACTGCTCTCCCAGGAGAGGCTCAAATCACAACTGTTTGAAGCGTCTTTCTCCGTTTGCATATGTCGGCATGGTGCCTTTTGTGTTCGATCCCGAAGCAATTTCTGTGTATTATCCTCAATGCGAAGGCCCCAGGGATACAGTAATCCTGCAGTGTTGCATCGGAATCTGATACTGGTCTCATAGGAAAGGCTTAAAGCACAAACTGTTTGAAGCGTTATTCCCCATGTACAGAAGACGGCATTGTGCATTTTGTATTCAATCCCGATTCTATCTATGTGTTTCATCGTCAATGTGACGGTCCAAGGGATACCGTAAACCTGCAGTGGTGCATTGCATTCTAATACTGATGTCCCAGGAGAGGATCAAAGCACAGACTGTTTGAATCTTCACTTCACGTGTATAGAAGTCAGCATTGTGCCTTTTGTGTTTTATCCCGATGCAATTTCTGTGTTTTATCGTCAATGCGAAGGCCCCAGGGATATAGTAATCCTGCAGTGGTTGA
Organism: Schistocerca americana; assembly: GCF_021461395.2. Classification (NCBI taxonomy): domain Eukaryota; kingdom Metazoa; phylum Arthropoda; class Insecta; order Orthoptera; family Acrididae; genus Schistocerca; species Schistocerca americana. Next base: position 167,764,234 of record NC_060127.1, on the reverse strand, counting down.
TCGGAATTTAATACTGTTCTCCCAGGAAACGCTCAATTCACAGACTCTAAGAAGAGTCACTCCCCTTGTACTTAAGTCGGCATTGTTTCTTTTGTATTGAATCCCGATGCAATTTCTGTGTTTCATCGTCTATGTGAGGGTCCAAGGGATACAGTAAACCCGTAGTGGTTCATCGGAATCTAATACTCGTCTCATAGGAAAGGCTCAAAGCACAGACTGTTTGAAGCGTCTCTCCCCATGTACAGAAGTCGGCATTGTGCATTTTGTGGTCAATCCCGATTCTGTCTATGTCTTTCACCGTCAATGTGACGGTCCTTGGGTTACCGTAAACCAGCAGTGGTGCATCGGATTCTAATACTGCTCTCCCAGGAGAGGCTCAAATCACAGACTATTTGAAGCGTCTTTCTCCGTGTGCATATGTCGGCATGGTGCCTTTTGTGTTCGATCCCGAAGCAATTTCTGTGTATTATCCTCGATGCGAAGGCCCAGGGATACAGTAATCCTGCAGTGTTGCATCGGAATTTAATACTGTTCACCCAGGAAATGCTCAAAGCACTGACTTTTTGAATCTTCACTCTACGTGTAGAGAAGTCGGCGTTGTGCCTTTTGTGTACAATCTGTAATATTAGTAATTTTCGCCTCACAAACATTAATATACGCACAATAGTAAATGCCTGATGGCCTAAAGGTATCGAACAATTGTAAAGTAAAAGGGATGAACCATCGCATAGCAGCGACAGAATTTATTATTCTTTATCTTTGCCGTTCTTGCGCGGTGCCTGTAAATCTCTATGTACATGTATCGATTAATGGTACAAAAAGAATTCTGTTTCAAGACAAATGAGGCTTTTGGCGCCTCACCTTTTACTGTTTGTCTTCTATGAAAGGCGGACGCGGACTTGCTTCGTTCCGCAACTGCATTTTATATTCTGTGTGAAAATATTGAGTAAATATGCTAAATGTTATTTTTTTTTCTCAATCAGAAAGCATGTACTTTCTTGTAACTGATTACGAACAGACAGCATCAAGAGGACATTTTGACTGTTATGTATAAAGTATTTAACCACAATGGTCATCTATTGTAATTTAATATGAAAAGGTACGTAGCATTAAAAAAAAAGTGTGTTAAAGATAAGTGTGCTTATTTTCGTAAATTAATCTTGATGATTCCATCTCCTTATTTAACTGAATGATAATTATTGTTTTTGTTACTTCATCATCAGAAATTACGATCACGCTGATGGGCCGAACGCAGCATGAGGCAGAAGGAACATTATCGCTTTCCTATTATTTCTGAACCAATTTTTTTTGTGTAGTGTTGCTTTTCTTTTAAAGTCTATAAATCTTCTGGTCCCTTAGTGTTGATCCGGGTATGACTACATCGCGACAAAAAAAATGCACAGAAATGATAATGTTTCTTCCGAACGATCTCAAATATATATACCAATATGCTGCTCTTATTCAGGTATTTAATGCTCAGCGTATGTTACTATAATAGGCTAATCAATCACTGATTCTGTTGCCAAGTGGCCCACCAAAATATTCACTTTTTCGACATTTTTCAAAAAAAAAATATAAAATAACAATTCTTTTTCTTTTCGTCCCCCAAGAGCAACGCTACACTTGGCGCCCGAACAGGGACTTGATCAAAAAATCATTTCATGTATGGTTTTAAAAATTTTCAGTGCTTGTTCTAGTAATTGTTTCATTTTTTCATGTGGATGCAATTCAACCGAGAAAGAGAAGTGGGAATACCTTTTAATTAATTCAGAAGAACGATTGATGAAATTGCCAAAAAACGCGAGTATTCATCCATATCACCATCAAGATAGCCATTGTTGTTGTTGTGGTCTTCAGTCCTGAGACTGGTTTGATGCAGCTCTCCATGCTACTCTATCCTGTGCAAGCTTTTTCATCTCCCAGTACCTACTGCAACCTATATCCTTCTGAATCTGCTTAGTGTATTCATCTCCTGGTCTCCCTCTACGATTTTTACCCTCCACGCTGCCCTCCAATACTAAATTGGTGATCCCTTGATGCCTCAGAACATGCCCTACCAACCGATCCCTTCTTCTAGTCAAGTTGTGCCACAGACTTCTCTTCTCCCCAATCCTATTCAATACTTCCTCATTAGACATTTCGAAAGCTTCTATTCTCTTCTTGTCCAAACTACACTCCTGGAAATTGAAATAAGAACACCGTGAATTCATTGTCCCAGGAAGGGGAAACTTTATTGACACATTCCTGGGGTCAGATACATCACATGATCACACTGACAGAACCACAGGCACATAGACACAGGCAACAGAGCATGCACAATGTCGGCACTAGTACAGTGTATATCCACCTTTCGCAGCAATGCAGGCTGCTATTCTCCCATGGAGACGATCGTAGAGATGCTGGATGTAGTCCTGTGGAACGGCTTGCCATGCCATTTCCACCTGGCGCCTCAGTTGGACCAGCGTTCGTGCTGGACGTGCAGACCGCGTGAGACGACGCTTCATCCAGTCCCAAACATGCTCAATGGGGGACAGATCCGGAGATCTTGCTGGCCAGGGTAGTTGACTTACACCTTCTAGAGCACGTTGGGTGGCACGGGATACATGCGGACGTGCATTGTCCTGTTGGAACAGCAAGTTCCCTTGCCGGTCTAGGAATGGTAGAACGGTGGGTTCGATGACGGTTTGGATGTACCGTGCACTATTCAGTGTCCCCTCGACGATCACCAGTGGTGTACGGCCAGTGTAGGAGATCGCTCCCCACACCATGATGCCGGGTGTTGGCCCTGTGTGCCTCGGTCGTATGCAGTCCTGATTGTGGCGCTCACCTGCACGGCGCCAAACACGCATACGACCATCATTGGCACCAAGGCAGATGCGACTCTCATCGCTGAAGACGACACGTCTTCATTCGTCCCTCCATTCACGCCTGTCGCGACACCACTGGAGGAGGGCTGCACGATGTTGGGGCGTGAGCGGAAGACGGCCTAACGGTGTGCGGGACCGTAGCCCAGCTTCACGGAGACGGTTGCGAATGGTCCTCGCCGATACCCCAGGAGCAACAGTGTCCCTAATTTGCTGGGAAGTGGCGGTGCGGTCCCCTACGGCACTGCGTAGGATCCTACGGTCTTGGCGTGCATCCGTGCGTCGCTGCGGTCCGGTCCCAGGTCGACGGGCACGTGCACCTTCCGCCGACCACTGGCGACAACATCGATGTACTGTGGAGACCTCACGCCCCACGTGTTGAGCAATTCGGCGGTACGTCCACCCGGCCTCCCGCATGCCCACTATACGCCCTCGCTCAAAGTCCGTCAACTGCACATACGGTTCACGTCCACGCTGTCGCGGCATGCTACCAGTGTTAAAGACTGCGATGGAGCTCCGTATGCCACGGCAAACTGGCTGACACCGACGGCGGCGGTGCACAAATGCTGCGCAGCTAGCGCCATTCGACGGCCAACACCGCGGTTCCTGGTGTGTCCGCTGTGCCGTGCGTGTGACCATTGCTTGTACAGCCCTCTCGCAGTGTCCGGAGCAAGTATGGTGGGTCTGACACACCGGTGTCAATGTGTTCTTTTTTCCATTTCCAGGAGTGTATTTATCGTCCATGTTTCACTTCCATACATGGCTACACTCCATACGAATGCTTTCAGAAATGACTTCCTGACACTTAAATCAATACTGGATGTTAACAAATTTCTCTTCTTCAGAAACGCTTTTCCTTGCCATTGCCAGCCTACATTTTATATCCTCTCTATCTCTACTTCGACCATCATCAGTTATTTTGCTCCCCAAATAGCAAAACTCCTTTACTACTTTAAGTGCCTCATTTCCTAATCTAATTCCCTCAGCATCACCCGACTTAATTAGACTACATTCCATTATCCTTGTTTTGCTTTTGTTGATGTTCATCTTATATCCTCCTTTCAAGACACTGTCCATTCCATTCAACTGCTCTTCCAAGTCCTTTGCTGTCTCTGACAGAATTACAATGTCATCGGCGAACCTCCATGAATTTTAATACCTACTCCGAATTTTTCTTTTGTTTCCTTTACTGCTCGCTCAATATACAGATTGAACAACATTGGGGAGAGGCTACAACCCTGTCTTACACCCTTCCCAACCACTGCTTCCCTTTCATGTCCCTCGACTCTTATAACTGCCATCTGGTTTCTGTACAAATTGTAAATAGCCTTTCGCTCCCTGTATTTACCCCTGCCACCTTTAGAATTTGAAAGAGAGTATTCCAGTCAACATTGTCAAAAGCTTTCTCTAAGTCTACAAATGCTAGAAACGTAGGTTTGCCTTTCCTTAATCTTTCTTCTAAGATAAATCGTAAGGTCAGTATTGCCTCACGTGTTCCAGTATTTCTACGGAATCCAAACTGATCTTCCTCGAGGTTGGCTTCTACTAGTTTTTCCATTCGTCTGTAAAGAATTCGTGTTAGCATTTTGCAGCTCTGACTTATTAAACTGATAGTTCGGTAATTTTCACATCTGTCAACACCTGCTTTCTTTGGAATTGGAATTATTATATTCTTCTTGAAGTCTGAGGGTATTTCGCCTGTTTCATACATCTTGCTCACCAGATAGTAGAGTTTTGTCAGGACTGGCTCTCCCAAGGCCGTCAGTAGTTCCGATGGAAAGTTGTCTACTCCGGGAGCCTTGTTTCGACTCAGCTCTTTCAGTGCTCTGTCAAACTCTTCACGCAGTATCTCCCATTACATCTTCATCTACATCCTCTTCCATTTCCATAATATTGTCCTCAAGTACATCGCCCTTGTTTAGACCCTCTATATACTCCTTCCACCTTTCTGCTTTCCCTTCTTTGCTTAGAACTGGGTTTCCATCTGAGCTATTGATATTCATACAAGTCGTTCTCTTATTTCCAAAGGTCTCTTTAATTTTCCTGTAGGCAGTATCTATCTTACCCCTAGTGAGATAGGCCTCTACATCCTTACATTTGTCCTCTAGCCATCCCTGCTTATCCATTTTGCACTTCCTGTCGATCTCATTTTTGAGACGTTTGTATTTCTTTTTGCCTGCTTCATTTACTGCATTTTTATCTTTTCTCCTTTCATCAATTAAATTCAATATTTCTTCTGTTACCCAAGGATTTCTACTAGCCCTTGTCTTTTTACCTACTTGATCCTCTGCTGCCTTCGCTACTTCATCCCTCAAAGCTACCCATTCTTCTTCTACTGTATTTCTTTCCCCCATTCCTGTCAATTGTTCCCTTATGCTCTCCCTGAAACTCTGTACAACCTCTGTTCTTTCAGTTTATCCAGGTCCCACCTCCTTAAATTCCCACCTTTTTGCAGTTTCTTCAGTTTTAATCTACAGGTCATAACCAATAGATTGTGGTCAGAGTCCACATCTGCCCCTGGAAATGTCTTACAATTTAAAACCTGGTTCCTAAATCTCTGTCTTACCATTATATAATCTATCTGATACCTTTTAGTATCTCCAGGGTTCTTCTATGTATACAACCTTCTTTCATGATTCTTAAACCAAGTGTTAGTTATGATTATGTTGTGCTCTGTGCAAAATTCTACCAGGCGGCTTCCTCTTTCATTTCTTAGCCCCAATCCATATTCACCTACAATGTTTCCTTCTCTCCCTTTTCCTACACTCGAATTCCAGTCACCCATGACTATTAAATTTTCGTCTCCCTTCACAATCTGAATAATTTCTTTTATTTCATCATACATTTCTTCAATTTCTTCGTCATCTGCAGCAAGATAGCCATAGTAAGTGAAATTTTTATACGCAGTAGCCAAGCTTTCGTAGTGACGTAGCGTCTTTCGAGTTGATCAGAACGTAAACCTGTCTTTCCTTGCCTTGAAACAGCTTTACTTCAATTTGTCCATAGTCCATTCTTATGTAGTTAAATTCAGTGAAAGTCTACCACTGCCGTCAGTGCATAAAACAAATTACGATATGGCGGGTAACTACGCTCAAAACTGGTAAAACGTGTGATATTTCATTTGTTTGTAATTAGTAGGAACCATCTTGTCTTCTTGGCGTACATGAACGTCAGTTGTTACTCAGAGTTAAAATTTCATCTTAGGTCTTCGACCATAGATACTAGTTCGAAGCCTTAGGTCCCAGTAAGCCATAGCATTACGTCACAGACAAACGACTGACGGCAGTGACAAACAATATCTGTAGCATCTTGACATTTGACAAATAATTCATGAACATGGCTGACGGTAAACAGCGGACACAAACAAAAGCAGACGACAGCAGTGATGCGAATGGACCTCACTATCCACTACGATCACGTGCGATGGGTAAACGAGCGGAGGCAGAAGCAGCCTCGACCGAAGTTTTAGAAGCTGGTCCTAGTGTGCAAACTATTTCCGCTTTTAAAAAAAATGACTTGGCTGCAATGATCGAAGCAATAATGGAACGCAAGTTCGAAAGCCAAAAACAGGAAAGATTAGATGAAAAGGCCCGCGAAGAAAAAGAGAAGGCCGAAAGACGGCATAATAAAAATCAGGTCCCTACAAATCTGTGCAATTCAGTAAAAACAGAAATAAATTCAGTAAAAGCAGACATAAATTCAGTAAAAACAGATCTGCAAACGGAGATAAATGACCTAAATACACAGTTAAATTCGGTAAAGGCCGAACTAAAGGCAGACATAACAGCTGATTTAAATACCCTGTTGGGTAATGTCCAAAGCCAAATCAGTAGTCAGATCACGACCATGAGGCTAGACATTGACACACAAGTAGAGTCAAAAATAGAGGATATTTCAAAACGGTTAGATAAGAAAATCGAAGCAGCCAAGGGAGAGATAAATTCAAAAGTGATGGAATATCAAAAACAAGCTGCGACCTTAAAAGAAAATTATACTGCAATCTCTGATGAGGTCAAAGGAGTTAAAACCGCAGTAGACACGATCGAGAATGTTGTTGATGATCTTTCCAAACAGATTGAGACTCTTAATGTAGAGGATCAAATAAAGAATACTGTTAAGGCACATGCTGAAGCATTGTCTGATCACTACCAAGAGTGGATTAAAAACAGAGACGGATTCATAGAAAACAAGGTCAAGAACGAACTCAGGGAAACTGTCAAAAACGTGACCTTTGAAATATTGGCAGCCCCTGGAAAAGCAGGAGACACGGTCATGTCAGAATTAGGCCAGATAAGACGAACGTTAGCTCAAGATTTACCTGAATGGCGTCAACAGATAGTTGATGAAGTTCGTACACTAAGCCGGCCGCGGTGGTCTCGCGGTTCTAGGCGCGCAGTCCGGAACCGCGCGACTGCTACGGTCACAGGTTCGAATCCTGCCTCGGGCATGGATGTGTGTGATGTCCTTAGGTTAGTTAGGTTTAAGTAGTTCTAAGTTCTAGGGGACTGATGACCACAGCTGTTAAGTCCCATAGTGCTCAGAGCCATTTGAACCAGCCATTCGTACACTAAAATGTCAAGTTGAAAATTCCCCACCTTCCGTATCAGGAGAGTGGAATAATTCACCACGATGTAATGAACAACAGCAGGTACATTACCGTTCACCATTTGATAACGCTCAAACTTATAGTTCTATAGAAGCACAAGTTAACCAGAGTACCAGCCCACCCACTTTCGTCAGTTTGATGCAGGAGGAAAGCGTGATCAAACATCGTATTTTTCCGACCTTTCACCCACAGAAAAGAGAAATTCATCCTATAGTGTTCCTCCGAAATTTTTCAGGAATTTTCCCGAGTAGCTGGAGTGACCGCCAGCGAATTCAATTCGTTAGTGGATTTATCGTAGGCGATGCTGCCTTATGGGGAACCGAAATGGTCGACTCTTGTAAGAGTTACAAAGAGTTTGAACAGATATTTTTAGCTAAATTCTGGAGTTCTGATGTGCAGCAGCGCCTGAGAAAAGAGGTTTACAACGCCGAAGTGTTTAACAGTAAGCGCGGTAGTTTGAGAAGATATTTTGAAAAGTATTTAGCGAAAATCAAGTTCTGGGATTCGCCATCACCGCCAAAGACGTTATTATGATTCTAAAAACTAAACTACCGATTGCGATCAGAGAAAAGTTAGTAAACGTGTCTGAGGACGATACGGACACTTTCCTATCTGTGTTAGACTCGTTAGATCTGATTTACGAGGATGCTAGAGTTTATGTTGGTAACGCCCACTTCAGTGCAGGCGGCCAGCATAATACAGAATACGCAGGCAACAATGGTGGCCGAGCGAAAGCGCGTCACAGCGACAGCCAGTACCAACCCCACAACGGTTTCAAAGATAAACACACTACATACTCCAACAGCAAATACAAAAATAAGTACAATAACGGCCAGAGATACAATCCAATATATAATTCGTCACCACCTCAGTACGAAAATACACATTATAACACACAGCCCCAGCAATATGGAAACACGCAACCGATCAGCGGTAATTATCAAAACCATTAGTCTTACGATTCAAATCGTCAGTGGAAAGGAAATAAATGGCATAATCAAGGTGGAGACCAACGTACACCTTTTAGTAACGGTTACAATCAACACAAGAAACAGCAAAATACCTTTCAGCCACAAAATATACACTTCACGCAACAAGCGTACGGACCTTCGGGAAGTCTGAAGCCTAAACGCCCGCATAATACGCAAATTTATTATGCGCAAGCGAATACGCCTGGACAACAAGATCCATTTCCAACCGAATTCGTACCACAAAACCAACACCAGTTCCAGGCGGAAGAAACTTTAAGAAATATAAATCAGCAGGAAAGTAAGCGTCGAGTGGAAAATTAAAAGCAGCACCTTTGAGCCTCCTAGAGGATGCTGCAGGTTTGAATGGGGGCACCCTGTCCCTCAGTCCACACGAAATTAAAGCAATTAGGTATGACAAAGAGACAAACTTACGGGATGATCTAGTAGCAGACACTGAGACGAAAGACAATGATGACGTATGGGACGAACAAGTTCAAGCTTCCACAAGAGTATCAATTGCCAACATACCAGTAACAGCTATTGTAGATACAGGAGCTAATATAAATGTCTTATCTTTATGTTTATTTAAGCAAATATCCTCTGTATGCAAAGTTTTATCAATTCCAATTCAAGGTTGCACCGTATCGGGAGCAATTGGTCCACTAACACAACGTGTAAATCTCCAGACTCAGCTTCAAATCCAGATAGAGTCTATTTCAGTAACGTGCATTTTTCTTATTGTTAAAAACCTATCTGTGCCATGTATCCTGAGTATGGAATTCTTGAGGCAGACGAAAGCTAAAATTGACATCGAGTGTGGAATCTGTACTCTAGTAGCGAGCCATCAACAAGTAACTGTAAATTTGTTAAGAAGTAAGGTGAAGACAAACCTTGGGGTGCTTCAAATAGCAGTACGGCCAGGGACTAAAAGACAACAGTACAGTCAGACAGAAGACGTGACAGATCCTGAAAGTGTTAATGACGATGAGTATAAAGACCTAATTCCCGGCCAGAATGAATTATACGGTAAAGCTAGTGAGTCCACTGAATTATCCAAACAACAGAAGAATGAACTTTACAATTTGTTAACAGATTACGTTCAAGTATTTTCTAAGAAACCTGGACTAATAAAAGGCTTTGAATATCGAATGGATGTCCTGCCCTATTCAACCTACTGCAGAACAAGCTATTCCATTCCATATGCGAGACGAGAAGCTGTCAAGTGCGAGATCAGGAAAATGTTACGCTGGAATGTGATAGAAGTATCTCATTCACCTTATTCGAGTCCTTTATTGTCTGTACTAAAATCAGATGGTAGCGTAAGGCTAGTCCTAGATGCAAGATTAATCAATAAAATTATAGTACCCATAAGAACGAGACCAGAGGCTCTTGAAGAGCATCTGCAGAAGTTTCATAGAGTTAAGTATTTGAGTACCCTTGATTTGAAAAGCAGTTACTGGCAAGTAAAACTTGCGCAGGAGTCTAGGAAGTACACTGCGTTTATATTTGCAGGTAGATCTTACCATTTCAAAGTTGTACTGTTTGGACTAAATGTGAGTTCCGGAATTTTTATTTCTGCCCTTGACTATGTACTAGGTCCTCAACTTTTAGATGAGGTAACAGTCTATGTGGATGACGTTCTTGTAGCATCGAAAAATTGGGAAGATCATGTGGCCCTTCTGCAAAAGATATTTCAACGATTCAGAGACTATGGTGTTACAGCAAATCTTAAGAAATCTAAGTTTGGAAAAAGTGAAATTAAATTTTTAGGACACATCATCACCCCTGAAGGAATTAAACCTGACCCGGAAAAATTGTCTGCTATAAAAAACTTTCCAACCCCTGTTACAAAAAGGCAACTGAGAGGATTTATCGGTCTTATGTCATTTTTCAGACGTTTTGTTCCCAATCAGGTATTGAACAATCCCGCTCTTCACAACCTTTTAAAAAAGAATTCACATTGGAATTGGACGCCGGAATGCCAAGACGGATTTAAGAAAATTAAAGACAGTCTGGTTAACAGTAACATTCTCCATCATTCTCAGATGGATAAGGAATTTTGTATTACTGCAGACGCTTCCTTTGTGGGTATCGGCGCTTGTCTTTTTCAGATTCAATTAGTAAATGGACACGAGCAAATCCAAGTGATTAGCTTTGCGAGTCGAGTGTTATCAGAGTGTGAGAAGTCTTATTCGATTACGGAGTTGGAGGCACTGCCGTTGTATGGGCTTTTAGGCGATTTAACTATTATATCTATGGAAGAAAAATTAAAGTCTATTCAGACCATCAAGCCTTATCATTCCTCCTTTCATGCAAGTTGCAACATCCCCGTCTTACTCGATGGTGCTTATTCCTGCAGGAATATGACTTTGACATTGTATATATAAAAAGTAAAGATAATGTTATAGCAGACGCACTTTCTCTCTCACCTGAGGGCTTACCAGAAACCAGCGAACTGGTGGAACAAATTATAAAGTTTTGTTAATGAAAGATCCAATTCACAGAAAGTATTTTCTTCAGTTATGCAGGCAGATTCAGATTCTTCAAAATACAGATCCAAAATGGAAAAAGGTTAGACAAATTCTTCACGAAAATCCAGCCCACAAGTTGTCCAAGTTTTATAAAGTTCATAACGAAGAGCTATTTCATAAGACGTCTGAGTCATCTGAGAGGTTGTGTGTTTGCATCCCTCGAAATTTCATTGAACATCTTCTGTGGTACACTCACATTTCATGGGGTCACTACGGACCAGAAAAATGTAAAAGGAAAATCTCGACTTACTGCTATGTTCCGAATCTACATCAGAGAATCCATAAATTATTGAGAAATTGTGTCATCTGTCAAAAGGCAAAATCCTTAAACATTTCCACTTCAATCCCACTAAATCCAATAATTGCTGAAAGGCCAAACCAGCTTCTTAGTATTGATTTGGCAGGTCCACTACCCACCGGTAGGAGAGGCGCTAAATACTTAGTAGCAATCCTGGACAATTTTTCTAAGCACGTAAGACTATACGCAGTAAAATCTTCTTGTGCAAATCCAATAATTCGTCGCATTGAAAATGATTATTTCCCACAATTCGGGGTTCCAGAATCAATCTTGTCTGATAATGCTTCAAATTTCACATCACGCCCGTAGCGTGCATTTCTTGCTCGCCATGGAATCAAACAAATTTTGATATCCCTGTTTCGACCGCAATCGAATCCGACAGAAAGAATCTTCAAAGAATTTAACAGATTTATAAGGACGTACATTCCGAGTAAGCAATCTAAGTGGGTAGACTTCGTAACACCTTTCGAACAGATTGTAAACTACCTTCCTCATCTGTCGACCGGATTCACGCCACATGAGTTAATGTCATGATCAAAAGACAGGAATGAATGGATAGACCCCTTCCAAAGTTACAAGACAACGAATTGGACCTAGACGCAAAAATCAGGCAAGCTCTCATATCATTGACAACGTATGCTAACCTCCGAAAAAAGGCATTTGATAAGAAGGTAAACAGAGTTATAGATTTCAAAGAAGGAGAAAAGGTATTAGTCAGGACTCACTTTAAACCATCCCTGTTGTTAAAGAAGAATCGTAAGTGGCAACACATTTATGAAGGTCCCTTTGTGATAATGAGGAAACAACACATTGGTAGCTATTTGTTACCTGACCCTGCCACGAATAAAATCAAAGGATTGTTCCACCATCGAGATTTAAGAAAATTTTATAACGCCAGGAATTAAGTTAATTTAAGCTGTAAGAAAATTCTAAGGTATTGGAGATCAGGATTAACCAATGGGTAATAAGAACTGAACTGAACTGACTACGGACGTTAACCGGTGCTAAAAGGAAACCTTATGTATCAAAACAACGTGTCTGGCAAATAAAATACAGAATAAGTTGTAGACAAGTATTTACATGAATAATCTTTATGTAAACAGGAGGACATGTCCTAGAGGCGATTTTCAATTTTAGTTATAAGTTAGTATGTAAGAAAAATGATGTACTCGAGAGGTATTAATTAGCCCCGAGGTACTAAAATGAGGAAAGAGGAAGGAGCGAATAATGCACTTCTCTCGCTAAATAGTAATTTGAGAATGAGCAGGAAGGAGCGAATAATGCTCTTCTCTCGCTAAATAGTAATATGAAAATGATGATTATATGTGCTTAGTATTAGTAAGTGAAATTTAATCGAGGACAAATTAATTACCTGTTTTAAAAGGAAATACTTAAACGTCCAGACAAAAGAGGAAAGTTGTGTGAAAAGATTCGATTCCATGAGGTTATTCCCTATTTTCAAATGTGACGTAAATAAGGCACCACCTGTTAGCGCAAAACAGTCGGTAGATTTAACTTGTAACTTCCAGCACAGTGCTGTGCCAGCGATGAAATAACATGTCTTTGAAGTAAACAGATACCTAGGATTAAGCAGGAACTGATTGATAACGCAGTGCAATTGTTCTAAAAAAGGCCTGACGTTAACCTTAAGTAAAAGCGTGATGGAATAAAAACGAAGTTTATTATATAACGCAAAGTAAGATGAGTTCAAACTATAAACAAGCTGAGTAAAAGAACATATGAGTAACATGGTTTATTTTGCCAACTTGACGGTACTATTGAGCATTAGTGATACTGCAAATTCACAAGCTAGCAGCAAATAGAATAAGAATCTCGCCCAAGCTTCACAGGTCGCGACAGCAGCAAACAACACTCTAGCGAGAGGCTTATATATACAAATGTTAATTAATACCCAAATGCGTAATGCATAAACTTGACTTAGTCTAAGAAATCAGCAAAGAATAGTAAGCAAGCTGCAGCAAGATACATATTAGGTATACATGCTTGAAGTGATAGATTTTATTTTAAGTGCACACTGCAATATTTATTGTTTTCTCTGTGATTATGTGATTATTGAATCCCTTAAGATCCTTTAAGATCCTTGATCCTATCCACTCCTCAGGATCAACTTGTAAAGATGCACGTGTGCTTGGGAAGTGAGGCACTACATATCAAAATGAGTAGGTTCGCGACGCGCATATTGCTTTTGTAATGCGCAATGTAAATTAAATTTTCGACGTGGTTGAGGAGTAATTTAAATTCTGTCGACGATCCGCGAGTAGGCCCACTTTTCCCATTTTTTTTTCGACTGTTTGTATTTCTACACGAAATTCAGATGCGGAATTGCTATTTTCAAATCCGTCCTCGAACTTTCTTTAAAGACAAGCACATACGAGAAAAACTTTTGACATAAATGAAGCTCCCCTCACAAGTCACTAAATAAGATGAGCACTAAAAGAATGTATTGGGCCTACAAAATGAATAAGCAACCGTGATAAAGATTACTATGAATGAAATTAATTTGTAAAGGAGATTGGAATGAATTTGGTCACAGAAAAAGGACTTATAACAGCTTACCTGTGACCGTAGGCATAAATAAAAAAAATACTAATTAAGAAACAATTGTTCTGATTCAAAGTGGTCAATTAGATTATTTCTCGATTTAAATGAACTCTTGTAAATATTAGTATGTAAATCAACTTGTAAACACCGTGTGATGTTATGAAGCGAGAATTTCTTTTAATACACCGTTCACGCAGACGCTCACCACAGTGCAAGTGAAGTTTTAAAGTTCGACGATTTTCAGTGGCAGTATTCTACTGCACCATATGTGTAAAAAAAAAATTCATTGATGTGTGCAGTGTGTAATAATCAGTGTCATTCCACACGTGCAGTTGCAGCGTTTGCTACCACTTACCTGTGAATCCGTAACTGGATAGTGGACAGGAAGTGTTGTGAGGCAGTTTCGGTGGCAGAAGCTCCCTCCAGCAATCTAAAAAGCACAAAGCCACGATCCGCCGAACAAAAGCGGCGCACGGCACCTCAAGCGCGAAATCAACGCTCTGCAAGAAAGCTCCGGTCACGTGCGCGCGCACAGACTGAATTTCAAGATTGCTCGCAACAGTGGAGGCGGACAGCCACCACGTGACGAAATAATGTGAACGTTCATCCGCCAACAGTAGTTGCTGTGCGGTACATTCTGTAGCAAAAACATTCACACCCAGTACTGAAAACATTTTGTATGTATCATAAACCTTCCGAGAGACTCTAAGATAGAGAAGTTAACGTAATTATTATAATGACTGATTGTACACAGAGACAAGTCACAAGGTCACCTCTGAACACTGTTGAAATGTAAACTTTAATGAGAGGTCACGATATGAATGAAAATAAGCACACGAAAATACGTCAATGGATCCGATCCTTCCTATATCCCATCCCACATGTATATAAAATTAGTTTTGTAAGCTATTCTAATATAAGATATTTTATCTGTTTCATACGTGAAATAATTCGGAGGGCCACACTCGAGCCCTGAAAGTGAAAGATATGGACTTCCTTGTCGAAGCCATCACCAGTGGCCGCTCTACAATCCAAGTCTTATCATAAACAGTGTATGTGCTATGAAAATAAATGTATAATTAAGTGCGACAACGGGCAAGGCAATCAATCGACAAGACGATGACAATATAATGAATACAGTCAAAACAGAAAGTTGTGTACCACTTGTAATAGTCAAACTACTTTTACAACGATGAAAAATGAAGTGTGACTATTTCCTTATAAATTTTGTAAATATGTATGCTTATAGCCTTAATTTTAAGAATCATTAAGAAAGACTGAACCCATGCAAACACTGATAGAAAAACAGAACAAATTCACAATGATCCACCGTCAGTAATTACAAATTGAAACGTTAATTCTTTTATTATAGAATGAATATGAAATGAAACTTTTAATAACCTGTATGTTACACCCGAAAATTACAAACATTCCAATGAGTATGAGGATGAAAGTAATACCTTCGGTATTCGTTCCCTCCTCATGGGAGGCAGTGTAATATTAGTAATTTTCGCCTCACAAACATTAATATACGCACAATAGTAAACGCCTGATGGCCTAAAGTTATCGAACAATTGTAAAGTAAAAGAGATGAACCATCGCATAGCAGCGACAGAATCTATTATTCTTTATCTTTGCCGTTCTTGCGCGGTGCCTGTAAATCTCTATGTACATGTATCGATTAATGGTATAAAAAAGAATTCTGTTTCAAGACAAATGAGGCATTTGGCGCCTCACCTTTTACTGTTTGTCTTCTATGAAAGGCGGACGCGGACTTGCTGCGTTCCGCAACTGTATTTTATATCCTGTGTGAACATATTGAGTAAATATGCTAAATGTTTTTTTTTTCTCAATCAGAAAACATGTACTTTCTTGTAACTGATTACGAACAGACAGCATAAAGAGGACATTTTGACTGTTATGTATAAAGTATTTAACCACAATGGTCATCTATTGTAACTTAATATGAAAAGGTACGTAGCATTAAAAAAAAGTGTGTTAAAGATAAGTGTGCTTATTTTCGTAAATTAATCTTGATGATTCCATCTCCTTATTTAACTAAATGATAATTATTGTTTGTGTTACTTCATCATCAGAAATTACGATCACGCTGATGGGCCGAACCCAGCATGAGGCAGAAGGAACATTATCGCTTTCCTATTATTTCTGAACCAATTTTTTTTGTGTAGTGTTGCTTTTCTTTTAAAGTCTATAAATCTGGTCCCTTAGTGTTGATCCGGGTATGACTACACCGCGACTAAAAAAATGCACAGAAATGATAATGTTTCTTCCGAACGATCTCAAATATATATAGCAATATGCTGCTCTTATTCAGGTATTTAATGCTCAGCGTATGTTACTATAATAGTGTAATCAATCCCTGATTCTATTGCCAAGTGGTCCACCAAAATATTCACTATTTCGACATTTTTCAAGAAAAATATAAAATAACAATTCTTTTTCTTTTCGTCCCCCAAGAGCAACGCTACAAATCCCGATGCAATTTCTGTGTTTCATCGTCAATGTGAATGTCCAAGGGATACTGTGAATCTGCAGTGGTACATCGGAATCTAATACTGTTCTCCCAAGAAGTGCTCCAGTCGGAGACTGGTTGATGTGCCCTCCCCGTGTACAGAAGTCGGCATTGAGCCTTTCCGGCGCGTCCATCGGGGTCCGAGGGATAATCAGGTAGCCACCGGTGCCTTTATCTTGGCCTTCGATGGTGACGTCTTACCCGAAAAGGTCAAGGCGAAGATTTACCGTGTGGTGTGAAACCATAAATCCCTCCTACAATGCGGTATTTTAAATGCTGGAAGTTCGGGCATATGTCATCCCGCTGTACTTCCGGCATCACATGTCGAGGTATTGGATGTCCTTCGTGTTGTGTCTAGACAAGACAGCCTAGACACAATGAGAGGAAGCCGAAAGGCACGCGCTAAGCTAAAGCTGGATGGCGTGAGGTCTGAAACAGGATACGTAATGAATGCTATAAAGAAAAGTACGTAGCTTCTGGAATACTTAACTTTAATCCATCCTTTTGGTACATCTGGAGATTGTGGCGATACAAGTGAGACTCTTTAGATACATGCAATGTTACTAATGGCGCCTTGCTAGGTCGTAGCCATTGACTTAGCTGAAGGCTATTCTAACTATCTGCTCTGCAAATGAGCGAGGCTTCGTCAGTGTGCATCGCTAGGAAAGTCGTCCGTACAACTGGGGCGAGTGCTAGTCCGTATCTCGAGACCTGCCGTGTGGTGGCGCTCGGTCTGCGATCACACAGTGGCAGCACGCGGGTCCGACATGTACTAATGGACCGCGGCCGATTTAAAGCTACCACCTAGCAAGTGTGGTGTCTGGCAGTGACACCACACTTCGCATCCCAAAACTCCATGTGCTCCGCCTCCCATCTGTGTTAACTGCGGAGAACGCCATTCCCCCTGCTCGCCGGAGTGTAGGATATTCCAGAAAGAATGGAAGATAATGGAATATATGACCCTGGACCGCCTAACCTACTCTGAGGCTAGGCGGAAATATGAGAGGCTCCATCCTGTGCCAATGACGCCGACCTACGCCGCTGCTGCAACGACGGTTCTCCCATATCCTGTGTCATCCCGTGCGGTTGGATGTATGATCGGTCAGAATTCAGTAGCCTCCTTGATTGTGGGGTGCACTTCACACCCTGTTGCTCCTGCTCCATCTACTTCAGGAGCAACCCCCCCCCCCCCCCCCCAACCATCGGGGACATCAGTTCCCCCTTCCCAGCCGGAGAAGAGTAAGACTTCTTCGGCTCCTCTCGCCAGGAAGGGGTCCCTTGGGGACCTCCCTTCGCAAGTTCCGACCAGCGGAAAAGCGGGCACCCGCAAGTGGCTGAAACAACCACCAGTCCCTGGTCGTAGGGCCTCACGGTCGTCGTCCATCCCTGAGACTGACCCAGAGAAGCTCTCCAAATCTGAACCACCGACGGCACAGCGAGAGAAACAGAAAAAAATGAAAGTCCCCAAGAATAACGACACTGGGTTGGCACCTGTCCCACCGCTTCCTACAAGCTCTGTTTCTGAAGACGAGGTGGAGATTCTGGCGTCTACTGAGGGCCTTGTAACGTTATGTGATTGCCTTATCATTTTAAATCATTCACTAATCGAGCAGTCGCTCGGCAACAGCTACAGTTAGCAAATAATGTTGCGAGAATGTAAAACACGAACGTCCTGTGACGTAACTTGTTTATGGTCGAAGCGCCGTCAGAGATGCAGTGAGTTATTGACTTTCAAAACCGCGGCGCGTAAAGGGGACAGAAGAAGAAGACTTTTACGCATTCTTTTGATGTACGAGATATTCTCGATGAACAGTTACTCATTCTTCTCTTGTTTCCTGTAACTTGTGTCGGACGTGCATGTCTTGCCGCCGTATTATTATCGTTAAAAATAATATTATTTTAGTGTAAAGTAAAAGTGCAATACTAAAAGTGCAATACTGCATAGCAGTAGATTGATTGTGCGACGTGTATGTGAAAACGTCAAAGGAATTATTTTCATTACGAGAAGAGAAGTGCCAGTCAAAACGGCATCCATGTTAAATCTTTCATTTTAGTGTAAGTTCATCTATTAATTGCCATAAATTCAGAGTTAAATGGAACTAGTTGTATGGACTATTTACTTAATATGGAATCTATGTCTCACACCTTCATGAAGTTATTTAATTTTCTTTATATTTCTGTCAAATAGAGAGTTCACAGTCACGAATTCTTTCGTCGAAATTGGACGGAAGTTGTATGCGGTGAAATATTTTCTCCGCGCCATATTCTACTGGTAAATGCATGATAAACTACGGTCCCTTAGGAAATTCATGTTGAGCTATCTAAAAATAATTATATTTTGAATAGGCATTTACTCTCCTCTGTAATGCAACTTCCGACTGATCAGACGATCCAACAAGAAACAGCCGCACACGGCCGGCGTTCGCAAATATATTTCCACCGCTGATTATAACTATATGTTACAGCAAAAAAGTAAACATATTGTTATAATTAGCGACTACGAACGGGGACATTTATAACTGTATTTTTATGTATACACATTACGTAAACATATCGTTATAATTGGCGCCCGAACAGTGACGCGAATTTAAAAAAAAAAAAAAAAAAAAAAACCCCAAATGAATAAAAATTTATATAACATACGCATTGTGGGAATATTCATAAAGAATTGTAGCTTATTTTGTGCTCTTTATTTGTTACATGGCATTAAACACCATCCAATTAAATTTCCATTGAGCGAAAGAAACGAGATATTCAGAGTAAATTACGGAAGAGAGATTTTTTCTTTTGGAACAGAATTTGTGCGAAAATCTAGTTGCAACGCCCAAGGCAGTCATCAGTAAGGTAAGTTAAAATTTCGTTAGCCGTAGCCAAGCTTCCTTAATTTCAGCCGACATTAATCAATTTGTGGCGATCTTTAGTAGTTGCAGTAAAAATTTGCTTTGAATTCAGTAGATTGCTTTTAGTAGATTGGTAATTTCTAGAAGTATTGTTTAAATTCCATTGTTGTGTATTGGATATCACTTGTTTTTAAATGTCCGCTGCCTGTTCACGCAGCTGACAAGCCTTGGTTTTCATTTATTTTTACCAGTGTCCAGTCATACTTTCTTTTCGGTCCAGAATAGTCTCTTGTTCTCGTGACGTGCAACTCCCGACATTCCGATATTGTGACGTAGCAGTGACAACCGACTCGCTATCAATAAATTACATCTCTGTCGACAGCTGACGGGCGTAACTCAAACGAACTTCATTGACTTACTGTTTGTAAATAAGTGAGCTATGGCAGACGATAAAATGTCATCACCAGATTCAAATGAACAGAACGAAACGAGTGAAGTGTCGCGTCGCTTACGGTCCCGCAGATTAAAAAGTAGGGCTGAGACACCAATCGAAACAATTGTAGAAAGTGAAGTGGGAAATCTTATGGACTTTGATGCCTCACACCATAATGTTACCTGTACTGAACTAGACAATGCCAGCATAGTTTCTGCCACTAGTACGCGTAGCCATATACCGGTTACAAGGGAGACAGGTGAAAGCAATTCAGGGGTAGTGACAGACGATGTATTCAAACAGCTACTGAGTCAAATAAGTCAAATGATGCAGGACGGAAATCGCAAAATGAAAGACGAAAATAGACAAATGTTAGCCTCGCTTGAAGATAAACTTTCTACAGTAACTGAAGATAAACTTTCTACAGTAAGCGAAGAAATAAAAACTGTTAGAGAAAACGTAGCCAAAGAAGTAGCAAAGCAAGTTAAGGATGATGTTTCTCAAATGCTAAGTGGAATAATTTTCGAACTGAATGACACTTTAGCTACCATGCAAATCGAGACAGCTGACATCCGAAACGCAACCAAGAATCTTGACTCCACCGTAACCACGGTTAAGCACAGATTAGACAGAGTAACTACGCAGGTAGAAAAACTAACCGAGGGAATTTCAAACTTGACTCTGGAAACTGAAACGAAAGTACAGAAGAGGCTAGATAGTCATGAGAGAGAATTTAGAGAAAAGTATGAGAACTGGATTGCTGGAAAGGACAAATTTATCGAAGATAAAATTAACAAAGACGTAGTAGAGACTGTGAAAGCAACCACTCTTGGTATCTTGTCAGCACCTGGAAGCTCCGGAGATACCGTAATGTCTGAACTCGGTAGCATTAGGCGTACCCTTCAGCAAGTATTACCAAATTGGAAGCAAGAGGTAACGGAACAGCTAAATAACCTGAAGGCACAAGTGAGCAGTAGTTCCCGAATACAGAGACCGAATTATCCTAACTCTTTAGCCTCAGAGGAAGAAGATGAATTATTTCGGCAATTCCGGATACCTGTTGTATCTAATGAACACACTTCACCACCACATATTCCAGTGAGTCACCTAAACCAAGAATCTGACTCAATAGTAAAAATGATGAAGGAAGAAACCATGATAAAGCATCGAGTTTTTCAAACCTTTAACTCGGAAAAACGAAATATCCACCCAATTGTTTTTCTTCGTGGATTCTCTGGCATTTTTCCAAATTCATGGACTGATAGACAGCGTATCCAATTTGCTACCGGATATACAGGTGGTGAATCGGCAATATGGGGAACCGAAATGGTTGATAAGTGTCGAACGTATGAGGAGTTTGAGCACTGTTTCCTCAGCAAATTTTGGAGCGAAGGTGTTCAGAAGCGCCTTCGTAAAGAAGTCTATAATGCAGAACAATTTGACCCCAGGAATAGTAGCCTGAGAAAGTACTTCGAAAAATATCTTGGCAAAATCAGGTATTGGGATAACCCTATCAATAGTAAAGATGTAATTATGATTCTCAAGTCTAAATTACTCATATCGATTCGTGAAAAGCTGATGGCCATACCAGATGATGATCCAGATACCTTTCTGTCGATATTAGATTCCCTAGACCTGATCTATGAGGACATGAGAGCTAACAAACCGCGGAATACTCCGCACAATTCTGGGCCACAACATTACGAGAGTAACGGCTATGAAAAGCCAGGGAACGGTTACAAAAATAGTAACGATTGGCAAAACGGAAATAAAGGCAATGGGTATCCGCACAAAAGGAATAGACATAATCAACACAACCGATTCAATCCCATGTATAACACGACTGGTAACCAGTACGGCAATCAACCGTACAAGCAGAAGTTTGCAGATGGTTTCAGTCAAAAAGGTTGGCAACAGCAGAGCGGTTCGCAACGGAATGCACCGTACTCGCGCAGCCAACACTCAAATTACGGGCAGCAACAAACAGCTGATAACGCCCACTCATACCAATACAACTCCGCGCCTAGTAGAAATCAAGCGCAGGGAATGTACAGAAACACACAGTTTAACGGCAAACCTCAGTGTGAAGGTGGATTTCACAGTAACAATTCCGGAAATCATAATTGTAATAAAAATCATCAGACCCCGCGAAGGCATTACAATCCCACTGTATTTTTCGCAAAAGCGGAAGACAGTAACACGTTTTGGACACCAGAACAAACGCAGCAACATTTTGACACAAGGTTTGTGCATAACAGTAATTTTGTTCCTCAGTGTTCTCACAATGTCAGATTGGTCGAACTTTCTAACGATGAAGGCCAATCAAAACCACACAAGCAGGAAAACGAAGTTCAGCATCTGAAAGCTCCCTAAGAAATGCTGTGAGACAGAATGGGGGCGACCACTTCGACGGAGAGACTAACCATGACGTACTTGTACTGAGATACAATGACGGGATTGCCATGAGACAAGAATTATTACAAGAGGAAGAGACGACTGACGGTGATGAACCGATAGATGACCAAGTGCAAGCTATCACAAAACTTCCTATAGCCGGAATTTTGACGACTGTAATCCTAGATACAGGTGCAAATATTAATGCTATGCCCTTATGTTTCTATAAGCAAATTAGTACATTAATTAAAATTCCAACATTACCCGTCCAAGGATGTTCAATAAAAGGAGCCATCGGCTCCTTGACACAAAAGGTCAGTGTACAAGCTTGGGTACCACTGGAGATTCAATCAATACCCATAAAATGTATTTTCCTCGTTGTCAAGAATTTGGCAGTGCCATGTCTCTTGGGAATGGATTTCCTACGACGATATAGAGCCCGAATAGATCTTTGTATAGGCATTTGCACACTGTTAGTACAGCAAACAGAAGTTGCACTGGAGTTAGTGAAAGAAAGAGTAAAAAACTTTTGCACTTGTAATAGCATTAGATTACAAAGGATAGGCAGAAAACCTCCTTGTCGTAATCATTTCAATTTGTTTTATGGTAACTGTGATACATTTAATGATACAATACCAGTCAGTGACTTACCCTCTCAGCAGGAAATAACCAATAAGGCTACAGAATCAACAGAGTTATCCGAACCTCAGCGACAGGAATTATTCAGTTTGTTGTCACACTATATCAACGTGTTTTCAAAACGACCCGGTATTATAAAAGACTATGAATATACTATGGAAGGGGTGCCGCACCAAACTTTCTGTCGCACGACGTATCCCATACCGTATGCAAGAAGGGAAGCAGTTCGTAATGAAATTAAGAAAATGCTGAACTGGAAAGTCATAGAGTATTCTAATTCGCCATATAGTAGCCCCTTGTTGACTATTTTGAAACAGGATAACACCGTACGAATCGTACTTGCCGCACGAAACATAAATAAAATTGTTGTGCCAGTACCAACGAGAGCTGAATCGATTGAAGAACACCTGCAGAGATTTTATGGAATTAAATATTTGAGTAGCATAGATTTGATATTGTCATTTTGGCAAATGAGACTAAATCCTAATTCGCGAAAGTATACGGCGTTTATCTTCGCCGGCAGATCCTATCAATTTCAGGTCATGCCTTTGGGATTGAATGTTAATTCTGGAGTATTCATCTCTGCCCTAGATCATGTTCTTGGTCCAGATGTTATTGATGAAGTCACTCTCTGCATTGATGATCTTTTAATTGCCACTAAAACCTGGGAAGGCCACGTTGAACTAATACAGAAAGTGTTTCGGCGATTCCTGGAATACGGAGTCACTGCCAACTTGCAAAAGTCACACTTTGGCCGAGCCGAAATCAAATTCTTAGGACACGTCATTTCATCTGGCGGAATCCGTTCTGATCCGGCTAAGCTAAGTGCTATTAACAATTTTCCCATCCCATGTTCAAAACGACAACTTAAAGTTTATCTTGGACTCGCTTCATTCTTCGGAAGATTTTTACCAAGGCAAGTAATGAACAAACATGATTTATTGAAATTGTTAGAGAAAAATACTCAGTGGAATTGGACTGACGACTGTCAAAAGGCATTCCTCGATATCAAAGAAGCTTTGTTCAATAGCAACAGTCTTTATCATCCAGATATGGAAAAGGAATTTTTTGTGTGTCATCTGACGCGAGTTTTCAGGGGTTAGGCGCATGTCTCTTCCAGATTCATGAAGCCAATGGAAAACCAGACATCAGAGTAATTAGTTTTGCTACTAGGGTTCTTGCAGAAACTGAACGATCCTATTCTGTTACTGAGTTGGAAGCTCTTGCAGTAGTTTGGGCTTTCAAGAGATTCAACTAGCCTACTACATCAATGGCAAGAAAATCAAAGTCTATTCTGATCATCAGGCTCTTAGTTTTCTTCTGACGTGTAAACTCCAACATCCTCGCTTAACGAGGTGGTGTCTTTTCTTACAGGAATATGACTTCGAAATAATCTACATAAAAGGCCAAGATAACATTATTGCGGATGCTCTATCTCGCATGCCTGAATGCTCTTCGGACAGTACTGAACTTTTGGAACAAATGTCAAATTACAAAATTCTTTTGATGAAGGATCCAATACATCGGAAATATTTTCTTGATCTTTGTAACCAAATTGTCCAATTGCAGGAAACTGATCCAAAATGGAGAGGTGTGAAACAGATCCTCGAAACTAATCCTACCCATCGCATGTGCAAATATTACAAATTGCATAATCAAGTTCTTTTCCACCGAACATCACTGTCATCAGACAATTGGCTAGTATGCATTCCGAAAGAATATGTAGAACACTTACTCTGATATACACATATTTCGTGGGGACACTTTGGTCCAGAAAAGTGAAAGCGTAAAATAGCAAAGTACTGCTACATCCCTAACCTTCATAGCAGAATTCACAAACTCTTGAAACACTGTATCATTTGTCAAAAGGCAAAACCTTTTAATCTTTCGAATATACTGTCTTTGAATCCTATTATCACAGAGAAACCTAGACAAAGCCTAGGCATAGATTTGGCAGGACCCCTCCCACGAGGTCGTGGAGAACTAAGGTACCTTGTAACTGTCGTTGATTTATTTACCAAACATTTGAGATTGTACGCTATGAGATCTCCAAACACTCAACTAAGCATCAGTCGTTTGGAACGTGACTACTTTCCTAGATTCGGAAAACCTGAATCAGTTCTCTCAGACAATGGGTCTAACTTTGTCTGCAAAAGATGGAGACTTTTCCTTGCTAGTCATCAAATTAGGCAAATCCTTATCTCCAAGTTTAGACCGCAGTCGAACCCGACCGCGCGGGTGTTCAAGGAGTTTAATCGTTTTATTCGTACTTATATACCAAATCAGCAGACTCGCTGGGTTGACTTTGTGTCACCTTTCGAGGAAATTGTGAATAATCTACCACACCTGTCTACTGGTTTCACTCCGAGTGAGTTGATGTCTTCTGACCAAGAGAAAAATGAATGGGTCAATTCAATTCCTAAGTGTAACAACACAAGTGCTAGTTTAGACGCCAGAATAAGACAAGCTCTAACAACATTGACCACCCAAGCCAACTTACGCAAGAAGGCGTATGACAAACATATAAATAAGGTGTTAACTTATAAAGTAGGCGAAAAGGTCTTGCTAAAAACACACTTTAAACCATCGTTGCTCTTACACAAAAATCGAAAATGGCAAAGGCTTTTTGAGGGACCTTACGAGATCCTTCGTATACCGCATACAGGTTGTTATCTGATTTCTGATCCCGCAAATGGAAAAATAAAAGGGTTATACCATCACTCTGATCTTAAAAAATATCATGCTATAGAATAAGTCAAAAGGAAAGCTTTATAAAAGCAAGAGGTTAGCCGCTAGTGACTAAGTGACAGCTGATCTGACTTCGTAAAAAAAATTACTTAGAATAAATTACACGACAGTGAGTCTATCTTGCTATACAGCAGAGAATTTAAAATATGTTATCTTGAGCCATAATTTAAGTACAGACAAGCTGATAAATAATTTAAAAAAATCTTGTTTAACAAAGAAAGTGATCAACTCCAAGAACTCTAGTTTTAAGATTTAGTTTTAAGGAGATAATATTTAAGAGAGAAAAATGAAATATAAAGCGAAGGATGTGCCTAACAAGCCGGCTTCTGCGATATGAAAAGCTAAAGAAGTGAAAATAAAACACAGTATGTAAGAAATTTTTTTTAAGTTCAAGGAGCAATGATCGAGAAATGAAATTTATTTTCGTCAAGGACAAGGGTCGCTTGACAATTATTAGTTCCTGATCCCACTAAAAAGGAAAACAAGTAACTAGTTTCTAAGTCAGCTATGTCTAGATTAAGTTCTAATGTACATAGAAATCTGGAACAGGTTCATCTCTGCATTAAAATAACGTAATGTTTACGAAGCATGTGAGTTACTTGTAAGTACCAACATGACCACGAAAGCGCTATCCTTCAGCTAGATAAACAAAGTAGGATTAATTTTAATTGCAATACGCAGGTCAGATACATTCAAAGCCATAAGTGAAATAAATACCAAGTATAAGAGCGTAAGTAGCAAGGACAAAGCAATGATGACTTAAGGTCATATATAGAGGTCAATGCAGTGTTGCGCAAGCTAGCGTCAAGGCGAGAATAAAATGACAATGAAACAGCCGGCAAAACAATGCAACTAGTTCTTAATTGGAGCGTGTACGCAGACGTACGGCGCAAAGGAAAATTAATTTCTAAGTCATAAGGAACAAGGAGTTGTTTGCTGGATTTCTTCTTCTGTGTACTATTATATCCATGTCTATCTTCTGAATTTGTGTAAATATCCTAACCAGCCTAAACCCGTCCCGTAGACTTGACGTCACAGATTGAGAAATGCGGTTGACGTGGAAGGCTGGTTTGGCATACGATTTTCAAAAGGAAACATGTGAACGAAATCGGGAAAAGCTAGTTTTGAAATGTCTTTATTTTTCCTTTTAAAGTCAATCCGAGATCGCGATAAGGAATTTAAATCTTTTCTTGAATGGTGTTCTGTTCTCATGTGAGAGGGCATCAAATGTGACTGATTGATCCTCCCATCTAGTAAAAAGAGAATTTTTGTTGAAATGACAGTGATAACTTTAATGAATCTAATGAATAGAAAGAACGATTCAAATGAATTTAAATAACAATAATAATAATTGCTAACAGATCGGAGAAACTAATGTATTGTGACTGTGAACTAAAAGCATAATTAGTCTTAGAGAAAGATGATGAACAATGTAAAGCGAAATGTTAAGATAGTTACCAACAAAGCAACAGAAATTGAAATGGAAATGACAATCAAAGCTCTCAATTAGCAAGCTTCAAAGTGAGACTAACTATTTGATTATAAACCGTAAATAAAAATTTGTGTACATAGTAGTGTATAAGTGAAGGCTTAAAATGCTGTGGAAGTCTGCCACAGACACGAAGCAATGCGTCGTTGCTATAAGTAAGTGGTAATTTCATTCACGATGAAGATAAAAAGTGTTAAACGTGCAGATAGGCCGACGGACAGCGATAGTCCGGTTGTGTAACCGAAGGCGGTGATGTGATTGCGTGCAGTGCATCGGAAACCAAGTGTGTTAGCTGCTTTGCAAAGTGCAAGCGCTAGCCTACCTTAAAATCTTCAAAATCGGCTGGAAAATGTGGAGGCAGGGATGGTTTCAATGGAGTCTCTGTCCCTGGTAATTCTCGTACCTCTGCACCAGCTCAGCAAACCACAAAATACCACAACACCATCGACGCAACGTATTCACTGAACCGTGCGCGGAAAAGCCGAAATACGGCGAGGAGGCTAGTGATCGCCTCGAGTTCCGATTCAGCTCTGACAATCAGCCTGTGTCAACGTCCATCGACGCAGCAAACGCGTTAAATTTAAAGTGATGTACTAGCACAGCACTCCCGCTGCAGTTCGACGAAACGGACTTTCCATGAAAGCCGCTCCCAAAATAAAAGACTCTTACACGAGTTCACAACATATCACATACTATGCTAATGTTATATCCCGTGAATGAAATGCGAACAGCCAAACCACACGCGAATAGTGACAAAGTCAAATTCCTATGAATCCTAAGTCCTAAAATTAGATTTAAGCTTAGTTCTTAGACTAATGGGTATTTATATTTTTTGTTACATGTAACGTGTGTACGTAACGTGCGTGTGAGATTCGTCCGCCATAGCTGATGAAAAGTTTTCTACTCGGAGAACGCAAAGTAGCGATCCAACTTCTCAAGGGATAAGCTTCACCTAGAGAAGAATCAAATTTTAACTTACCTGTCAAATACACAAACAATGAAAGCGTAAAAATCATGACGACTAGTGAGCAATGGAAAATGGACACGTGTGAGAAATTCCATGTGTGAGAATTATATGTGTATAAAAATGGACACGTGTGAGAAATTCCATGTGAGAATTATGTGTGTATAAAAAGATGAATCCTATGTGTTTCCTTTCAGGAGCAAAGAGCCTATGAGCTCCGGACAATAACTTGAGGCCACAAAGATGGTCGTTATGAACTCTGTAAAAAAAAAGACTGTAATGAGCACAATGTATAATCTCCATTGTAAACTTTGTAGATTTACTGTCTTAGTTTTTAAATTTTTTGTGTATCTTAACCTTAAGAACTGTCTTTGTCTATGAATGAGAGATCACCGTATTTGTGTAATCCTAATAATCAAATGACAGGAATACTGTGTTTGATCAATGTAAATCTGTCAAGTACTCAATCCCATAATGTTAACGGCAACATGTGAATCTTGGTAATCTCCTTGATTTCCAAGATTCCCATGGAAGGCAATGCAACATTATGTGATTGCCTTATCATTTTAAACCATTCACTAATCGAGCAGTCGCTCGGCAACAGCTACAGTTAGCAAATAATGTTGCGAGAATGTAAAAGGTGAACGACCTGTGACGCAACTTGTTTATTGTCGAAGCGCCGTCAGAGATGCAGTGAGTTATTGACTTTCAAAACCGCGGCGCGAAAAGCGGACAGAAGAAGAACACTTTTACACATTTTTTTGGATGTACGAGATATTCTCGATGAACAGTTACTCAATCTTCTCTTGTCTCTTGTAGCTTGTGTCGGACGCGCATGTCTTGCCGCCGTATTATTATCGTTAAAAATAATATTATTTTAGTGTAAAGTAAAAGTGCAATACTAAAGGTGCAATACTCCATAGCAGTAGATTTATTGTGCGACGTGTATGTGAAAACGTCTAAGGAATTATTTTTATTACGAGAAGAGAAGTGCCAGTCAAAACGGCATCCATGTTAAATCTTTCATTGCAGTGTAAGTTCATCTATTAATTGCCATAAATTCAGATTTAAACGGAATTGGTGTATGGACTATTTATTCAATATAGAATCTATGTCTCACTCCTTCATGAAGTTATTTAATTTTCTTTATGTTTCTGCCAAATAGAAAGTTCACAGTCACGAATTCCTTCGTCGAAATCGGACGGAAATTGTATGCGGCGAAATATTTTCTCCGCGCCATATTCTACCGGTAAATGCATGATAAACTACGGTCCCTTAGGAAATTCATGTTGAGCTATCCAAAAATAATTATATTTTGAATAGGCATTTATTCTCCTCTGCAATGCAACTTCCGACTGATCAGACGATCCAACAAGAAACAGCCGCACACGGCCGGCGTTTGCAAATATATTTCCACCGTTGATTATAGCTATATGTTACAGCAAAAAAGTAAACATATTGTTATAATTAGCGACTACGAACGGAGACATTTATAACTCTATGTTTATGTATACACATTACATAAACATATCGTTATAGCTTCAATTTCGGCGGTCCCTCAGACACCATGGATAGCACTAGCACAGGTGCTCAATCGGAGGCAGCAGGTAACCCAGCGGAGTAATCTGCCTTCCCAGTCCCTTCACGCCTTTCTCAGCCATGGACAATATCATCCTCCAGTGGAATTTCAGCGGTTTCTTCCACCATCTAGCTGAGCTCCTACAACTTATTAGCCTTCACCCTTTCTTCTGCATTGCTCTTCAGGAAACGTGGTTTCCAGCAATGTGAACCCCCGCCCTCCATCGCTATCGGGGTTATTATAAGAACCGGGCAGCTTATGAAAGGGTGTCTGGTGGCGTCTGCATCTATGTCCTTCACTCTCTTCACAGAGAGTCTGTCCCTCTACAAAGACCTTTAGAGGCTGTCGCTGTTCGGGTGTGGACGCCACAGGTTGTTACTGTCTGCAGTCTTTACCTTCCACCGGATGGTGATGTCGCGCAGCATGTCCTGGCTGTGCTGATAGCCAAATTGCCGCCAAATTCCTTGTTACTGGGCGACTTCAACGCCCATAACCCTCTGTGGGGTGGGTCAGTGGCAACAGGTCGATGCGCCACCATTGAGCATTTATTGGCACAGCTCGATCTTTCGATTGTAAATGATGGTACCTTCACACACTTCAGTGTGGCACATGGCATGTACTCCGCCATCGACATTTCGATCTGCAGCCCCAGCCTCTTACCTACCGTCCAATGGAGTGTGCATGACCACCTGTGTGGTAGTGACCACTTTCCGATCTTTCTGTCACTGCCACGGAGTCACTCTTCTGGGCGCCCTAGCAGATGGGCTATGAATAAGGCTGACTGGGACTTGTTCTCCTCCATTGAAGCTATTGAGCCTCTCTCTAATGCCGCCATTGATGCGGTGGTTCACCACTGGAATCGTTACTGCCGCAGAATCCGCCATTCCCCGTTCTTCTGGGTCCCCTCGGCGGAGGACTGTGCCTTGGTGGTCGCCTGCGATCGCCGGGGCGATTAAAGATCGCCGGCGGGCGCTCCAGCGTCACAAGCGGCATCCCTCCTTGGAAAACCTTGTCGCCTTTAAACGGCTCTGTGCGCAGGCCCGCCGCCTTATCCGCCAACACAAGCAGGAGTGCTGGGAGCGGCATGTGTCCACCATTAGCCTCCATGTCTCTCCATCGCAGGTCTGGGCCAAGATTGGACGCATTTATGGCTATCAGACCCCTGTCAGCATCCCTGCACTCTCACTGAATGGAGCAGTCCGTAGTGACTCCGACGTAATTGCCAACCACTTGGCAGAGCACTTTGCTCTGAGTTCCACTACTGCGAATTACCAACTGGCCTTCCGCTCCATTGAAGAGCGGATGGAACGTCGGAGCCTTTCGTTTTGCACCTACCATCCTGAATCCTACAATGTTCCATTCAGTGAGTGGGAATTTCACAGTGCGCTAGCCGCTTGCCCTGATACCGCTCCAGGGCCAGATCGCATCCACTGTCAGATGCTGAAACACCTTTCACTGGACTGCCAGCGACGCCTCCTCGACCTTTACAACCGTCTCTGGGTCGAGGGTAAATTTCCGTCGCAATGGCAGGAAAGCATTGTCATCCCCGTTTTGAAACCTGGCAAGAACCCTTTGGAGGTGGACGGCTACCGCCCCATTAGACTCACCAACGTTCTTTGCAAGTTGCTCGAATGGATGGTGAGCCGACGGTTGAGTTGGGTACTTGAGTCACGGGGCCTCCTGGCTCCGCCTCAGGGTGGGTTCCGTAAAGGCCGCTCTGCCGCCGACAATCTGGTGAGCCTGGAGTCCGCCATCCGTACGGCCTTTGGCCGCCGTCAGCACTTGGTCACTGTCTTTTTCGACATGCAGAAGGCGTACGATACTACACGGCGCCATCACATCCTCTCTACACTTCATGATTGGGGTCTTCGCGGTCCGCTGCCGATTATTATACGCAATTTTCTGGCGCATCGTACCTTCCGCGTGCAAGTCGCGGCCTCTCATAGTTCCTCCCGAGTTCAGGAGAACCGGGTGCCACAGGGATCTGTATTAAGTGTCTGCCTGTTTTTAATAGCAATTAATGGGCTCGCTGCGGCGGTGGGAACGTCTGTCTCAGCGTCCTTGTATGCTGACGACTTCTGCCTTTACTATAGCTCTCATGGCATTGCAGCTGCTGAACGTCAGCTGCAGGGCGCTATCCGCAAGGCGCAGTTTTGGGCTGTAGCGCATGGCTTTCAGTTTTTGGTAGCCAAGACCTGCATTATGCATTTCTGCCGGCGACGCACTGTTCATCTGGAGCTGCGGCTTTGCCTTGATGGCGAACTTCTTGCTGTGGTGGAGTCACATTGGTTTTTGGGTTGACTTGGCTGCCTCATATTCGGCAGCTTGGGGGCATCTAAATGCTCTGCGATGCTTGAGCCACACAAGGTGGGGCGCCGATCGATCTACCTTCTTACAGCTCTACCAGGCGTTAATCCAGTCCCGTCTGGATTATGGGAGCCTGGCTTATGGCTCAGCATCCCCACGTGCGTTACGGGTGCTGGACCCAATCCTACACGGCGGGATACGCCTTGTGACTGGTGCTTTCCGGACCAGCCCTGTGGACAGCATACTTGTGGAGTCGGGTGTCCCTCCACTGCGGTTACGGCGCCAACGTTTGCTGGCCGCTTATCTACGCATGTTTGCAGCTTGCCTGGCATCCTAACTATCATCTACTATACCCACAGTCGCACGTCAATCTCCCAGAACGTCGGCCCCGGGCCGGTTGTACGATCGCAGCCCGCGTCAGCTTCTCTCTGGGCTTGGGGTTTTACCTCTTCCGCCTCCTTTCCGGGCACCTCTGCATACACCCCTGTGGTGTGTGCCTCGCTCTTGCCTTCGGCTGGAATTGGCACAGGGCCCGAAGGACTCAGTCCTTCCGGAGGCCTTCCGCCGCCGCTTTCTTTCCATCCTCGCAACGTATCAGGGGTATGGCATTGTTTACACTGACAGCTCGATGGTTGCTGGTCATGTCGGTTATGCTCTGACTCTAGGGGACCACTATGAACAACATTCATTGCCAGCTGGCTGCAGCGCTTTCACTGCTGAGCTGATCGCCATCTATCGTCCCCTAGAGTGTATCCGACCCTGCTCAGGTGAGTCCATCGTTATCTGTAGCGATTCCCTGAGCCGCTTACGAGCTATCGACCAGTGTGTCCCCCGTTCTCGTCTGGTGATGGCTATCCAGAAGTCCCTGCATACTCTTGCCCGTTGCGCCCGGTCTGTGGTCTTTTTGTGGACCCCAGGCCATGTTGGGATACCTGGCAATGAAAATGTTGACCACCTGGCGAAAGAGGCCAACAGTAAACCATTTCTGGACGTTGGCCTCCCGGAGACTGATTTGCGAGCCTTCTTATGCCGCAAAGTTTTTGCGCTATGGGACGATGAATGGCGCGAACTGACCACACATAATAAACTCCGTGCTGTCAAGGAGTCGACAGCTGTGTGGCGATCATCCAAACGAGCCATTCACAGGGACTCAGTTGTCCTTTGTCAGCTCCGCATTGGATACAACCGGCTGACGCATGGATATTTACTGAGCGGGTGGGACCGGGCTCTCTGTCCTGTTCGCTTTTAGCTGTGCTCAGGCAGACATTTGCGCTGCCTGATGCGCACCCTGCCCTTTTGACAGATGACTCTGCCATGGTGGACTTAGTTTTGCATTTTCTTCGGGCAGGGGGATTTTATCGCTTAATGTAAGCGTTTGCCCTTTTGTGTTGATTCTGGTCTATGGCCTACGATTTTAGTCTGATTTTTTAATGTGTTTCTCGGTGGATGGCTTTTCCTTTTTTGTTTCTATCTTCAGCCGACTACCATCACACTCTGTGTGATTTTAGTTCGTCTTGTCTGGTTTTTGTCTAAGAATCTCTTGTCCTGTGTCGTCTGTCTTTTTTCCATTATCCGTTTTTAGTCTTCGTGCGTATTATTAAGTTTTGGAACAAGGGACCAACGACCGTAGCAGTCTGGTCCCTTTAATCCGTCAAAACTAACCTATCTCCCAAAAAAGGCTCAAAGCACACTCTGTTTGAAGCGTCACCCCCCGTGTACAGATGTCAACATTGTGCCATGTGTATTCATTCCCGATGCAAATTCTGTGTTTCATCGTCAATGTGAAGGTCCAAGGGATACAGTAAAACTGCAGCGGTGCGTCGGAAACTAATACTGTTCTCACAGGAAAGGCACAAACACACACTGTTTGAAGCTACACTCCCCGTGTACAGAAGCCGGCTTCGTGTCTTTGTGTCTTTTGTATTAAATCCCGATGCAATTTCTGTGTTTCATCATCAATGTCAAGGTCCAAGGGCTACAGTAAACCTGCAGTGGTGCATCGGAATCTTTCTCGACGGAAAGGCACAAATCACAGACTGTTTGAAGCGTTACTCCCGATGTACTAAAGTCGGCATTGTGCTTTTTTTGTGAAGGTCCAATGAATATAGTAAACCTGCAGTGCTGCATCGGAAGCAAATACTGTTCGCACAGGAAAGGCCAAAACACAGACTGTAAGAAGCGTCACTCTCCTTGTACATAAGTCGGCATTGTGCCTTTTATATTCAATCCCGATACAATTTCTGTGTCTCGTCGTCAATGTGAAGGTCCGAGGGATACAGTAAACCTGTTGTGGTGCATCGGAATCTAATACTGTTCCCACAGGAAAGGCATAAATACAGACTGTTTGAATCGTCACTCCCCATGTACATAAGTCAGCATTGTGCTTTTAGTATTCGATCCCGATGCAATTTCGCGGTTTCATCGGCAATGGGAAAGTCCAAGGGATACAGTAACCCTGCAATGGTGCATCGGAATCTAATAGTGCTCTCACAGGAAAGGCATAAACACAGACTGTTTGAATCGTCACTCCCCATGTACAGAAGTCGTTATTGTGCTTTTTGTAATGTATCCCGATGCAATTTCTGTGTTTCATCGTGAATACCCGCAGTGGTGCATCGGAATCCAATACTGTCAGGACAGGGAAAAGGCACAGACTGTTTGTAACATCACTGCCCTTGTAGAGATGTTTGCGTTAATCAAATAAAATGGTTCAAATGGCTCTGAGCACTATGGGACGTAACTGCTACGGTCTTCAGTCCCCTGGAACTTAGAACTACTTAAACCTAACTAACCTAAGGACAGCACACAACACCCAGCCATCACGAGGCAGAGAAAATCCCTGACCCCGCCCGGAATCGAACCCGGGAACCCAGGCGTGGGAAGCGAGCACGCTAACGCACGACCACGAGATGCGGGCCTTGCGTTAATCCACTTGTATTCAATCCCGATGGAATTTCTATGTTTCATCGTCAATGTGAAGGTCCAAGGGACACAGTAAACATGCAATGGTGCATAGGTATCTAGTACTGTTCTCACAGGAAAGGCTCATAGCACAGACTCTTAGAAAAGTCACTCCCCTTGTACATAAATCGACATTGTGCCTTTTGTTTTCAATCCCGATGCAATTTCTGTGTTTCATCGTCAATGTGAAGGTTCAAGGGATACAGTAAACCTACAGTGGTGCATCGGAATCTAATACTGTTCTCACAGGAAAGGCATAAACACAGACGGTTTGAAGCGGCACTCCCCATGTGCAGAAGTCGGTATTGTGCATTTTGTAATCAACCCGATGCAATTTCTGTGTTTCATCGTCAATGTTAAGGTCCGAGGGATACAGTAAATGTCCAGTGGTGCATAGGAATCTAATACTGTTTTCCCAGAAAAAGCTCAAAGCACATACTGTTTGTTGAGTCACTCCCCGTGTACAGAAGGCGGCATTCTGCATTTTGTATTCAATTCCGATGCTATTTCTGTCTTTCATCGTCAATGTGAAGGTTCAAGGGATACAGTAAACCTGCAGTGGTGCATCGCAGTTCTCCCAGGAATATCTCAAAACAAAGACAGTTTGAAGCGTAGCTAGACGTGTATAGAAGCCGTCATTGTGCCTTTTGCAATCAACCTCGATTGAGTTGCTGTGTTTCAATATCCATGTGAAAGTACAAGGGATACCGAAAAACCTGCAGTGGTGCACTGGAATCCAATACTGTCCTCACAGGAAAGGCTAAAACACAGACTGTTTGTAGCGTCACTGCCCGTGTAGAGATGTTGGCAATAAGCCACTTGTATTCACTCCCGATGCAATTTCTTTGTTTCATCGTCAGTGTGAAGGCCCAAGGGATACAGTAAACCTGCAGTGGTGCATCGCAATCTAATACTGTTCTCACAGGAAAGGTTCAAAGCACAGACTGTTTGAAGCGTCACTCCCCATGTACAGAAATCGGTATTGTCCTTTTTATAATCAATCCCGATGCAATTTCTGTGTTTCATCGTCAATGTGAAGGTCCAAGGGATACAGTTTACCTGCTCTGGTGCATCGGAAGCTAATACTGTTCTCCCAGGAAAGGCTCAAAGCACAGACTCTCAGAAGAGTCACTCCCCTTATACTTAACACGACATTGTGCCTTTTGTATTCAATACCGATGCATATTCTGTGTTTCATCGTCAATATGAAGGTCGGAGGGATACATGAATCCTGCAGTGGTGCATCGGAATCTAATACTGGTCTCACAGGAATGTCTCAAAGCGCTGACTCTAAGAAGAGTTCTCCCCTTGTACTTAAGACGACATTGTGCCTTTTGTATTCAATGCCGATACAATTACTGTGTTTCATCGTCACTGTGAAGGTCCGAGGGATACATTAAGCTTGCAGTGGAGCATCTGAATCTAATACTGGTCTCACAGGATATGCTCAAATCACAGATTCTAAAAAGAGTCAAATTCTTGTACTTAATTCGGCATTGTGCCTTTTGTATTCAATGCCGTTGCAATTTCAGTGTTTCATCGCCAATGTGAAGGTCCAAGGGATACAGTAAACCTGCAGTGGTGCGTCGGAATCTAATACTGATCTGAAGGGATAGGCACAAATCACAGACTGTTTGAAGCGTCATTCTCCATCTACAGAAGTCGGCATTGTGCCTTTTGTATTCAATGCCGATGGAATTTCTGTGTTTCATCGTCAATGTGAAGGTCCAAGGGATACAGTAAACTTGCAGTGGTGCATCGGAATCTAATACTGGTCTCACAGGAAAGGCTCCAAGGCACAGACTCTAAGAAGAGTCACACCCCTTATACTTAAGTCGGCATTGTGCCTTTTGTATTCAATCCCGATGCAATTGCTGTGTTTCATCGTCAATGTGAAGGTCCAAGGGATACAGTAAACCTGCAGTGGTGCATCGGAATGTAATACTGGTCTCACAGGAAACGCTCAAGTCATAGATTCCAAGAAGAGTCACACTCCTTGTATTTAAGAAGGTATTGCGCCTTTTGTATTCAATCCCGATGCAGTGTCTGTGTTTCATCGTCAGTGTTAAGCTACAAGGGATACAGTAAACCTGCAGTCGTGCATCGGAATCTAATACAGGTCTCACAGGAAAGGCTCAAAGCACTGACTCTAAGAAGAGTCACTCCCTTGTAATTAAGTCTTCATTGTGCCTTTTGTATTCAATCCGGATGCAATTTCTGTGTTTCAATGTCAATGTGAAAGTCCCAGGGATACAGTAAACCTGCAGTGGTGGATCGGAAACTAATACTGGTTTCACAGGAAAGGCT
Source organism: Schistocerca americana (assembly GCF_021461395.2). NCBI lineage: Eukaryota > Metazoa > Arthropoda > Insecta > Orthoptera > Acrididae > Schistocerca > Schistocerca americana. Next base: position 167,727,208 of record NC_060127.1, on the reverse strand, counting down.
CAAAGCACAGACTCTAACAGGAGTCACTCCCCTGGTACTAAAGTCGGCATTGTGCCTTTTGTATTTAATTCCGATGAAATTTCTGTTTTTCATCATCAATGTGAAGGTCCTAGGAATACAGTCAGTAGGACGTGGTTCTAGTATGATAAAAAAAATAGGTTAAATATATTTCAATTCTTTCAATTTAAATCTGTGTTTCATACTAGCATGTCGTGTTCCCAGCTTGGCACAGCTTTGCCACAGGAGACACGAAAACGATCGAAGACGTCCGTCTTGTGGGCGGTTCCTGATCGTTGTCAGAAGGAGGTTAGTTTTTGATTACGCAAAGACTTCTATTATTTGGAAAATAACAACCCGGATTTCTTTACGTAATCAGTATGAATTTTATAATTACCTAAGGGAAGCTTAACAATGATCATTAAAAAAATTGCATTTGCAAATGAAATCCTTAATAAATGGGGCAGCTATGAGTTGTATAGAACACAAGGGGCGGCCTTCTGTACATGACCAGGATGCCGCAGTATTCTCTGCTGTAGTAAAGGCTGTTTGACATTTATAAAAATAATATGGCATGGAGGTTAAAAAAGTATAAAGGAAAAGAACAGAATAAGAAATCTGGTAAACACTAAATATATTCAAACAATTCTCACTATCAAATTAGGGCTTATTTATAAACAATATAACTTACATAAGTACTTCTCTAACTGTATGGTGCGATCAGATTTCAGCCTGCCCTGTGCTGTCTCCTTGGTTTACGTTTTTGTCACAAATTACAGTCATTACTTTTCTCCTTCGTTAAAAACAATTCTTGCACTGTTCAACACCTTCATAACAATAACTTGCCGATTTACAGTTTCGAACATAAATTACTTGAATTTGATTAATTAAAAATGTTGTCTGCACGCTGGCAAGACCGCTCACTTTTCTAGCTTAAAGTCGACCTTCTTTTAGGTTTTCACATTACAAGCAGAAGTAGTACATTAAAGTCTGAAGATCTACAAAAGTCTTTTTTTTTTTTTTACTGCCATCTTTTATTTAGATCGAAGCGGAACGTCATTTCAGCTTCTGTTAAAATGTTTCTTTGTCTGCACAATCGATGTATTAGCGTCAGCGCTAGATGCGCATCTGTATAGTTACGTAAATTACATAAAACAAATGTCTTTCAAAGAATAGTTCTCATCTCATAGGTTTATCATTTAATATACAGATAGGTGAATGCCTTTCCAAGGGTACTCACAGCTTTCATACTACGGAAATCCCAATAATATTACATCCTGCAGTGGTGCATCGGAAGGAACACTTGTCTCCCAGGAAAAGGTCAATGTACAGATTCTCTGAAGCATTACTATCGTGGACACAAGATGGCACTGTGAATTTTGTATTCAAACCTTATGGAATTTCTGAGTTTCATCGTCAATGTGATGGTCCAAGGGTTACAGAAAACCTGCTGTGGTGCATCAGAATCTAACACTGGTCTCCCAGGAAAGGCCCAAAGCATAGACTATTTGAAGCGTTACTACCGTGGACAGAATTCGGCATTGTGAATTTTGTATTGAATCCCGTTGCAATTTGTGTGATTCATCGTCAATGTGAAGGTCAAGGGTTACAGTAAACCTGCAGTGGTGCATCGGAATCCAACACTGGTCTCCCCGGAAAGGGTAAAACACAGATCCTCTAAAGCATTACTTTCGTGGACAGAAGTCGGCATTGTGAATTTGGTATTTAACCCTGATGCAATTTCTGTGTTTCATCGTCAATGTGAAGGTACATATATTACAGTAAACCTGCTGTGGTGCATCAGAGTCTAACACTGCGCTCCCAGGAAAGGCCCAAAGCACAGACTCTTTGAAACGTTACTCCCGTGGACAGAAATCGACATTGTGAATTTTGTATTGAATCCCGATGAAATTTCTGTGTTTCATCGACAATGTGAAGGTCCAAGGATTTTTGTAAACCTGCAGTGGTGCATCGGAAACTAGCACTGGGCTCCGTAGGAGGGCTCATAGCACAGACTCTTTGAAGCGAATCTCCCTTGGACTGAAATCGTCATTGTGAAATTTGTATTCAACCCTGATACAATTTCTCTGTTTCTTCGTTAATGCGAAGGTCCAAAGGCTACAGTAAACCTGCTGTTGTGTATCGGAATCTAGAACTGAGCTCCCAGGAAAGGCCCAAAGCACACACTCTTTCAAGTATTACTCCCGTGGACAGAAATCGACATTGTGAATTTTGTAATGAATCCCGATGCAATTTCTATGTTTCATTGACAATGTGAAGGTCCAAGGATTTTAGTAGACCTGCAGTGGTGCATCGGAATCTAGCACTGGGCTCCCTGGGAGTACTCAAAGCACAGACTCTTTGAAGCGAATCTCCCTTGGACAGAAATCGTCATTGTGAAATTTGTATTCAACCCTGATGCAATTTCTCTGTTTCTTCGTTAATGCGAAGGTCCAAAGGTTACAGTAAACCTGCTGTTGTGCATCGGAATCTAGCACTGAGCTCCCAGGAAAGGCCCGAAGCACAGACTTTTTGAAGCGTTACTCCCGTGGACAGAAATCGACATTGTGAATTTTGTATTGAATCCCGATGAAATTTCTGTGTTTCATCGACAATGTGAAGGTCCAAGGATTTTAGTAAACATGCAGTGGTGCATCGGAATCCAGCACTGGGCTCCCTTGGAAGGCTCAAAGCACAGACTCTTTGAAGCGAATCTCCCATGGACAGAAATCGGCATTGTGAAATTTGTATTCAACCCTGATGCAATTTCTCTGTTTCATCGTCAATGCGAAGGTCCAAGGGTTACAGTAAACCTGCTGTTGTGCATCGGAATGTAGCACTGAGCTCCCAGAAAAGGCCCAAAGCACAGACTCTTTGATGCGTTACTCCCGTGGAAATAAATCGACATTGTGAATTTTGTATTGAATCCCGATGAAATTTCTGTGTTCATCGACAATGTGAAGGTCCAAGGATTTTAGTAAACCTGCAGTGGTGCATCGGAATCTAGCACTGGGCTCCCTGGGAGTGCTCAAAGCACAGACTCTTTGAAGCGAATCTCCCTTGGACAGAAATCGTCATTGTGAAATTTGTATTCAACCCTGATGCAATTTCTCTGTTTCTTCGTTAATGTGAAGGTCCAAAGGTTACAGTAAACCTGCTGTTGTGCATCGGAATCTAGCACCGAGTTCCCAGGATAGGCCCAAAGCACAGACTTTTTGAAGCGTTACTCCCGTGGACAGAAATCGACATTGTGAATTTTGTATTGAATCCCGATGAAATTTCTGTGTTTCATCGACAATGTGAAGGTCCAAGGATTTTAGTAAACCTGCAGTGGTGCATCGGAATCCAGCACTGGGCTCCCTGGGAGGGCTCAAAGCACAGACTCTTTGAAGCGAATCTCCCATGGACAGAAATCGGCATTGTGAAATTTGTATTCAACCCTGATGCAATTTCTCTGTTTCATCGTCAATGCGAAGGTCCAAGGGTTACAGTAAACCTGCTGTTGTGCATCGGAATGTGGCATTGAGCTCCCAGGAAAGGCCCAAAGCACAGACTCTTTGAAGCGTTACTCCCGTGGACTGAAATCGACATTGTGAATTTTGTATTGAATCCTGATGAAATTTCTGTGTTTCATCGACAATGTGAACGTCCAAGGATTTTAGTAAACATGCAGTCGTACATCGGAATCTAGCACTGGGCTCCCTGGGAGTGCTCAAAGCACAGACTCTTTGAAGCGAATCTCCCATGGACAGAAATCGTCATTGTGAATTTTGTATTGAATCCCGATGCGATTCCTATCTTTCTTCTTAAGGGATACAGTAAATCTGCTGTGGTGCATCAGAATCTAACATTGGCCTCCCAGGAAAGGCCCAAAGCACAGCCTCTTTGAAGCGTTACTCTCGTGGACAGAAATCGGCGTTGTGAAATTTGTATTGAATCCCGATACAATTTCTGTGTTTCATCGACAATATGAAGGTCCAAGGGTTACAGTAAACCTGCAGTGCTGCATCGGAATTCAACACTGGTCTCCCAGGAATGGGTAAAACGCAGATTCTCTAAAGCATTACTTTCGTGGTCAGAAGTCGGCATTGTGAATTTGGTATTTAACCCTGATGCAATTTCTATTTTTCATCGTCAATGTGAAGGTACATATATTACAGTAAACCTGCTGTGGTGCATCAGAGTCTAACACTGCGCTCCCAGGAAAGGTTCAAAGCACAGACTCTTTGAAGCGAATCTCCCATGGACCGAAATCGTCATTGTGAATTTTGTATTGAATACCGAAGCAATTTGTGTGATTCATCGGCAATGTGAATGTCAAAGTGTTACTCCAAACCTACAGTGGTGAATCGCAAGCCATCACTGGTCTCCCAGGAAAGGTTCCAAGCACAGGCTCTTTGAAGAATTACTCGCGTGGACAGAAGTCGGAATTGCGCATTTTGTATTGAATCTTTATGCAATTTCTGTATTTCATCGTCAATGTGACGCTCCAAGGGTTACAGTAAACCTGCAGTGGTGCCTCAGTACCTAACTCTGGTCTCCCAGGAAATGCTCAAAGCGCAGACTCTTTCAAGCGTCATTCCCATGGACAGGAGTCGGTATTGTAAATTTTGTATTGAATTCCGATGCAATTTCTGTGTTTCATCGTCAATGTGAAGGTCAAAAGGTTCCAGTAAACCTGCAATCATGCATCAGAATCTAACACTGGTCTCCCAGGAAGGGCTGAAATCATAGATTCTCTGCAGCGTTACACCCGGAGACAGAAGTTCGCTATTTGGATGTTGTATTCATCTCTGATGCAATATCTGTGATTCAGCGTCAATGTGAAAGTCCAAGGTTTACAGTATAACTGCATTGGTACATCGGAATATAACACCTGTCTCCTAGGAAAGGCTCAAAGCACAGATTCTCTGAAGCGTTACTCCGGTGGACAGAAGTCAGCTATGTGAATTTTGTATCCATCTCAGATGCAATTTGTGTGATCATCGCCAATGTGAAGATCGAAAGGTTACAGTAATCATGCAATCATGCATCTGAATCTAACACCAGTCTCCCACGAAAGGCTCAAATCTCAGATTCTCTGAAGCATTACTCCCGTCGACAGAAGTCGGCTAAGTGAATTTTTTATTCATCTCTGATGAAATTTCTGTGATTCATCGTCAATGTGAAAGACCAACGTTTACAGTAAACCTGCATTTGTGCATCGGAATCTAACACCAGTCTCCCAGGAAAGGCTCAAAGCACAGATTCTCTGAAGCGTTACTCCCATTGACAGAAGTCGGCATTGTGAATTTTGTATCCACCCCAGATGCAATTTCTGTCTTTCATCGTCAATGTGAAGGTACAAGGGGTACCATAAAACTGCAATGGTGCATCGGAATGTAACACTGGTCTAACACGAAAGGCTCAAAGCACAAATTCACTGTAGCGTTACTCCCGTGGACAGAAGTCAGCTATGTGAATTTTGTATTCATCTCTGATGCCATTTCTGTGATTCATCGTCAATGTGAAGGTCCAAGGGTTACAGTAAACGTGCTGTGGTGCATCACAATCAGACACTGGTCTCCCAGGAAAGGCTCAAAGCACTGACCCTTTCAAGCGTTACTCCCGTGGACAGAAATCGGCATTGTGAATTTTGTATTGATTCCCGATGCAATTTGTGTGATTCATCGTCAATGTGAATGTCCAAGGGTTACTCCAAACCTGGAGTGGTGCATCGGAATCTAACACTGGGCTCCCTGGAAACGCCAAAAAACAGACTCTTCGAAACGTTACTCCTGTGGACAGAAATCGGCATTGTGAATTTTGTATTCAACCAAGATGCAATTTCTGTGTTTCATCGTCAGTGTGAATGTGCAAGGGTTACAGTAAAACTGCTGTGGTACATCGGATTCTAACACTGGGCTCCCAGGAAAGGCCCAAAGCACAGATATTTTGAAGCATTACTCTCATGGACAGATATTGGCATTGTGAAGTTTGTGTTATATCCCGTTGCCATTTCTGTGTTTCATCGTGAATGTGAAGGTCAAAGGGTTACAGTAAACCTGTTGTGGTGCATCGGAAGCTAACACTGGTCTCCCAGGAAAGGCTCAAAGCACAGAATCTTTGAAGCTTTACTCCCGTTTACAGAAGTCGGCATTGTGCAATTTGTATTGAATCTTTATGCAATTTCTGTATTTCATCATCAATGTGAAGCTCCAAGGGTTACAGTAAACCGGCAGTGGTGCCTCAGTACCTAACACTGGTCTCCCAGGAATGGATAAAAGCATAGACTCTTTCTAGCGTCACTCCCATCACCAGAAACCGGTATTTTTAATTTTGATTTAAATCCCGATGCAATTTCTGTGTTTCATCGTCAATGTGAAAGTCCAATGCGTGCAGTGTACCTGCAGTTGTGCATCGGAACCTAACACTGGTCTCCCAGGAGAGGTTCAAAACACAGGCTCTCTGAAGCATTACTCCCGTGGACAGAAATCGGCATTGTGCATTTTGTATTGAATCCCGATGCACTTCCTGTGTTTCATTGACAATGTGAAAGTGTAAGGTTTACAGAAAACCTGCAGCAGTGTATCCGAATCTACCACAGGTCCCCCAGGAAAGTTTCAAAGTGCAGACTCTCTGAAGCGTTACACCCGTGGACAGAAATCGGCAATGTGAACTTTGTATTGAATCCCGACGCAATTTCTGTGTATCATCGTCAATGTGAAGGTCCAAGGGTTACAGAAAACCTGCAGTGGTGCATGGGAATCTAACACTGGCTTCCCAGAAAAGACTCAAAGCATAGAGTATTTGAAGCGTTTCAATCATTGGCAGAAGTCGAATTGTGAATTTTGTATTGAATCACGATGCAATTTCTGTGAATCATCGTCAATGTGAAGGTTCAAGGATTGCAGTAAACCTGCTGTGGTGCAGCGGAATGCAAAACTGGTCTCCCAGGAAAGACTGAAAGCACAGACTCTCTGAAGCGTTTCTCCCGTGGACAGAAGTCGGCATTGTGAATTTTGGATTAAATCATGATGCAATTTCTGTGTTTCATCGCCAATGTGAAGGTCCAAGGGTCACAGTATACCTGCAGTTGTGCATCGGAATCTAACACTTGTCTCCCAGGAAAGGTTCCAAGCACAGGCTCTTTGAAGAATTACTTGCGTGGACAGAAGTCGGAATTGTGCATTTTGTATTGAATCCCGATGCAATTTCTGTGTTTCATCGCCAATGTGAAGGTCCAAGGGTGACGGTAAAGCTGCAGAGGAGCATCGTAATCTACCATATGACTCCTGGGAAAGTTTCAAACCACAGACTCTTTAAACCGTTAGTCCCATAGACAGAAGTCGGCATTGTTAATTTTGAATTTAATCCCGATGCAATTTCTGTGTTTCATTGTCAATGTGAAAGTCCAAGGCTTACAGTATACCTGCAGTTGTGCATCTGAATCTAACACTGGTCTCCCAGGATTGGTTCAAAGCACAGGCTCTCTGAAGCGCTACTTCCGTATACAGAAATCGGCATTGTGCATTTTGTATTGATTCCCGATGCACTTTCTGTGTTTCATTGACAATGTGACGGTGTAAGGTTTACAGTAAACCTGCAGTAGTGTATCCGAATCTACCGCAGGTCTCCCAGGGAAGGTTCAAAGCACAGGCTCTTTGAATTACTTCTCCCGTGGACAGAAATCGGCATTAAGAATTTTGTATTTAATCCTCGTGCAATTTTGTGATTCTTCGGCAATGTGAATGTCCATGGGTTACAGTAAACCTGCTGTGGTGCAGCGGAATCTAAAACTGGTCTCCCAGGAAAGGCTCAAAGAACAGACTCTTTGATGCGTTACTCCCGTGGACAGAAGTCGGCCATGTGAATTTTCTATTCAATACCGATGCAATTTCTGTGTTTCATCATCAATGTGAAGTTCTACGGGTTACAGTAAACCTGCAGATGAACATTTTGATAGTAGAATCATTGATAAAAGTAAGTGGCATACGTTGTGTGTTTTTTGCTTCTATCCTGCAAGCGGTCTCTTTTTTTTTTTTTTTTTTTTTTTTTGTGCTCGCTAATGTTACTTGTACTCAGCAAATGCTGAACAGTAAGTGCAAAACCATTTGTGGGGCAATCCTATTAGCAAGTACAAACTGGTGGCGTTTCTGTTCTCTGCTCACTCCCAGTTTAGCATTTTGTTTTGTGATTGGTATTTTGTTCCTTTTTATTGTTGAGGCTAAAATATGTTGTTGTCGAGTGTACGAATCACATTACATTACACATGTTGACGAGAGCGAAAGCCAGGGCCACAGCAGAGCAGAATCTCGTCTCTAATAGTGATAAAATGGGTGACAGTCGCGAGGGTACCGCAAGCGAAAGTGACGAGTGTGAAATGGGGATGGCGGAAGGTGATGATAAGAATGGGTTCAGCCCAGTGGGTAGTAGGATCTGAGTCCGACTGCGACGCTGAGGAACCGAGGCATGTGGAAGCTGATGTCATAATCCATAATTATGGAGGATACAGCCTACGGTGCCATAGTGCCACTGAAACGAATTATTTCCGATCGCAGTCGAGTGGTTCAGTCTGGAGCGACCCGACTGGTGCACGGAAACATAACGTTTCTAGACACAGAAAGGTTAACAGGAAACGGGAAACGGTGCTCATTGTAGGACACAGGGGACAGAAATTGAAAATGGGCCAGGTCTAGAGAACATTTTAGAAATTTTGAAACGAATGCGGGCAGAAATAAAAAAAAAAGACAACACCGCGGTTCTCGCCGTTGTGAGAATAGCTTGTTGAAGTCACAGAAAGAGCGGACATTAATAACGGTGTTTAAGAATACTTGTCGAGAAATTTAAGTTTTCTGGACAACTGCGTGTGTGAGCAGTGGGTTGTGTTTGTTTCTTTTTTGTGGTGGCATTACACTAGTAAAATTCCTGTCAACAAGTATAAAGAGACCATAATATGGGCAAGGGCTAACAGGAGAAGAGCAAGAGAATTCTGAAGGTGTAACTATACCGAACAAGCCTGGATCATTGGGTAAGATAAGAAATCTTGTTGTATCTGCTAGATTCATAGAGACTGCTGTAGGGACATCAGACCTGGTGTAAAGCCCCAGAATGCATCGACTAATACTGGGTGGTATATAAAACATTTTTTTTTTAATTTACTTACGAGGTGCATTCAAGTTCTAAGGCCTCCGATTTTTTTTCTAATTAACTACTCACCCGAAGTCGATGAAACTGGCGTTACTTCTCGACGTAATCGCCCTGCAGACGTACACATTTTTCACAACGCTGACGCGATGATTCCATGGCAGCGGCGAAGGCTTCTTTAGGAGTCTGTTTTGACCACTGGAAAATCGCTGAGGCAATAGCAGCACGGCTGGTGAATGTGCGGCCACGGAGAGTGCCTTTCATTGTTGGAAAAAGCCAAAAGTCACTAGGAGCCAGTTCAGGTGAGTAGGGAGCTTGAGGAATCACTTCAAAGTTGTTATCACGAAGAAACTGTTGTGTAACGTTAGCTCGATGTGCCAGTGCGTTGTCTTGGTGAAACAGCACACGCGCAGCCCTTCCCGGACGTTTTAGTTGCAGCGCAGGAAGGAATTTGTTCTTCAAAACATTTTCGTAGGATGCACCTGTTACCGTAGTGCCCTTTGGAACGCAATGGGTAAGGATTACGCCCTCGCTGTCCCAGAACATGGACACCATCATTTTTTCAGCACTGGCGGTTACCCGAAATTTTTTTGGTGGCGGTAAATCTGTGTGCTTCCATTGAGCTGACTGGCGCTTTGTTTCTGGATTGAAAAATGGCGTCCGCGTCTCATCCATTGTCGCAACCGACGAAAAGAAAGTCCCATTCATGCTGTCTTGCGCATCAACATTGCTTGGCAACATGCCACACGGGCAGCCGTGTGGTCGTCTGTCAGCATTCTTGGCACCCACCTGGATGACAATTTTCGCATTTTCAGGTTGTCATGCAGGATTGTGTGCACAGAACCCACAGAAATGCCAACTCTGGAGTCGATCTGTTCAACAGTCATTCGGCGATCCCGCAAAACAATTCTCTACACTGTCTCGATCATGTCGTCAGACCGGCTCGTGCAAGCCCGAGGTTGTCTCGGTTTGTTGTCACACGATGTCCCGCCTTCATTAAACTGTCGCACCCACGAACGCACTTTCGACACATCCATAACTCCATCACCACATGTCTCCTTCAACTGTCGATGAATTTCAATTGGTTTCACACCACGCAAATTCAGAAAACGAATGATTGCACGCTGTTCAAGTAAGGAAAACGTCGCCATTTTTAGTATTTAAAACAGTTCTCATTCTCGCCGCTGGCGGTAAAATTCCATCTGCCGTACGGTGCTGCCATCTCTGGGACGTATTGAAAATGAACGCGGCCTCATTTTAAAACAATGTGCATGTTTCTATCTCTTTCCAGTCCAGAGAAAAAAAATCGGAGGCCTTAGAACTTGAATGCACCTCGTAGTTTGTAGAGCTGGCCATTTCTCAGTGGTAGTTAGAAAGGTGATGGAATCCCAATCCCCTGAATCCAGAGATTCCCTTTCCACTCAAGTCTGATAAAAAAAAAGAAAATTGATATTAAGACGATTTATTATTATAAGGAGATTTCATTTTGTTCTAATGCTATGTTTTCCGTATCTATGCTGTATGTGCAGTAAAACAAAAATTAATGTATGTAAAATTTTGTACATGACCAATATGGAAATTGTGGTCATCCCTTATTGTAAAGAAATAAGTTCCTTATGTAATGTCATTACGTAAATGTGTCAGCAGAGAATTCAGAGGGGGTTAAGTGAGGCGATATGGAAATTGGCGCATGACACTTTCGATGGCACGAGAACGAGGACGGTGGCAATCGGGAGATGAGAGAACAGCTGGCCAATGGAATGCAGATCAACTCCTGCAATGACGGAGGCTGTGGTACACCGGCCACTCACTGAAAGCTGACATGCAGAGGTCCATGACGTGCAGCTGGGATACCCTGGTCCCTGTATACACGCGGTGGTTGGGTGTCAGTTCGGAGAAGCATGATCGGTAACTTCTATTTGTCGCTCGCCGTGTCTGTCGGTGCAACATTACTGCAGAACCTCTTTGTGTCTTACGGCACCTTCACTTAGGACCTGAGCCAGGCAATGGCTCACGTCTTATGGTATACCCTCCCTACCTACCACTAGCCAAAGAAGGAGTTCCGTGTTGCTGCCTGTCTGCATCAGGTCTCTGCAGATGTGGGCAAATCAGAGGATCACCGGTCTCTCGTGTGAGGGACATCGACGCCCAGCTCTATTGAGGCAGTGCTCCTTCCAGCTGTCGGGCCAGAAAGTACCTCACTAGACGCAGCAGCACTGTGATCCACACAGTCGGTACTGTTGCCTCCGAATCAAGAAGATATGGGTCGCCAAGGCGACATCTTGCTACCACTGTTGGTCTCACTGGGCTCTCACGTGCTCCTGATCGTGCTAACCAGTTTCATCGTTCCTCCCATTCCTGCCACATAAACATTACAAATAAGGGTGTGTGTGAAGCTGCAAACAATTGGACACCAATGCGGTCAAGTTGTCCCCCATAAATACGATTAAAAAAAATAAAAATTAAATTAACGCCGACAGTCAGACAATCCTGAAATGACTTATGTATTTCTTTAAAACTTTGATGTTTGATAATCAGAGACAATCTATGTATTATGTCTTAAGTGCGATTTTAATTATCATTTTATTTCACTTACACATTTTATCCATATTGTCATGTTTTGAATGCCTATGTTAGGTTAATACATAAAGTACTTCTGTGATCGTTCCATATTACATAAATATCGAGAGAACTTTTCAATTTTGCTTCTATGTGGATTTACACAATTGTGCACCAGCCAAGCACTGGACTTGGGCAGACATCGCTAGGACTGTATAATTAAGACATTTACTCCATAAACAAATAAATGTCCAGCAACAGTGACACATAGTGTGTTTACATTAATTGTAGACCCTTAATTATAAAAAGAACGACCATGACATACATGTCACTCTGATTTACATTTAGGTGATAAAATTTTTTATTTATTTCAAATTGTATAGGGATGGATGTTTGAGTTTTCAATGGACCTTCAGTCAAAATCATGGGTTTGCCATTCGGATGAAAAGCACAAGTGCCTACATATGTAAATTGATTTTGCGACGTGAGTCCTTGTACTTTACATTTCCTTTTTACTTTGGCCATGAATTGTCCATAATTGACAGAGAAATTACAGTCAACAATAAAAAATTAATGACCACATCATAAATGTAAATTCCATCAACGAAGGCATTATCCCAGGGATGAGTGAAAGAATGAACGAGAAAGGGCTGCTGCAGTTAATTGTCCGTGAATAACACTCTCGAAACGGTTATGAATCGTTAAAATGATCAAAATACTAATTTTGTAATACAGGATATGACACAAAATGAGTCATCACTTGTACTCCAAAATTGTCTTTCAAAAATTCTTACGTTGTCCCATCTTGGACAAGCAGGAGTCACAAAAATACTTGTATAGTGCAAACAGCATCCTTTCAAGCAGAGTAAGCAAAACACATTCACCAAAATTATTTGTCATTTCTGCTTCTCCACAACTGCAACATAGCTCATTAGATTCTTTACTAATTGTGTGTAGTGATTTCAGTGAACAATAAAAATGTTATCGTAACCATCGTTGACGATATTATCGCAGATCCTGGGAATATCAGATATAAGAAATTTGGATAGCTAAAATGTTTGCTCCTTACTTCTACTACCACGCCCACATCGGCAACCACGCCACCTCCTCGCGCCTGCTGCCACCCTGGGCCATGTCCTGGCAATAGACACTCACATCATTTATTGCTCCACCACCTGGTCACTTCGGCTACCCTTCCCAGTTCCTCACAATAGATGCTGACATTGCCCGCTGCTCCACCTGCTCATGATGGCTGGCAATAGATGCTCACATCGTTCACCGTGCCACCTCTCCACGCATGCTGCCAGTGGGGCCTAGGACCTGGCGATAGACACCTTACCACCTCCACACAACTGCTGCCACCCTGCCCAGGTCTTCGCAATAAATGCTCACATCGCCAACTGCTCCACCTGCTCGTGCCAACTGGCAATAGACACTCACATCTGCCACCGCTCCACCTCCGTGCAGCTTCTGCTACCCTGGCCCAGGTCCTGGCAATAGTCACTGACATTGGCCATGGCTCCACCTCCCCACACCTGCTGCCAACCGGCACAGGCCCTCATAGTTGATGCTCACATCTGCAACCACGTAACCTCCCCACACCTGCTTCCACCTAGGTTTAGGTAAAGGCAATAAACACTCACATCAGCCACCGCACAACCTCCTCTCAGCTGCTGCCACCCTCACCCAGGACCTGGTGATAGATGCTCTCATCATCCACCGTGCAACCTCCTCCCACCGGCTGCCACCCTAGAACAGGACCTGGCGATAGACTCAAACATCGGCACCCACGCAGCTTCCTTGCACCTGCTGCCACCCAGTACCAGGTCCCATCAATAGATGCTATTATCGGCATCCCCGCACCTGCTGCCACCATGGACCACACCCTGGCAGTTGATGCTCACATTTGCAATCACGCCACCTCCCCACACCTGCTTCACCCATTCCAGGGTCCTTGGCATAGACACTCACATCAACTACCACTCCACCTCCCAACACCTGCTACCAACCAGGCCCCAGTCCTGGCAATAGACACACACATCAGCCACTGCTCCACCTCTTTGCACCTTCCGCTACTCTAGCCCAGGTACTGGCAATATACACTGACAATGGCCACCCCGACACCTCCCTACACCTACTGCCATGTTGGCCACGGCCCTGGCAATTGACACTCCAATCGGCCACCATATTACCTCCACACACTTGCTTCCACCCAGGTCCAGTTCCTGGCAATAAACAGTCACATCGGCCAATGCTCGACCTCGTCGCCCCTGCTGCCATACTGGTCTAGGGCCTGGCAATATGACATCCGCCTCCACACTACCTCCTCGAGCATGCAGCCACCCTGGCACTGAACCTGGCAGTAGACATTCATCCTTAGTTCCTCCACCTCCTCGCGCCAACTGCTACCCTCGCCCAGGTCCTGGGAATAGACACTGACATTAGCCACAGCTCCACCTTCCCACACCTACTGCCACCCTGGCCCAGGCCCTGGCAAATGAGCTCACATCTGCCATCAAACCACCTCCCCACACCTGTTTCCACACAAGCCCAGGTCCTGGCAATAAATACCCGCAAAAACCGCCATGCCAATTCCTCCCACCTGCTGGCACCCTGTCCAGAGACACACATCGGGAACCACGCAACCTAATTGCGCATGTTGCCTCCCTTGCCCAGGCACTGGCAATAAACACTAATATCACTCTACGCTCCCCCTTGTCGCCACTGCTGCCACACTGGCCCAGGTCCTGGCAATAGACGCTATCATCGATCTCCAGTCTACCTCCTTGAACCTGCTGCCACCCTGGCCCAGATCCTTTCAGCAAACACTCATATCGGCCACTGCTCCACCTGCTCATGCATGCTGCCACCCTAACCCAGGTCCTGGCAATAGATACTCACATCGGCCACTGGGCCACCTCCTCCTCAGGCCTGCTGCCACACTGGTCCAGGACCTGCCAATAGATGCTCACATCGGCAACCACACACCTCCCCACACCTGTTTCCACACAAGCCCAGATCCTGGCAATAAATACCCGCAAAAACCGCCATGCCAACTCCTCACACCACCTGGCACACCTGCCATAAACACTCATATCAGCCACCGCTCAACCTCGTCGCCCCTACTGCCACACTAGCCCAGGTGGTGGCAATAGACGCAAACATTGGCTTCCACTGAACCCCCTCCAGCATGTTGTCACCGTGGCCCAGATTCTGGCCGTAGACACTCACATGAGCCATTACTCCTCCTCGTTGTGCCTGCTGCCACCCTAATTCAGGTCCTGGCTATAGATGCTCATATCGGCCACCGCGCCACCTCTTCGCACCTGCTGCCTCCCTGGCCAAGAACCTGGCGATAGATGCTCACATTAACAACCATGCAACTTCCTCACGCCTTCTGCCACCCTGGCCCAGGTCCTCACAAAAGACAATGGCATCAGCTTCCACTCTACCTCCTCCAGCCTGCTGCCACCCTGTCCTAGGTCCTGGCAATAGACACTGACATTATCTGCAACTCCACACCTTCTGCCACGTTGGCCACAGCCCTGGCAATTGACACTAAGATCGGCGACCATGCCACCTCCACACAACTGCTGCCACCCTGCACATGTCCTCGCAATAGACACACAAATTGCCCAATGCTCCACCTGCTCGTGCTGGCTACCAACGTAACCCAAGCCCTGGCAATTGACACTCACATCTGCCACCGCATTACCTGCCCACACCAGGTTCCACCCAGGGCCTGGACCTGGCAATAACCAGTCACATTGGCCAATGCTCCACCTCATCGCCCCTGCTCCCAAACTGGTCTAGGTCCGGTCAATAGACGCTGACATCCGCCTACACGCTACCTCCTCGAGCATGCTGCCAACCTGGCCCAGAACGTGGCAGTAGATACACATAATCCAATGCTCCACCTCCTCACGCCTTCTGCCCCCTGGCCGGGGTCCTCGGAATAGACATTGGCCACCGCTCCACCTCCGCATACCTTCTGCCAACCTGACCCAGGCCTCAGCAAATGAGCTCACAATTGCCAACAAACCACTTCCGCACACCTGCTTCCACCCAGGCCGAGATCCTGGCAATAAACATTCATATTGGCCACCTCCCCACCTCTTCACACATGCTTCCACCCTGGCCCAGGTCCTGGCAATAGACGCTCACATTGGCCACTGCTCCACCTCCCCATACCTGCTGCCAATCTGACCTGGGCTCTGGCAGTTGATGCTCACATCTGCAATTACGCCAACTCCCAACACCTGCTTCCAAACAGACACAGGTAGAGGCAAAAACATCCACATCAGGCACCGTGCAACCTCCACACAACTGCCGCCACCCTGCCCAGGTCCTCGAAATAGGCGCTCAATTTGCCCACTACACTTCCTGCTTGTGCTGGCTGTCAATAGATGCTCACATTGGTCTCCACGCAACCTCTTCACGCCAGCTGCCACTGTGGCACAGGATCTGGCAGTAGACGCTCAGATCACAACCACACAACCTCCGTGTTCCTGCTGCCACCCTGGAACAGGTCCTGGCAATAGACACACATCAGCCACTACTCCACCTCTTTGCGCCTTCTGCTACCCTGGTACAGGAACTGGCGATAGACGCTCACATCGGCAGCCAGCCAACTTCCTCACACCTGCTGCCACCCCGGCCTAGGTACTGACAATAAACTCTCATATTGGCCACCGCTCCTCCTCGTCGCCCCTGCTGCCACACTGGCCCAGGTACTGGAAATGGACACTGACATTGGCCACTGCTCCCCCTCCCCACACCTGCTGTCACCCTGACACAGGCCATGGCAATTGACTCTCACATCTGCCACCACATTACCTCCCCACACTTGCTTCCACCCAGGTCCAGGTCCTGGCAGTAAACAGTAACATCGGCCAATGCTCAACCTCGTCGCTCCTGCTGCTATACTGGTCTAGGGCCTGGCAATATTCACTCACATCCGCCTCCACACTACCTCCTCGAGCATGCAGCCACCCTGGCCCTGAACCTCGCAGTAGACACTCATATTGGCCACTGCTCCACCTCCTCGCGCCAACTGCTATCCTGGCCCAGGTCCTGGGAATAGACGCTGACATTGGCCACAGCTCCACCTCGCCACACCTATTGCCACCCTGGCCCAGCCTCTGGCAAATGAGCTCACATCTGCCACCAAACTACCTCCCCACACCCGCTTCCACCCAGGCCCAGGTCCTGGCAATGAACACCACTAACATCCACCATGCCAACTTCTCCCACCTGCTACCACCCTGTCCAAGCACCAGGCAATAGAGACACACATCGGCAACCACACAACCTAATCACGCATGTTGCCCAAGTGCTGGCAATAAACACTAATATCAGCCTACGCTCCACCTTGTCGCCATTGCTGCCACACTGGCCCAAGTCCTGGCAATAGACGCTATCATCGATCTCCACTCTACCTCCTCGAACCTGCTGCCACCCTGGCCCAGGCCCTCGCTATTTCCATTCTATATTTCAACAATGCTTACAATGATCCCGACTTGGACAAGTATTCATCACAGAAAACTTTGTCTAGTGCACACAGCATCCTTTTAAGCAGAGCATGCAAAACACTTTCACCACAATTATTTGTCTTTTCTGCTTCTCAACAGCTGCAACATAGCTTGTTAGGTTCTTTACTAATTGTGGGTAGTGATTACAGTGAACAGTAAACATGTTACTGTAACCATTGTTGTCGACATTATCGCAGATACTGGGATCATCAGACACGAGAAATTCGGATAGCTATAGAGTTACTTCTGAATTTCTTTTTCATCTTTTCTCAGTATTCAGCGAAGGTACAACGCTCACATCGACAAACACGCAACCGACTCACGCCTGCTGCCACCCTGGCCCAGATGCTGGCATTAGTAAATCACATCGGCCTCCACTCTACCTCCTCGAGCCTGCTGCCACCCTGTCCCATGTCCTGGCAATAGACGCTGACATTGGCCACTACTCCACCTCCCCACAACTCCTACCACCCTGGTCCAGGCCCTGGTAGTTGATTCTCACATCTGCAACCACGTCACCTCCCTAAACATGCTTCCACACAGGCATAGGTAAAGGCAATAAACACTCACATCGGCGACCGTGCAACCTCCACACAACTGCCGCCACCTTGCCCAGGACCTCGCATTAGACTCTCGCATTGCCCACAGCACACCTTCTCATGCCAGCTGGCAATAGACATACACATCAGGCACCGCGCCGCATTTTCATGACTGCTGGCACTGTGTCCCAGGACCTGGAGATAGATGGTCACATCAGCAACCACGCAAACTCCTCGCGCCTGCCGCCTCCCTGGCCCAGGTCCTGGCAGTAGACACTGACATTGGCCACCACTCAACCACCCCACACCTGCTGCAACTTTGGCATAGTCACTGGCAACTGATGCTCACGTCTACCACCACATTACCTCAACACAGCGGCTTCCACCCCGGCCCAAGTCCTGTAAGTAAACACTAACGTCGGCCACCAAGCCACGTCCACCTGCCTGCGACCACCCTGGCCCAGGTCTTGGCTATAGGCACTCACATTGAACTCTACTTCACCTCCCCACACCTGCTGTAACCCTGGCCCAGGCTCTGGCAATAGTTGCTCACATCTGCCATCATACAACCTCCACACACCTGCTGCCACCATGACCCAGGTCATAGCAATAAACATTCACATCAGCAACCGATCCACCACATTGCCCCTTTTGCTCACTGGCCCAGGCCTTGGAACAGACGCTCACATTGGCCACCATGCCACCTTGTCACCCCTGCTACCACACTGGCCCAGGGTTTGGCAATAGACGCACACATCGGTCTCCACTCTACCGCCTCTCTCCTTCTGCCTCCCTGGCCAATTCTGGCAGTAGACGCTCACATCACCCAACGCTCAACTTCATTGTGCTTGCTGCCATCCTGGCCCCGAGTCCTGGCAATAGTGGCTCACATCGTCCGCCGTGCCACCTCCTTTAGCCTTCTGCTACCCTAGCCCAGGTCCTGGCAATAGACACTGACATTGGCCACTGCTCCATCTCCCCACACCTGCTGCCACCGTGGCCCATGCCCTTTCAATTTACACTCACATCGACCACCTTGCCACCTCCACATAACAGCCGCCACCCTGGCCCAGGTCCTGGCAATAAACACTTACATTGGCCACCCACTCACCACTGCTGCCACCCTGCCCATGTCCTAGCAACAGACGCTCACATTAGCCACCACACCAAATCGAGCTTGCTATCGCCCTGGCCCAGGTCCTGGCAATAGATGCTCACATCAGCCACCACTCCACCTAATCATGACTGCTGCCAACCTGGCCCAGGTAATGGCAAGAGATGGCCACATCAGACACAGTACCACCTTCTCACCCATGCTGTCGCCCTAGCCCAGGTCTTGGCAATAGACACATACATCAGCCACTGTTCCACCTCCTCTCACCAGCTGCCGCCCTGCCCCATATCCTGGCAATAGACACTCAAATTGGTCTCCACTCCGACTCCTCTTGCCTGCTTCCACCATTGCCCAGCTCCTGACAATAGATGCTCACATCAGCCACCTCCCCACCTCTTCGAGCCTGTTGCCAGCCTGTCCCAGATTCTGGCAATACACGATCAAATCAACCACTGTGCCACCTCCTCGCAAATGCTGCCACACTAGCCCAGACCCTGGCAATTGACTCTCACATGCGTCACCACACGACCTCCCCGCACCTGTTTCCACACTGACTGAGGTCCTGGCAGTAAACACTCACATCAACCACCGCGTGACCTCCTCCCGCCTTGTGCCACCATGGCCAAGGAACTGCCGATAGACACACACATCGGCAACCATGCGAACTCCTCGCACCTGCTGCCACCATGTTCCACATTCTGGCAGTAGGTGCTCACATCAGCCACCACTCCATCTCACTGTGCCTCCTGCCATCCTGGCCCTGAGTCCTGGCAAATAGACACTCACATCAGCCACTGTGCCACCTCCACACAACTGCTGCTACCTGCCCAGCTCCTCACACCGGACGCTTACATCAGCGACCGCGACACCTCTTTGTGCTTGCTTTCTCCCTGACCCATGTACTGGCAATAGACACTTGCATCAACTATCGCTCCAGCACCTCGTGCCTGTTGCTACCCATGACCGGGAGCTGGCAATAGACGCTCACTTTGGTCAGTGTTCCACCTCCTAGCGTCTAATGCCATCCTGGCCAGCTCCTGGCAATAGACATGCAGACCAGAGACGACTCCACCTCGTCGTGCCTGCTGCCAACCAGGCTCCCAGTCCTGGAAATAGATGCTCACATCAGCCACTGTCCCATCTCCATACAACTGCTGACATTCCGCACAGGTCCTCACAATACATGCTCACATTGGCCACTGCTACTCCTCATCACGCCTGCTCCTACCAAGGCCCCGAGTCCTGGCATTATACGCTCACATAGGGCGCTGCTCCACCTGCTTGTGCCGGTTGCCACCCTAACCCAGGTGCTCACATCGGCCACCGCGCCACCTCCTCACGTCCTCTGTCACCGTGGCCCAGGACGTGGCGATATACGCTCACATCGGCAACCACGTAACCTCCTCGCACCTGCTGCTACCCTGGCACCGAGTACTGGCAGTAGACACTGACATTGGCCACCGCTCCACCTCCCCACACCTGCTTCCACCCAGACCCAGGTCCTGGCAATAAACACTAACATCAGGCACGATGCCACCTCCACCCAGACACACACATCGGTAACCACACAACCTCTTCGCTGATGCTGCCAACCTGGCCCAGGTCCTGGCAATAGACACTCACTTCAGCAGCCACTACACCTCCTCTCGCCTACTGCTACCATGGCCCAGGTCCTGGCAATAGACGCTCACATTGGCCACCACTCCACCTCCCCACACCTGCTGCGACTCTGGACCAGGCCCTGGCAATTGTTGCTCACATCTGCCATCACGCCAGCTCCCCACAGCTGAGCAAAACTGAATGTACTCAGTCATTACTCTCTTTACTTTTTCTGATCTACACTAAACTGACACACAATATTTTTAGCGCAACGCAATCTGACTTTCAAAAATCCCTACAAAAGAATGACCCTGACTGATCTTTCATGAATCACTTAGCTCCCAAAAATCTTCGCCACTACTGCCAGCTAAATAAAAGATTCTAGCTACTGAAGGCACTAACTACCGATAGGCATAGTCAGCAAATGGAAGTTTTTGATAGAGAACAATCAATGTATTTACCTTAATAATCTTCTAAAGTCATAATATATATACCACTTCATGATATCCAGTATTACAAATTTACTCTTTCTGGCGGACACGTCCAGATCGTCCGCTCTTAAAATTCTGCCATCTCTCTCCCCACATCCACCACTGCTGGTGGCTCACCTCCAACTGTTCACATTGCGCTGCCCAACACTAAAATAGCAAATATTCCAACAAAGCCAACCAGCCACAGGCTGCACACAGCACAGTCAGCGATTTTCATACAGAGCGCTACGTGGCGTAACCAACATAAAAACCTATACAGCCTACATACATAGCCCCCATGCTCCACACCAAAAATTTTACAAATTGTTTTAAGGAGTGGTCAATAACGATTTGATAACATTTTTCATAATTACAATTAAAAGGATATCAAATGCACACACTTATTGATGCAATGTTGATGCAATTGCGGACAATATAGCAAGCCCATAAAGCACTACTTACACACTCACAAAGTTTTTCGAATTGTCCCGCAGTGGATCGGTGACCAAGGTGAGTGTTTATTGCCAGGATCTGCGCCACAGTGGTAGCAGGTGTGGAGAGGTTGCGTGCTGGCAGATGTGAGCGACCATTGCTGGGGCCTGGGTCAGAGTGGCAGCAGGTGTTGGGAGGTGGAGCAATGGCCTGGGTCAGGGTAGCATCAGGCGTGAGGAGGTGCAGCGGTGGCTGATGTGAGTGTCTAGAGACAGGACATAGGCCAGGGTGGAATCAGGCGTAAGGAGGTTGCGTGGTTTCCGATGTGTGTGTGTACGTATCGCCAGGTCCTTGGCCAGGGTGGCAGCACGTTCGACGAGGTGGACCATTGGCCGGTAAGGGAGTTTATTGCCAGTACGTGGGCCAGTGTGGCAGCAGGCGCGAGGAGGTTGCATGGTTGCGGATGTGTTCGAAATGCTTTGCTGAATACTGAGAAAAGAATAGAAAGAATATCAGAAATAAGGAGCGAACACATTAGTTATCCGAATTTCTCGTATCTAATGTTCTCAGTATCTCCGATAGTATTGACAACAGTGGTTACGATAGCATTTTTACTGTTGACTGAAATCACTACCCACAATTAGTAAAGAACCTAATGAGCTATGTTGCAGCTGTGGAGAAGCATAGGAAGACAAGTGATTGTGGTGAATGTGTATTGCATGCTCTGCTCTGGTTGCACTAGATAACGTTGTCTGTGGCGCTTGCTCTTCCAAGACATGACCATTGTAAGAATTGTTGAAATATAAAATGAAAATGATTTCATAAATGATTACATATTCCATCAGTATTGCGTCAATTGCCAGAGCCAGGATCAGGGTGCCAGCAGGTGCGGGGCTGTGGTGCAGAGGACAATGTCAGTGTCTAGGTAGCAGAAGGCGCAAGGAGCTCCAGCGGTGGCTGACGTGAGTGTCTATTGCCAGGGCCTGGACCAGGGTGTCAGCAGGCGCAAGGAGGTTGCATGGTTGCTGATGTGAGCACGGTAACTTTGCTGAATAGTGAGAAAAGATTAGAAAGAAAATAGGAAGTTAGGAGCGAACTATTTAGTTACCTGAAATTCTCGTATCTGATGTTCCCAGTATCTGCAATAATATCGACACCGATGCAATGTTGGTCAAAAGCAAAAATTGTTCTCATAAAGACAGTGCAGATAATTCATCACAATAGTAATTACAGTTTTCTTTTTTTTCTAAAAGTCTGACCAGTAAAAGAAAATTAACACGGATCTAATCAATTTCCATGCAGTCTTGAAGAAGTACTGCTGTTCTTCCAACGGAAAGACAATGCTGACTCTTGACATGCAGACAGGTATTGGGCCACAACAGAGCAAACCCACAACAGATTCATTCGAAATTTTGAAGAATATTGGTAGGTAGGTCATCACAGGGCAGACCCACTGTAGTCCTGGTAGAGAGTATGGTAATGGTGGGCCATCAAAGGTGCAGACCCACTGCAGTCCTTATAGAGACGGCCAGCAGCCATCTGTTGCGGCTGTGCAGGTGCACAATCACCATCGAAGAGTCTTGCGGACAATATAGCAAATCCATAAAGCACTACTTACACACTCACAAAGTTTTTCGAATTGTCCTAAGAACCAGCAATGCTGTTACCAGTCCCTTGCTGAATTATTAACACATGTGCATACACTAGCAGTCCCAACTTCTCATATATTGTGCATATACTATGACCAACAGAAATGTGTGCACTGAAATGAATGCTTAAACGTTACTTAATTTGATGAACTGGTGTCAATTGCAAATTTTATAACATGAGAATACAACTACAAAGGTACAGAAAACATCATTAAAATGAAATAATACAGATAATATTTGTAGTAATATAGGCTTTACAATAGAATAGAAATAAACATACACATCAGTGTTACACGAATTATGACATAAGTAAATACATAAAAGATCTGAATAGCCGTCAATAACAATGTCTAACCATCTTTACAAAGTAAATAACATATTATTAATGCAAATTATATTTTAGGATAACAGTATTCCTCATCGTTGTGTATATAGCATAGTATTAGAAAAATTCTACAACGTAAATCTTGTTAGTAAAACACATAAAGACAGGGAAAACACAAATACACAAGGGTACACAAACACATAGCGAAATAACACAAAAGGAAACAAGAGCGTTTGTTTTCAGTGTAACATTTGGTACTGCAGGGTGGCTGCAGGGGTGAGGAGCTGGCGCAGTGGCTGCTGCTATCATCTATTACCAGGAACTGGGTTAGGGTGGCAGCCTGCACGAGCAGGTGGAGCAGGGGCCGATGTGAGCGTGTATTGCCAAGACTGGGGGCCAGATATGCATCAGGCACGACGAGGTGCAGCGGTGGCCGATTTGAGCGTCTACTGCCAGGTTATGGGCCTGGGTCTCAGCAGGCTCGAGAGGGTAAAGTGGAGGCTGATGTGAGCGTCTAATGCCAGGGCCTTGGCCAGGGTGGTAGCAGGTGTGGGGTGGTGGAGCATTGGCCAATGTCAGCATTTATTGCCACAACCTGGGTCAGGATGGCAGCAGGGGCGACAAGGTGGCCGATATGAGAGGTTATTGCCAGTACCTGGGCCAGTTGGCAGCATGCGCGAGGAGGTGGCGTGGTTTCCGATGTGAGCATGGTAGCCTTGCTGAATAGTGAGAAAAGATTAGACAGGAAATCAGAAGTTAGGAGCGAACTCTTTAGTTACCCAAAATATTCGTATCTGATGTTCCCAGTATCTGCGATAATATCAACACCGATGGTTACGATAACATGTTTACTGTTCACGCAAATCACTACCCACAATTAGTAAAGAACCTAATGAGCTATGTTGCAACTGTGGAGAAGCATAGGAAGACAAATAATTTTGGTGAATGTGTTTTGAATGCTTTGTTTAAAAGGAACTTGTGTGCACTAGACAACGTTTTCAGTGATGCCTGTTGTCCAAGACAAGACCAATGTGGTAATCGCTAAAATATAAAATAAAAATAATTTCATAAATGATTACATACTTCATCAGTATTGCATCACCTGCCAGGGCCTGGGGCAGGGTGGCAGCAGGTGTGTGGAGGTTGAGTGGACGCCAAAGTCAGTGAAGCGGTAAGAAATGTGTCTATCGCCAGGTCCTGGGCCTGGGTGGCAGCAGGCGTGAGGAGGTCGCACGGGGGCCGATGTGAGCATTTATTTCCAGGATCTTGACCAAGGTGGCAGCAGGCACGAGGGCATAGCGTGGTTGCCGATGTGTGTGTTTATCGCCAGGTCCAGGGTGTGTGTTTATCGCTAGGTCCAGGGCGATGGTGGTAGCAGGCAGGAGAAAGTTGTGCTGTGGCTTATGTGCGTGTTTATTGCCTTTACCTGGGCCTGGGTGGAACGACGTGTCGGGAGGTGGTATGGTTGTGGATGTGAGCATGAACAATCAGGCCCTGAGCAGGGATGGCAGAAGGTGCAAGAAGGTGGTGAAGTGGCTGATGTGAGTGTCTATTGCCAGGACCTGGGCCAGGGTGGCAGCAGGCAGGAAGTTGGTTCGTGCTTGCCGATGTCAGAGTCTATCGCCAGACCCTGGGCCAGGGTGGGAGCAGCCGTGATGGGGTTGTGCGGTGGCCGATGCAAGCGTCTATTGCCAGGGCCTGGACCAGTGTGGCAGCAAGTGTGAGGAGCTGTAGCGGTGGCTTATGTGAGTGTTTATAACTATGACGTTGGCCAGGTGCGAGGAGGTTGTGTGGTTGCCAATGTGGGTGTGTATCGCCAGGTCCTAGTCCAGGGTGGCTGCAGGCAAGAGGTAGTGACACATTGGCCGATGTCAGTATTTATTGCCAGGACCTGGGCCTGGGTGGAAGCAGGTGTGGGGATGTAGAGCGGTTTCCAACCTCAGAGTCTATTACCATGACATTAGCTAGGGTGACAGCAGTCTCGAGGAGCCAGAGTGCAGCCTGACGTGAGCGTCTACTGCCAGGCAATTGGCTAGTGTAGCAGCAGGGCAGATGCTGTGGCTCAGTGGCCATTGTGAGAGTTTATTGCTGGGACCCAGACCAGGGTAGCAGCAGGTATGGGGAGGTTGCGTGGTGGCAGATGTGAGCGACCATTGCCAGAGTCTGGGCAAGGGTGGCAGCGAGTTTGGGGAAGTGGAGTGGTGGCCAATGAGAGCGTCTGCTACCAGGACCTTGGCCAGAGTAGCAGCAGACGTGAGGAAGTGTAGTGGGGGCTGATGTGAGTGTCTATAGCCAGGATCTGGTACAGGAAGGCAGCAGGCGCGAGGAGGTTGCGTGCTTGCCGACGTGTGTGTTTGTGTATCGCCAGGTCCTTGGCCAGGGTGGCAGCAGGCAGCATTAAGCAGACAGCAGGAGGTGATGCGGTGGCCGACGTTAGTGTTTATTGCCAGGACCTATGCCTGGGTGGAAGCATGTGTGGGGACGAAATGTGGTGGCAGATGTTAGCGTCAACTGAAACTTGAAACTTGCTGGCAGATTAAAACTGTGTGCCGGACCGAGACTCGAACTCGAGACCTTTCTTTCAGCGTCAATTGCCAATGCCTAGGCCAGTGTGGAAGCAGGTGTGGGGAGGTGGAGTGGTGGCCAATGTCAGCTTCTATTGCCAGGACCTGGGGCAGGATGGCAGCATGGGCGACGAAATGGAGCGGTGCCCGATATGAGGGTTTGGTGCCAGTACCTGGGCCAGAGTGGCAGCAGGCGTGAGGAGGTTGCGTGGTTGCCGAAGTGAGCGTGTTAGCTTTGCTGAATACTGAGAAACAAATTGAAAGAAGGTCAGAAGTAAGGAGCGAACACTTAAGTTATCCGAATTTCTCCTATCTGAAGGTTCCAGTATCTGTGATAATATCGACAATGATGGTTACGATAACATGTTTACTGTTCACGGAAATCGCTACCCACAATTAGTAAAGAACCTAATGAGCTATGTTGCAGCTGAGGTGAAGCATAGAAATACACTCCTGGAAATGGAAAAAAGAACACATTGACACCGGTGTGTCAGACCCACCATACTTGCTCCGGACACTGCGAGAGGGCTGTACAAGCAATGATCACACGCACGGCACAGCGGACACACCAGGAACCGCGGTGTTGGCCGTCGAATGGCGCTAGCTGCGCAGCATTTGTGCACCGCAGCCGTCAGTGTCAGCCAGTTTGCCGTGGCATACGGAGCTCCATCGCAGTCTTTAACACTGGTAGCATGCCGCGACAGCGTGGACGTGAACCGTATGTGCAGTTGACGGACTTTGAGCGAGGGCATATAGTGGGCATGCGGGAGGCCGGGTGGACGTACCGCCGAATTGCTCAACACGTGGGGCGTGAGGTTCCACAGTACATCGATGTTGTCGCCAGTGGTCGGCGGAAGGTGCACGTGCCCGTCGACCTGGGACCGGACCGCAGCGACGCACGGATGCACGCCAAGACCGTAGGATCCTACGCAGTGCCGTAGGGGACCGCACCACCACTTCCCAGCAAATTAGAGACACTGTTGCTCCTGGGGTATCGGCGAGGACCATTCGCAACCGTCTCCATGAAGCTGGGCTATGGTCCCGCACACCGTTATGCCGTCTTCCGCTCACGCCCCAACATCGTGCAGCCCGCCTCCAGTGGTGTCGCGACAGGCGTGAATGGAGGGACGAATGGAGACGTGTCGTCTTCAGCGATGAGAGTCGCTTCTGCCTTGGTGCCAATGATGGTCGTATGCATGTTTGGCGCCGTGCAGGTGAGCGCCACAATCAGGACTCCATATGACCGAGGCACACAGGGCCAACACCCGGCATCATGGTGTGGGGAGCGATCTCCTACACTGGCCGTACACCACTGGTGATCGTCGAGGGGACACTGAATAGTGCACGGTACATCCAAACCGTCATCGAACCCATCGTTCTACCATTCCTAGACCGGCAAGGGAACTTGCTGTTCCAACAGGACAATGCACGACCGCATGTATCCCGTGCCACCCAACGTGCTCTAGAAGGTGTAAGTCAACTACCCTGGCCAGCAAGATCTCCGGATCTGTCCCCCATTGAGCATGTTTGGGACTGGATGAAGCGTCGTCTCACGCGGTCTGCACGTCCAGCACGAACGCTGGTCCAACTGAGGCGCCAGGTGGAAATGGCATGGCAAGCCGTTCCACAGGACTACATCCAGCATCTCTACGATCGTCTCCATGGGAGAATAGCAGCCTGCATTGCTGCGAAAGGTGGATATACACTGTACTAGTGCCGACATTGTGCATGCTCTGTTGCCTGTGTCTATGTGCCTGTGGTTCTGTTAGTGTGATCATGTGATGTATCTGACCCCAGGAATGTGTCAATAACGTTTGCCCTTCCTGGGGCAATGAATTCACGGTGTTCTTATTTCAATTTCCAGGAGTGTACAAATAATTGTGGTGAATGTGTTTTGCATGCTCTGCTTAAAATGATGCTGTGTTCAGTAGACAACGTTGTCTGTGATGCTTGCTTGTCCAAGATGGGACCATTGTAAGAATTGTTAAAATATTAAATGAAAATGATTCCATCAGTATTGGGTCAATTCCCAGGGTCTGGGTCAGGGTGGCCGCAGTTGTGGGGAGGTGTAGCTATTTCAAATGTTAGCGTCTATTGCCATGACATTAGCTAGGGCGGCAGCAGGCTCGAGGAGTGGAGGCCGACGTGAGCGTCTATTGCCAGGCAATGTGCCAGTGTGGCAGCAGGGCAGATGCGGTGGATCGGTGGCCGATTTGAGAGTTTATTGCTGGCACCCGGACCAGGGTGACAGCAGGTGTGGGGAGATTGCGTGGTGGCAGATGTGAGCGACCATTGCCAGAGCCTGGGCAAGGGTGGCAGCGAGTTTGGGGAGGTGGAGTGGTAGCCAATGAGAGCATCTGCTGCCAGGACCTTGGCCAGAGTAGCAGCAGACGTGAGGAAGTGTAGTGGGGTCTGATGTGAGTGTCTATAGGCAGGATCTGCTCCAGGATGGCAGCAGGCGCTAGGATGTTGCGTGCTTGCCGATATGTGTGTGTATCGCCAGATCCTCAGCTAGGGTGGCAGCAGACAGCATTAAGCATGCAGCAGGAGGTGGCGTGGTGGTCAACATTAGTGTTTATTGCCAGGATGTATGCCTGGGTGGAAGCATGTGTGGGGACGAAATGTGGTGGCAGATGTTAGCATCAATTGCCAGGGCCTAGGCCAGGGTGGAAGCAGTTGTGGGATGTGGGGGAGGTGGGGATGGGGGTGCGGTGACCAATGAGAGTGTCTATTGCCAGGAACTGGGCCAGGGTTAGCAGGATGTGTGTGGAGGTGTAGCTGTGTCTTATTTGAGTGTCTAGCCAGGACCTGGGCCACGTGCGAGGAGGTTGCGTGGCTGCCGATGTGTGTATCGCCAGCTCCTTGTCCAGGGTGGCAGGGTAGGAGGAGGTGGCGCAGTGGCCGATGTTAGTGTTTATTGCCAGGACCTGGGCCTAGGTGGAAGCAGGTGTAGTGATGAGGAACGGTTTCCAATGCCAGCGTCTATTACCATGATCTTGGCCAGGGTGGCAGCAGGCTCAAGGAGATAGAGTGGAGTCTGAAGTGAGCCTGTATTGCCAGTACCTGGGGCAGGATGGCAGCATGTGGAGGAGGTTGCGTGCTTGCCGATGTGAGCGTGGTAGCTTTGCTGAATACTGAGAAAAGAATAGAAAGAAAATCAGAACTAAGAAGCGGACGTTTTAGGTATCGGAATTACTCGTATCTGATGTTCCCAGTATTTGCGATAATATCGACGATGATGGTTATGACAACATGTTAACTGTTCACTGGAATTAGTATTCACGATTAGTAAGGAAACTAATGAGCTATGCTGCAGCTGTGGAGAAGCGTAGAAAGGCAAATAATTGTGGTGAATGTGTTTTGCATGCTCTGCTTAAAAAAATGATGTGTGCACTAGACAATAGTGATGGGCTAAACTGCGATTTTCCGATATCAGTGATTTCTGTGAATGCTACTTTTCAGTATCTGTTATTCTTAACTGTGATTTGTCGCAGTTAAGAGTCGCAGTTAAGGAACCTAAGTCGCGTATCCCTCCGCCACTGCTATTTCTGCTACTTCCGCGATTTCTGCGACTTCTGCTACTTCTGCGATTTCTGCTACTTCTGCGATTTCTGTGACTTCTGCTACTTCTGCGATTTCTGTGACTCCTGCGATTTATGCGACGTAACACCGTATGAAAAAGTTACATCTGTCCACACAGAAAATTGCATCTCAACAAACCTGTCATTGGTAAGTATGTTTTACGTTTATTCTTCCGTTGGCTTTAATTTCGTATTAAAGAAACAACTGTGAAAATATTAATAGTGTAATTAATATGTAAGTAGCCGCACAGTACCGTAATAGTTCGTGTTTATAAAATGAATTCTAACATATTGTTATGTTCATAGGTACCTGAACTACATTTCAGTCACTCAGTAAAGAGATAATTCAAAATATCAGTGTCAACAGATCTGAAGAAATTGCCAGTCTTTAGACCGTTTTCGTCAGACGAGAGGTTAGTTTCTAAGCGTTTTGATGGACTTAATTGCTTCAGTGAGATCGTTCTTGCGAATGTGATATAGCAAATATTAGCAAATGTGATATAGCAAATATTAGCAATCTACTGTGTCAATTATATTGCTAGTAATTAGTGACAGCAAAAATTGTTTAATAGTCCTTTTTTTTGCAGACGCAGTTCTGACTGATTACTGGTTGCTGTACATATCTATCCACATCAAGGCTGTTGAGAGAGACTCGTGAAGATTCAAGACAGCTCTTAGAGGATTTGCAGTTTAAAAGTGAAATAATTATGAAATAAGTGTGCGACTGATTAAAGTGTTTTATTGAAGTTGTTGTGCGATTTTAAAGGAATAATAAATGTTAAATACATTGAGTGAATAATAAAAATCTCATTTACCACATGTTAAGCCGTCCTATACCCGTAATTTTCCGCCACTTATTTATTGGTAAACGCTTGTTGGATACAGACGTGCCGCCCCCCCCCCCTTTCTCCACAATCTTGGTGTGACACTGACCTGTAACATATCCTGAAGTCTACAATATGCATTTTGAGGCTGTTGTTATGAAAGTGGGGAAGTACAGATCTTCCAGTTAAATCAGGAATAGCTTAAGTGCATTACTTGAAAGTGACACAGGAAAAGCTTACTTATGAAGGTGGTAGTAGTGTCGGCAAAAAGTTCTTGTGTGTGAAGTTGCCATGTAGAACACCAGGTGTAAAACTTTTCTCCCGCGTCTTGAACTGTGTCGGAACAAAAGTGAGGCATTCATATGACTGTTTTCATTTCTCTACACTTATACAGATGTCTGAGTTCTGTTGTGTTAACATTGCAAAGTCCTGTAGGCATGTGGAGTATTAACCAAAACTGTCATATTGGAAGCAGAATCAAACACATTTGTTACGTTACTTGATATTTTCAGGAGAAAAAGGCAATGTTGCTTCTTATTAATATAATACATTCAGAGTCACAGCAGTATTTGACCAATCATAACTGATGCTGAATGTGCATGTCGTCATATAATATGAAGGGCTTATTTCAATAGTGGTACAAGTCCATTACCTACACTTTTCTGTCTATAATACTTCTGAAATTAGTGATCCAAACAAACATAAATAAAGGTTCATCTCTAGCAAGAAGCCATATGCTTGAATATTTCTGGTATCTCAACTGCAGATTTTTCAGCGCTCATTTAACTTTACGACTCTATATCTCAAAATTAACAAAAATGGACTTGTACCACTACTGAAATAAGCCCTTCATATGCACACACAGCACATCGATCTCGTGAGGCACAACGTTCTCATAACGAAGTACGTACGTCGGTCAACAGATGACACTAGGAAAAGTATGTTAACTGCGCTTTTTAGTTGCTACTTGCGACTCTTAGTTGCGATTTGTCACAGAAATCGCAGTTTGACTCGGTAACGAATAGCGTAGTATGAACTTTGCTCAACAGATGGCAGTGCTAACTGCGCTTTTTAGTTGCTACTTGCGACTCTTAGTTGCGACTTGTCACGGAAATCGCAGGTAGACTCCATAGCGTACCGCAGAGATAGACGTAGTACGAACTTTGGCCAACAGATGCCACTGTTAACCGCGCTTTTTAGCTGCTACTTGCGACTCTTAGTTGCGACTTGTCACGGAAATCGCAGTTAGACTCCATAGCGTACCGCAGAGATGGACGTAGTACGAACTTCGGCCAACAGATGCCACTGTTAACCGCGCTTTTTAGTTGCTACTTGCGACTCTTAGTTGCGACTTGTCACTGAAATCGCAGAAAGCAGTGCTAAATTCGACCCATAGATGGCTCACGTCTTTGAACGTGAAATACTATTTGCGACTGCTAACTGTGACTGAAATCGCAGTTAGATTCTGTAAAGTTGCTACTGTGATATCTGTGACTTCTCAGTCACTGTGATTTCTAACAGATACGCGATTTCCTGCCCACCACTACTAGACAACGTTGTCTGTGATGCCTGCTTGCCCAAGACGGGACTATTGTAAGAATTGTTGAAATATAAAATGGCAATGATTTCATAAATGATTACATATTGCATCAGTATTGCGTCAATTGCCAGCAGGAAGGTTGGGGAGTTGGAGCGGTGGACAATATCAGCGTCAATATACAGGACCTGTGCCGGGGCAGCTGAAGGCGCAAGGAGGCGGAGCAGTGGCTGATGTGAGATTCTGTTGCCAGATCCTGGTCGAGGGTGGTAGCAGCCGTGACGAGGTTCTGCAATGTCCGACGTCAGCATCTAATGCCGGGCCTGGGACAGTGTGGGAGCAGGGTTGATGCGGTGGATCGGGTGCCGATGTGAGTGTTTATTGGCAGGACCTGGGCGAGTTTGGCAGCAATCGCGAGGTGATTGTGTGGTTTCCGATGTGAATGTCTATCACCAGGTTCTGGGCAGGGTGGCAACAGGTGTGAGAAGGTGGCACAGTGACTGATGTGAGCATTTAATAGCAGGTCCTACGCCAGGGTAGCAGCATGCGTGAGGAGGTGTAGCGGTGGCTGAAGTGAGTGTCTATAGCCAGGACCTGGGCCAGGATGGCAGCAGGCACAAGGATGTTGCGTGTTTGCTGATGTGTGTGTGTGTCACCAGGTCCTTGGCAAGTGTGGCAGCAGGCAGCAGGAGGTGGTGTGGTGGAGGATGTTAGTGTTTTTTGAAAGGACCTATGTCTGGGTGGAAGCAGGTGTGGGCACCTAATGTGGTGGAAAATGTTAGTGTCAATTGACAAGGACTAGGCCAGGGTGGAAGCAGGTGTGGGGAGGTGGAGCGGTAGCCAATGTCAGCATCTATTGCCAGGACCTGGGCCATGATGGCAGCAGAGGCGACGAGGTGGAGCAGTGCCTGATGTGAGCATCTATTGCCAGCTGGGATGAGCAGATGGGGCAGTGGCCATTGTGAGCGTCTAATTGCAAAGACTAGGAACCAGGTTGGCAGCAGACACGTCGAGGTATAGCGGTGACTGATGTGTGTTTATTGCCATTACCTGGGCCTGGGTGGAAGTAGGTGTGGAGAGGTAATGTGGGGGCAGGTGTGAGCGTCAATTGCCAGGGTCTGGTCCAGGGTGGCAGCGGGTGTGGGGAGGTGGAATGGTTTCCAATGGCAGCGTCTATGCCAGGATCTTCACCAGGGTGGCAGCAGGCTTGAGGAGGTAGAGTGGAGGCAGATGTGAGCGTCTATTATCTGGATCTGGGCCAGTGTGGCTGCAGTGGCGACGTGGTGGAGTGGTGGACAATATGAGAGTTTATTGCCAATACCTGGGCCAGGATGGCAGCAGGCGCGAGGAGGTTGCATGGTTGCTGATGTGAGCGTGGTAGCTTTGCTGAATACTGAGAAAATAATTGAAAGAAAATATGAAGTAAGAGGTGTACACTTAAGTTATTCGAATTACTCATATCTTATGTTCCCAGTATCTGCGATAATATCGACAACGATGGTTACAACAACATGTTTACTTTTCACTGTAATCACTTCCCACAATTAGTAAAGAACCTAGTGAGCTATGTTGCAGATGTCGAGAAGCAAAAATGACAAATAATTGTAATGAATGTGTTTTGCATGCTCTGCTTAAAAGGATGCTGTATGCACTTGACAACATTGTCTGTGATGCCTGCTTGTCCAAGACGGGACCATTGTAAGATTTGTTGAAGTATAAAATGAGAATAATTTCATAAATGATTACATATTCCAACAGTATTGCGTCAACTGCCAGAGCCTGGCCAGGGTTGCAACATTTGTGAGGATGTGCAGCTTAGCAGAAGGTGCAAGGAGGTGAGCGGTAGCTGATGTGTCTATTGCCAGGACCTGGGACAAGGTAGCAGCAGGGTGAGAATGTAGCGTGTTTGTGATGTAAGCATCTATCGCCAGTTACTGGGACTGGGTGGCAGCAGCCGTGAAGAGGTGACGCGGTGCCCGAGTGAGCATCTATTGCCAAGACTCGGTGGGAGTTTTGCAGCAGGCATGAGGATATGGAGCAGTGGCTGTTGTGAGTGTCTACAGCCAGGATCTGGGCAGGGTTGGTAGCAGGCTTGAGGAGGTTGTGTGGAGGCCAATGTGAGCATCTATCTCTAGGACTCAGGGCCGGTGTAGCAGCAGGTCCGAGCAGGTATAGCCGTGTCTGATGTGAGTGTCTATTCCCTGGACCGGTGTCTGTGTGGAAGCAGGTGTGGGCAGGTGGCTTGGTGGCAGATGCGAGCGTCTATTGCCAGGATCTGGGGCAAGGTGTCTGAGGGAGCAAGATGATGGCACAATGGCCGATGTGAGATTCTACAGCAATGACCTGAGCAATGGAGCCAGCCGGTGAGGGAAGGTGGCACGGTAGCTGATGTCAGCGCCAATTCTGAGAACCTGGATCAAAGTGGCTGCAGGGACGATGACTTTGCGTGGTTGCCGATGTGAGCGTCTATCGCCAGATCCTGGGCCATGATAGCAGCAGGCGTGAAGAGATGGCACTGTGGCTGATGTGAGCATCTATGGCCAGGGCCTGGGTTAGGGTGGCAGCCAGCATGAGCAGGTGGAGCAATGGCCAATGTGAGCATCTATTGCTCGGAACTGGACGGCAGCAGGCGGGAGGAGGTGGTGCAGTGGGCAATGTGAGCGTTTATTGCCAGTCCCTGGGCCTGGGTGGAAGCAGGTGTGGGGAGTTGGCATGGTGGTAGAAGAGTGCGTCAGTTGTCAGGGCCTGGGCCTGGGTGGCAGCAGGTGTGGGTAAGTGGAGCATTGGCCAATTTGAGCGTCTACTTCCAGGACCTGGGCCAGGGTGGAGGCAGGTGTCGGGAGGTGGCATTGTGGCAGGTGTGTGCATCAATTGCCAGGTCCTGTGCCAGGGAGGCAGCAGGTGTGTGGAGGTGGAGCGGTGACCAATGTCAGTGTGTATTGTCATTACCTGGGCCAGTTAGCAGAAGGCGCAAGGATGTGGAATGGTAGCTGACGTGTCTATCGCCAGATCCTGGGCCATTGTGGAATCATCTGTGGGGACGTGGAGCGGAGGCCAATATGAACATCTATTTCAGGATCTGGGCCAGGGTACCAGCAAGAGTGGGAAGGTGGAGCTGTCGCCAATGTGAGTGTTTATTGCCAGGACCTGGGGCAGGGTAGCAGAATGCGCAAGGAGGTGGAGCAATGGCTGATGTGAGTGTCTATTGCCAGGCTTAGATAGGATATTCTTGGATATAAAAGATGAGGTAAGACAATGGAAAATAAATTATGAGGTAAGAAACATGTGAACATGTAAATACAGAAAAGATGCTTAATAGGATTTTTTTTGTGTGTGTGAGCAAATGTTGAAATAAGAGGAAAGATCTATGGAATGAAGTTTTGGATTGGACTGCAGTACCAAATGTTACACTGAAAACAAACGCTCTTGTTTCCTTTTGTGTTATTTCGCTATGTGTTTGTGTACCCTTGTGTATTTGTGTTTTCCCTGTCTTTATGTGTTTTACTAACAAGATTTACGTTGTAGAATTTTTCTAATACTATGCTATATACACAATGATGAGGAATACTGTTATCCTAAAATATAATTTGCATTAATAATATGTTATTTACTTTGTAAAGATGGTTAGACATTGTTATTGACGGCTATTCAGATCTTTTATGTATTTACTCATGTCATAATTCGTGTAACACTGATGTGTATGTTTATTTCTATTCTATTGTAAAACCTATATTACTACAAATATTATCTGTATTATTTCATTTTAATGATGTTTTCTGTACCTTTGTAGTTGTATTCTCATGTTATAAAATTTGCAATTGACACCAGTTCATCAAATTAAGTAACGTTTAAGCATTCATTTCAGTGCACACATTTCTGTTGGTCATAGTATATGCACAATATGTGAGAAGTTGGGACTGCTAGTGTATGCACATGTGTTAATAATTCAGCAAGGGACTGGTAACAGCATTGCTGGTTCTTAGGACAATTCGAAAAACTTTGTGAGTGTGTAAGTAGTGCTTTATGGATTTGCTATATTGTCCGCAAGACTCTTCGATGGTGATTGTGCACCTGCACAGCCGCAACAGATGGCTGCTGGCCGTCTCTATAAGGACTGCAGTGGGT
Source organism: Schistocerca americana (assembly GCF_021461395.2). NCBI lineage: Eukaryota > Metazoa > Arthropoda > Insecta > Orthoptera > Acrididae > Schistocerca > Schistocerca americana. The sequence goes on along the minus strand of NC_060127.1, from coordinate 167,691,236 downwards.
CTGCACCTTTGATGGCCCACCATTACCATACTCTCTACCAGGACTACAGTGGGTCTGCCCTGTGATGACCTACCTACCAATATTCTTCAAAATTTCGAATGAATCTGTTGTGGGTTTGCTCTGTTGTGGCCCAATACCTGTCTGCATGTCAAGAGTCAGCATTGTCTTTCCGTTGGAAGAACAGCAGTACTTCTTCAAGACTGCATGGAAATTGATTAGATCCGTGTTAATTTTCTTTTACTGGTCAGACTTTTAGAAAAAAAAGAAAACTGTAATTACTATTGTGATGAATTATCTGCACTGTCTTTATGAGAACAATTTTTGCTTTTGACCAACATTGCATCGGTGTCGATATTATTGCAGATACTGGGAACATCAGATACGAGAATTTCAGGTAACTAAATAGTTCGCTCCTTACTTCCTATTTTCTTTCTAATCTTTTCTCACTATTCAGCAAAGTTACCGTGCTCACATCAGCAACCATGCAACCTCCTTGCGCCTGCTGACACCCTGGTCCAGGCCCTGGCAATAGACACTCACGTCAGCCACCGCTGGAGCTCCTTGCGCCTTCTGCTACCTAGACACTGACATTGTCCTCTGCACCACAGCCCCGCACCTGCTGGCACCCTGACCCTGGCTCTGGCAATTGACGCAATACTGATGGAATATGTAATCATTTATGAAATCATTTTCATTTTATATTTCAACAATTCTTACAATGGTCATGTCTTGGAAGAGCAGGCGCCACAGACAACGTTATCTAGTGCAACCAGAGCAGAGCATGCAATACACATTCACCACAATCACTTGTCTTCCTATGCTTCTCCACAGCTGCAACATAGCTCATTAGGTTCTTTACTAATTGTGGGTAGTGATTTCAGTCAACAGTAAAAATGCTATCGTAACCACTGTTGTCAATACTATCGGAGATACTGAGAACATTAGATACGAGAAATTCGGATAACTAATGTGTTCGCTCCTTATTTCTGATATTCTTTCTATTCTTTTCTCAGTATTCAGCAAAGCATTTCGAACACATCCGCAACCATGCAACCTCCTCGCGCCTGCTGCCACACTGGCTCACGTACTGGCAATAAACTCCCTTACCGGCCAATGGTCCACCTCGTCGAACGTGCTGCCACCCTGGCCAAGGACCTGGCGATACGTACACACACACATCGGAAACCACGCAACCTCCTTACGCCTGATTCCACCCTGGCCTATGTCCTGTCTCTAGACACTCACATCAGCCACCGCTGCACCTCCTCACGCCTGATGCTACCCTGACCCAGGCCATTGCTCCACCTCCCAACACCTGCTGCCACTCTGACCCAGGCCCCAGCAATGGTCGCTCACATCTGCCAGCACGCAACCTCTCCACACCTGCTACCACTGTGGCGCAGATCCTGGCAATAAACACTCACCTTGGTCACCGATCCACTGCATCGCCCCTGCTGCCACACTGGCCCAGGTCCTGGCAGTAGACGCTGATATTGGCCACCGCTCCACCTCCCCACACCTCCTGCCACCCTGGCCCTGGCCATGGCAATTGACGCTCCTATCTGCAACCACATTACCTCCCCACACCTGCTTCCACCCCGGCATTATTCCTGGCAATAAATGCTAAAATCGGCAACCGTGCCACCTCCTCCTGCCTGCTGCTACCCTGGCCAAGGACCTGGCAATACACACACACACATCGCCAACCACACAACGTCCATGAGCCAATTGCCACCCTGGCCCAGCTGCTCGCTATGGACACTCACATCAGCCACTGCTACACCACCCCACACCTGTTGCCGCCCTGGCCCAGGTTCCTTCAGTAAACACTTACATTGGCCATGGATACATCGCATCGCTCCTGCTGCCACCCTGGTCCAGCTCCTGGAAATAGACGCTCACATCGGCGTCCAGTTTATCTCTTTGAGCCTGCAGCCACCCAGGCCCAGAACCTGGCAGCAGATGGTCACATCAACCAGCACTCCACCTCCTTGCGCGTTCTGCTACCCTGGCCCTTGTCCTGGCAATAGACGCTGACATTGGCTATCGCACCACCTCCCCACACCTGCTGCCACCCTGGCCGAGGCCCTGGAAGGTGATGGAATACTGTTGGAACATGAAATCATTTTCATTTTATATTTCAAAAATTCTTACAATGGTACCATCTTAGACAAGCAGGCATCACGGACAACGTTGTCCAGGGCACACAGCATCGTTTTAATCAGAGCTTGCAAAAACACATTCCCCACAATTATTTGTCTTTTCTCATTCTCCACATCTGCATCATAGGTCATTAGGTTCTATACTAATTATGGGTAGTGATTTCAGTGAACAGTAAACATGTTGTCATAACCATCATTGTTGATATTATCCCAGATACTGGGAACATCATATACGAAGAATTCAGATAACAAAAATTTCCCTCCGTACTTCTGATTATCTTTCTATTATTCTCTCAGTATTCAGCAATGCTACCACGCTTACATCGGCAACCACGCATTCTCCTGGCGCCTACTGCGATCCTGTCCCAGGTACTGGCAATAAACTCTAAAATCGGCCACCGCTCCACCTCGTTGCCCCTGCTGCCACACTGGTTCAGGTCCTATGGATCCACTCTACCTTGTAGAACCTGCTGCAACCCTGGCTCAGGCCCTGGCAATTGATGCTCACATGTGGAACGACGCCACTTCCCCACACCTGCATCCACCCAGCCTCAGGCCCTGGCAATAAAATCTCGCATCGTCATGCGACCTCCTCCCGCTTGCTGCCATCTTCATTCAGGACCTGGTGATAGACACACACAACAGCAACCACGCAACCTCCTCGCACCTGCTGCCACCCAGGCCCAGGTCCTACCAATAAATGCTCACATCGGCCACCGCGCCACCTCCTCACACCTGTGGTTACCCTGGCCCAGGACCTGGCTATAGACGTTCACATTGGCAACCACACTACCTCCTCGCACCTGCTGCCACCCTGGCCCATGTCCTGGCAATAAACACACATTGGCAACGCTCCACCTCATCACTCCTGCTGCCACACAGGACCAGGTCCTGTCAATAGGCACTCTTATCGACAACCACGGACCTCCTCGAGTTGCTGCCCCCTGGCAAAGGTGCTGGCAATAGACACTGACATTCGAAATTACTCCACCTCTCCACACCTGCTGCCACTTTGGTCCAGGCCCTGGCAATTGACGCTCACATCTGCCTTCACATTACCTCCCTACACCTGCTTCTATCCAGGCCCAGGTCCTGGCAATATACACTGACATCGAGCACAGCGCCACCTCCTCCTGCCTGCTGCCACCGTGGACCAGGACCTGACGATATACACCCCCATCAGTAACCACACAACCTCCTCGTACCTTATGCCACCCTCGAACAGGTCCTGGCTATAGACACTGACCTAAGCCATCGCTACACCTCCTCACGGCTGCTGCTACCCTGGCTCAGGTCCTGGCAATAAACACTCACTTCGGCTGCTTCTCCACCTCCTTGCTCCTGCTGCCACACTGGCCCAGGTCATGGCAATAAGCCCCCATATCGGCCATTGCTCCACCTCGTCGCCCCTGCTGCCACACTGGCCCAGGTCATGGCAATAGACGATCTCATCGGCTTCCACTATACCTCCTCGAGCCTGCTGCAACCCTGTCCCAGGCCTAGAGAGAGATGCTGACATTGGCAACCGCTCGACCTCCCACACATCTGCTGCCATGCTGGCCCGGGCCCTGGAAATTGATGCTCACATCAGCAACGTCGCCACTTCCCCACACCTGCATCCACCCAGTCTCGTCCTGGCAATAAACTCTCACATCAGCCACCATGCAACCTCCTTCTACCTGCTGCCATCTTCATTCAGGACCTGGCGATAGACACACACAACGGCAACCTCCTCGCACCTGCTGCCACCCAGGGCCAGGTCCTACCAATAAATGCTCACATCAGCTACCGCGCCACCTCCTCACACCTGTGGCTACCCTGGCCCAGGACCTGGCTATAGACGTTCACATCGGCAACCACACTACCTCCTGGCGCCTGCTGCCAAGATGGCCCGTGTCCTGGCAATAAACACACATCAGCCACCACTCCACCTTAGCGCCCCTGCTGCCACACGGGCCCAGGGCGTGGCAAAAAACGGTCACGTCGGCCACTGTGCGACCTCATCACCTGCTGCCACTATGACCCAGGTCCTGGCGATAGACTCTCTCATCGACAATCATGCAACCTCCTCACACCAGCTGCCATCCTGGCCCAGGTACTGGCTATAAACTCCAATATCGGCCACCACTCCACGTCGTCGCCCCTGCTGCCACACTGTTCCAGGACCTGGCAATAGACACTCACAACGGCCTCCACTCTACCGCCTCGAGCCTGCTGCAACCCTGGCCAAGGTCCTGGCAATAGACGCTGTCATTGGTCACCTCCCCACACCTGCTGCCACCCTGGCCTAGGTCCTGGCAGTTGATGCTCACATGTGCAACAACGCCACCTCCGAACACCTGCTTCCACCCAGGCCCAGGTACGCGCAATAAACACTCACATTATCCACCACGCAACCTCATCTCGCACGCTGTCACCTGGACCCAGGACCTCACAATAGACCTTCACATCGGCAACCACACAACCTCCTCGTGCCGGCTGCCACCCTGGCTCAGGTCCTGGCAATAGATACTCACATCGAACTCCATTCTACCTATCCGAGCCTGCTGCCCCAGAACCTGGTAGTAGACCCATCACATCTGCCACCACACCTTCTCGGCCTGCCTGCTGCCAATCTCGCCCCAAGTACTGACAAAAGAAGCTCACATCGGCGACTGCTCTACCTGCTCGTGCAGGCTGCTACCTAACCCAGGCCCTGGCAATAGATGCTCACAGTGGTCACGACACCACCTCCTCATGCCTGCTGCCACCCTTTCCCAGGTATTGGCAATATACACTCACCATGGCCTACGCTCCATCTCGTCGCCCCTGCTGCCACACTGGCCTAGGTCCTGGCAATAGACACTCACATCGGCCTCAACGCCACCTCTTCATACCTGCTGCCAACATGACCCGGACGACAGGCGCTCACAACAACCATCGCTCCACCTCCTTGAGCCTTCCGCAACACTGGCAAAGGTCCTAAAAGTAGACACTGACATTGGCCACCGCTCCACCTCCTCCTTCCTGCTGCCACCCTGGACAAGGACCTGGCAATACTCACACCCATCGGCAACCACACTACTGCCCCACACCTGCTGCCACCCTGGTCCAGATCCTGACTATAGCCACACATAAGCCACCGCTACACCTCCTCACAACTGCTCCTACCCTGGCCCAGGTCATGGCAATAGATGCTCATATTGGCCACCACTCCACCTCCCTTTCCTGCTGCCCTCCCTGGTCCAGGCCTTGACAATGGTCGCCCACATTTGCCATCAGGCAACCTCCCTGCACCTGATGTCACCCTCGCCCAGGTCCTTCCAGTATACACTCACATCGCCCATGGAAGTACCGCATTGCCCCTACTGCCACACTGGCCCAGGCTCTGGCAATAGACGCTCACGTCAGCCACTGCACAACCTCGTCAGGGTTGCTCCCACCCTGGCCCAGGTCCAATCCGTAGACTCTCACATCGTCAACCACGCTACCTCCTCGCACTGCTGCCAACCTGGTCAAGGTCCTCACAATAGACGCTCCTCTCGACAACCATGCTACACCTCCTCATGCCTGCCTCTACTGTCACCCAGGCCCAGGCCCATGCCCTGGGAAGTGGCGCTCTCATCTGCTACCACGCCACCTCCCTACACCAGCCACCAGCCAGGACCAGGTCCTAGTAATAAACACTAACATTGGCCACTGAGATACCTCCACCCAACTGCTGCTACCCTGTCCCAGCTACTGGCATACACACATAAGCTACTGCTCCACCTCCTACCCCCTCTGCCACCCTGGCCCTGGCCCTGGAAATGGTCGCTCATATCTGCCATCATGCAACTTCCCCACACCGCTGCCACACTGGCCCAGGTCCTGGTAATAAACACTCACATCAACCACCAATCCACCGTGCCGCCTCTGCTGCCACACTATCCCAGGCCCTGCCAATAGAAGCTCACATCAACCACCACTCTGCCTTGTCATGCTTGCTGCCAACATCAGCTCGCGTCCTTGCACTAGACGACAACTGCCGTGCTGCCCAGGTTCTCGCAATACATGCCCACATTGGCCACTGATCCACCTGCTCATACTGCCTGTCTCCCTAACGCAGGTCCAAGCAATAGATGCTCACATCAGCCACCTCCTCACACCTAATACCATCCTGGTCCAGGATCTAGATATAGACGCTGACATCAACAACCACGGAACCCCTTCGTGCCTGCTGCCACTGTGGCCCAGGTCCTGGCAATAGACACTTATATCAGCCATTCCTCCACCTCTCATGCCTTCTGCTACCCTGTCCCAGGTCCTAGCAATAGACACTCACATTCACCACTGCTCGACCTCCCCACACCTGCTGCCACCCTGACCCAGTCCCTGGCAATTGACGCTCACATGTGCCACCACACTACCTCCCCACACCTACTCCCACCCTGGACCAGGTCCTTGCAATAAATGCTCACATCGGCCACCACGACATCTCCTCATGCCTGCTGCCACCATAGCTCAGGACCTGGCGAAAGATGCTCACATCTTCAACCACGCGATCTCTTCGCCCCTGCTTCCACGCAGGCCCAGGTCCTGGCAATAGATACTTACATCAGCCACCGCTACACCTCCTTGCGTCTGCTGCTACCCTGCCCTGTATAATGTCGATAGATGCTCACATTGGCCACTGTGCCACAGCGACACAAATGCTTGCACCCAGCGAAAGACGCTCGCATAGCCGACAGCTCCACTGCGTCGCCCTTGCTGCCACACTGTCCCAGATCCGGGTAATAGACCTTCACATTGGCCTCCACTCTACCTCCTCTTGCCTCCTGCCACCCTGGGCCAGATATTGGCATCAGATGCTCACATCGGCAACCATTCCACTGCTGTCATCCTGGCCCCGAGTCCTGGCAATAGAGGTTCACATCGGCCGCTGTGCCACCTCCACACAACTGCTGCAAATGTGCCCAGGTCCCCACAACAGACGCTCACTTAGGCCACTGCGCCATCTCTTCGAATTAGCTATCACCCTGGCCCAGATCCTAGCAATAGACACGCACATCACCCAACGCTCCACCACCTCACGCCTTCTGCTACCCTGGACCAGGTCCTGGCATAAACGCTCACATTCGCCACTGCTCCACCTCCTAGCGCCTGATGCCATCCATGCCCAGGTCCTGGCAATAGACAGTCAAATCAGCCACTGCTCCACCTCGTCGTGCCAGCTTCCAGCCTGGCCCCGAGTCCTGTCAACAGACGCTCATATCGGCAACTGTGCCACCTCCACACAATTGCTGCCATCCTGCGCAGGTCCTCACAATAGATGCTCACGTCGGCCACTGCTCCACCTGCACGTGCCAGCTGTCACTCTATCACAGGTCCTGGCAATAGATGCTCACATCGACCAACGCCACCTCCACATGTGGCTGCCACCTGTGCCCAGGTATTGGCAATAGGCACGAACATCAGCAACCATGCAACCTCCTCGCACTGCTGCCACCCTGGCCCAAATTCTTGCAATAGACACTCACATCAGCCACTGCTCCACCGCCTCGCGCCATCTGCTACTCTGGCACAGGTCCTGGCAATGGACAATTACATTGACCATTGCTCCATCTCCCCACACCTGCTGCCACACTGCCCCAGGCCCTGAAAATTGATGCTCACATCTGCCACAACGCCACCTCCCCACACCTGCTTCCACCCAGGCCCAGGTCCTGGAAATAAACACTAACATCAGACACCGAACCACCTGCTGCCAGCCTGGCCATGGACTGGGCGATAGACACACACATCAGCAACCACGTGACCTCCTCGTGCCTGCTAACACCCTGCCCGAGGTCCTAGCAATAAAAACTCACATCAGCCACCGCCACAGCCACCTCGTCGCCCCTGCTGCCACACTGGCCCAGGTCCTGGCAATAGACACTCACATCAGCCACCACTCTACCTCCTTGAGTCTGCTACCACCCTCGCCCAGATCCTGGCTGTAGATGCTCACATCAGCCACCGCTCCACCTTGTCGTGTCTGCTGCGATCCTGGCCCTGAGTCCTAGCAACAGCCTCTCACATCAGCCACCATTACACCTCCTCACAACTGCTGCCACCATGTCCAGGTGCTCGCAATAGATGCTCACATCGGCCACTGCTCCATCTGCCATGCTGGTTGCTACCCTAACCCAGGTCCTGGCAATTGATGCACATTGGCCACTGCGCAACCTCCGCATGTCTTCTGCACCCTGATCTAGGACCTCGCGATAGACGCTCACATTGTCAACCACACAACCCCCTCGTGCCTGCTGCTACAGCGGCCCAGGTCCTGGCAGTAGATGCTCACATCAGTCCTGCTCCAGCTCGTCGTGGCTGCTGCCACCCTGGCCAAGAGTCCTACCAATACACCCTCACATCGGCCCCCATGCCACTTACACACAATTGCTGCCACCCTCGCAATAGATGCTCACATTAGCCACTGCTCAACATGCACATGTCGTCTTCCACTTTAACACACCTCCTGGCAATAGATGCGCACCCCAGCCACCGCGCCACCTCCTCACACCTGCTGCCATCCTGGTCCACGACCTAATGATAGATTCTCACATCAGCAACTATGCAATTTCGTCGTGCATGTTGCCAACCTGGACCAGATCCTGGCAGTAGATGCTCACATCAGACACTGCTCCACGTCGTTGTGCCTGCTGTCATCCTGGCCACGAACCTGGGTATAGATGCTCCATTGGCATCTGTGCCACCCTCTCCTGCCTTCTGCTATCCTCGTCCAGGTCCTGGCAATAGACTCTGACATTGGCCACTGCTCCACCTCCCCACAACTGCTGCCACCTTGGCCCAGGTTCTGGCAATAGACGCTCACATCAGCCACTGAGCCACCTCCCAACAACTGCTGTCTTCCTGGCCCAGGCCCTTTCAATAGACACTTATGTCAGTCATCGTAAAACCTCCTCCCGCCTGCAACCATCCTGGCAGAGGTCCTGGCAATAGAGGCTCTCATCAGCCTCCATTTTACCTCCTTGAACCTGCTGCCACACTGGACCAAATACTGTCAATATAATTTAATATTGGCCACCGCACCATCTCCTCAAACCTGCTGCCACCCTGGATCAGGTCTTGGCAACATTCACTCACATTGGCCACCAATCCACATCCTCCCACCTGCTACCGCCCTGGCCCAGGTCATGGCGACAGACGCTCACATCGGCAACAGTGCCACCTCCTAGGGCCTGATGCCACCCTGGCCCAGGACGTGGCAATAGACAGTCACATCAGCCACAATTCCACCTCCTCGCTACTGCTGCCACCCTGACTCATGTCATGGCAATAGACACTCATGAGGCTAATGCTCCACTTCCCCACACCTGCTGCTACACAGGCCCACGCCCTGACAACTGATGAACACGTCTGCCACAATGACACCTCACGCCAGTTGCTTCCATGCAAGCCCAGGGACTGGCAATAAACACTCACATTGCCCACTGATCCACCTCCTCCCGCCTGCTGCCTCGCTGGCCCAAGAACTGGCAATAAATGCTGACATCAGCCACTGCAGCACCTCATCACCACTGGTGTCAGACTGGTCCAGGACATGGTGATAGACGCTCACATCGGCAACCACGCAACCTCCTTGCACATGCTGCCACCCTGGCCCAGGTCCTGGCGATATACGCTCACATCGGCCACTGCTCCACCTCGTTGCCCCTGCTGCCACACTGTCCCAGTTCCTGGCAATAGACGTTCAAATCTGCCACTGAGCCACCTCCCAACAACTGCTGTCTCCCTGGCCCAGGCCCTGGCAATAGACAGTCACATCAGGCACCGATCCACCTCCTCGATACTGTTGCCACCCCGGCCCAGGTCTGGGCAATAGACACTCACATCAGCCACCGTTCCACCTCCTCGCACCTTCTGCTACCTTGGCCCAGGTCATGGCAATAGATGCTGACGAGGTTAATGCTCCACTTCCGCACACCTGCTACCACTCAGGCCCACACCCGGACAAATGACGCACACAGCTGCCACCATGCTATCTCCCAACACTTGCTTCCACGCAGGCCCAGGGACTGGCAATAAATGCTCATATCGGCCACCGCGTCACCTCCTCCCGCCTGGCGCCGCCCTGGCCCATAAACAGTCAATATATGCTGACATCAGCCACTGGGACACCTTGTCACCCCTTTTGCCACCCTGGCCCAGGACGTGGTGATAGACACATCTTCAACCACACAACCTCCTTGTGCATGCTGCCACCCTGGCCAGGTCCTGGGAATAGATGCTCACAACGGCCTCCACTCTACCTCCTAGCGCCTGCTGCCAGCCAGGGCCATATCCTGTCAGTACACGCTAATACCACCCATTGTTCCATCTCGTTCTGCCTGCTGCCATCCGGGCCCCGAGTCCTGGCAATAGACGCTCACTTCGGCCACTGTCCAACCTTCACACAGCTGCTGTAAACCTGCCCAGGTTTTCACAACAGACACTCACATCACCCACCACTCCACCACCTGCCCCCTGTTACTACCCTGCACCAGGTCATGGCAATAGAAGCTCACATAGCTGCCTCTCCACCTCTGCATACCACCTGTCACCCTGGCCCTGGAAATTGACCCTCACATCTGTCAACACACCACCTCCCAACACCTGCTTCCACCCAGGTCCAGGTCCTGGCAATAAACACTCACATCTACCACTGCACCACCTCCTCGTGCCCTCTGCCCCCGTGGAAAAGGAATTGGCACTAGACACTCACATCAGCAACCACGCAACCTCCTTGTGCCAGCTGTCACCCTGGCCCAGACCCTGGCAATAAATGCTATCACCGGCCGCCGCGCGACCACTTCATGTCTGCTGCCACCCTGGCCCAGGACCTGGCGATAGACGCTCACATCACAAACCACGCAAACTCCTCGCGCCTGCTACTTCCCTGACCCAAATCCTGGAAATAAGCACTGTGTCAGCCACCGCTACACCTTGTCGCTCCTGCTACCACCCTGTCCAGGTCCTCACAATAGAGGTTTACATCGGCCACAACTCCCTTTCCGCTTGCCTGCTGCCACCTTGGTCCAGGACCTCATGACAGACGCTCACATCGGCAACCACAGAAACTCCTCGTGCCTACTGCCACCCTGGCAAAGTACCTGGGAGTACACACTCACATCAATCATTGCTCCACCTCCTCGCCCATTCTGCTACCCTGCCCCAGGTCCTGGCAATATGCGCTCACATTGGCCACCTCCTCACACCTGCTGCTTCTGGGCCCGGGCCCTGGCAATTGACAGTCACATCTGTCACCACACCATCTACCCACACGTGCCTCGGTCATGGCAATAAAAACTCACTTCAGGCACCGATCCACCGCGTCACCCCTGTTGCCACACTGGCCCAGGCCTTGGCAATAGATGCTCACATCGGCCTCCACTCCACCTTCTCACGCCTGCTGCTACCCTGGCCCAGGTCCTGTTAATGAACGCTCACATCTGATATCACACTACCTCCCAACACCTGCTGCCACCCTGTCCCAAGTCCTGGCTGTAAACACTGCTCCATCGCGCCACCCCTGCTGTCGCAGTGGCCCAGATCCTGGCAATAGACACTCACATCGGCCTCCACTCTACCTCCTAGCGTCTGCTGCCAACCTTGCCCAGATCCTTGCAGTAGATGCTCACATCAGCCACCTCTCCACCTCGTTGTGCCTGCTGCCAACCTGGCCCCGAGTCCTGGCACTAGATGCTCAATGGCCAATGTGCCACCTCCACACAACTGCTTCCACCCTCCCCAGGTCGTTGCAATAGATGCTCACATGGGCCACTGCTCCACATGCTCGTGCCGGCTGCCACATAAACCAAGGTCCTGTCAGTAGGTGCTCACTCTGACCAGCGCCACCTCCTCATGCCTGCTGCCACCCAGGGCCAGGATGTGGCGATAGATGGTCACATTGGCAATGACGCAACATCCTTGCACCTGCTGTCACCTTGACCCAGGTCCTGGCAATATTCACTCACATCAGCCACCACTCCACCTCATCTTGCCTGCTGCGCCCTGGCCCAGTCCTTGGAATAGCTGCTCACATCCGCTTCCGTGCCACCTCCCCTCACCGGTCTCCATCCAGACCCAGGTCTTGGCAATAGAAACTCACATTGGCCACTGTGCCATCTCCTTGCTCCTACTGCCACTTTGGGCCAGGTCCTAGCATCTGCCACCACGCCACCTCCCCACACATGTTTCCACGAGGGCCCATGTCCTGGCAATAGACACTCACATCAGCCACCGCTACACCTCCTCGCACCTGCTGCTACTCTGGCCCAGACCCTGGCAATAAACACTCACATCGACCACAGCTCCACCTTGTCACCCCTGTTGACGCTCACATCGGCCTCCACTCTACCTCCTCGAGCCTGCTGCCACCCTGGCCCAGATCCTGCCAATAGACACATCAGCAACTGCTACACCTCCTCATGCCTACCGCTGCCCTGGCTCAGACCCTGGCACTAGACACTCACATCAGCTACCGCTCCATCTCGTTTACCTGCTGCCATCCTTGCCCCAATTCCTGGAAATAGACACTCACGTTGGCCACCGTGCCACTTCCATACAACTTGAAACATCCCCTTCGAAAAATTATTGAATTACTGTCCTGATAAACCTCTACATTATTTGATTTTTGAAACACCTGAGCTAAACTGAATGTCCTCAACACTAAACTGACACACAATATCTTTAGCACAACGCAATCTGACTTTCAAAAATCCCTACAAAAAATGGCCTTGATTAACAATAACATATACCTTTCATGAATCACTTACCTCACAAAAATCTTCGTTAGTCGAAGTACTGCAGTACAGTGAGTGCCACTACTGCCAGCTGAATAGAAGATTCTAGCTACTGAAGGCACTAACTTCTGATAGTCATAGTCAGCAAATGAAAGATTTTGATATAGAACAAACAATGTATTTACCATAATAATGTTCAAAAGTCATTATATATATATATATATATATATATATATATATATATATATATATATGCGACAGCAGGGGCGACGCGATGGAGCAGTGTTTACAGCCAGGACTTGGGACAGGGTGGCAGCAGGTGTTGGGAGGTAGCGTGATATCAGATGTGAGCGTTCATTAAGAGGACCTGGGCCAGGGTAGCAGAAGGCGCGAGAAGGTAGAGTGGAGGCCGATGTGAGCGTATATATATATATATATATATATCAGTTCATGATTTCCTGCATTACAAATTTGCTCTTTCTGGCGGACACTTGTCGCTCTTAAAATTCTGCCATCTCTCTCCCCACATCCACCACTGCTGGTGGCTCACCTCCAACTGCGCAACCAACCCTACACACTGTTCACATTCCGCTGCCCAACACTACAACAGTAAATATTCCAACAATACAAACCAGCAACAGGCTGCACACAGCACATTCAGTGATTTTCATACAGAGCGCTACGTGGCGTTACCAACATAATAACCGAAACAGCCTATTCACATTGCCCCCATGCTCCCCACAAAAAAAAATTTCAAATTGTTTTGGGCAGTGGCCAACAATTCAATGTTGGTAAAAAGCAAAAATTGTTCTCATAAAGACTGTCCTGATCATTCATCACAATAGTAATTACAGTTTTCTTTTTTTTTTCTCAAAGTCTGAGCAGCAATAGAAAATTCACACGTAAATAGTGGATTTCCATGTAGTCTTGAAGAAGTAGTGTTGTCCTTTCAACGGAAAGACAGTGCTGACTCTTGACATGCAGACAGGTAATGGGCGACAACAGAGCAAACCCACAACAGAGTCATTCGAATGGTTACGAGTTACTTAATTTGATGAACTGGTGTCAAGTACAATTTTATAACATGAGAATACAATTACAAAGGTACAGAAAACATCATTTAAAAACATAATAATACAGATAACATTTGTAGTAATACAGGCTTTACAAAAGAATAGAAATAAACATGCACATCAGTGTTACAGGAATTATGACGTAAGTAAATACATAAAAGATCAGAATAGCTTTCGAAAATAATGTCTAACTATCTGTACAAAGTAAGTAACATATTATTAATGCAAATTATATTTGAGGATGACAGTATTCCTCATCATAGTGAATGTAGCTTAGTATTAGAAATATTCTACAACATAAATCTTATTAGCTAAACACATAAAGACAGGAAAAACACAAATACACAAAGGTACACAAACACATAGCGGGATAACACAAAAGGAAAGGACAGGGGTTGTTTTTAGTGTAACATTTGGTACTGCAGTCCAACCCAAAACTCCATTCCATATATCTTTCCTCTTATTTCAACATTTGTTCCCACTCAAAAAACTCCTAACCAAGCATGCTTTCTGTATTTATATGTTCACATATTTCTCACCTCATTATTTATTTTCCCTTATCTTACCTCATCATTTATTTCCAAGAGAATCCTACCTAAACCTGTTGTCCCTAAACCCTACTTTTTTGTTCATATCCTCTTTCAAAATAATTATTCTCCACTGTACACTACTTTTTTGATCAAACCATTTTCTTATAGCTTCTCAATTCAATGCATTTCTTCCAATTCGTCACAACTCGTTCTCTTATATAGACCCCCCCCCCCCATCTTAAGCTAACTTAAATCTACTGAGCTCAGATGCATAAACTAAGGGGCGAGCAATGCAGCATCACAAAACAATTAACACAAACAGCAATGACAAACAAATGCGAATTGGCAAAGCAAGCAGCAGTAAATCTAAATTAGCAGAGCAAATGCAACATTACAACTAATATGAGCCAATGTGGAGCAACAAGAATAATAAATCAGTAGGAAAACTGGCTTCAACAGAGTAATGCAAAGTGAAATTCAGTAGCACTATGCCTGGCAAACAGCTTCTGCAAATGCAATACCACATATTTAACATAACAAACCCACAAGCAGAAAAAATTAGCACACTAAGACAACAATCCAGATCAGGGAAATGTCTATTCACATCTTAATGTCTATGTCATTAAAGTAGTGCACTACAACAACTTATTCTACAAAAAAATACCAAGTACTTGAAAACAAAATTATGTATGCAGTTACTGTTATTAGTCCCTTCTTATTGTTCTTTCCTTTCCAAGTGCTCCTTTTTCGAAGAATGTGGATCATAAAATCATTATTTAACAGATCTATTAACAGAAAGTTTTCACGTTAGCAAATTCATTTAATTTTATTTTATAAAACAAATGCTGCAACACAGCTGGAAACCAGGTATCAAATGAAATAAGCAACTATGTACAAAGCAAAGCATAAAAGCATCATTCAATAGCCATGTGGCATTTCATAAGTCAGTAGAAATTCTCTCAACTCTCGTACAAAGACACTTGTCATAATCAAGTGTGGAGATGTAAGAATATTTCCCATCAATTCATAAGCATTTCAGTAAGTAGCATTTCCTTTGTTATCGCGAAGGTATTGAATGTGTCTTGCCGCTTGCATACTTTACATGCGATCGGGTTCCCCTATCCACTTTGTAGCTCAACATGCTAATGAAATACTGATGCTAAAACTTTTTCTACTGCAAATTACTCCACAAAAAATAATACACTATTTAATGAATTTAGCGACGCTAGACCCACATGCAGACTTAACGCAACGAAACAATGTTAACACGTTTGACCTGTTACATAGTACACATATCAAAAAAAAGTTTTGCGTCACCCCAGTTCCCAGAACTCCTGAAGATAGACGTTGACAGTGGATATTGTATCACAGACACAGTCCCTTTGACTGTTCAGAGACGTCACTAAACCCGCCCAAGGATGTAAACAACCATGCATGAGCAGCGCCTATTAGACGGAGGGGATCCGACAGCCCATCAAGTCCAATCATTCCCTCAGGAAGGAGGTACACGGCTCGTGTTGTCTGTAGTTCAGCCATGCCTAGACGGTCAATACCGCGGTTCCATCGCGTCCACCTTGTTACCTTCTGCCAGGAAGGGTTCTCAACAAGGAAAGTGTTCAGGAGTCTCGGAGTGAACCAAAGCGATGTTGTTCGGACATGGAGAAGATACAAATGGCTCTGAGCACTATGCGACTCAACTTCTGAGGTCATCAGTCGCCTAGAACTTAGAACTAATTAAACCTAACTAACCGCAGGACATCACACACATCCATGCCCGAGGCAGGATTCGAACCTGCGACCGTAGCGGTCACGCGGTTCCAGACTGAAGCGCCTTTAACCGCACGGCCACACCGGCCGGCGAGAAGATACAGAAAGACAGGAACTGTCGATGAGACGCCTCACTCAGGCCACCCAAGGGCTACTACTTCAGTGGATTATGACTCTGAGGTACCCTGATAGCAACGCCACCACGTCGAATAATGCTATTCGTACAGCCACAGGACGTCGTGTTACGGCTCAAACTGTGCGCAATAGGCTGCACGATGCGCAACTTCACTCCCGACGTCCATGGCGAGGTCCATCTTTGCAACCACGACACCATGCAACGTGGTACAGATGGACCCAACAGCATGCCGAATGGACCGCTCAGGATTGGCATCATATTCTCTTCACTGACGAGTGTCGCATATGCCTTCAACCAGACAATCGCTGGAGACGTGTTTGGAGGCAACCCAGTCAGGCTGAACGCCTTAGACACACTGTCCAGCAAGTGCAGCAAGGTGGAGGTTCCCTGATGTTTTGGGGTGGAAATATGGGGCGCCGACGTATGCCGCTGGTGGTCACGGAAGGCGCCGTAACGGCTGTACGAGACGTGAATGCCATCCTCCGACCGATAGTGCAACCACATCGGCAGAATATCAGCGAGGCATTCGTCTTCATAGACGACAATTCGCGCCCCTATCGCGCACATCTTGTGAATGACATCGCACGAGTAGAGCGACCAGCATGTTCCCTAGACATGAACCCTATCGAACATGCCTGGGATAGATTGAAAAGCACTGTTTATGGACGACGTGATCCACCAACCACTCTGAGGGATTTACGCCGAATCGCCGTTGAGGAGAGGGACAATCTGGACCAACAGTGTCTTGATGAACTTATAGATAGTAGGCCACAACGAATACAGGCATGCATCAAAGCAAGAGGGAGTGCTACTGGGTATTAGAAGTACTGGTGTGTACAGCAATCTGGACCACCACCTCTGAAGGTCTCGCCATATGGTGGTACAACATGCAATGTGTGGTTTTCATGAGCAATAAAAAGGGCGGAAGTGATGTTTATGTTGATCTCTATTCCAGTTTTCTATACAGGTTCCGGAACTCTCGGAACCGAGGTGATGCAAAACTTTTTTTGATTTGTGTATATCGTCACATAGGTATAATAGACATAAATATACTTCACACAAAAAATATAAAAGAGAAATAGGTTACTACGCAGATTAGCAACGCAAGTAACTATGCTACTCAAGCATATGGAAATATGAAATCTGTAGAATAGGAAAATTTATATTAAAACATCCTAAAATATGTCTTTTTCACAGAAAACTGAGATCCTAGGCAAATGAGTCGGGGTTATGAAATCTACTTGTGCTTGAACTACAGATTCCTTTGAATGGTTAGATTGAAAGCAAGCCTAACGCTCGCAGAGATAATACGTTCTGGCTACTGGTACAACAGCTGCTGACCAGTCTCCCCTAACGTCTCTTTGGACCAGCAGAAGCTACTTAGTATCCACACAAATCTTGTCTAAACTGCCGCTACCACTCAAAGAATCCGTGTCCAAAAGCCAAAGCAACAAACATATGCACTGTCTCTAACAGACAAGGCAAGGAATGGGCAATGGAAACACAGAAATATTACGTGGAAACGTAACAGACAAATGGGGAAAGCAAACACAGGGCTTTACACTGATCACCCAGAACATTATGATCACCTACATAACAGCCAATCTGTCCAACTTTGGGTCAAATGGTTCAAATGGCTCTGAGCACTATGGGACTTAACATCTGTGGTCATCAGTCCCCTAGAACTTAGAACTACTTAAACCTAACTAACCTAAGGACATCACACACACCCATGCCCGAGGCAGGATTCGAACCTGCTACCGTAGCGGTCACGCGGTTCCAGACTGAAGCACCTAGAACCGCATGGCCACACCAGCCGGCCACCTTTGCCATGGATAACTGTGACAACGCATCGTGGCATGGAAGCAATGAGGCCATGGTAGGTCGCCGGATGGAGTTGGCATCACATCTTCATACAGTCACCTAATTCCCATAAATTCCAGAAGGGGGGCAATGAGCTCTGATGCAATGTCCAACCACATCCCAGATGTGTTCGACAGGGTTCAGATATGGCGAGCTGGGGACCCAGCGCATCAATTGAATTCGCTGCTGTGTTCCTCGCACCATTCTGTAACACTCCTGGCCTTGTGACACGGCGCATTATCTTGCTGAAAAACGCCACTGCCATCAGGAAACGTGGTCGTCATGAAGGGGTGTGCGTGATCTGCAACCAGTGTACTATACTCCTTGGCCCCATAGTACCTTGCACGAGCTCCGCTGGACCCATGGATGCCCATGTGAATGTTCCCCCAGAGCATAATGGAGCCGCCGCCAGCTTGTCTTCGTCCAGCAGTACAGACATCAAGGAGCTGTTCCCCTGGGGGACGATGGATTCACACCTTCCCATCATGAAGAAGGTATCGGGATTCAGCAGACCGTGCAACGCTCTGCACTGTGCCAACGTCCAGTGCCAATGGTCACATGCCCATTTCAGTCGTAGTTACCGACGTCATGGTGTTAACATTGGCACATGCTTGGGTCGTTGACTGCGAAGGCCCATCGTTAGGAGTGTTCTGTGCACTGTGTGTTCAGACACACTTGTACTCTTCCCGGCACTAAAATCTCTTCTTCAAAGTCTCTTTGGGTTTGCGCCAGATACTAAAATCACCTCGATTCAATATTTGAGAGATCCAACTGTTCTGCCGATATGGTTGCACTATCGGTCGGAGGATGGCATTCACGTCTCGTACAGGAAAACGCTGCTTCTGCTGCTGAGCCACGCTGAGAACTGATCCCTCAGTAAACCCGAAGAGGCTCTCAAGAGTTATTATGCCGGGGAAGCCTATGGAGTCACTAAAATCTGATGTTAGTTGCGCCACAGTTCGCTGCCCGTCCCTTCTTACCAGTCTGCCCAGCCTTCGATTTCCGACATCGTAATGAAGGTTGGCTCCCCAGCCTCACGCCGTCTCGGCGTTGTTTCACCTCGGTTTCTCCACATGTTGAAGACAGTCACTGGGCCATCACAATCTGCCCTCGGTCAAACTCAAATAGATTGCAAGCCTTCCCCATTTTACAGCATGTTCACTGATATTACATGCACCTTGTGTGTGTCTGACTAACACTCATTCCTCCATGTGACGCTGCAATCGCGTGGGCGGGTTTATATTGACAATAGGTCGGTGGTCATAATATTCTGGCTGATCAGTGTATATACACTTAATATAACTACAAATGAACGAAATGTAAAGCATAGATTGATAAATGACGGCACTTCGCATCCACTGGAACTGTGTAACAAAACACTCTGCTGCACATGCTTCTCTTGAGAATAGAAAGTACAGACGTTACGACTAACAGAGCTGCAAATAATTATAGAAAGGCTGAGAGGAGCTCAATAGAGCCACGGAATGGCTGGCATTGAGACGTTTAAATTCATTTTAAAAAAAAATTTGCTACCGCTAGGGACGATTTTATATTTTTAATACGGTTTGCATTTCGACTGGAAGACCAATCTGGTATCAAAGTCAGCCACATCGACCGTTCCACTCTCAAACAGCACGCGGTAAATATAAGTAATGTTTGGATTAAACCCCTAAATCTTTCCGTTCTCTTAAAGTAACGCTGCATTGTTTGTTAACACATCACAGGAAGATACTGTTGTGCGAAGTAACGCCAATGAGCTGATGCTATACTAAGTAATGTATAATTATTACTAATTTAAGATCCTATAAAAAGCACTACTGTTGAGAGGACAAACTCTTAATGGAATGGAATAAATTTGTGGTAGGCGTCTCGTTCAGAATGAGATGTAGAAGCA
Organism: Schistocerca americana; assembly: GCF_021461395.2. Classification (NCBI taxonomy): domain Eukaryota; kingdom Metazoa; phylum Arthropoda; class Insecta; order Orthoptera; family Acrididae; genus Schistocerca; species Schistocerca americana. The sequence goes on along the minus strand of NC_060127.1, from coordinate 167,671,066 downwards.
ATGAGAGTGCTTAAAAAAAGGATGGTTACATTTTATCTAAATGCTTTTGTACATCATGCAGACGAGAAAGCATAAATTAAATCTAACCGATATCGCGTTGCACGACCAACTAAATTGGAGGCCATTTCTTGGCTGCTTTTTCCTCGTGTTTTAATGTTCCCGTTAATACATTTTTATTAAAACAAGGGTGCTCAATCTGTCAATCGCAATCGACCGACCAATCGCCATGGCTTTATGAGTCGATCTTTCAAATCCTTTGTCCTAAATCTGCGTAAATGAGCTGTTTTTGTAAAATGTCAGTTTTTTGACAATGCGTGTTTTGCACAATATTTTACCCGTGCCGCATTGGCACGACGACTACTATAAGGTGGTACCATTTTATCTTAGATTAATAACACAGTCTTAAGAGAAATGATGTTTTATTCAATATTATCACCATTTCTTGTCTTAACATTGACTTTCATTTTTACAGTCTTTTTGACGGTGAGCCACTATGTTAGTTGGAGGAGGCTAATACGGTGATGCCGTTGACTGGTCGCCATTACGACAGCCTTAGGCCCAATTCACTCAGATGTGGCGCAGTGCGGATGCCTGGCGGGGACAGCGCTGTTTCACGACACCTATACATAAACAAATTAAGTAATTCACACACACTACATTTACATGTGAGAAATCTTCCGAAAGACGAAAACTGAATTTGGGAAATCGTTTTTTGCTCTCACGTTAGAAGTAGGGCAGTGGGGTTCTCGGTGCAATTTTGATATCAAACTGATATGAAAATTAATTAAATTGATCAGTTAATGCCCCCACTCCCCATCCCCGACCACGCCTACCCCTGCCCCAGATGATGTCACGTGTTTTTCTCAGCTGCATGTGTGTCCCAGCCTCCTCCTCCCCCTCCCCCCTCCCCCGACCCCAACTCTCCCCCCAACCTACCATATTGGTGGGAATTTCGAATTTTGACGGGAATTTCGAATTTTGGCAGGAATTTCTAGGTCCAGGGCTGTGCTGGATAGGACAGACGTATGTCTTTATTAAACAATTTGAGGCAGTGCCTCCATCCGGTGTGTTCACCATGGGGTTCCGGAGTCCAACTGACCTAATACGCAGCACTGCCTCTAGACGGTGCCGTCATCCCTCCTGTGACGTAATCCAAGATGCCAGTCTGGAGAGGAAAAATGGCGGGAAAACGACTCAGCCTGTTCTGGGCTGGTGGAGAGAGGAAGGTAGTACTCGATTTATTAATGGAACAATTTATTTAGGGACGGATTTCACGTAGTTTATTTATTATGTTGATTCAAAACACTCACCCTGATGTGCTTGGGGTCACAATATACAGCCAATATACGGCCAAACTTTCAGGAAACATTCCTCACAGAAAAAGAAAGAAAATATGTTATGTGGACATGTGTCTGGAAACGCTTACTTTCCATGTTAGAGCTCATTTTATTACTTCTCTTAAAATCACATTAATCATGGAATGGAAACACACAGTGTTGTGGACTGGCCAGAGCGCCAACCCACTGTAAGTAGGCTGTTTATGTTTTCTTATTGGCAATGTTACGTAGCGCTCTGTATAAAAATCACTGGCTGTGCTGTGTGCAGTCTGTGGCTGGTTTGCATTGTTGTCTGCCATTGTAGTGTTAGGCAGCTGGATGTGAACAGCGCGTAGCGTTGCGCAGTTGGAGGTGAGCCGCCAGCAGTGGTGGATGTGGGGAGAGAGATGGCGCAGTTTTGTAATTTGTCATGAACTGCTATATATATTATGACTATTAAGCTGGCAGTAGTGGCGCTCGCTGTATTGCAGTAGTTCGAGTAATGAAGATTTTTGTGAGGTAAGTGATTTCTGAAAGGTATAGTTTAATGTTACTCAGGGCCATTCTTTGAAAGTCAGATTGCGTTGCGCTAAAAATATTGTGTGTCAGTTTAAGCACAGTCTTGTAAAAATGTTCTAAGGGGACGTTTCATATGTCGACCCTTAGCCGAGGATACCTCACTGGAATCTTCTGATTTTTTCTTGTAGTTTGTGTAATTAGTGTAGCTTTTGTTTATTGCTAGCGCGTAATTGTAGAGCCTTTGTAGTTGCAGTCTTTCATTGTTGTACAGTAAAACAGGTGTGGCATGCATTTAGATTTGCACCAAGTATTTCGCAGCTGCGCTTGCAATTAACTAGATATTATTTTCAGTGCTATGTTAATGTGTTCTCTTATTTTTGCTCTTCAAATTGTGCTTTTCTGTGTTATCGTGTGAAATATTGTGACAATAATGGCGTGTGAAAAACGTAACACTAGGCTCCAAAGTAAACTGAGAAATAATAGTGACGACGAGCGTAGCTTGCCAGCACCACTGTGTAATGAATTAACAGACGTTCAAAGTAGTAATTTGGTAACTGTGCATAGGGAAATGGAGCGGGCTGCAAACAATGGCGTAGACAGTGAAACAGGTAGTGAACAGGGAAGCATTATCGATCGATCGGTCGGCAACAGCTCGCCTCAGGAATCCGAAATGACAGGACACAATTTCGCAAATACTGTAGATTCAGGTTTTGGGTCATCACCGTTTTCTCAAATAAGGCAAGACACATTTTCTGCTTGTCAAAATGTGAATGTTGCCGGTGCAAATGCACTGCCGAAAAGCGTAGAGGAACAGATTCCAGACACTAATGCATTGTTATTACAGCTAATGCAACAAATGGAACAACACCAGAGACAAACACAGCAAAAGCTTCAAAAGTTAGACACAATGGAGCAAAATCTTCAAAAGTTAGACACAATGGGACAAAATCAGAGACAAACACAGCAAAAGCTTCAAAAGTTAGACGCAATGGAACAAAATCTTCAAAAGTTAGACACCACACTTGAACAAACACGTGAAGATTTAACTACTGAGTTACATAAAATCGAATCGAAATGTCAAAAAGTCTGTAATGACGTAAAAACACAAATTTGTGAGCATTTCCTACCTATTTTTTCGCGTCATGAAAATGCAATACAGAATCACGAAGCAGCTATAAAAGAACTGCAAACTATTGTTCATGAAAATCACGACACCTTGCAAGCTAAAATTGACTCAGTTGCATCTACCGATTCGGTTACGCAACTTGCAAAAACTCAAGAAAACTTAAAGGACACAGTAGATACGATTTCAACACAAATGGACACTCTGAAACTTGGTTCAGAAAAACACACTGAGGAAATAAGTACACTATCGGAGAAAGTAGCCGAACTTTCGGATCAGTTCACTAATTTATCTATGAAGGTAGATGATAATCTGATTGACGCAAGACCGGTAGTCTTTAATGACACAGAAGAGTACGAACAAATTAGGAAATTCAAACAAAATCAGAATCAAATTAATACACAACACCAAAGAGAAATCCGGGAAGTACAAGATCAGCTGACACAGGTAATACAAGAATTACGTATTTCAGAGGACACTCGCGCTCCAACACGGGAAGAGGGACTTAGAAATACGGAAAAGCCGCAAAATAATAACACAGGGCATTTCGGAAATTATGAAAGAAATTGGCAAGGTGCACCGAATTTTGAGATGGAACCGCCGAAACGACGTAACAATGACCAGTATGCGACTCACCGACATGATGACTATGATTATAAGCTGTTCATTACTACACGTAAATTCAAAACATCTAAGAATTCTGGCAACGACATTCATCCACAAGCATGGCTCCATCAATTTTCTCATTGTTTTCCTCCCAACTGGTCATTGGAGCACAGGTTAGAATTTATGTGTGGCTACTTAGAGAATGAACGAGCTGTAAGAATGCGATCGGTCATTTACGATTGCCACAGTGAAGGAGAGTTTTACCATGCCTTCCTCTCAGCATATTGATCTCAAGCCACACAAGACCGAGTAAAACATGGCATCATAATGATGAAACATATTATTTTAGCAGGACGTTGCAAAGAAGACATTGAGGCATTTCAAGGACTGTTACAAGAACTAGAAATTGACACTGACAATCGGGGAACGCGGAAACAGGAGCACAACAATTACAGGTCACATCTGTCACAATTCCGCGATGAAAGAAATAATAACTGGACACGACAAAGCTATTCTCACAACACATATCGTGACCAAAACAGACACCACCAGTATGAAAACCGTTGGCAGAGTAGTAATAATTACAGGGAAAGATCACCTCTCTGCAGTAGTGACTATCACAGAGACAATCAGAGAAACAGACAATTTGGGAACCAAAATAATTCTTATCAAGGGAGACAGAATAACTTTAGACGCAACGGTCCAAGGCGCAGTTACGATTCAGGGAGAAATTCTCCACCACGTGACCGTCAAGAAAGAAACTATGGCATCTACCGACATGACGACAGACGATATGATCGTAACGACAGACCTGAATTGCATCAGAACTGGCGGGATTCAAACAGAGCAGGGCCCTCTCGAGGAGGTGAATTTGTAGAAGTTAGGTCTCCAAATCCCAATAACGACGCGCGCCAACAAAGAGACAATAGGCAATGACTCACACCGCTGGCAGCCACAAAACGTACTTATGAAACTGACGACGCAGCTGCCGTAGCTAGTAATTACGTCAAAATGGAAGACATTAGGGACATCTTACTCCAGGAACACGACGTAAAACATAACAACATTGCATATCCTGTGATTCACATTACAGTAAATGATGAAAAATTTACGGCAGTACTTGACTCTGGCAGTCCCATTTCAGTAATTAGTGAAACAGCCTTTAGCAAATGCAACAAATCGAACGATTGTCCCACACTTCCGTTACGTAAGATTAAATTACAAGGTGCAATCTTTGGAAAAAGTGTAGATGTACGCCAACAAACCAACTTAGAATTCTTTTGTCAAAGCCACAGCTTCTCTATGAGCTTTCTTATTGTTCCATTATTGTTGACGGAAATTATATTGGGAGTAGACTTTTTGAATGAATACAAAGCAATCTTAAGCTTTCACGATGCTGATATAAGTTTAGAGAAAGAAGGTAAGTCAATAGCTTTGAAATTTGAAGACTGGCTCTCAAACCATGACGAGGAAATTAATCGGCTTTACCTTCTGTTAGACAACAGTTCGGAATTTTCTACGGAACTAGACACTAACAATCACTCTGCAAGTACTGAAAGAGATGATATCGACGGCGTATTTGAAACTAATGAGTTAATTCAGAATAAAATTCAAACAATTGAGAATTGTAATGACACTGATAGGCAGGACCTTTTTGAGATTTTGCAAGCACATTCCACAGTTTTTACTCACAAAACAGGAACAATCAAGGGATTTCAATACCAATTTCGTGTTCGTGAGGATACTAAATTTTGTGTTAGACCATATGTAGTTCCAGCACATTATAGGGACCGTGTTAGAACAGAAATACAATCTATGCTTAATGAGGGCATTATTGAGCCTGCAGTAAGCTCATACAACAATCCATTACATGTTGTGGAGAAGAAAAATGGATCGATCAGACTTGTCTTAGATTCGAGACAAATCAATACTATCATTATTCCTGAAACAGACAGACCGCAGACGATGGAAGAACTTCTTCAAAATTTTAATGGTGTAAAAGTGTTGTCTTCCATTGATCTCAGATCCAGCTTTTATCAGATCGAACTTCATCCAGAATGTAGAAAATACACAGCTTTTCTTTGTTTCGGCGTTTGTTATCAGTTTCGGAAACTTCCTTTTGGTTTGAACATTTCTTCAGCAGCATTCATTCGCGGGCTAAATTCCATATTATCTGAGTTCTTAAAACGTCACATCACCTTATATGTGGACGATATTCTAATAGCAGAAGCTTCATGGGAACAACATAATCGCATTCTCAACAGTTTGTTACGTATTTTTGCAGAATCTGGAATTACAGTTAACTTGGAAAAGTCTGAATTCGGTAGGTCAAAGGTGAGGTTTTTGGGACATATTATTTCTTCTGAAGGCATTCAGCCGGATCCTGAAAAGTTAGAAGCAATCAGAGCCATTCCAGTTCCATCCACAAAAAAACAAGTCCGCAGTTTTCTAGGTCTCGTAAATTTTTACCGTCGTTTTCTGAATATGCAAATTCTTGTTACACCAAAACTTTGTTCTCTCACTGGAAAAAATGCTATTTGGAACTGGGACGAACAAGCACAGTTGGAATTCAATTCTTTGAAAGAAGCGTTACTTCACGCGCCAATACTAGCTCATCCAGATCTGTCACAAGATTTCTGCCTTAGCACGGATTCTTCTAAAGTCGGTCTTGGTGCCCATTTATTTCAAGAAGCCATAGAAAATGACATTACTGCTCAGAAAACCATTGCTTTTGCTAGCCGAGTGCTAACAAAATCTGAAAAAAATTATTCCGTTACTGAATTAGAAGCTTTAGCTATCGTTTGGGCATTTAACAAATTCCGTTTCTTTCTTTCTGGTAAGCACGTAAAAGTATACAGTGATCATCGTGCATTACAATTTCTTATGTCTTCAAAATTAAATCATGACATTTTAAAACGTTGGGCATTGTTTCTGCAAGAATTCCGCTTCACAATAGTCTACGTTCCCGGCAAGGAGAACATTGTTGCGGACGCGCTGTCACGCGCACCGGCTGGGCTTGAGAAAAGTAACACAGAAGGAAACATTGAGAAAAATTTCAGTATTCTTTACATTCAGAAAGTCGCCTTTGAGAACTTCATCACCACATCTTTAAAGGACATTGCTCATGAACAAGATAAAGATCCGATTTGGAAAGACATCAAAAGTAAATGGCATGAAAAGACACACACTCAGATTCGGCATTATTACCTGGTTAGAAACAACATACTCTTCAAACGCTGCACTGTTGATGACAAGCTATGGGTACTTTGTATTCCTGACGACTTTGTTAATAAGCTCATTTGGTACATTCAGTTCAGCTACGCACATTTTGGCCCACGAAAATGTTATCATATTCTTCGAACGAGTTGTTATTTTAACAATATGGAAAAGAGAATTTGAAGAATCTTGTCTATTTGTAAACTTTGTCAAAAGGCGAAACCATCTACTATCTCCCATCGTGCTCCGCTGTTTCCTATCATTCCTTCTAAATTAAAAGAATTTGCTGCTGCTGATCTCTTGGGACCGCTTGTCAGAACATCTAATGGATTTTCGTACGTTCTAGTCGCTGTTGAACTTACTTCAAAATTTGTTTCTTTCACACCGTTACGTAAAGCCACTGGACGGTCTGTATCCAACGCCTTTGTTAAAAATTTCTTACGTGAAGTTGGACACGTTAGTAAAGTCATTTCAGATCTGCTGTTTGGTCACGCATGCTTCGCAACCATAAAATCAAACCTGTTTTTATTTCATTGTACTCACCACATTGTAACCCCTCCGAACGGATTATGAAAGAAATCAATAAGCTTTGCAGACTTTATTGTCACAGAAAGCATCAGCATTGGGACAGATATTTACACTTATTTCAAAACGTGCTGAATGAAATGCCTCATGATTCCACTGCTTTACCACCTACTCTTGTACTGAAGAATGAAGAACCACCGAACAGAATCAGAGAGCTTGTACCTTTCCCGAATACACATAAACTTCGACACAAAGACATAATTGATTTGGCTCTTAAAAATATAAAATCTGCAGCAGACAAAAGGAGAAAACTACACGGTAAAGCAAATGCAAAGAAATTGTATATTGGTCAGAAAGTTCTCATTAAAGCTCATTCATTGTCACATAAGAAGAAACACTTGAGTCACAAATTCTTTCTAGTTTACAATGGACCTTACAGAATCCGACGTATACCACACGATAATTGCGTTGAAGTTGAAACTCTGCGTACTAGGAAGAGTAAAGGTTTACACCACATTTCACATGTAAAACCGTTTATTGAAAGATAATCTGCTTTTTAACTTTGTCTTTGCCATACAACTTTTCACTTTACATTACTAGTATGCATTGTCAGACTTAGAAACTGTTACAATGCAACAATGTTTGAAGTTAAATATCCAATCAAGAACCAAGAGAACTTATTTAAACAGAAATTATGAATGCATTGTTATTGTGAACAGACGACACAGTGTTATTGTGTGTGTACATTCTTGCTTGTTAGTTGCTCGATTACGTAACGACTATAAGGCTTACATACTTAGAACATGTACTGCTAATGAGATTCTAATGCAACATTTTGGTTTACTTGAAAATACATTCTGGATTTAAAGTACTTTCAGTGAGATACCAGATGACACAGTGGTTAGTTTATTTGACAGCTACACGACTATATCACGACGCTACTAATGTGTGACACAATTTACCTTGTTGCTTTTGCGGTGTATCTGTTTTATATATGCACAGTTTTTCTGAATTCTTCTGGAAAGTAAAACATATTTTAGTAGTAACTTTTGTGGTAAAGCTACAATGAGACAGCCTTTTCCATAGCACAACAATACGTTACAGTACAATACTTTCTTCATCACAACAATAAGAGTAATAACTACGATATCTATACACAAAGCATTTCACTTTTGTTTATCATGAGGTAAGTACATTGACTTCTGCAGAACTTAGCTTTCGGAGGAGGATAACTACGAGACTTCCACAGAGATTATCTTACAGCATGACGCACAGTTCAGCGCTTCAGTACACATATTTGAGTGATTAATTTCGCACTTAAAACATTTATTTTTTTAGATATTTGAAGTACAATGATACAAGGGTTTTCCGTGATACATTTCATTCCATTGCTGTAATCTGTAACACCTGAGGGTATAATTACATTAATCCTCAGGGGGGTACACGCTTACTTTGTGTACCATGTGTTTGGCAAGCACAAGGAGCCCTAGCTAATATGGTATTTGCTTATACAAATTTACACATCGGTACCATATATCTCTAACACACAAATTACACAGCTATCTGATCATTTAACTGAGAGATAAACTTTTTTTACTACATCAGTGACACATGTTTACGCAATTACACAGTTGGGTAACTTCACACTTACGAAATGGTATTTTGTCTGTACTTTGTGAACTGTTCATATTTTTTCAGAACCATTGTGATACTATGAGAGCTTTGAATGATGTATTTGGTATGAGATCATGATTTTTAAAGTACGTTTGAGGTAGATGACACTATTGAAATGAGCAGAGAATTTTTTTTAGGGTTTGAAATTATTGCAGAAAGCTACGACGTTTTTGAGATTTGACTGAGGTGTTATGATGTTATTATTACGACAACGATGTGTATTATGTTGTTGAGGAATGTTTATTATGCTACGTATTTCTCATGATGAAATATTGAAGAAGTGTCGACGAATATGTATATGTAATAAGTTAAGGAATAATGAGTAGTGGTTAGGGACGCTGATTTGTGAAAAAGGTTGTTGGAAACCAAGAATCGTACTTTAAGAGTTATGAAATGTGCGTGTATATGCGTGAATGTATCACAATGCCGACGAAAATTTTTTGGACACTGTTATATCAATAGCATTTTGTTTCTACAGATTTGTATTCTTGACCTGTGAAATATTTTTATACGAGACTGTCACTGTAGCGGAAACTGCTGTCGTAAATATTTCCGTAAGAAAGTTAACGGACCACCTGCACGTAATGCGTCGTGGGCACCCAGCTGTGTCAGACGCCTGAAAAAAATCCATTAGTGAGGGCCTGTTCAGAGGCACAGGTGGAGAAAAAAAAAGGGAGGCCATTATTCTCGCTATTGACATACCTTTGTAGAAAGCACCGCAAATACGACACGCTCATTACTTGGAAAGATACTTACATCTGCACACCTGATTATGACAAGCGTCTTTCTGGAGAACTGAGAGAATTTTTTACTACCTTATGAAATGCCATATGGCTAATGAATGATTTTTCATGCCTTCCTTTGTACATATTTGCTCATTTTCTTTAATATCTAGTTTCTAGCTGCACTGCAGCATTGCTTATTATAAAATTTAATAGATGTACTAATATCACTATTTTCTGTCTACAGACCTAGTAAAGAATACGTTTCTGATAAACTTTCTTGGAAAAGAGAGCACAAATAGACATTTCCCTTCACAGGAATTGCATAAATACTGTTTTTAATGACTTGGTAATTTCTTTTCTAGAATAAATTGTGATGCATCACTCTAGTGTTGAGATGTGACATAGGTATTAGACATGGTCATTTTCAGTGTAATATTTTTTCTGCTGGAGCTTTGTCATGTTTAGATATAAGCTGCTGTTTGCCAGGCATAGTGCTACTGAATTTTAATTTGTGTTACTCTGCTAAGCTAGTTTTATTTTTCTTGTTTGTTGCACGTTGCCTTATATTAGTTGTAATATTGCAATTGCTTTGCCAGTTTGAATTTTTTGTCATTGATGTTTGTGTTACTTGTTTTGTGCTGCTGCATTGCCTCGTCCCTTAGTTTAGCATCAGAGCTCAGTAGATTTAAGTTAGCTTAAGAGGGGGTAGACTATATAAGAGAATGAGTTGCGATGAATTGGAAGAAACGCATTGAGAAGATATAAGAAACAGATTTGGTAAAGATGAATATTGTGCACTGAGAAATAATTATTTTGAAAGAAATATGAATAGAATACAGAAAGCAGGTACAGATAGGACTTTTTGGGAATAATGAAGAACGAAGGGAGATCTCCGAGAAGTAAAGAAAGTTTTGTTTGCAAAATACTGCAGTAAAACAAACCCTGTCCTTTCCTTGTATTATTCCACTATATGTTTGTGTACCCTTGGGTATTTATGTTTTTCCTGTATTTATATGTTTATCTGATAAGACTTATATTGTAGAATTTTTCTAATACTAAGTTAAATTCACTATGATGAGGAATACTGTTATCCTCAAATATAATTTGCATTAATAATATGTTATTTACCTTGTAAATATGCTTAGACATTATGTATTCTGTTTTGTTTTAATGCTCATGTGTGAAGTTGATATTCCGAAAGTTATTGCGGTCTTTTATCTATGTTCTCATGTCATAATTCCTGTAACATTGATGTATATGTTTATTTCTATTCTGTTGTAAAGCCTGTACTTCAAATGTTATCTGTATTGTTATGTTCTATAATGATGTATTTTGTACCTTTGTTATTGTATTCTTATGTTATAAAATTGTAATTGACACCAGTTCATCATATTATTAACATGTAAGTTCCATTTCACTGCACACGTTTCTGTTGGTCATAGTATATGGACAAAATGTGAGAAGTAGGGACTGTTAGTGTTTGCATGTGTGTTAATAATTCAGCAAGGGACTGGATAACAGCATTGCTGGTTCTAAGGACAATTCCAAAAACTTTGTGACTGCACAAGTGGTGGTTTATGGACTTGCTATATTATCCCCAAGACTCTTCAGTGGTGATTGTGCACCTGCACAGTCACAACAGATGGCTGCTGGCCATCTCTTCAAGGACTACAGTGGGTCTACATCTTTGATGATCCATCAATACCATTATTTCTACAAGGACTGCAGTGGGTCTGCACCTTTGATGACCCACTAATACCATAATCCCTACCAGGACTACAGTGGGTCTGCTCTGTGATGACCTACCCACCAATATTCTTCAAAACTTCGACTGACTCTGCTGTGGGTTTGCTCTGTTGTGGCGCATCACCTGTCTGCATGTCGAGAGTCAGCACTGTCTTTCCGTTGGAAGGACAACACTACTTCTTTAAGACTGCATGGAAATCCACTACTTCTGTGTGCATTTTCTTTTACTGCTCAGACTCTGAGAAAAACACTGCAATTTTACTGTGACGAATGATGAGGACTGTCTTTATGGACTGTGAGAAAATTTTAGCTTTTGACCAACATTGTATCAATAAGTGAGTGCATTTGATATCTTTGTTATTGTAATTATGAAAAATTTTATCAAATCATTATTGGCCACTGCCCAAGACAATTTGTAAAATTTTTTGTGTGGAGCATGGGGGCTATGTAAGTAGGCTGTTTATGTTATCTTATTGGCAATGTTACGTAGCGCTCTGTATAAAAATCACTGGCTGTGCTGTGTGCAGTCTGTGGCTGGTTTGCATTGTTGTCTGCCATTGTAGTGTTAGGCAGCTGGATGTGAACAGCGCGTAGCGTTGCGCAGTTGGAGGTGAGCCGCCAGCAGTGGTGGATGTGGGGAGAGAGATGGCGCAGTTTTGTAATTTGTCATGAACTGCTATATATATTATGACTATTAAGCTGGCAGTAGTGGCGCTCGCTGTATTGCAGTAGTTCGAGTAATGAAGATTTTTGTGAGGTAAGTGATTTCTGAAAGGTATAGTTTAATGTTACTCAGGGCCATTCTTTTGCAGGGATCTTTGAAAGTCAGATTGCGTTGCGCTAAAAATATTGTGTGTCAGTTTAAGCACAGTCTTGTAAAAATGTTCTAAGGGGACGTTTCACCACAATGAGAGGAAGCCGAAAGGCACACGTTTAAGCTCACGCAGGATGGCGTGAGGTCTGGAACAGGACAAGTAATGGAGACTAGCAAATAAAGTACGTAGCTTCTGGAATACATAACTTTAATCCATAATTGGTGAACATCTGCCTGACGGTACATGCATCTCAAGATAAATAGCAAATGATAATGGCGCCTTGCCAGGTCGTAGCAAATGATGTAGCTGAAGGCTATGCTAACTACCGTCTCGGCTAATGAGAGCGTAATTTGGCAGTGAACCATCGCTAGCAAAGTCGGCTGTACAACCGGGACGAGTGCTAGGAAGTCTCTCTAGATCTGCCATGTGGCAGCGCTCGGTCTGCAATCACTGATAGTGGCGACACGCGAGTCTGACGTATACTAACGGACCGCGGCCGATTTAAAGGCTACCACCTAGCAAGTGTGGTGTCTGGCGGTGACACCACACACAGCAACAGAACGTACCAGCGTGACTTCAAATATTTTGTTACAGGAAATGTTGAAAATGCTCTCCGTTAGCGAGGATACATGCATCCACCCTCCGTCGCATGGAATCCCTGATGTACTGATGCAGCCCTGGAGACTGGCGTATTGTATCATAGCTTTCCACAATACGAGCACGAGGAGTCTCTACATTTGGTACCGGGATTGCGTAGACAAGAGCTTTCAAATGCCCCCATAAATGAAAGAGGGTTAAGGTCAGGAGAGCGTGGAGGTCATGGAATTGGTCCGCCTCTACCAATCCATCGGTCACCGAATCTGTTGTTGAGAAGCGTACGAACACTTCGACTGAAATGTGCAGGAGTTCCATCATGCATGAACCACATGTTGTGTCGTACTTGTAAAGGCACATGTTCTAGCAGCACAGGTAGAGTATCCAGTATGAAATCATGATAATGTGCTCCATTGAGCGTAGGTGGAAGAACATGGGGCCCAATCAAGACATCACCAACAATGCCTGCCCAAACGTTCACAGAAAATCTGTGTTGATGACGTGATTGCACAATTGTGTGCGGATTCTCGTCAGCCCACACATGTTGATTGTGAAAATTTACAATTTGATCACGTTGGAATGAAGCCTCATCCGTAAAGAGAACATTTGCACTGAAATGAGGATTGACACATTGTTGGATGAACCATTCGCAGAAGTGTACCCGTGGAGGCCAATCAGCTGCTGATAGTGCCTGCACACGCTGTACATGGTACGGAAAAAACTGGTTCTCCCGTAGGACTCTCCATACAACGTTACCTTGTACAGCAGCAACTTCTCTGACGCTGACATTAGGGTTATCGTCAACTGCACGAAGAATTGCCTCGTCCATTGCAGGTGTCCTCGTCGTTCTAGGTCTTCCCCAGTCGCGAGTCATAGGCTGGAATGTTCCGTGCTCCCTAAGACGCCGATCAATTGCTTCAAACGTCTTCCTGTCGGGACACCTTCGTTCTGGAAATCTGTCTCGATACAAACTTACCGCGCCACGGCTATTGCCCCGTGCTAATCCATACATCAAACGGGCATCTGCCAACTCCGCATTTGTAAACATTGCACTGACTGCAAAACCACGTTCGTGATGAACACTAACCTGTTGATGCTACGTACTGATGTGCTTGATGCTAGTACTGTAGAGCAATGAGTCGCATGTCAACACAAGCACCGAAGTCAACATTACCTTCCTTCAATTGGGCCAACTGGCGGTGAATCGAGGAAGTACAGTACATACTGACGAAACTAAAATGAGCTCTAACATGGAAATTAAGCGTTTCTGTACACATGTCCACATAACATGTTTTCTTTATTTGTGTGTGAGGAATGTTTTCTGAAAGTTTGGCCGTACCTTTTTGTAACACCCTGTACAGTTTACAGACCTGTAAACTACTCGTAAATCACCGAGATAATGCGGTACACTGATGTGCAGACACAAATACAACTCGTAAATTACCGAAATAATGCATTGCACAGCCTACATACATGTTCAGAAAATAATGCAGTACACTGATAATGCTCTGCAAACACTCTCACAACGCTTAAACAGCCGAAATAATGCAGCGCACAAACACTCACTGTATGTAGAAATGCTTTCGAAGTATCATTAAGAAATTCAACCACGACACATCAGCGATCTGTTTGTTACAGAGCTCCAAGGTAGAATGATGACCGACTGTGTCAGACGCACACGCCAGCCCTGCCTGTCTGCCTGTCCCACAGGCGAGACGCATCTTGACTGACACCCGTGATGTGAACAACGACTCATCGAGAGATTCTATACGTGACAGCTCTATGACATGGCCTAATTGCCGAGCGAGATGTTTTCATAGCGACCCACCGTTGCAGGCACGGTGAAAAGGTTGTCAATATTATACTGACATGTCATGTCTATGTAAATGACAGCCAAGTCTTCCTCTGGACACACTATCGAAATCTTTTGCACTGCTTTCAGAAAGTGTTTACGAAAATATCCCAGAATAACACAGTACCCATTCTTCCTAGCGACCCTAAAGAGACAGCTGTCATTTACATATCACATCTTCCCATAAATCATAAAGTGCTGCCCAATTTGCTAACAATCGCTTTTGTTGCAGGAGTTTTCATGATGTCTCAGCTTGTCCCCATGGGAATTCTTGTCCTGACAGGAGAGACTGTTCAAAACGTGGATCAGCACACGTTATTAACGTCAGTGGCGACCTGCCTTCAAGGAACAAAAGCATGGCTCAGCTAAAAGGTTATCAATGTTATACACACGTCTCATGTCGATGTAGCTGATAGCCAAATCTCCCTCTGAACAGACGCATGCTTTAGAAATATTTTGAACTTCTTTCAGAAACTGTTCACGAAAATATCCCAGAATAACAGTGTATGCATTCTTCCTGATGGTCCTAACGACACATCACATGTTCCCTTCCTGGAAATGGTGATGTCCTACTGTCAACATACGTGTCAGAAACGGTAAATGTGCTCACAACTAAAAGCCTTCATCATGTCTGTGCACACTTGCGAAAACGCTATTAATCATAAAACGTTCTTGTTACTTGGAGAGAGAGAGAGAGAGAGAGAGAGAGAAAGAATGGTCGCATTAAGCTCTTTCAGAAATAGTGACGTTTGGTAAAAGCTTCTCACTGACTGTCAATTCAAATGAAGCTGTCTCATTGCTCCCCTCGGTCTGTATATAAACCCACAACCAACCCCAATCGTCCTCAGTCGGCCTTGTTGTGCATTCCAACGTGTCTGTGTGTTTACTTGTTCTTTGCTCTCCGCAATATGAAGACAGGTAGCTGCATCAATGTTTCAAAGTGTAGTATCAAGAGGCTTAAAGTTCTGGAGACAGGATTACGAAGTCAGTAAGTAGTTTCTATTTTGAGCGAAAATTTTCGTGTGTGTGATAAATTCGCCTTATTAATTCCGTCTTCTTGTTATAGTACAACACCAGGATTTTGTCTTGGAGTGCCAAAGACAGAAGGGGGCTGGACTGCGACAGACTCTGGAAGTCCAGCCTCCTGTGTTGGGTTCACAGCCTGAATTGCATTGTGAGCATAATTTTCATTGTAATTTGTTCTTGTTTAGTAGCTATTCAAAATTGTCTTATTTCATACTTCTTTTTTAGTTCCTCTAGCTCACTTGAAGCAAATGCAAATTGAGCTGGAGGCACTGCTGGGGGCTGAAAACAACTATCTACTGCAGCAGCAGCAATGCTATGTGGAACAGCCTCCAGCTGTGGATAAACAACAACAACAACACTCACGTAAGCATAGAAAAAAATATCCATGTGTGATCTTTCTGTCTAGCTCGACATTCAAAATAAATAAAATTATGTCTCGTGCTGTTACATGAACAGCTCTAGAGGACTTCGATTTATTGGACAGGTAGCTGGAGGCTGTTCATAAGCAGATACAGGAATAGCCTCCAGCAAATAATGAGATGCCCAAGCATCATACTTTTAGTTTTAAAAAATGATTAAATGCCTCTAGTAGTATAGCAAGGTTCTTTTTCTGTAACAAACTGGTTTATATATCTTGTTTGTTGTTGTTGTTGTTGCTGTAGTCGAGACAGATGAGGACAGACAAAGGCGCTGTGATCTGGCTCTACTAGATGATGATTTGGATGACTTTTTTGAGGGTGCAATGGAGTCGCCCAATCAAGTGTTAGTGCCCTGGAGCCTGAGCGAAAAAGGTAATTACTCACTCTGCTTATAACCATGTGATCGTCAGAATTCTTTCTTTCACTGTGCCAGCAGTGGTAAATATTGTACTTAACTATTATTTATTTTATCTCCTCTTCAACAGTGGTCGCATCTGAACAACCTCAACACAGTATGGTGCGAATACCGGTGGCGGCTAAACCGTCTTCCGCACCAAAGCGGTGCCCGTTAAGGCACGCCTCGCCTACAAGGGCGCCGCTACTTGCTGTGCGGGAAGCCGCTGCAGTCGCCGTCGCCCCGGCACCCACGCTCTGACGTCCGTGTGCCAAGCAACAAACCACTGCTCCTCAAGTTACAGGATCGGGTCTACAACAACATCGGGAACCATTGCCACAGCCTGGCTGTTCCCATCGCGCTGACCTGGTAACACTGCAGCATCCTCCTCCTTCATCATCACCATCATCATTGTATGAGCGTTGTCGGAATCCACATACATATGAGGTATGCGTACCTAGATGTATACCCCTCCACCCTGAAGGCGCCCCATCCCCAGCGCCCTCATCCACCAGCTAGCTGTAGTATTATTAATGACAAACAACCTATGACTAGCGTTAGTGCTTTATCCCATTCTGATAGTGAAGGACATCGGATTAGCAGCATCATGGCCCCTCTATAATACCTAGAGGTTGCTAAGGCCTTTGAGGGGCGTATCCCCTTTAATAGAATAGAGAATACGGCTGGGGGTATCGTGACCCAGCCAGGTTCCTAGAAACACATTTCCCACTGTTAGAGGCAGAGCTCCTGAAAGCCATAGACGATCCGAGATATATTGCCATTAAATGTAATGCAGTGCTCTGCTGCGAGCTGACCCACCCGCCCAAACAACAGGGTGCTGCTGAAGAGAAACATTACATCTGGGGTGACAATAGTGTTATATCTCGGAGTACATCAATGACAGAGAGGTCACGTGAATCCACCTGGTTTTCTGAGATGGAAGTAACAGGGTGAGCAAAAGCACTCAGCCAAATGATCCATTAAATGGAGGATCCAAGGAAAAATGAAACAAAATCCAGAGTCCACATCTCTATACGGAATAGATCTTAACATTCTTGGATGTTATAACTTTGGTGGTATCGAGTACCCCACAAAGATTCATGACATACCAAAATTTGAGGCGCAAAATCCTGGAATATCGGTTTCTGTTTAGAAGCAACAGATAAGCAAGCCAGATGAGCACGACAAGCATACTATAGTTGGACCACTCCATTCTTCGAAATATGCAGGTGAGCATGATCTTCATTTAAACATGCAGCTCTGCCTACAGGACAATTAAAGAGACCTTTGGAGAAAAGAGAACCCTTGTATGAATATCAAGAGCTCAGATGGAAACCCGGTTCTAAGCAAAGAAGGGAAAGCAGAAAGGTGGAAGGAGAATATAGAGGGTCTATACAAGGGCGATGTACTTGAGGATAATATTATGGAAATGGAAGAGGATGTAGATGAAGACGAAATGGGAGATATGATACTGCGTGAAGAGTTTGACAGAGCGCTGAAAGACCTGAGTCGAAACAAAGCTCTGGGAGTAGATAACATTCCATTAGAACTACTGACAGCCCTGGGAGAGCCAGTCCTGACAAAAGTCTACCATGTGGTGAGCAAGATGTATGAGACAGGCGAAATACCCTCAGACTTCAAGAAGAATATAATAATTCCAATCCCAAAGAAAGCTGGTGTTGACAGATTTGAAAATTACCGAACGATAAGTTTAATAAGTCACTGCTGCAAAATAGTAACAAGAATTCTTTAGAGACGAATGGGAAAACTGGTAGAAGCCGACCTCGGGGAAAATTAGTTTGGATTCTGTAAAAATATTGGAACATGTGAGGCAATGCTGACTCTTCGACTTATCTTACAAGACAGATTAAGCAAAGGCAAACATACGTTTCTAGCATTTGCAGACTTAGAGAAAGCTTTTGACAATGTTGAATGGAATACTCTCTTTCAAATTGTGAAGGTGGCAGGGGTATAATACATGGAGTGAAAGGCTATTTACAATTTTTACAAAGAGTCGAAGAGCATGAAAGGGAAGCAGTGGTAGGGAAGGGAGTGAGACAGGGCTGTAGTCTATCCGTGATATTATTCAATCTGTGTATTGAGCAAGCAGTAAAGGAAACAAAAGAAAAATTCGGAGTAGGAATTAAAATCCATGGAGAAGAAATAAAAACTTTGAGTTTTGCCAATGACACTGTAATTCTGTCAGAGACAGCAAAGGACCTGGAAGAGCTGTTGAACGGAATGGACAGTGTCTTGAAAGGAGGATATAAAATGAAATCAACAAAAGCAAGACGTGGATAATGGAATGTAGTCGAATTAAATTGGGTGATGCTGAGGGAATTAGATTAGGAAATGAGACACTTAAAGTAGTAGATGAGTTTTGCTATTTGGGAGAAAAATAACTGCTGATGGTCGAAGTAGAGAGGATATAAATGTAAACTGGCAATGGCAAGGAAACCGTTTCTGAGAAAGAGAAATTTGCTAACGTTAAGAGTAGATTTAAGTGTTAGGAAGTCGTTTCTGCAAATATTTGTATGGAGTGTAGCCATGTATGGAAGTGAAACATGGACGATAAATAGTTTAGACAAGAAGAGGATAGACGCTTTCGAAATGTGGTGCTACAGAAGAATGCTGAAGATTTGATGGGTGGATCACATATCTAATGAGGAGGTACTGAATAGAGTTCGGGAGAAGAGAAATTTGTAGTATAATTGAACTTGAAGGAGGCATGAGTTGGTAGGACATGTTCTGAGGCATCAAGGGATCACAAATTTAGTATTGGAGGGCAGCGTGGAGGGGAAAATCGTAGAGGGAGACCAAGAGATGAATACACTAAACAGATTCAGAAGGATGTAGGTTGCAGTAGGTAGTGGGAGATGAAGAAACTCGCATGGATGGAGTAGCATGGAGAGCTGCATCAAACCAGTCTCTGGATTGAAGACCACAACAACAACAACAACATCATGATTCAAGTCTAACCGCTATGAATCTTATGTCGGGGATAATCCTGAGGTTTGGTTGCACACTCAACTCGAAAAACTCTCATGGGATGTTCATAGGCTTTACAGCGCCAACATCCCCATGACTGAATCGGAGGAGGATAAAAAATTATACAATGATGCGGTTAACTGTCATATTTGTGGGCTGCCGTTAGATAGAAAAGCTGAAACTCCACATAGAGATCATTCTCATCTTACGAGGAAGTTCCGCAGTGCAGCTCACACCGCATGCAATTTGAAGTATGTTACCACGATTCATACCCGTTTTCTTTCGTAACTTAAGTGGGTATGATGCTCACTTTCTAGTTGAGCAATTGGTTCATTTCGGTTGGGAGAAAAATCAGGTCAGTGTTGAGAAGTGCTGAGAGTGTTGAGAAGCATATTTCATTCTCCAAACGAATGACGCCAAAAATTACGCTCCGCTTCCCTTCCACACTACGTTTTACGCAGGTGCCACTCCACAAACTCGTTGAAATTCTCCCTCGAGTGGATATGCACATCACCTGATCTGCTTACCCCAAGGAGGAAAAGTTTCACCTTGCGACTAGGAAAGGAGTTTTCCCTTATGAGTATCTGGATACTAAGGCGAAACTCTATGGATCCAGACTACCCGACATTTCTGCACCTACCAGTACTCTCACAGGCGATGCCATAACTAGTGCAGATTATGAGCATGCCATGGATGTCTGGAGGGAATTCAGCATTCCAAATTTGTGTGAATACGCAAGACTATACATGACACCGACGTGCACTTGTTTGCGGATATTTTTGAAAAGTTCCAGAGTATATGCATGGCCATATACTCTCTGGACCCCACCTTTTATTACGCAGCACTTGGGTTGTCCCAGGACGCAATGCTCAAGAAACTGAGGTGCAGCATCGAACTTTTAACTGATGCCGATATGCTTCTTTTCTTTGAGCGTGGGATCCATGGAAGACTTTGCCAGTGTCTCCATAGATACACCAAGGCAAATAATCCACATATGGGTGCGGGTTTAACACATCTCTCGATTCGAGTTATATTCTACACTCCTGGAAATGGAAAAAAGAACACATTGACACCGGTGTGTCAGACCCACCATACTTGCTCCGGACACTGCGAGAGGGCTGTACAAGCAATGATCACACGCACGGCACAGCGGACACACCAGGAACAGCGGTGTTGCCCGTCGAATGGCGCTAGCTGCGCAGCATTTGTGCACCGCCGCCGTCAGTGTCAGCCAGTTTGCCGTGGCATACGGAGCTCCATCGCAGTCTTTAACACTGGTAGCATGCCGCGACAGCGTGGACGTGAACCGTATGTGCAGTTGACGGACTTTGAGCGAGGGCGTATAGTGAGCATGCGGGAGGTCGGGTGGACGTACCGCCGAATTGCTCAACACGTGGGGCGTGAGGTCTCCACAGTACATCGATGTTGTCGCCAGTGGTCGGCGGAAGGTGCACGTGCCCGTCGACCAGGGACCGGACCGCAGCGACGCACGGATGCATGCCAAGACCGTAGGATCCTACGCAGTGCCGTAGGGGACCGCACCGCCACTTCCCAGCAAATTAGGGACACTGTTGCTCCTGGGGTATCGGCGAGGACCATTCGCAACCGTCTCCATGAAGCTGGGCTACGGTCCCGCACACCGTTAGGCCGTCTTCCGCTCACGCCCCAACATCGTGCAGCCCGCCTCCAGTGGTGTCGCGACAGGCGTGAATGGAGGGACGAATGGAGACGTGTCGTCTTCAGCGATGAGAGTCGCTTCTGCCTTGGTGCCAATGATGGTCGTATGCGTGTTTGGCGCCGTGCAGGTGAGCGCCACAATCAGGACTGCATACGACCGAGGCACACAGGGCCAACACCCGGTATCATGGTGTGGGGAGCGATCTCCTACACTGGCCGTACACCACTGGTGATCGTCGAGGGGACACTGAATAGTGCACGGTACATCCAAACCGTCATCGAACCCATCGTTCTACCATTCCTAGACCGGCAAGGGAACTTGCTGTTCCAACAGGACAATGCACATCCGCATGTATCCTGTGCCACCCAACATGCTCTAGAAGGTGTAAGTCAACTACCCTGGCCAGCAAGATCTCCGGATCTGTCCCCCATTGAGCATGTTTGGGACTGGATGAAGCGTCGTCTCACGTGGTCTGCACGTCCAGCACGAACGCTGGTCCAACTGAGGCGCCAGGTGGAAATGGCATGGCAAGCCGTTCCACAGGACTACATCCAGCATCTCTACGATCGTCTCCATGGGAAAATAGCAGCCTGCATTGCTGCGAAAGGTGGATATACACTGTACTAGTGCCGACATTGTGCATGCTCTGTTGCCTGTGTCTATGTGCCTGTGGTTCTGTCAGTGTGATCATGTGATGTATCTGACCCCAGGAATGTGTCAATAAAGTTTCCCCTTCCTGGGACAATGAATTCACGGTGTTCTTATTTCAATTTCCAGGAGTGTATATTTGGATGTGAATAACTTGCGCAGACACTGCCGGTTGGTGGGTTTCAACGGGTACCCAAAAACGAATTAAAGGGATTAGGTGGAAAAATATTGGGGCCGGTGGTGATTCTCATGTAGGGTATGTGGTGGAGGCAGACCTCATTTAACCTGTTAGTTTGCATGAAATGACAAGCGACTTGCCTCTATGTCCAGAGCAACAAGTTCCATGAGGAAGCACTATCGCTAAACTGCTCACCACTGTTGGACACAAACAGAGGTATGTAATTCATTATCGTAATCTCCAGCAGTGTCTCAGCTTAGGAATGGAGCTAGGTAGAATCACTTGGGCTAGTTCCTTCAATTAGTCCCCCCAGTTGAAGGAGTATATTGAATACCGACTTACAAATTAATGAATAATTCCATTTTCGGTAAAACCGTACAGAATGTGAGAAATGAACGTGATATTTTGATTAGGACTGAATGGGATGGGAGTTGGGGCATAAGAAACTGTATCGGCAGACCAAATTATAAGTGGGTCACAATTTTCAATTGTTGCTGTGGAGTGTTGAAGGTTTCAGTAGAGTTTACAAAACCAATCTATTTGGGTATATGTATATTGGATATCTCCAAACTCCACAGGTACCGATTCCACTATGAGTTTGCTAGAACTCATTTCATGGAGCCAAAGTTACTTTATATGCATACAGATAGCTTCATCTACTGTGTGAAGAACTGCGATCCATATGAAGTAATTAGATGTCACAGTAATCAATTCGAGACAGCGGGATATGCAGCCGATAATCCTTACAGTATTGTTCCTCAAAACAAGAAGGTTATCGGCTTAATGAAAGATGAGGTGGGTGGATTGCCAATTGTGGAGTTTCTGCATCTAAAATGTATGCATATTGTGCACTATATGGAGCCACTCAGAGGCGTGCTAAGGGTGTGCAATGTGTGGCATCATGTGTCCTCAGGGTCAAAGACTACTTGCAGTGCCTGTATGGGGGCGTTCGTGGTAATCCGCCACAACCCGCCGCATTTGGTGTAGCAAATTATTATTCGATCGTGGGATCATGAGTTGTACACTGTGCTGCAATCTAAAGCCGGATTGTCACCTCCTGACGATAAAAGAGCCATTTGTGATGATGAGATCGAAACCCTCCCACACTCTCACTATTTACTTGAAGTGTAAGAAGGGGTGGGGGACTCCGATGATGTGAATGAGAGAGAGTGAGTGAGTGAGTGAGTAAGTGCCCTGAGTGAGAGCTTGTACCTAACCGTATGGCTCTTTTATCGTAGTTTAAATATTATGTGTGTGACGTACGGCGTGCCTGAATGTGTGATGCTTATGCGCATCTATTTATATGCTTGTAGGTGCATTCGAGTGTGGATGTCTGTGTAAGTATGTATGCCTGTGTGTGCATATATATTTTCTAAATAGGTAACATAATATCTAGTCAGTGCTATATAAGCAGTATGTTCTGGGAAAACAATTAAAAACGTGCAATGTACATAAAAGGTTTAAGAAATTGAACCAAAATCATCAAAAAAGTTAAAAAAATGAAAATGAAAGAAAAAATAGTTTACCGTATTATTTCTCGCTTTTAAGCTTCTTATGCATGTGTGAGTGTATGTGTAAATACATTAGTTTTTAAGTTTCACCGACCGCTTGCTATCCAAGTCATACTAGTTTTAAGTGTGAGTTCCACCCAGTTCATTTTCGCGCAGCTGTTGGGGATGAACATTTTAGGGCTATCCACTTCATCGTATTATTTAATCATTTCAGCTGCTTGAGGTAGAAAATGTTTAGAGTCGCCCAATTCGAAGCATAAATTAAGTCTTCTGTTTGGTTAGAATTTCACTAGTAACAGTATTAGTGTAAGAGAAACTATACCTCTGCAATAGCTGTAACCAGTACTGCAATGTAAAGTACAAAAAGAATTCAATCAGTACTATTATTTTTAAAAATTATGAACTTTAAATAAAAAAAATCAAACAGTTACATGAAATGTGAATTTAAAAGCAATATTACTTTGTGTACTGTAAAAACAAGATTTGTGGATGTAAAGCTGTATTACTACTGTGAGTATTTATGACTAAATAAAAAATTGTTATTCGTTACCATATGTCTTTGTTGTTATTTCACAAATCCTCACCCTTACAAAGGCTGTGCAAGATGCGCAAGATATTACTTTAAAGCATGATGGTGGTGACGTTGAAGGTGGAGGAAAACAAAATATATGTAACGATTGCATGGGATTTCGCTTATCGTGTTGCACATATAGGTTTTTGGGAAGAGGTGGCGAGTGATTGTGTCCGCTTCTAAAGACACATAGCAAACATGGCTGAAATTATATCTCCAAAGCCACAGACATAGGATCTGGGCAAAGCTACATGCTATCTAAGTAGGAGATAGGTAGAAAGAAATGAAAAACACAGAATGTGAGGTAAAAATTCATTTATCTACATTAATACAACTTAAAAGTAATTTTACATTTTCATAAGCAGACACACCACTATTTTCACACATTTTCTTCCTCTCGAACTTTTGGATAGCAGGGAACCCGTAGAATTCCAGGTCTTGAATAGATGCAAACCTGAAGATTCGCTGCATCCATGCGATCGTCTCCTCGCCTTTGACGTAGATGATCGCCTCAGGATGATCGAATATTCGAAGTGAAGTCATCATTTCTTTATAAGGTAGACCAGTATCTTCCCAGTGGAGTCCATGAAAGAAACGTATTAGCCACTTTGCACTCCTCCATGTTTTAGCACAGTTCACATCCTCGAAAGGCCTCGGTGATGCAATTCTTACTGAGAATGTCTCTATTTACCAGCATCTTCTGTGTATGCTATGAGTGCAACATCTTTATATACGAATTGTCTACACTCATCATCATAGAAACCTTGAATGTCGCAACGACGTTCACACTGTAAGTTGTCACTGTGAAATGAACTGAGCATACCACAACTCTTGGTCATTTACACAGCATGCTGCACAACACCAGAAAGTGGGCAATAGTTAATCACACGATCCTGTAGAACTAGAGCATACGCTGTAGTGTGTTCTGGTAAATTTGATGAAGATTCAAATTCGATTGACGTCTATCGGTCCTGATTTAATTATCTTATTCTGCTTAGAACAGTCTATCACGATTATTGTTGCCAGCTCCGTGAATTTCCGTAGACTGAGTTGGTATCCTTCCTCTTCAACACCTTCATACTAAGAAGCACGGAATCTTACATACATGTCGAATGCTAGACTGTATACATTCCAATATGAAACTCTTGCATGGAAGAGTTAAAGCGTGTTGATGCTGGATGGAAATCCTAATTTCAACATTCTTGTTAAATGCCGTTGAAGCATAAGGTCTATGCGAGAAGTATTCCTGGTGTATGATTCGCTCATCACATTCCACTGAGTGAGATATATTGAGCGACGACGTCATTGCGAGGTTTCAAGCCTACTGATTTAAGAAACTTGTAGTTCGCACGTGTTACCACCTTGTGGATCTGCTGTGAAGTGCTATGTTGTGTGCTGCATGTGCTGGTTTTATACCTTACGTCCATCTTGTCGTAGATGTAGTTGTACAATGATTTCTTCAACACAAAAGTCAACACATTGGTTATTCTGATCCATAATACGCAGCTCCAGATAGTCCAATGTCTGAACTGTCGCTGGAAGGTATATTACGGTGGTAGGAGTCTCAACAATGTTATACCCTGTTCCAACGGATGGGAAGAATCCGTAAATTGAATGAACCAACCTATCATTGGGATATGAGTTCGTTGCGAAGTTACACTCAACACGGATTGTACTAACAGGGAGAATATCCACTGTCTCATCAGATTTGTAAAATTTATTGGGATCCATCTTCAAAACCTGTCCCTTTGTGAAACACAGTAGTGGGCCTATTGAACCTTTCTGCTTAAAGTGAATCGAAGCATTCAACGTCCTTATATCAGATTTAAGAGTACTGATGTTGAAAAACTTCGTTTAAATCGTCAATATCGTATCCACTAGGTTCAATTTCTACGATTTCTTCTTTGCCATTAATTTCCAGATGCAGTTTATTGTTAACCTCTGCGATATTTTCGATGTTGTTGTATGTCTCCAGTCCAATCAGCGCGATGTTCCAATCTCCAACGCTTAACTCAGTTGGTGGGAAGTAATTCGCACCTGGTACAGACGATCGTTCTTTTAATGTCAGAGTGTATGACGTTGCATCTAAACGTACGACTGGTGAATGGGTGTTTAATACCCAGCCTTATATATCATTCATAAAAGTGAGAAGGAACATGATGCATAGATGACCACACAGAAATGTAAATTGTAGAAGACATGTCTTCTGCCTGTGAAGTATCGTTGTAATTCTTCTGGAGGTTGCAGGCCGCTGATTGAGTGGAAATAGTAAACGTTATTTGTTTTTCTTTTTTTAACATATGCTACCCAGTGAGTTCCAGGTCCTCCTGCTACAGCTCCAGATTCGCAATTCCTCATTCTCCTGGTTTCTCCATAGTCTTTGGTAACGTATTCCGCATAAACACACCTCGGAATGTTGAATTTCTTCGTAATAAACTTAAGCAGATCTGTATTTGTAAGCGCCCTGTCTGGTAGGACTGCTATGAGGCTTTTTTTATTTGTGAATAGACCTAGTCCTTTCTAATATGGTTTCAAGTATAGCCATTTTCCAATGGCTGCTGCCTCCATCATGCGGTTATGTCTTTGTGGCTCCTGCCGTTGCCCCTGAGAGCTTTGTACATTCTTGACTGTGCTGGCAACAGCCGCAGCAACCCCAGCCAGTGAACCCACCGCTGAGAGTCCGGCTAATGCAGGAATAAGGAATGGAATAATTGCACCTGCCGTCTTCGGTATTGGTAGAACCTTGGGTGGTTTAATTGAACTTTTTCTCTCACTCCTTTCCACTTCAGGGCACTTTTATCTGCTTACAACGCTGTCAGGATACAATTTTTCATGTACCCTTTGGTTCCTTAGCGCTCTACGTGCAGTGTTCATGAGTTGGCTGAACTTCTTCGTACCCAAACCCTACTTAACTTTACCACGCATAGTTTTTTTCACTGCAAATGCTGCAATGCGTTGACCTATACCAATATCCTTTCTGGCACGTATTGCCTTAGCTTTGTCAGCTAAAATTCGATCGGCTGTGTGACGAGCTTTATTTGCTACATAAGCAATGTCGTGTTCCATACACGCTTCGTCGAATAAATTTATTCCCTTATCACCGCGTGCTAATCATATTTGAAGTAGAGGAAAGGTGCCTATTATGCGATAGTTCCCTAATATGAGACACCCCAACTGTACTCACGTTAGGGGTTGCACTCCGGTTGAGAGTTTCTTAAACACGTCTACTGCGTGCCAGACGACGACACAGCGAGTATGACGCCGTAGTTGAGCCGGACACAGTACGTAGAGGTTGATACAAAATTTCTTGTGTTTGGAGTTTTTGCGACATCGGTGTTGAGGCAATATTTCAGATTAAAGGCGAGTGGATATTACTGTACTCTTTTATTGTTGTTATTTGTAATGGTATTACCTATAATTATTGGCAATTAGGTTCATTTTCCAACGAACATTGTTAGCAAGTGCGTGGTTTTTTGTGTAAGATGGTGAAATTCCTAATATGCAATAGTATGGGGATCCAAACACGCGACAGTGTCGCATATTACGATACCTATCGCATATTGGGGGAACTCGCTCTCTCACGACTTTTTATATGTAATTTACGCAATACTATCATGAGAGAACAATATTTTATCATTTATTGTAGTATTGTAGTCATCCAAGTGGCTAGATACAAACTCACATATTTACTCAGTGGTTTGATCATTTTGTGAGTCATGTAAAGCCATCTTCAAATGACGCTGTCCTTTTGATTCTTGATGGGCATTATTCCCCACAAAGAATCTCGATGTGTCAGATAAAGCACGTTAAAACAATGTTCATATTGTATGTTTGCCACCTCACTCAACGCATAAAATGCAGCCACTTGACGTCGGATTTATGGGGCCTTTGAAAACCTACTATGCCCAAGAGATAGAAACGTGGTTGGCAAGTAACACAGGTCGTGTTATCATCCCGTTATTAATAGCCAAGTTATTTGGGGCAGCTTACAACCTAGCAGCAACAATGGAAGCATCTGTGAATGCCTTCAGAAAACGGGTCTCATCCCATGCAACAGAAACATCTTTAGGGAACATGAATTTTCAATTCATCGCCATGCTGACGCTCTTCAAGAAAGAGATGCCAAAAACGAAAATGAAACTACTGATGGAGATGGTAAAGCTGTCAGCTCGGCAGACCTCCCCCACACATCGCAAAACCACCTGGAGTTAGTCAAATAGAACAAACATCGCGTTCGTGCTCTGCTGCGTTACTAACTTCAACTCCTTATGTGCAGCAACTGCAAGAATCTAAGCAGAAGAAATCAGAGGCTGAAGCCAAGAAAGCAGCGAGAAAGATATTTGTGGAGAAGAGTGGAAAATCTTCAAATCGTAGACCTAAAGCAGAAGACCTAGTGACTCGGCATCCGATGTCCATCTTGATGACAGTGGGGATTCAGACAGCAGTCATGACGATGACGCGGAGTGTCTGTTCTGTACTGGGCGCTTTTCTGAAGGCAGACACGGGAGAAATGGGCACAGTGCACGAAATGTTATCGCTGGGCTCACGAAGATTGCACTGTCACAGAAGACAATTTTGTTTGCGCCGGATGTCGTAAATATAAACGTAAGTAGTGTGAAATGAGTGAAGGTTAACAGAAATGAATGAACATGTAAAAACTGTATATTCATATGTGATTATCATGTAATAAAATAATCAAAGCAAAATATTATTACTGTCTCATATTAGGAAAACCTTGATCTCATTTTTACGAAATGCCTTGTTTGTGAAGATGTAGTAACTACTCTGAATGATTGTTTATTACTGTAAATACGATAATTGTATGATAAAATTAAGAACATGTAAAAATTGTATATTCATATGTCATTATTATGTAATAAAATAATTAAAGCAAAATGTTATTACTGTCTCATATTAGGAAACCTTGATCTCATTTCTACGAAATGCCTTGTTTGTGAAGAATTAATAAATACTCTGAAAAATTGTTTATTACTGCAAATACGATAATTGTATGATAAAAGTAAATAATGCAAGATCCTATTACCACCATAAAAAATACAGTTGCACTTACTTTTAGGTCTTTCAAATGGGTTTACAAAAGCGTATCTCAGGTCCACAGTTGTTATATCCTGGAATGTGTAATTCGACTGGTAGTTTGTCGAGAATACCGCCTCCTCTTCTATGCATCTCCGATCACGCATGCTATGCTACTGAGGTGCTTTTCGTCTGCGCTCTCTGTCATATAACAAACCGTCAGTGTCGATCCAGCTGTTTTGTGATGTGGGAAAATTAAGCCATTTAACCAACGCTCTATTCCCTCGACGCCATACGAGATACACATCTGGTTCCAAGCTCTTCTGTAACTCTTGTGTGTAAAGGCATCCTGCAATTTCAGTACCACTGCTGTCCTTTAAGAGGTAGGTTCCAGGATTCTCTCTCTGCACTTTGGAAACTGTGAATATCTCGGTTGACCAGTTAGGCAGGTATAATTTGTCAAATGTCGTCTTGTGTTTTGGAATACGTACTAAATCACCTACATTAAGTTGCTGTTTGCTCGGATCTACCATTTTAATACGATTGTATGCTGTATCTGGAAGTTTATTATCACAAACATCGATTGGTCTCATTTTTATTATGTGACGTTTGGTACGATTGTACTATGCTATTATGTGCGGGAGGATATCGATCCATCTGTGTGAGCCACTGAAGACTGAACTGCATGCACATCTGGGTTTTCACTGTTCTGTTCAGATGTACCACGATACTCGCCTTCAGATGGGTGATGTATTCCATACCGCTCCATCGCAGTCTTGAAATACTTATTGTAAGACTCACCGCCATGATCTGTTTGAAGACTATGTGGGCTTCGATTCGTCCCCGTCTGCAGCAACCCGTCAAACATGTGCGCGACTTCCTTCCCTGTTTTCGCTTTTACAGGTAATGTCCAGGCATATGTAGAATAAGCATCAATGACCATTAAAATACATTTGAATCCGTTATTCACACGTGAGTACTCTCTCATGTCGACAAGATCTGTCTGCCACAGGTCGTCCAAACCTTTAATCATAACATATCTTCGTGGGTATGTTTTGCATGCTGGTTTGTGCAGTTCTCGAACTACAGTCTCCATACTTATTCGATGATGCCTCTCTAAGTTCAGGAATTACTGAAACAACTTCATTCGAATGAGCTGTATTACCATTGGCAGCTGATGCCATGAGCAGTCTTAGCCGGTCTATTAGTTCATTGGGGTCGTCATAATATATATATACTGTGGGAGTCAATTGCTCACTCTTTTATGCTGAATGTCAATACCATCACCACTGCTATTTTTTTTTCACCATCCAAAATAGGTCTTATAATGGATTTGTATTTCACATTGCTTCGACTTTTTGCATTCTTATGCAGATCAGTTAAAAGCAGTATTTCACGATACTTGTCCAGATTTTTAGACGAATAATTTACAGTTTTTGTGGGTCTTAGGAAAATAAGGTTCAGTAGACCGGGTGTTCTTTGAAACGGTTTATCGACGATCTGTATCGTTTATTGATTTAAAGTTATAGGCTGTGTGCCCAACATGTATGGTTTCTCACCACTAACACCGAATGTTTTGTCTATCCTAGCGTCGCTGTGACGGTTAATGAAATCGGCAATAGCGTCATCGTCGTCGTTGCGGAATTTCACTGAAAGTTCATCGAGAGGTTCAGTAACTGGTTCTGAAGGTTTCTCGCAATGTCTGCTCCAGCTTCAAATGCCTAACCTCAGCAACCGTAACTTCTCGCGAACGGCCTTCCGTGCCTCGATGACATCCCGGCGTATGCTAATCGGACTTCTGTGCAGCGTGAGGTTTTATATATCCTCTCTTCTTCTTCTTCCGCTGCTCCCCCTTCTCGGTAACAGCTATTTCTCCTTCAGTTAAGTTGCCTGTTTTCTTTTCAATTGCGGTAACCTATTCGTACAATGTCCTGTTCTCAATGACAGCTATCCCCCCATCAGTTAAACCGTTTACTTTCTTCTCGACTGCATTAACCCGATCATTCAGTGTATTGTTCAGTCTCAGAAGGGTTTGACAATAAGTCTCTAGTTCCTTGCGTACACCTCCAACTTTATGCTCGAAAGTTTCAATTTTCGTGTCCACGTACAAGCGAATGTTTTGTCTATGTACACCAATTCTATGAAATTGAGCTTTCGGTATGTATGCGAATTTATCCTTGGTGATGCATATACTGAGATACTCACCTCTCTGTGTGGCTATATGTACAGTAACTCCTGGAAGTTCCGTCTGTACCTGTCATCATTGAGTTCTCTTCTTTTATCAATAACGAGAAACCCATACTGTGATTGATTCCAACAATCTGCACATATCTTTACAAAATCATTGAATGACATGTCGGTTCCTGCACGAGCCTGGTAAATGTGTTTTAAACACAGATTGTCCTGTTTGAATGTTATATTTAAGTTTGCTTTATCCCTCACTAGCTGTTTTGGGATTCTGGAATACGTCTGACTCAGATAAAATACATCAACAGCCATATAGCGACCGAAACAGAAATATCGCCTAACTTGATCCTGGTTTTCCGCAACAACATCGTCAAATATGAACGCTGTGTTTGGGTTTACTTTTTCCGGTGGAGGGATATCGCTGCTCTCACTGAATGTGGTGTATGTCCCACCATCTACACCCTGCAGAATCTCCTGTAATAGTTGGTATTTGGGCTGAAAATGTGCTTTTTAAAATACACATACATGTTCAAAGCGGACTCCATCGGGATGGCCGGCCGGAGTGGCCGTGCGGTTCTAGGAGCTACAGTCTGGAACCGAGCGACCGCTACGGTCGCAGGTTCGAATCCTTAGGTTAGTTAGGTTAAATTAGTTCTAAGTTCTAGGCGACTGATGACCTCACAAGTTAAGTTGCATAGTGCTCAGAGCCATTTGAACCATTTTGAACCATCCATCCGGATGTGTTAGCATCGACATGAGAACATTTGTCTTGCCGCAGTTGGATGGGCCTACAATTATTGCACGTATGTTGTCGGGAAGCAGTGCGCCATTCTCCTTCTTCTGGTCTTCTTGAGTACCGTCACAGCTCCAGTCGCTTACAACGAAGTCTTGATGCTTCCCCCATCCTGCCATGGCACCTACTACGCCAGGTACCGGCGTGCAGTGGGTTTTTATAGAAAATAATTAACGCTATGCCCTTTCCAGGATACCGACAATTTCAGATACTGGCGTGCATTGCGCTTTTCCGGAGAATTCAGTTAAATGATAGAATTTTCTGCTGTTGCCCGTTTCCAGAGAAAATACTGGGCAATAGCTTTAGTACTTGCAATATAATAAGAGTTATGAAATAAAAAAAAACACATAATTGGTTATATACATGTCTTTATTCAGTAATCATACACAGGATGCACTACATCAACTGGTCCTTTATTTATCAGTACAGAATATAGAAAATAAAGCCTTCTTGTAAGCACCGAATTCAGCATGTATTACTCTCAAACTTATTGGCAGTACATTAGTTTTCACTGGCACCATACTGACTCCCTGTTCTAAGTCGTCTGCATACGCACTGTCCATAATTAGATACTCTGCAATGTCTCTATACACAGCTTTAACACATGGCAGCCATCTGTTCAGTCTTTCCATCACAATGGCGAAAAAAAAATTGTAATGGTGGAGTGCTGTAGATAGAAAGATGTTTCACCTGATTTCACACGGAGTGCAGAGTCATTGTACACTGTTGTAATGGATAGAGTAAGAGCAGCACAGCAAATGTCCGGAGGAGGACGGCTCGGGTGATACTCGGCTGTCAATTCCTGCGTGATACACGCTTTTGCACGACAAGTTCATCCCAGTCCACCTCCATAAGCCGCACTTTAACACTTTTAGCTGCATTCTCGATCTCTATCACAATACGCCACTCTCTGTCTGTGGTTGCTTCTATACCAATATGTAAACGTTTCGAACCACTAGCATGGTCCAATAGCAAATTACCATCACCAGGATGGGGAAAACTGTTATCTAGCAACAGAATCCTTTTCCCTGCACCTATCAGCTGCTTTACAATGTTTTGACAAATCCACGGTTGCTGGCTATTCTGAATTTTCCTTGCCCTTAGTGTAGTAGAACTGTCACACGATATGTGTAGGCAGACACACTAAGTTATGTCGAACGAGTCTCTCTGCAACCCGTGCCCCTGAAATCCTCTGTTTGCATCTCGCACAGAAGGAATCTGTTCCCCGTGGCGTTTGGATCCAGACGTCTGGGTGAAAAAATATTTTGTTACTCTCTATAAGGGCACAATCTCTATTACATGGTAGGAAACTATACCCTGTAATGAGGAATTTCTGGTCAAATGCAGTGAAATATTTACAGATGCTCAGATTTTGGAAATGTGTGTTATTATTTTGAACATTTTTCACAAAATCAGTAATACTTACGCTTATATTCAAACGAAAGCAACATAAAAAAATACGATTGTGGTCAAAACATTCCAGTTACGTTGCTTTCCTTTGAAAGCTGTCCTTCACTTTGTCTAACTTAGTATAGTAACTCTTTTTAGACTATAGTAACTCTTTTTAAACATTTTTAAACATTCTGTAAAAATGCTGGATACGTTCAGGATGCATGTTCAGCTCTTTCATTACGTCAGATGTACCACACAACTTCCCTTCTTTCAATCCTAACGTGTGTGCTCAATATCTTGTTCGCTGCTCAACATTGACTAGTTACAAGAGACCCGGTGCATCAGTACCTCCTTGTGATGACATGTTCTGATCCATCCGCAGCATGACTGTCTCACTCCAGTGTGAACTGCTCACGTCCCTTGATTGCAGGCGCCATTTCTGTGTGAATTGGGCCTTAGATGCTTATAGCAGGGTCAGTAATAGAACCTTCACTCATTCTAAATTTATCATACCAAGTCCGATATTTTATAAACAATTATTGTATTACAAAATCCACACAGGCACCGAAATATCGATCGAGGTCATGCATCACACTATTAGCAGCTAATCAGCGACCACTGATTACTCCGTTTTTTCCCCCTAGCTCTCGTCATTATGATGACTCCACTTTCTCTTCTTGCTAGTAACCAAATAATTAACCACCAACCTTTTATTTGAAAGGCAGAGGAATTATAATAGCACAATTGTGACACGACATGTAGATATTATGAACGGTCAACTACCAAAAAGGTTGTACCAAATTTCTTGGTCTTCATCTTCAAGACAACTTGAAATGGAAAGTACATATGAGCAAACCAATAAAAAAAATTTAGTATTTCTTGTTTTGTGTTGTGGACATTAAAAAATTGTACATATTACAACACTCTTCAGTGTGTTTTTTATGCAGTTGTACAATCTCACCTCCCATATGGGATTGTGTTCTGGGGAAATTCTGGAGATGCCATCAAAACATACAACATTCAGAAAAAAAATTGTCAGAATAATGGAGGGGGTAGATAACTGCAAATCCTGTAGACCATTGTTTCAAAAAAGGATGATCCTGCCTCTTCCTTGTATATATATATATATATATATATATATATATCTGAAAATACAATCTATTTAAAACAAAACTTAAACACAAAAAGACCACTCATCACTGAAAATCACACGAAACATGGCTATGATACATGACAAAAATTGGATGTACATGTTCAAAGTGCCAACACAAAATTGTTTCAAGACAGTCTTGTCCATCCTAGTTTCAAACTATACAATGTCTTACCAGATACCATCAAACACATACAGAACATTGGTCACTTCAAATCTAAATTGAAGTCATACTTGGTTGACCACTGATTTTAAACAGTAAATAAATATCTACAAAAATAAATTTTTCTATGTTAATCCAGTGTAGTCTCATACAGAACATCATTTGTATATTATATCCCAATATATAGCGTAACAACATTTATTTAAGTATTCATCAATAGTTGATATATTACTGTGTGTTATTTTATGTGCAAGGATATAATTACATTTAAAATTGTTAATATTAACATAAACACGAAATATCTCTTGCACAGTGTGCAGCTGTAGATGAAATGGATCAATAAATCAATATTTTACATTGTGTGTTCTTTATGTTTCAAGTCCAACCCATTCTGAGAGACACGACAGTATGGAGTAAATATTAAACAAAAATCAAACTAAAGAGAAAATGAAAAGTGAAGACTAATTACAATAAAAGAAAGAGGACAGTTTTTAACAGGAATCTACACCAATTACTTATTCATGGTACCAACGACACCAATAAGCTCATTTTTCATGTGCGCATAGCCTTTAACATTAAGACTTTCATCCATTACAGAGATTGTTCTCTCTAACTTCATCTACAATCACGGTCTGAAAGCGACAGAAATACTGTAATTGGTAATAATTTATGTACATTTTAAGTGCACACAGTAAACCCCTCATTTAATGTAATTGTTCAGCATGATGATGTTTCATGTGATATAAATGTTCCGGTGGAGTCACGTGAGTCGAACATTCAAATATATAGTCAGCCTGCTGATCGAATTACGAAACTGCTACGAAGCTTTCAAGGCAATGGATGAAAGTATAAACAATATTACGCTGAAGAAGAAATAAACTTTAACAATACACCAGTGAAATTAGAAAAACGATCCGATGACTCAACAAAATTGACTAATAATTTTAACAATTTATCACTACAGTGTAATGCATTAAACTGGATAAGTTGTACAGCTGAAAACGGCCCACAAAAGTCTCCCGGAATCCATACGTTCTTTGTTTAAGAAACAAAAACAATTGTGAGATACTGTACAAAAGTTAGAAAATGAAGTTGATACTTTCGTGGAAGATGTATATACATAGACTGAAGCAAGGAAGAGCAGTAGAAGTACAGAAACAATCTGATCGTCAGTATAAGCACGACATAGAGATTAATGGAAAATTAAGTTAAGAATTAGGACTTCTTGTAAATGAATCGGTCACAGCTGCAATGTTCGAATGGACAGTTCCGGTGAATCAATAAAGTCAGAGAATTAGCAGAGATACTGTCTAGCATAAGCAATGATTTGCCGGGATGGGATGACGAAGTTGCAGTGCAGCTAGAAATAGTGGAACAGGAACTGTCTACAGTTGGAATAACAGTTCAAGGCACCCCAGCAACTGCTAATAGGACATATGATAGTTACAATAGTCCTGTTGCGCATCCTGTGATGTACAGTAATGAAATTAATAACAATGATTTATTGCCGAACCATGTACCAATGAGGTAGGAGTTGTACCTCCAGTATCCTGTGTGCTACTTGAAGTAAGTTTACTTAATCACAGGCAATTACTGGTATTTTCGGCAAATAAACGTATCCCACATTATGGCTTTCAAAGAGTTGCTACCTCAATCCTGGAGTGACCAGCAAAAGATTCGCGTCACAACAGCCTGTATTCATGCTGATGGCGGCCTTTGGGCAACTCAAACGACATAATCTTCCCAAACACACGAACAATTTCGAGAAGCATTTTTATGTAAGCAGTGGACAGGGTGCCACCAAGAAAGGCTTAGGAAACAGGTATTCAGTACTGAAACATTTCATGCAAAGCAGGGTAGCCTCCACAGATATTATGAGAAGTACTCAAACAATACTCGCTTTTAATACAAGCGAATTTCTCAGAAAGACGTGTTAGACAATCGTAAGATAACCTAGAGCTTTTATGTCTGTACCTAACTCCGTACACATGATGTATGAATACATAAAGATCACTCATAATAACAATAATGGCCACAACAGTGCGCTACAGTCAGAACAGCCACATGTGCAGTACCAAAATTCAGGCTCAGCCAATGGGCTATTGTGTTGCTCAAGTGACATCACCTCCCATGTCACACAGGTATGATGTACGACATAGAAACTACTGACTGCTGAATCTACATAATGACAGACGAAGATACAATAATCAGTATCATTCTGCTTACCAGGGAAACAGGCTACAGTTTTGTAGAAATAACAACAACGGTTCACATATGCAATTCAGGTCAAAGGGCTGTGAATGGTACTCACCTGCAGAATCATCATGGTCTGCCTGACACCAGCTCACAAAATCTGGGCCGGTTGGTACATTTTATTGAAGTGAGCAAGGAGCTACAGCCAGATACCAACACGAAACCTTCGTCAATCCAATTCCAATCTCATTAACCGCTCCAAAAATGGTCTACTACATCTACATCTACATCTATACTCCGCGAGCCACCTTACGGTGTGTGGCGGAGGGTACTTATTGTACCACTATCTGATCCCCCCTTCCCTGTTCCATTCACGAATTGTGCGTGGGAAGAACGACTGCTTGTAAGTCTCCGTATTTGCTCTAATTTCTCGGATCTTTTCGTTGTGATCATTACGCGAGATATATGTGGGCGGTAGTAATATGTTGCCCATCTCTTCCCGGAATGTGCTCTCTCGTAATTTCGATAATAAACCTCTCCGTATTGCGTAACGCCTTTCTTGAAGTGTCCGCCACTGGAGCTTGTTCAGCATCTCCGTAACGCTCTCGCGCTGACTAAATGTCCCCATGACGAATCGCGCTGCTTTTCGCTGGATCATGTCTATCTCTTCTATTAATCCAACCTGGTAAGGGTCCCATACTGATGAGCAATACTCAAGAATCGGACGAACAAGCGTTTTGTAAGCTACTTCTTTCGTCGATGAGTCACATTTTCTTAGAATTCTTCCTATGAATCTCAACCTGGCGCCTGCTTTTCCCACTATTTGTTTTATGTGATCATTCCACTTCAGATCGCTCCGGATAGTAACTCCTAAGTATTTTACGGTCGTTACCGCTTCCAATGATTTACCACCTATGGCATAATCGTACTGGAATGGATTTCTGCCCCTATGTATGCGCATTATATTACATTTATCTACGTTTAGGGAAAGCTGCCAGCTGTCGCACAATGCATTAATCCTCTGCAGGTCCTCCTGGAGTACGTACGAGTCTTCTGATGTTGCTACTTTCTTGTAGACAACCGTGTCATCTGCAAATAGCCTCACGGAGCTACCGATGTTGTCAACTAAGTCATTTATGTATATTGTAAACAATAAAGGTCCTATCACGCTTCCCTGCGGTACTCCCGAAATTACCTCTACATCTGCAGATTTTGAACCGTTAAGAATGACATGTTGTGTTCTTTCTTCTAGGAAATCCTGAATCCAATCACAAACCTGGTCCGATATTCCGTAAGCTCGTATTTTTTTCACTAAACGTAAGTGCGGAACCGTATCAAATGCCTTCCTGAAGTCCAGGAATACGGCATCAATCTGCTCGCCAGTGTCTACGGCACTGTGAATTTCTTGGGCAAATAGGGCGAGCTGAGTTTCACATGATCTCTGTTTGCGGAATCCATGTTGGTTATGATGAAGGAGATTTGTATTATCTAAGAACGTCATAATACGAGAACACAAAATGTTCCATTATTCTACAACAGATTGACGTAAGCGAAATAGGCCTATAATTATTCGCATCTGATTTATGACCCTTCTTGAAAATGGGAACGACCTGCGCTTTCTTCCAGTCGCTAGGTACTTTACGTTCTTCCAGCGATCTACGATAAATTGCTGATAGAAAGGGGGCAAGTTCTTTAGCATAATCACTGCAGAATCTTAAGGGTATCTCGTCTGGTCCGGATGCTTTTCCGCTACTAAGTGATAGCAGTTGTTTTTCAATTCCGATATCGTTTATTTCAATATTTTCCATTTTGGCGTCCGTGCGACGGCTGAAGTCAGGGACCGTGTTACGATTTTCCGCAGTGAAACAGTTTCGGAACACTGAATTCAGTATTTCTGCCTTTCTTCGGTCGTCCTCTGTTTCGGTGCCATCGTGGTCAACGAGTGACTGAATAGGGGATTTAGATCCGCTTACCGATTTTACATATGACCAAAACTTTTTAGGGTTCTTGTTTAGATTGTTTGCCAATGTTTTATGTTCGAATTCGTTGAATGCTTCTCTCATTGCTCTCTTTACGCTCTTTTTCGCTTCGTTCAGCTTTTCCTTATCAGCTATGATTCGACTACTCTTAAACCTATGATGAAGCTTTCTTTGTTTCCGTAGTACCTTTCGTACATGATTATTATACCACGGTGGATCTTTCCCCTCGCTTTGGACCTGGGGTGAGGGCAATCAAGGCACTCATGCCAACCTTTTAACATATAATGATTAATTGATTAGGGATCAACAAGTGTGGTCTAATGATCCACACGTATTGCTTCAACCTTCAATTAACACAATACGTAAAACATTCTCGGTTTTCTTGCTGCGTCAATTCGGGATAAAATCTCGAGCTTTTGAGAATAAGCTGGCCGCGGTGGCCGAGCGGTTCTAGGCGCGTCAGTCCGGAACCGCGCGACTGCTACGGTCGCAGGTTCTGTGATGTCCTTAGGTTAGTTAGGTTTAAGTAGTTCTAAGTTCTAGGGGACTGATGACCTCAGATGTTAAGTCCTATAGTGCTCAGAGCCAATTTTTTTGAGAATAACCTCCATCGTCATCGTCAGGAGCGACTACTGTCTTCACCGCTGCTGTAGTGGCCTTATATAGCCCGTGGACTGCTTCTGATTGGTCGGCTTGTGACTGGCTGGCGATTACATACTGATGTCGCAGACGGAGCCAATGTCTGCGTTGGTGGCGCAACCGCTCCTGTGGGAAATTAAACACTGCTAGGAATGTCTCTGCTGCTTCTCTGCATCGAGCGCTCGTTACCATACACCACTCACAGAATATCCGCTTTCATGGTTAAATTTATTCTCGTTCATCGTTAATTCAATAACCTCCTTAATAACAGAATCCCAGCATGTGAAGGCATGGGAGAAAGTTTTTGTTTCATGAAACGGTGTGTTATGTGTGTTAGTGAGGCTGTGCTCCGCAGTTGCCGATTTCTCTAGTTCTCTATTTTTTGTATGTCTCCAAGAAAAGGAAACGTGAAAATGCTGCACACTCGTAGGTTGAACCAAAGATTGCGGTTCTTCCTTTTTGTGGTGCTATGTCCAGTAAAATAGGAAGACTCTTGGGTAGATGGGGTATAAGACCAACTTTGCGTCCTCCTAAGAAAATTAAGGAGCTGATGTACCCTGTTAAGGACAGTCTCGGCCTCATGGTCCCTGGAATTTTCCCCTGTGAGTGTGGAAGCAATTATACAGGGTGTTACAAAAAGGTACGGCCAAACTTTCAGGAAACATTCCTCACACACAAATAAAGAAAAGATGTTACGTGGACATGTGTCCGGAAACGCTTAATTTCCATGTTAGAGCTCATTTTGGTTTCTTCCACCTACGCTCAATGGAGCACGTTATCATGATTTCATACAGGATACTCTACCTGTGCTGCTAGAACATGTGACTTTACAAGTACGACACAACATGTGGTTCATGCACGATGGAGCTCCTGCACATTTCAGTCGAAGTGTTCGTACGCTTCTCAACAACAGGTTCGGTGACCGATGGATTGGTACAGGCGGACCAATTCCATGGCCTCCACGCTCTCCTGACCTCAACCCTCTTGACTTTCATTTATGGGGGCATTTGAAAGCTCTCGTCGACGCAACCCCGGTACCAAATTTAGAGACTCTTCGTGCTCGTATTGTGGACGGCTGTGATACAATACGCCATTCTCCAGGACTGCATCAGCGCATCAGGGATTCCATGCGACGGAGGGTGGATGCATGTATCCTCGCTAACGGAGGACATTTTGAACATTTCCTGTAACAAAGTGTTTGAAGTCACGCTGGTACGTTCTGTTGCTGTGTGTTTCCATTCCACGATTAATGTTATTTGAAGAGAAGTAATAAAATGAGCTCTAACATGGAAAGTAAGCGTTTCCGGACACATGTCCACATAACATATTTTCTTTCTTTGTGTGTGAGGAATGTTTCCTGAAAGTTTGGCCG
This sequence comes from Schistocerca americana, assembly GCF_021461395.2. Taxonomy (NCBI): domain Eukaryota; kingdom Metazoa; phylum Arthropoda; class Insecta; order Orthoptera; family Acrididae; genus Schistocerca; species Schistocerca americana. Next base: position 167,630,040 of record NC_060127.1, on the reverse strand, counting down.
TACCTTTTTGTAATATCCTGTATAGGTCAGACCATTCGTACCATTTCCGACTGCTGTGCAGATCACCAGCGGTATATTAAAAATAGATAACTAGAGAAATTGGCAACTGCGGAGCACAGTCTCACTAACAAACACAAAAAACTGTTTGATGAAACAAAAATTTTGTCCCATGCCTCCACATACGCGGATTCTGTTATTAAGGAGGCTGTTGAAATAAGGATGAGCTAAAAGAACTTTAACCATGGCGGCGGACATTATCTGAGTGGTGCACGGAAAAGAGCACTCGGTGCAGAGAACCAGCAAAGACATTCCTTGGAGTGTTTTCCCACGTGAGCGGTGGGGCCACCAGCGCAGACATTGACACTGTGCGCGATAGCAGTCTGTAATCACCGATCAATCACAAGTCGACCAATCAGAAGCCATCCACGGGCTATATAATGCCACAGCTGCAATGGAGACAGTACCCGCTCCTTCCACCTCCATTTATGGCTTTCCTTTCCACCTCACTCCTACCCTTACATACCTTGACCTCATCTTTGACCGCCACCTCACTTGGACTCCCCATCTCCTTACAATCCAACACAAAGCCCACAACAGACTCTGCCTCCTGAAACTCCTGTCCGATCTGTAATGGTACTTGAATCACGTAACGATTACGGCACCTCACTTCAACCTTTCGATACCAGCAATATTCTACTGTGTTTCTGTAAAATAGTTAACATATTTCTGTGACAACATTCAGATTTGATTTCATTAATGTGGAGGTATTTTGATACGTCGATATGTATATATTGCAATGATATTATTCTTATGTGTATTCTTTCTTTTGTCACTATGATCTTTGACGTACTTGTAACTCTGATTTTTGGGGCGCATAAGCGGTTATTAGAGAGTCAAGTGTTGGTCGTCATGTTGAAAAGACGCAAATTGTAGTCACTTTATGAAATGTGAGCTTTAACAGTGAGGAAGATATTTTCAAGTATGTTTTATATTGTGAAGTGATGTTGTAACAAAAGTAATAAAAAAGAAGTGTAACTTAAATTTGGAGTGCTGATTACTTTTTTACATCACCATTGTTCTAACTTGCCAAAGTTTAATCTTCAAGAATGGTTTATGAAACACATCTATAAAACTTTTGAATATCGCAGAATATCAACTAGGCCTCTTTGCACCCAAGCTTGGAATCATCACTACCTAGATTTTCGACGATTGAGCCATGAGTTCACAACGAGACCAGCGTGGGAAACACGAAAAGATGAGTGCCTAGTTTATCCATTATTTCATGAAATGACTTTATTAACTGTGCTCTAATGACACCTGCCACATAATATAACTTTGTTGTTGACCGAAAATGCAATATTTAGCAGCGTGAGCAACACTACAATCATAATTAATTTTTTATCTTTGTTGTGGTAGGGTTGTTAGAGACCGGACATGGGGACTGCGCCTTCTACCATCTCTCGCACCTACAGATCCTTGTTCTGCTCCATCCTTTGTTATGCCAGTGTCACTTGGATTTTCAGACCTCCCAGAGAGTATAAGGCCCTCCAAATCCTAGAACACCATGCACTCCACGTCGCCTTCCGTATCTGCCTTCTGTCCCCCACACATATCCTCTACCACCCCATCCCCTTGCCCCTGCCCTTCTCCTTTTCCTTAACACATCCAGTCTGTATATCATCCATCGACTAGATCCCCCTCCACCCCCCCCCCCCGATGTCCTCCATCCTCTCCTCCCCTAGCCCATTGCCGTGCCTTTACTGTTGTGTCCCGCCCTCTCTCCATCTCCACACCCTCCACCTCTTTTCCCAACACAACTTTCAGCACCTGCCCCTCCTGGATGATGAGCTTCGCCCTGACTTCCACCTTTCCTACCAACTCTAACCCCACCTTCCTACTCCCTCCTCCCTCAGGGCTCCATCCCCTCCCTTCCCCTGAGTGGCTTTCCTCATCCTACACCCTGTCCCTCTCCCATGCTCCCCTTCTGTGTCTCTGCATTCCATCCTGCCTTGTCTTCCCTCTTCCCTCTTCATCTACTGCCCCACCCATCTCCTGCCTCTTGGTGCACCACCTGTCCACCTTTTGCCTCTTCCTCCTGCCCCCCCCCCCCCAGCCCCCACTGCACCTTCCTCCCACCTTTTTCCTCCTCCCTGGCCTCCAGTCCCTCGGCAGGTCCCTGCCAGCGGTTTTCATTCCTCATGCATGCTCTGTCGTTTCCCGCGTTTTTCTTTAAAGTGCCTCTCACTGTGTGGTTTTTACACTGTGGCCGACTTTTAACTCATGTTTGACTCTAGTGATTTCAAGTGCGCAGCAAATTATCAGCTGTGTTCTTTTAACTTTGCGTCGAGTTTTTATCTGTCCCCCTGTGCATGTCCCCGTATTAGTGTATATTTTAATTCCCATCGTCTCCATTTCCTGGATTTTTTATGTCCTCCTTTTATCTCCCCTTTTTTTGTAAACATTCCCCTTTCATGTATTTTTTTAAAACTGTTTTGCTGAAGAGCAGTGGACTCAGCAGTGGACTGCCCCTTTGGGGCAGGGGAATGAAATTACAATAAAAAAAAGTGTAGACAGTCAGTTTCTCCTGATGATGATGATGGAAGCTATCGTCAAAAGCCCGACATTTTATCCCGAACTCACACAGCAAAAAAACCGAGAGTGTTTTACATATCAGTGCCATCGCAAAAGACTTTGTTCTCAAAATGGTTCAAATGGCTCTTAGCACTATGGGACTTAACTGCTGTGGTCATCAGTCCCCTAGAACTTAGAACTACTTAAACCTAACTAACCTAAGGACATCACACACATCCATGCCCGAAGCAGGATTCGAACCTGCGACCATAGCGGTCGCGCGGTTCCAGATTGTAGCGCCTAGAACCTCTCGGCCACTGAGGCCGGCTTTGTTCTCAAATTAGTTGGAAAAATTCCAATTGCTCTAGAGAAAGGTGCCTCTGTTAATATTACATCACAGAATTTATTTAACAAGATTAAAAAAATAAAGTGTCAACTTACCTAGCACAGAACTGCCGTATAACCAGGGCTCTGGACGCAAAATCACAAGTTGTCAAATGGCAGGCACAGGTAGTTGTTATAATAGGGAACTGAGTTATGTTATACCTGTTCCTAATTTGAGGTGTCTCACAGTCGAATGTTTTCTTGGCATGAAGTTTTCCTGAGAAACGGACATAAAATTAGGGTCTTCTTTGGGCAAATCCTATTTGTACACTGAGAGAAAAGTTATCATAGTTGATTTAATACAGATCCCAATGAGACATGTTAAATATTAAGAGGATATTACGATGAAATTTCTGTTAACTAAGAGTACACCCGAAAACAATTCTTCAATCTCCTGTGGTCAGAGTGAAACAAACCAAATGTTTGTCCATGATAAAGTAATGGAATTATCCCGTCTCAGTTCAGAACAACAACTAAAACTAAAAATCTTACTTACATGTATTTGATTAAAAACCGGGAATAATAAATACATAACGTGTGTAGCACATGGACGTGATTTCACATCACCCATTTTGCCAAAAGCCTTACTCCAACCTGTGGGTGAAACGAACGGCTGTTGCAGGAGAAAAAACGAATGTTTCACTGGAATTTCTTGAACCTTTCTGAGCATATTGTAAATAATTTTCCAATTTACACAACGCTAAATACAGCAGATCTGTTAACTAACAGCAAACAAGTCACTGACTGGATAAATCCACTGCCATGCCTGACTAAACAAGAATCTACACTGCAAGAAAAGGTAAGTGAAACACGAATTGCATTCACTGAACATATCAGTATCAGAAAGAATAGCTATGACAAAAAGGCAGGACGTGTACAGGAATATTTAGCTGGGATAACTGTATTCCTAAATAAATCACACCCAAAACCTTTTGCCCTAAAGAAAAGAAAGAGTAAATGGCAGCAACTGTATACCAGATCATAGAAGATTATCCAGATCCCACATGCAGGTCCCACCTTTTGGCTTTTCCAAAAACAAAATGAGAAATGTTAAACATATAAATCCTTAACTAGAGATTCAAACGAACAGTGTTCTAGCCAATTTCCTATGTAAAAGTAAACAAACCAATTATTTGTAATGAGTGTGCAAAACTATCAAGTGCCCATAAAGAAATACTAGAAATTAAACAGTTATCTGAATCGTTTTACCATTATATACCAATATTTTTAAGCACAGCAAGTGCTGCAGGACATTGTGAATTATTTAGCCAGATACATGTATATAAATAGGTTCCTATGCAACACTTTAAGTTGGAAGGACAAAAAGTGTACAGCATGTCAGTATGTGACACTAATGAACACTTAAAATAGAGAAGGCTTTAACACAAAACTAAAATGTTGTCATTAATGGAGGTTAAAGAAATAAATGTTATCTTCATGGTAATCACCGTCTTTCTTCTACAAAAGGACAGTACTTGTATACATATAAATTAGTCTAAGCTGTATTGTGCATAATGAACAGTTATTTGACCATGACGTTAAAATGGTTGAGGCTAGTTTGAACTCTGAGAAGAATACTGAAAGCAAAATGCAAATATTTCTCGAGAAATTAATGGTTTACATGTAGCTGCAGCATAATTTGATAGTTTATATTTAAGAAATCAAGGTTCATCAGCCTGAATGAGACAAACTTCAAGTCCATTAACTTTAAATGGATAAACAGATGTAGTTAAGTGATGGACGAATATTTTAATGTGAAGGTTGTGCGTATACTAAAACATAATGCACTTTCGATTGAGCCTATCTTTCGAATTTTCAGCTTGATTTACGTGCATTTTTCCTGTTCGTGTGGTCATTATTCTACTCTGAGCAGATGAAATTTGTTCACGAATAATCAAAAATCTGTTGTTCAAGCTTTGAATAGTGCTAAGTACGTACAGCGGCAAATTCCTGAAATGGAATAGGCTAAATCATTACCTAACTAGTAGTTCAACGATAGGAGGATACTGTCACGGAGTGGTGATATTTCTGCAAAGGACAAGAAAATAATGTAAAGAGAAATGTTAGAACTAACATTCTTTGTGTGTATGAGGTGAAATGATTTTTGCGTTCTATTGAGAATAATGAGATCCGTGGAGACGGACAAGTCTACGTAATATCAATTAAGGAACTCTAAAATAAAACCTGTACTTAAGCTATAGTGAAATGTGTGTGAGCTCCAAGTATTAATTAAAACATTTGTGAGAGAAATAAGGACACACGCAAACAGGGCGAGGTGTGAGTGAAATATAGTGTTTGGTGCGTGCTGCTTTGTGTAAATGGACAATTTCGCCGATGCAGACGCTTCGAAAAAAGGTGGAAACTTCACTTACCTGTGTTCAAGCCCGGGAGCAGATGGGTGTTTGTAGGCTGATGTGCAGGAGGCGGATGTCTTCACACAGATCGGCGAGGGATTCCATACACACAGACTAATTATTATCCCTTTCATTATTGGTCACTCATTGATTTGACGAAGGAAAAGACGTTTCTAGTGTCACTATATTTGTATGCACATTCCATGCTACCATAAGACGTGCTTGGCCGAATAATGTTTAATGTGGAAACACAAATTATGAGGGGAAATGGATTCATTTTTACTGTTGTGGCGAGGAAAGCAGGTCTTCTTACACTTCCAGCTTTAAGTATGTTTCTTGCAGATTTAGTACTGGAAAAAATTACAAAAGAGAACACAAATGGCATGCTTGCGGGTTCATTCACGTATGTTCGAAACACTTTGCACTTTGTTCTAACCACATCCATTTATTTATTTATGTAACAGGTTCCATAGGAAAATGGTAGGTTCAGCTACTTGATCACATTACAAGTCAGTACACACCTTATAGAATTATATGTGGTAAATTTCTAAACTATTAATAAAACATGAAATAATTTTGAGGGGCTACAAGAACAAAGAACACTTTACAGAGAAAACTACTCGACTACGGTGATTAATTCCTGTACAGAACAGAAAGAGCGTGCCACAAGGAAACATTTAAGCTTGAATCTGAAACATTGGGATTTATCACTCATATTTTTTTATGTTGGAAGATTATTGAAAATGAACGTCCTAAACTGCGCACAAGTTTTTACACAGTGTTACCCAAGTGCGTAGTCTTATTGTAGACACACAGTGTCTTTAATTGATAAGGAAAATGAATAATGAAAATGAGTTAATTTGATATACAGTGTATTTGACTGTATCTGAAAAAAGTGCAAACACATTAACAAACACGCTACTAATGCAAATTCTTCTAGTAACTCTGCGAGTATGTGCTGCAGAGAGTCGAAGCACTCTTTACCATGCAAGTGTTTACTGAATAAACGAGCTTCAGTAACTTGACGAAGATGAGTCGACTAAAGCTATTAATCTAAACACATCATGCGGAAAATAATTTTGTATTTCAGTACAATCATAAAAGAAAGGAAACAGTCATTTCCAAAACAAACTCTTAATCTACTTGTTACGATAGGAAACTTTTAAGGAAATAGTCATTTCCAAAACAAACTCTTAATCTTCTTGTTATGAAAGGAAACTTTTAATCTACTTGTTATGATAGAAAACTGCATACACGTTTAAAAAGTACTAAGCTATAAAACCCTGAGGTGACAAAAGTCATAGGATAGCGAATTCCCATATCCGAGAGTTGGAACTTTAATAGTGGCAACTATTTATTTACAGCTTGTACAAAATAGATACGTGTTTCAAAGTTTTACTGCCCTTCAGAGTAGTCACCAGCATTGTGTATAACCCGCTGCCAGCGATTTGGAAGTCGTAGGATACTCTTAGCAGTGCCAGCTGTGCTGACAGTTCGAGCGCCGCGGTCTATTGCCCGACGAATTTGTAGCAGTTCTGAAGCAAATGGCGTGAAGTGTCTCCTCCGGTTTAGAAATCGAGTTGAACTCACGAGAACTTCAGGCAGTGGAGTGCAGTAGGTGGTGTAACACTTAGCAGCCCCATCAGTAAAACAAATCAGTAACAGCCTGTACTGTACGTGCTTGACAATTGTCCTGCAAAATGATGATCAGGTCCTGCAGAAAGTGTCATCACTTCTGTCTCTAAGCTCGTCGTAGGTTGTGTTCCAAAAGTAAACAGCATAGAGACAGAAGTGATGACACTTTCTGCAGGACCTGACCATCATTTTGCAGGACAATGCTCAAGCACGTACAGTGCAAGCTGTTACTGACTTGTCTGACTGATGGGGCTGCTAAGTGCTATACCAGCTACTGCACTCCCCTGACTTAAGCGCTCGTCAGTTCAACTCGATTTCTAACACTTCACGGCATTCGCTTGAGAACTGCTACAAATTCGTCGGGCAATAGACGGCGCCGCTCGAACTGTACGCAACTGGCACTTCTAAGAGTACCCTACGACTTCCACATCGCTGGCAACGGGTTATACACAATGCTGGTGACTACTCTGAAGGTCAGTAAAACTTTGAAACACGTATCTGTTTT